>NW_026870039.1:0-1206000 GCF_029168945.1 Cannabis sativa
TTAATACCTAAATACATATCAACACATACAACCACAACCACATACACTCACATACACTTATACACACACACACACACACACACACACACACATATATACATATATATTCACATACATATATACATACATATTTACATACATACACACATATATATATACATACATATATACATATATACACATATATACACATATACACATATATGCACATACATTTTACATACATTTATTCATACATACATATACATACACACGTATATACCTACATACACATACACACATATACGTATATACAACGCTCACATACACACATATACATACATACATACACATCCATATACATACATATATACCATAATACACATACACATATATAAAAATTTAAATTTTTAAACAATACATTAAAATTAAAAAAATACCTTGCAGCCGGCGTTTGGGGGGTGCGGTGGTGTGGACGGCGGCGGTGCGGTGGTGCAGCCGGCGGTGGTGAGGACGGAGTGGTGGTCGGATTTTTTTTTTGGGGAAAAAATAGATGAAAAAAGAGAGATTGAGTGGGAAAGAGAGATTTTGAGATAAATTTAGAGAGATTGAGAGAGTTTGATAGAGAGTGAGAGGGAAAGGAGAGAGAGAACGGGAGAGAACTAGAGAGAACGAGAGAGAGGGGGCGGCTGGAGGCTGTGAAAATGAAAGTGGGGAAGAAAGGGGGCTTCGTGCCCCCTGATACATATTGTACTTTACGGCGCATCCAATTGCGGCGGTAAAGTGTTTTAAAATTTTACTGCGACCTACGAAGTAAAACGAGCGTTTCCGTAACACTTTTGTCGGCGCATGGTACGCGGTAAAAGTGTCCCCACCTACCAAATAAAACCCACGCGGGAATTTTCTCTCCAACTTTTTTCAGCCTTTTGCCGGCGCATATATGCGGCACGTGTAAAAATGAAAAGCGCCCCAAAAATGAAATCAAAGGCGGCAAATTCTCGCACCTAATGGTGTTACGTTTTACCGGCGCATTTAACCCGGCTACGCCGGCATTGCTATGTTTTACCGGCGCACAAATGTGAAACAATAAGCATAAACCCAAAATAAATTTGGAATTCCACAATTTTGGTAGTCTCGACAACTTTTACCGGCGCATGTCACGAAATGCGCCGCAGCACGCTACCTTTTCTTGTAGTGATATATTAGTATTTAAAGTTAGTCCAAAATTCCTCCCCACCAATAGCTTTCAATTTCATCTTATGCATGAGCGGTTTATCCACCGCAATAGTAACCCGACCACGTAGAAAATCTCGCCATATAATCTTATAAAATTCTTAGGATCCGATGTAAATACTTATTTTACATAGATATAAGATTATTAACCAATCTTTTTGTTTTTCTTTACAATCAAAACTCGTAGCGATAGCCTAACAAGTTCGACAAAATTTGAACACGAATAAGTATTTGTTAATTAGAATTGAAAAAATTAATATCTTATCAAACAAGACACTAATAAGATGAAACGATTTGCTACCCTTTTATTTTTTTAGTTTTGAATAAGTAGTACAAATATTATTAATAATTGCATCTTTATCTAGTTTTCACAAGATCATTACTTTATTTGATGAAGGTGGATTTGAAGTCGAGCAAGTGGTTAATTAGTGAAAAAACAATTAACTTTTTTAAGAGGAGAATCTTTGATTGGGTTTGAACCATCAAACAATATTAATTCCATGCATGTAGTATTGTATTATCATGATGTGTTTGTTTTAAGGTCGGTGGAAAAATGATGCTTAGTTTTCACGTAAAAGAGAAATCTTCCAATGACTGAGGGGAGCATAAACTGTAAAATCATTTGTAGTAGTCCTCTTTGAATTGATAACGATAGAAAGAAATATATAACTTTGGAAAAAGGGAAATTAATAAAGAGTAGAAAAAGATGGGAAAGGATGAAAAAAAGGGGACATTTTATTTAATAATCTACCGAAAGTGCAATTCTAATAAACACTTAATCATTATATAATATTAGTGGTAAAGAATAGTAAAGACTAAGGAGAGAAGGAAAAAGGATCATATATAATATTTATACAGAAACCCACATAAATATATAACGTGATCTAATGAATATGATCATCATTAACATATATATATTTACTTGAAAAAAGTTACGTGCAACGTACGTATCACTTGATAGGTACGTTTAATTTAATTAAAAATAATACAATAAATAATTATATAATTTAATTTATTATTATAGTCTAAGTGTATTTTTTTTTAATAAAGTCATTAATAAACCTATGTAGAGAATTGGAAAATGAGGTAAAGAACCATGCTAAACAAAAGGTAAGGTAAAACAAAGAGTAAAATAACTATGCCCCGTAAAATTCTACATAATATGTTTTTTTTTTTGAATAAGATTCTACATAATATTAAAAATAAAAAGAAGAAGAAGAAGTAGGCGCATGTATATACAAAATAATTTGATTCTTTAATACAAAAAATAAATAAATTAAATGTTAGTCACATGCCAATTATTCTCGGGAAATATAAAGACATAAATAAAATCTCAAAGAACTTACAAATATATAAAGGCGTACAAATTTCAGTTCTCATTCATATCACTATCAACAATCCACTTGAAAATCTTAGTGTAGATTAGCATTTAACTCGTACTCATCAATAAATGTTCTTAATCAAATTCCAAATTACGAGAGAAAATTGTTTATAATCAAGTTCTTCACTTTACAATTATATACACTCGAAAGATCTAAATTTCAATATTTACTATTGAATGTTTATAATTTCAATATTTCAACATGTCTGGCTTTCATCGGTCCGAAGCCTCTCGGCGATTGGACAAATATGTAATGTAGAAAGATGCGTGGACATTAATCTTATACATACAAGATATGAAAACATAAAGCTTCGATAGAAGCAATTCCCATCACCCTGTGTTCTCACGAATGGACGCATATTGTTCCCTTTAAACACACGAGAAAAGTGATATGTAGCATTTCGGTTTTTACACCCTGATAACATCAATCACAACCTTTGAAAACATACGAACTCGGCAACTCGATATAAATTAGAATGCGAATGTCCAAATTGTAATAGGAAAAAGAATCAATAAATAATTAAAGAAAGCTTTAATCGTACATGTACAACAGCAAAAACCCAATCGTATTTTTTTTTTTAATTTAATGGGATTTATTTTATTTATTTTATTATATGTAAATAAAAAGTGACTCATGAATTTCTCATAAGCCATTTTATTTTTAATATAAATAAAAAGTCATCCATGAATTTCTCATAAACCAAGAATTCTATTATATAGACACACTTTATATATAGAATAGATATGTTAGCAACGTCGTTAACATGTTTATATACTAAACTACCTAGATAGAGACTAGAGAAATCTAATGAATATGAGCCAATGTACGAAATTATATGCTCCAATTTTAACCACGATTATCTCAAAATAATGAGACCCACACCTCTTTTTTTTTTCAAGAAAAATTGTAGTTAATCTTTGCCAACTTAATAATTGGTAAAGCACTATATGAGTATATCTTGTACGGATAGGTAATCATATTAAGCTTTGGCATACTCTCCCTCTTTCAAGATCATATATATACCAAAAACAAATGATTATTTTTTTATTATTTTAATATTTTTTTATCACGACCTAGCTACAGGTTATGACGGAAGTAGTGTTGTAAATTAATGCATGTTGTCTTGGACTAAAACATATTTATTCGTGCTTTTTAAAAAATGGGTTGTATCGTCTTGTGCCATAGAACAATATGGATCGTATCGTGCCGTGTTCATTTTCAAAAGTAGACTTTGTATGTTCGTGCCGTGTTTTGCTCGTGTCGACCCATATATATTTCTTAAACGGTCGAATAGTTTTTATATTCGAGACTTGAATTCGTACTTACTTTTTCATATTTTTTTTCATAATTACTAAAATATATGTATATTTTATAATTTTAATTATATTTATATAACTTTTCAACAATATTTTACGAGATAATCATATAAACATAATTTTTTATCACATTCCATAAATAAATTAATATATAATATTAATTTTTGATGTTTTAATATTCAGTATTATATTTAAATTTTATTATTTAACTTATTTATAATTAATAAATGCATTTTATCAATATTATTAAATTATAATATTTTTTTTTAATATGTCATCTTGTGTTTTTCCGGCTAGTCTGATGCAATTGCCTTTTGGACTAGTCTATTAACTTACATCTTGTGCCTTTCGTGCTTCTCGTATTGTGTCATTCTTAAGAAAATATTTTTTGTGTCGTATCGTGTACGAGCTCGTATGTTTTCGTGCCCAAACTACTCTTTTTAATAGTTTTGTTGTTTATACTTAATAGATGATATTTGTGGTATCTTGTCTTGTTCTTCAATACGGGAACGATTAAAAGATGCATATGAAGCACGAAATATGAACAAGCAATAGTAGATGGCTCTAGTTTGCATGTCTTATTCCTCGGTTGATCGGATACAAATACTTTAACGAAGTGCTTGGCGAGAGGAGCGATTACAATCGAGTGGGACGCAAATGGAAGGTCAATCCACGACTAGTCACACTCGGTATTTCAGAGCACGAACAACGATACTGTAAGAATTTTCGAGAGGAAATACAACGATTGAAGTGAGTAATAGTTAAATTGATGCAGCATATAAGTCGAAAGGAGCATACGCCACCAAACGATGAGATAGATTACTTGATTTAGAAGCACTCGGCTAGGAGGCCGAACCTCGAATGTACGGAGATGGTTACTGGTTCGTCTTTTCAAACTTCGAGAAGCCAACCAACATGCACTCGGCACTTTTTCGTGTTAGTGGCGAGATGCCACGACCACCCACCATCCGCGACAACCTACTCATACACCTTATCTTCCCTACCATGTTTGACCCCCATGCGCAGCACCCTCCATCGCCATATCAGCGGCATCGCCACATGTATGGTCCTCGATCGCAACAACCTCGATCCACGGCAATCTGTGCCGCCTTATGTCACATCCCCAACATAGAGATATGCACAGATGTCTGCATCTTTCCTCGGCTTAAGGTGTCATCGTATTCATGGCCTATGGTGCCTATGTCATCAATGCCACAATAGATGTCACAAAACCAACACGATGAGGAGCGAGGATAGGGAGGATGATGAGGGCAGAGATGTGTACGGGTAGTTTTTATTATATGCTTGATGTATTATTATTATGATAACATAGCTACGTAAGCTTTCATCATCTTTGTGTACTAGATATATATTTTTCACTTGAAATTGTGACAATAAAGAATTGCATAATTTTATCATCTTAAGCGAAACTTTAGCTTGTAGGTATTTTCAATCTATTATCTAAATAAATACTTATTTTTGTTTTAAATTTCTTTGACTTGGGTATATCCCACCCAGATGAGAGTGTGCTTATATTTATTGATTTCGATGTAGGTCTTTGATAGGATGTTACTTCGTCCTGAATTTGTCTATGCTACTAGACCAAAAGTTGTTGGTCGAAGCCTGACCATTGTACTCGAAAGATAGAATAATAATGTCGGTCATTATTATCGCTTTTTGTTGGATTACCATAATATGTACATTGCTTGATACATATAGTATCCAGAAACTAGAAAGTTTAAAAATGAATACTAATTCATTTGATATACAAACTTCTCTTTGTAATTGAAATTCAAAACTGTTTACAAATTAAAATTCATTTGATATTATATTTAATTGTTGATGTTAAATAATATAGGGTCGATTAATGCTACTTTTAAATGTTGGCATACTTGCATGCGAATAAAGGAGACATTACACTTTTAGGGACGATTTTTTTGCTCCTAATTTGCATAAAATACGGGCGATTTTAATACTTTTAGGGGGGGGGCGATAAAAAATTGCCCCTAATAATTAATCACTTTTAGGGGCAATTTATTTTGTCACGGGAGCATTAGGGACAAAGTATTAGAGAGCGACATGCTAGTGGCGACTTGTCGTCCCTAATACATTTTATGTTAGATAAATTAATATAAACCCTAAGATCAATTTGTATATAACATAGAACACAATAATAATATATAATAATTAGGTATGCGTACACGATTGATCCATAGCAATTATCTTCAATTTGATCCATAGCAATTACTTCAATTTGATAGTGCAATACTACTCCAGAAGCTAAGTCTTCCTCCTAGATCTGCAAATCGAAAGGCCGGTTTATTTATCTGATTATCAAAAAGTATACAATTGTGATGAGACAATATGTATTTATAGAGTTAGGGAGGGGACTTAGCTACATAACCCTAGTTGGGCCAGGCTCATGTCAAAGGCTTCGGTTAACTAGAAAAGCCTAGCCACCAACTTCGCTTCACCTAGACTTTACACACGAGATACTAAGCCCATTAACAAGTGATGCACCAACAATATGGGCTAACACGGCATAAGAACTATCAATCAACCCAAGTTTTTAATAAAATCAATAAAATTTAATGTAAGCCCAAATAAAAAGGTCTAACATTCTCCCACTTGGGCTACATTAATTTTAATACATATATATATTATATTATTAAAATAATTTTGTTTGAAAGCGACTCATGTGGGTTGAACAACGAGAAAAAACATTGTTGTGGCCACTTTAAAAAATGATAGTTCTCTGATAGCATCTCAACATACCGGTCCAATTTAACCTTTGATAATGAAGCTTATGACGAGTCATATTGTTTTTAACTCGACAAAGACATTCATAATCACAAATACCAAAGTAATTAAATCAACATGGTCAATAAATCTAGTAGTGTGGTAAGGAATTATGTTCATGTGATCAATTTAAAATAACATAATATCCTTATCAGTCCTCAATTTCACTGATACTGTGATGCTTAATAAATAAGCCAATGAAATTAAACATACACAACTTAATAAATAAGTCAGTGTCACTAAATTTGCTTAAGAATTTAGATACCTTAATTGTATTTTGGAGGTGGAATTGTTTGATGTGTGGGGTATTGACTTTATGGGGCCTTTCCCACAATCCTTTGGGAATCTGCGATACATTCT
This sequence comes from Cannabis sativa, assembly GCF_029168945.1. NCBI lineage: Eukaryota > Viridiplantae > Streptophyta > Magnoliopsida > Rosales > Cannabaceae > Cannabis > Cannabis sativa. The sequence continues at coordinate 7,070 of NW_026870039.1, forward strand.
AGTGGCGGTGGATTACGTGTCGAAGTGGGTAGAGGCAATTGCTAGTAGAAAGAATGATGCTCGAGTGGTCATGAAATTCATTCATAAACATGTCTTCACAAGGTTTGGGACCCCTAGAGCTTTGATAAGTGATGAGGGAACACACTTTGTGAACAAAGTGTTGGCTGCACCTCTTGGCAAAATATATAGTGTAAAACACAAGAATTGCCACTTTGCCTATCACCCACGAAACTAATGGGCAAGTTGAAGTATCTAATCGGGGAAATCAAAGGCATATTGGAGAAGGTTGTAAATCCCAACGAGAAAAGATTGGTCCCAACATTTGAAACATCACGGGCTTGAGCTCAAAGTGCGGTGCTTGTATTTCGGGGCCTCACAATGCCTGGATTGAGCTCATTAAACATGGGAGGCTGCATCTTCCCTTATAGCCCTTGCTCGATCATACGCAATATGATGGGATTAACAACTTGTTGAGCAACCCCATCATCATCAAGAAGTGTCGGCCATGATGTCTCGGCCCTTAACCTTTGCAACACAGACCTTATTTCTTCTTCGGAATGTACGGTTCAATCTCGGGGTCAATAGGGAGCAAGTTCAAAGTCCTCTTGTTGGTTCATACACTATAGATACACGAGATTTCAAAGACAAACCGGCAAAGATTAAAAGCACAAAAATTCTTAGAATGTCAATTAGTTGATAAAACAAAATTTAGAACTTAAAGTCCCGACAACGAGCGCAAAAACTTGTTGTAGAAAATTATATACGCAAGTATACGCGAGTCACACGAGTAATAAAGTGATAAGTAAGATCGTCTCCACGGGGATTGCGGAAACAAAGTTTGATATAAAATCAACTAATTACAACTTAAAATAAAAAAAGAAATAATATGTAAATGGTTGAGTAATGATTCAAAATTAAAATTGACAAAAATTGAAAACTTGCTAAAATTAAAACTCTTTAACTTTGCTAGAAAAATTGTTTGCGAAGATAAAAAAATATAATATGGCAAAAGTATGGCTTGAATAACTAATTCCTTCTAGTCGGAGTTTTTACGGTCGGTACAACATTGGTTCGGCATTACTTTAGCATTACGCACCAGAGATAACAACAAATTCCTCGGCTTGTGAGAATTTTCACAACAGAACATACTTCACAACTTTAATCCTACCATTAAGCTCAATATATTCCTATATCAAACCGGCAAACGGCGAGGACACCATTCGAAGCATTCATTTAGTAAGTTATGCAAGGTAAATGAAATATTCCTATTCCAACTTACAAGAAAAGCCTAAACCTAGGTTTTCACTTGCTCCATTCAAGTTGAACTACTAGATACTAGCCACTTCCAGGTACAAGATCCCTAGCTTAGCAGAATTGTTATTCATGGCCAAAAAACAACAATCAATTAAAATGAAACTCACTTGAATGAACAAAGGCAAACAAATACTAAAATAAGCTTAAAAATTCAATCATACCCAACTTAGAAGTTCATAATGATCATTCAAGCCTCGAAAAGTTTAGCTCATATTCAAATAAGAAGATAAAATCCAAGCTAAAAATACTTCATCCATAGGTACTGCTTTCACCCCAAATTCTACGATCCTCAAGAAGTTTTTGAATACTAAGTACGAGCAACGATAACAAAGAGAAAAATAAAGAAGACTATCGAAAGGGTAAAAGAAAATTCAAACAACTGGGGCTTGGTCCCTATTTCTTTCTTCTTTGTTGTACTTCTATTTCCAATTAAAGCTTTCTCCCATAGAAAAATGGCAGTACCCGTCTTGTACATCTCTGAAAGATGATGAAGATGACTATTGTGTACTTCCTCTTTCCTTTTCTTTTTGATGTTGGGTCCTTAGGGTACTGACCTCCTCACCCCGAAATAGAAGCCCCAAACTTTTCCACTTTGGCCCTTTCTAGGGTGAGACCTCTTTCTTCCATGTCATTAGCCCAGGGCGAGTGCGATTTGAATGATTGGACCGAAGGGAGTTGCGAGGTGGATAAGTGAAATTCGTGTTTCACGTCACTTTGCCGGGATGCTTTGAGATTCACTTCGGCATTGCTTTAACATCGCTTCGACAATCAACCAGTTCACGGCTTGCACTCCTTTTCTTCCTTGCTTCCTTTCTCTTTTACCCTGTCAATTTAGTTCCTCCTTTTTCGGCAAAATAAGCACGGATTAATTGGAAAAACACACCCAACAATATCAATATTTACAAAACTTAAAGGTTAGATTACTAAATAGAAAATAACTAAATTTAAAAAACTAATTAAAGTTAAAAGCAGAAATAAACACATTTTCATTACTCTCCTCACAATACTTTAGTTTAAAAGCATAAAAATTAACTCTATACCATAGAAGTTATCAAACATAATATCCTTATCAATCCTCAATTTCAACGATGTTTGTGATGCTTAATAAATAAGCCGGTGAAATTAAACATACACCACCAAAGCTTAATAAATAGAGTCGGTGTCACTTAAATTTGCTTAAGAATTAAGCCAACAAAGAATATCATTTGTCATTAAGCAAATATATTTAATATACTAATGATTACAACAAGATATGAACTACATGCTTTCAATTCAATTATTCTCGAGAATATAACAAAGCCTCAATGAAAGTATAAACATCCAATAATCAAAAAAAGTATTGGCCCACTTAAAGTAGTTCATAACATTAACAAGTAAATTACATATAAATGTAATCTTAAAAGATAAAGCAAGAAACTCCCACCTTTCTCAAAGGAACAAAAGATTATAAAATGCTCATATGAACAACATGTAATCAAAACGATATGTGCCTTAATCCTTTGGTTAGAGAATCTGCGAAGTACATCAACTTGAGTCTTTCAATATTCTATCACAATGTCTCCTTTCTTGACCAAGTCTTTCTAATAGTGAGATACTTTTATTTCGCATATGTTTAGAAGCACTACTAATCTCATTATTCTTTGAAAAGAAAACAACAAATAATTATTATCACAATAGATTAGTATAGGAGAGGAAATAGAATCAACTAGTCGTATCTCTAAAAACAAAATTCTTTAACCATAAGAGCTTGCTTGAAGATGCACCATAACATACGACAAATTCAACATATATAGTAGATGATGTGACTAAAGTCTATTTAACACTTTTTTTTTAAGAAATAGCGAGTATCAACAAAAGTGGCAAAATATAGCCAAAAGTTGACTTTAAATCATCTACACCTGACCACCATTTAAGTACGAATTTGAATAACCAATAACTCGAAGATTGTACAGCATGCTTATACACGAACGCATAAAACTCTTCGTTCTTTGCAAATATCTCAAAAACTTTCTTGGGCTGCAACCCAATGATCATGGCCGGGATCAGGATAAATATCTCCTAAGAACATAAAAATACATGAAAGCAATATCGAGGTCTGAGTGCGAACCTAAGCATACATCGGAAACTTGCATATGGGATATTCTGCATTGCTTCTCTTTTTAAGTTGTTCTTGGGACAATGTTGCTTAGTAAATTTGTCCACTTTCGGAATAGGAACGAAACCGGCTTTACACAAATCCATGTTGAACCTTTTTGAGCACACGAGTAACGTAAGCTTCTTGAGGTAAGTAAGAACTTTTCGATTCCTGTCACGATGGATCTCAATCCCAAAGAAACATAGAATGCCTCTCAAAGATCTTTCATATCAAAATTGGAAGACGAGAAATTTTTTGGTCTCATTTAGTAATGACAAATCACTTCTTGGCAAGTAAAAATATCGTCTACATAAAAAACGAGAAAAATATGATGACTCGGCACGATCTTCATATAAATACACTAGTCAAACTTGTTCTCGATGAAACTGACGATTGTCGCGACCTTATCAAACTTCAAGTACCAGTGAGATGCTTGTTTGAGACAATAAATAGATCATTTCCAATTTGCAAACCAAATTGTCATTTCCATTTCCTCGAAGCCTTCGAGTTGAGACATATAGACTTGCTCACTCAATTCTCCATTCGGAACAACGGTTTTAACAATCATTTGATCTGTAACTCTGAAATCAAGGAAAATGCGCAAGCACATTTAAGGCCATAATAAAATTTCTGAATGAATCTTTAGTGGAAACGGGTGAGAAAGTTTCGGTGTAATCAATACATTCTCTTTCGGTAAAGCCTTTAGCCACTAAATGTAATTTATACATTCCAATATGTCCCATGTTTATCCTTTTTAGTTCTTAAAAAATTCATTTGCAACCTATTGGTTTGAAACCATCGGAGTAATAGAACTAACTTCCACATATACATTATGTTTGTCCATGAACTTAATCTCATCATCCATAGCTTCTATCCATTTTGAAGAATGTGGACAATTGGGTGCTTCACTATAAGTAAGAGGTTCCACGAAAATGACCCGAGATCACATTCACCTTCTCCCGAGGTAAATAAATTTATCATCACACCTTATTGACATCTTTTGTCTTTGAGATCTCCATATAGGAGGTACTTCTAGAATAACCTCTATTTGTTGACCACCATTTTGAATGACATATTCCACAATTGGAATTTCTTCAATAAACGGGATCTTCATTCTAACAACAAAACCTTCTTCAATAATAGGTTTCCTCATCGATAATAGGGACCACTCATCATCTTCGATATCGGGAGCAACGTATTCATCAACAATGAGAGCATTACCATACGGAGTAGGATTGAGACTACTATTATCATCTCTTGAAAATGACATGAGAATACAAATTCCTTTAGATGACTCCCCTATTTCAAGAGATGTTGAAGGAATATTGTCGGGGAACATCAAATTCCGGGGGAATTTAGCGATGCGAGATTCCGCTGAATTCGCGTACCACGAGTAGGACGGTAAAAGCGATATCCTTTTGAGTGCATTGGATAACTAATGAAATAACAACGATTTGTTCTCGAAATCTAACTTTTCAAATTAGGATGCATAAATCCATACTTCAATTTGGACAACCCTGACGCATGAAGATGATTTAGACTAGGCTTTCTCTCAATCCACAACTCCAAAAGAATTTTGGAAAGCAGTTGCGGGAACACGATTTAAAACTACAAGTTGCGGTCATGAGTGGTCACCTTCACCCCATAAAAACTACGGAAGATTTGTTCTACTTATCATGTTTCTGATCTATATCCATGAGAAGTGCGATTCTCTCCTTTCAACAACGCCATTTTCTCAGTGAACACGACATATTGTATTGAGAAACTACACAATTTAAGGAAAATATTCAGCAAAAGGCCTCATGTGTTGTTTCTGTACAGATTCTTTATAACAACAGAACTATTCTCCTCTCGCTTGATCCAAAATGAACAAATTTTATGAGTCTTCCCAATGATTTCTCAAGAGACATTTTCGAAAGATTTTGACTTTATCAAAAACGTTGGATTGTGGCACTGTTAATCGGGTAGGTGAGGCCATACAAGAAGAAGAAAAAAAACATACGATAAAAGTTATAAAATAGTTGTTTACGCACAACGTGGTGAAATAAAGGTCCAACGATGTCGATGTGGATAATTTCACAATAAAGATTGGTGCGGTTTTGCGAGTCTTTAACTTTCTTTGTTTTAGTCAATTTTCTACCAAGTACAGTAAACACAAGTATCATTAAAAGGAAACATCGACGGGAGGAAGAATTTTTAGCTAGAAGTAATCGATCAACTCTTTCTTTAGAAATATGACCCGATCTATCGTGCCATAATAATAAGGATGTTATCTTAATATAAGATTTCTTACCCACAATATTCACCTAACATTGAAAAAAGGAAGCTAAGGAAGTCAATGATAATTTGAAAAGAATATTCGAGTAAAAAACAAGCTTGCATAAATGTCAACACTATAATGTGGCTTAGAAAAGCAGAAAAGAAAATCATTGTTGAACTAAAAGCGGAAGCGAAGAACCGGAATTACTTTAAAAGTAGGAATCAAGAAAGTAATCGTTCAAAACAATCTGAACCACTAAACCGTAATTCGAGAATAAGTGTGCCAATATAGATAACATCAACTCCAAGGCATAAGTGCCACTTTAAGTCTTTGACTCCCTCTCACTTATCTTCTCGAGATCATGCCTTAGCCCCTGGTTGTGGGTTTGCCTTCTTTTCATATTTTCTTTATCCTTTCGTTGGGCTTCTTCGAGTTGAGAAACAAAGTGAGAAGACTTTCATTGCTTCTCATTTTGTTAGCTTGCTTTTGCTTAACTTTATACCGAGAAATAAGTGTTACTGGCACACTTAATATTTTACTGCATAAGTGTTTAAGGTTGTCTTGATAAAGGCCGAAAGAGGCAGGAAGTGCATGAAGAACTTGAAGAATAGTGTAAAAGCTTCCGGGAAGAGGAATATTATAATCTTTTAACTTGTACTCAACATTAATAATTTTTAAAATAAAACCTCGCACTCCTTTTGATTTATCATACCGAATGGTTGTCATTGCATTCATAAGATGTCTAAAAGCTATAGCCGATTTCACTAGTGTGAAATAGTTTTTCTTTGCTTTGAAATATTCATTAGCATTCTTGTGGTTGTTGTGGCAAACCACCAAAAGATGTTCGTAGAATCGAAACGTTTCATAGCAATGCAGACTAAGATGATTTGAATTTTGCCATTGTGCATGAAGAATTTTTTGGGCAACAATTACGATATTAGTATAAGACGTACGACATTTTTCTTCTCGAAGGCATAAGTCCAAATCTATTATGCCTAAAGTAATTATCACATCTCGTTTTCATGCCTTAAAGTTGGAAGCATTCAGAATTCAGATAAAAACGTTTTTGTTGTTCTCAGAAAGGAGACCAAAAAATCTAAAAATTAAAACTTGAATAAACAATATAATGCAATGCATTTCAGAAAATATTGTGAGAGAATGTTCATCATTATAAACTCCCCTTTGAGGGTGAGAATATAACACATGTAACATGATCTACCTTCCATGAAGTTAACCTTGAACGAAAGAAAAAATACATATCATTTAAGAATTTTATTACCTTTCGGGGCAAATAAATTTCTTAAAAATATGTATTAATTCAAGCAAAAAATAATAATAAATTTATATATTTAAATTATTACCTTTGGGCAAATAATTAAAATATATACATTTAATATTAACTCACTTCATGGAATGTGAACTAATATATGTAAATACTACCTTTGTGCAATGATAATTACACATATAGTCAACCAAAAGATATAATATTTTCTTCAACATGTGAAATTTGGTGATAAAACAATCATTGAAAAAGAATAATTTTCAACCAAATTTCCAAAAGAGATATAGTAATTGCTTTTATTATATTGATAATCAAAAAATAAAGTGTCTACTGCATAACACGTTATTCTTGTATCAAACAATCAAGTTTTATAACTTTTTTAAACAACAAATAATTAAAAGATGTGAAATAAAGAATCATTGGTGGGAGATTACATAGTCAATATAAATCAAATAAGAGAGTGACTATGTCTTATGGAACGAGAAGAAACCCAATTTTTTTTTTTTTTATGATTTCATTGACGGATTTTGAAAAATCATCAAAAATTATTTTAATAATTTTTTAACCGCATAATTATCATTAAAATAATAATAATTATTAAATCGGCGTCAAAAAATTAATTAAAAATCACCAAAAAATCGAAATCAAATTCTAATAATGCGTAAAAAAGAATCGTCGAAAACGGATGTCACGAAACTACCTCACTCTCTCTCCACTCTCCCGGCGGCTCGCGAGTGGAGCCCTTCTCATTCCTACAGTTGCTCTTCAACCTCCGTGCGACTTTCCATCGTGCCGCAACATGGATCTTAGTGCGACCGGTTCAAACCCGGTCGGGTCGGGATGAAATTGTGCCATAAAAGTTACGAAACGAACGGGAAAAATAGGGGTTTTGATCGGTTTTACAATTTCTAATAGATACGATATTAATTTCATGTGAAAACACATAAACTTAGGTAGATCTAATCTAAACATAAATCCGAAAACTAAAGAAGAAAGTAACCCAAAATATGTGTTCCAATCTCTGGAAATTAAAGGTGTACAAACATGTTTAAATCAATTATTGATGAGATATGCACAATCGAGTTTCAAATTATAATCAATAAAATTGAAAAACACAAAATTAATTTCCATAAAGAAAATATATAAACCCTAAAAGTTTAATCTTAAGAATTCTCCTAATTTACTCAATAATTTTATGCAAATAATATATTAATAGAACGAAGAGAATTTAATGAGGAATAAAACCCCTAAACTTTTAAGATTGAAAAACAAAAAATTCAACATAGAAATAATATGTACGAAATTAATATGTAATTGAAGAAAATTAACATATACATATTAATGGTTATACAAATTATAGAGTTCTAAATCATATAAGCAATTGGCAATCCTGATACCACATGTTAAAGATAAATTAATATAAACCCCAGAGATCAATTTGTATATAACATAGAACACAATAATAATATATAATAATTATGTATGCGTACCTGATTCGATCCATAGCAATTACTTCAATTTGATAAGTGCAATACTATCAACTCAAGTCTTCCCTCCCGTAGATCTCTAAATCGAAGACGGTTTATTTATCTCGATTTAATCAAAAAGTATACAATTGTGATGAGACAATATGTATTTTATAGAGTTAGGGAGAGGGACTTAGCTACATAACCCTAGTTAACGGACCGGGGCACGCTCATCAAAGAGCTTCGCTTAACTAGAAAAGCCCACACTTCGCTATCCACCTAGACTTTACACCACACAGACATGCTAAGCCCATTTAACAAAGTGATCACCAACAATATGAGCTAACACAAAGTAGAACTTATCCAATCAACCCAAGTTTTAATAAAACCAATAAAATTTAATGTAAACCCAAATAAAAGTCTCTAACATTTCCATAAGGTTGATTATAAAAAAAAAGGTTTTTAGTGGCTGCAACTTTTGTAGCCCCTACGTACTACTATCTTTTCTTGTAGTGTGATACGTGGTCTTGCGTATGTGATTATAAAAAAATTAATAATATAATCCATCATTTAAAATTGAGAGGAGTTGTTATCGTTAACATATTAATCTCTTAGTCAAGCTTACGTAGGGAAAACCTACATGTCAAAATATTTTCTTAATTTTTTTTTTCTACTATGGTAGGTGTTCGTTAGTAGTCTACAATATGTATTATTGTAAATTTTTGAATAAGCTTTTACAATGTCGAAAATAGGTTTGAAGTTTTGTTGAACATGCGTAGTAAGCGAAATATAAGGAACTTTGTTTTTGGTTTTGTAGAAACTATTTTGAGAATTTTAAAAAAATTATAAGAATGATATTGTAACTTATAGCACGAATATCACCGTGAAGATTTTTTGAAGAAAAATATTTCGACACGTGATTTCAACAATGAAAGTTGACTAAAAAATTATAATAAGAGGTTGTAATTAGCACTCCTCTTAAAATTATTAACAACAACAAAAATTCAATACTATGTAAAAAGTGTATAATTTAAATATTTTTATATATATTATGTACATGGTATTTGTCATACTTTAATGAATATTCAATTGAAGTACGCAAAGAATCCATTTATAAAAATAAAATAACAAAATAAATGTTAATATAATACTTGATTGATAATTTGAAGGTAGTTGGAGTGATTTAATTATATACTTTTTTTTTGAATAATTTAATTATATACTTATATATAGAATACTAACGAGTATTATACATAAGTTACTTAAAAAAATAATTAAAAAACATATCATTTTAAAAATATTAAACAATTACAGAATAAAATAAGTATTGGTTTTGTTTTTTTGTTTTTTTACTTTTTTTATGTGTTGTTAAAGTATATGTAATAATGTATCACTTGAATATTATACATATATATAATATTAATTAATTATTTATTTAGCCAAATAATCTCTTAACTAACCACTATCAAAATGATTCCAGAGAGAGACTAATTAATTAAAAATAATATGCACTTGGTTGAGAGTAATTGGATGTATAAATAGAATCAAATTTTATCTCATAGTTTTGTTAGTTTCATTCTAATAGATTAGAATGAATTTTCCACCCTTTTAGTGGACTAAAAATAGAATGAATTAATATGAAAAAACCATCAATATAAAATGATTTATTTTTATCTATTTTTTTTATATATTTATTAAATTTAATTTCATTCTATTCCTATTTTTATTCTTGCCGTTCCTATATTCATATTATAATAACAACAATTGTTTGCAGGCCATTGTATACGTATAATAAATTTGCAGGCCATAAAAGATTGAAGTGCTTTTCCTTTTACTTTTCTCCCTTTTTACCAGTTACATATTCTTTTACGATTATATATAATTGTTTCTTTAACAAAACCAATACATAAAATAATATATTTATGTCATCTACATAAATATATATATATGATGCACACACAGCTAAAATTAAATAAATAAATAACTTATTTGGTAAACTAATAATAAGGTAAAGTTTAATGATACATTAGGGATAAGATGAGATCTGAAAAGCACCAACCATGTTTCAACAGGAGAAATTCTGTCACTCAAAACCCTAACACTCATATCTTACCGCTGTTAATAAGATTCCCCACAATGATTCCACTCCACGCCTAAAAATAAAGTTATTAATAATAATTTACAGAGATGATTATAAATAGGATATGTTAATATAATAATTATCATATACACTTAAAAAAAAAACAAAAAGCAAAAACAATGATGGTCCAATTCTCCAGGTTCTCATTGGAATAGCAAAATTAATCATCATTTTTTCTACTTATTCTAATTGAAATGATTAATAATTATTAGAAAAACTCACATTTATATAAAAGGAAAGTAGAATTTACCACATATAGTGCTACCAAACGAATCAAATTAAGAGAAAAAACAAATTGAGTACGTACGGAAAATTGATACCCAAAAATGATATTATATTATAGTATATATAGTAACAGAGAGATCAATCTAAAATTTCTCAAGGGTACTACCCAAGAAAAACCCAATGAAGAAGAGTTAATTAAGAAAAAACAATTAGTAAATATTATTATATAAAGGGTCTTCTGGAATTGAAACGTGACCCATCAACAGGTGAAGCTACCACATGATCCGATCTTTCCTCGAGCACAGGGAAGTTTAGATCATGCTGGCAGCTTCAACTGCTGCTGGTGCACGATAAGCATCGCCTGGACTCACTACAACACGATTATTTATGTATATATAGAGAGAGAGAAGAGAGGTAGTCTAGGGTTTATGTAAAGGAGATATGATGAGATTTTTGTTAAGGTGAAGAAGAAGGGGATAAGGAGAGGGATATAAATAGAGGAGGAGGAGGAGGTAAGAGAAGAATGTCTCTAACTCTCGGGTATTCAAGCTTTTTTTTTTATTGGTGAATGGTGATTATGTTATTATTGAGAGGACTCAAAAATAAAATATATATTTTTTTTATTTAAAAAAAAAAGAAAATAAAGTTTTTGGAAAGAAACAGATGGCAGTGGTCCAAACCCAAAATCAAAGTAAATAAGACAATATTGAATACATATCATGCCCACGCCAACACCATGCAGACATGGTAGTGATATATACCTGTTTTAAAAAGTCACCTACACCTTTTATCTCCTTTAGTATTACTCTCTCTCTCTCACACATCATATATATTCACATTCATGAAATATATAATAATAATAATAATAATAATATACACATGAACATGATGAAGGAGAGAGAAAGAGAGGTTGAATAATATGAACCCAAAAGAAAAAGAGATAGGAAAATGCAAGTAGTTATTACAAAAGGGGGACCAGTTATTTTGCATGCTTCTTAACAGATTTAGGAGAAAAGGAAAGGGAAGCATCTCAAACCAAACAAAGTCATGTGACTCTTTTCTCTCTCTAGATCTCACTCACTCACTCACTCACTTATTTATTTTATTTTATATATAAATGTTTGTAATTATAAGGATCTTTTCATCTGTTCATATATCTTTTCCTTTTTGTTTTGGTTAATATATGTTTTCGTTTGCTTTTCTATACATACATTGCCATTTGTCAGAGACATGATCCTTGTGAATCCCATTGGTGTCACTTATTACATTAAAGGCAATTTTTTAAGAAGACTTGGCCATGGATTAATTAACATTTGTGGGGAATCTAATCTCTAATAAAGCCATGATAGAAGAGAACAATATATACATATATATATATACACACACTGTTAAGTAAATAATGATCCCCTTATTCAATATATATACATAATCTGCTAATTAATTAATATTTGCGTTTGGGTTGGGAACCAATGGATGAATGCAGAGTAGTAAATATTGATCCCCTAATCCAATATCAATAATCAAAGTATCAAAATGTGGAAAACATAATATTCTATGGAGAAAGTTCTAACTGAAATTCCCCCTTTGGATACTCTCATCAAACCATTATTATTTACACACCTATTATCAACTACATATTTTTTTTTTTCATAAAAAGCCTCTTAATCTATTATTAGCTCATCACGAGTACTTTTGGAATATGTTTGATTATATATTCTTTAAAGTGAAAAAAAATGCTTTTATAAATATTCTTCCTTCGTGTTCTTTTTCTATAATTAATATGCAATCAAGTTCATGAAGCACCAACTTTATTAAAACATATAACCCTGTAATAGTTTTACCATTGAAGAATTAATTTTCAAACATATAACCCTATAATAATAAGTGATATTATATTTATTAACATTGTAAGATGAGAAAATGAAGTAATCAGTCCAAGCAGTAACGGTAACGTACGATGCCGGGACTAAAATATACACAGGATCAAAAAAAAAATTATAATAATCTATATATACAAAATATATAATTAATGTATAAATTTCTTTTAAAAATTTAGAAGGGCCGGCCAGTATAAATTATTAGATATATTTATCTTTTTGTTTTTTCTTTCAAAAATGCGTGTTACAAAGCTATAGAAAAAGAAAAAGAAAAAGTTAGGGGCCATGCTAGAGCTATATATGAGAATGTTAATTTTTTATTTTTGTTTGGGGGATCAACATTATTAATTTAAAATAATAGTAATTAAACACGCGCTCATTAAACAAAAATCATCATAACATGCACTCATTAAAATTGGTTATTAAACAAATAGAGTAGTTCTTATTTATTTATTTTGGTGTATGTGATCAGCAAATTAAAAAAATTTGATGCTTTTGTCATCCTCTATTCCAACTCATGGATGAGAGGTTTTGTGTATAAATTTGGGTACTTAATTGCTTTGCTCCAACTATTTTTTTTATTATTTATTATTTTATTTATTTATTTTTTTTTTGGAAGTAAGAATTATTTCATTGCAACAAACTTCAATTACAAATTAGGTACAAAATTGAACCTCGTTTACTGTATACGCTGTGAAGAAGCTCAAAAGCAGAGAAAAAAAGAAGAAACGAAAGTAGAGCAAGAAACAAAACAATAGCCAAAAGAGCTTAACCATCAATGGTTAGCTTAATTATCTTTATAGAGTACACAATACAAAGCCAAGGGAAATGATAAAATCTTTAACTGAAAAAGAAATATTACAACTAACTAACTAACTATAATAACCAACTAACTTGTAACAAACACAAATTTACTGGTTTACATCTCCCCTCAAACGAAATGACAATTTCGACATGTGAAGTTTGTCTTTAAGATAGTTGTAGCATTCAGTAGTAAGAGATTTTGTAAGAATATTTGCCGTTTGATCCACGAGAGGGTACATAACGAACAACAAGTTGCTTAGCAATGATAAGGTCTCGTACGAAATACAAGTCAATCTCAATGTATGTGAATCGAGCATGAAACACGGGGTTATTTGCTAAGGCTGTTGCTCCTTGATTATCCACCCATAAAATCGGTGCTTGTGACAATGAAACTTGAAGTTCTGATAGGAGAAAAGTAATCCATTTTACTTTGGTTGCTGCATTTGTTAAGGCTCGAAATTTGCTCTCAGTATTAGATCGAGCAACTACCTGCTGTTTCTTGGCAAATCATGACACCAAGTTTTTGCCTAAAAACATGGCATACCCCCTGTTGATCTCCTGTCATCCACACAACTTGTTCAATCAGCAGTTAAGCTGTCAGAAGCTTGAAGCTTTAATCCATTCGAGATAGTGCCTTTGAGATAACGAAGCAAACAATGCTTCCCAATGAGTATTGGTAAGAGCATGAATAAATTGGCTTAGTTTATTTACTATAAAGGCAACAGGAGTGTGGTTAGACTTAGGTATTGAAGTGCTCCAAGTGTACTTCTATAGAGTCTAATATCTTCAAACGGATCATGAAGACTGAGTTTGGGAGTTGAACTAGCTAGATTTAGACATGATTTAGCTCCCTCCATGTGTAGCTTCGTTAACAAATCAACAATATATTTACTTTGGCTTAAATACATTGTTGTATCATCTCTGTATATTTCACAACAAGAAAGTAGTGAATATCACCTAAGTATTTGAGAGAGAAGACATCATTTAGATTAGTGATAATGGAGTTGATTAGCTTTGAATTTGGCCTTGTGATGAGAATATCGTCCACATAGACAAAGAGATAAACCAGATTGTCATGAGAACCATGAATAAACAAGAATGTATCTGACTTGGATGCATGAAAACCCCAGTGATATAGTGTTTGTTTTAGCTTATCATTACAAGTCCTTGGGGCTTGCTTAAGACAATAAAGTACTTTATGCAGGAGTCACACATGATTGTGTTTATTCTAATCAATAAACCCTGGGGGTTGTTGCATGTATACAATCTCTTGGAGGGTGCCATTAAGAAATGCATTATTCACATATAATTGTTTGACTAACCAATTGTGAGATACGCAAGGCTTAATACAATTTGAACTATAACGCCCTAAATAATTAGGCACGCTACCCAAAATACTTATGAAACCCTAATCCACTAAACGAGATTACTAATCAAAATAGCGCAGAATTTAAACTTTTATATTAAATAGAAAGAAAATAAACTTGTAATATATTTAAAACTTTTAAAATAGTTGGGATCCCAAAAATATTTACAAACGCTATTACAAGTCATTTATTTCTAGCCGACCTAAACGGCAAAATAGAATTCAAAAGTTCATCACTGATAGACCCTTAACCCGCTTGGTCTGCTATGGCTTGAACATGTACATTCTTCATCTTGCTCCTCAAACTCATGGTTGATCAGCCACTGACTTACCCTTTCCCGCACGGTAGAGCACCCGTGAGCCAAGCCCAAGAAGACGGTATAAAACATATCAATAATATGCTCATCATACAATATAAACAACAATGCTTTATTCAAATTTGTCTGTGTGACACAGACCTACATGTTACGCTCACATGCCTATTTATGTCTACGTAGCGTAGACCTACGTGTTGTGCTCACACATCTATTTATGTCTACGTGGCGTAGACCCACGTGTTGCTCTCACACGTCTATTTACAATAAGGCCTTAGATCAGTTCATCTCGATTCTTGTTACCGAGTCCAACCTGGTTATGCCTTGAGCGCATAACCCTTAGTCTCAACATATATATTTATCATATAATTATTGGTGCCACCGCACTATTTGTCTATTTGCTATAGACACGCGTGTTACGCTCACACGCCTATGTATGTCTATGTAGCATAGACCTACGTGTTGCTCCCACACGTCTATATATGTCTATGTAGCATAGACCTACGTGTTACGCTCACACGTCTATTTACAATAAGGCCTTAGTAAGGTTTATCTCGATTATAATTACCGAGTCTAACTTTCCGGTTATGCCTTGCTCACATAATCCTATTCATATATATGTACGTAATCTATACATTACGTTCTTTCGAGGGTTTATCCTAGTAATATACTAGGTCTAACCAAGTTATGTCTTATGCACATAACTCTTGAAATATATGTATGTATTCAATAGATAACAAAACATACGGTAATCTTAGGATAATAACCCTAAATTACATACCAAATAGTCCTCTCATATAACATATCATTGCATGCTCAAAATAACACTTATAGAGATTAATAACCCTAATTCATGCTTTCACTTGATTAGCAATATTATTGCAAATCATGACTTTCTTACCTTCACATAACTTCTTGGGTAATAACCATAGACCGCATTACTATCAAACTCAAGGTACTAATTAACCGAGTCTAACTTAATTATGCCTTGTGCGCATAATTCTTTATTACAATATATTTAGCATGGCATAGCATTTACACATTAATAATTACTAGGGTAATAACCCTAGGCCATTAAACCGCTCACTTTAGGGTAATAACCACTAATCTCGGTTTCTAATTATCACCAATATAATATTCAATATAAGCACCACCGTGCATATCTCTACGTGCAACTACCGTCTTACACCGTTGTCCCGCAAAGGCGAGAGATTCCGAATCCCCGGGTGCTCGACCGAGTGCGGTAATCCTAGTCACACAATCCGGATTTTTTCACAAATAGGGTTAACCCCTGATTTCACATTCATAAAGTAAATTCATGGCATTTCAAATACAAATAATCACATAGAGCTCGAAAAGAGCTTTCCAACGGTATAAAGAACGTCCCCAAACGGAGTCCCGAGTCAAAAGTTATGGCCGAAACAAAATTCGGCATTTCCCGATGAACTCCAACCGAATTCCGGATGAACCAACCGGAATTCCGGTTGTCTGGGCGAAGAACACGAAATTCCTCAATCTTTAAACCCCCAAAACTCACTCAAATCATCCCCAAACATTCCCAAACTTTCCAGAAGCATCAATATATGTCATAATAAACATATTCCACAACTTAAACACAACAATTGCACTAAAAATCAAAAAGTGCCATTAAAGCACCAAGCTTGAGTTCCATGAACTCAAGCTTGCTTTTCACAACCAAACTCTCAATCAATCCACTTACAACACCTAGCAAATACTAAGGATTTAAAACACATTATCAAGCATTAAAATCCAGCAATTAATCCCTCAATTTAGATTGCATAAAAATCATAGAGTTCAAGCATGTTCATGGCAACATCAAGCTCTTGAATAAGAGCTTCATCTACAACAACCAAATATTTTCCAGCAGTAAAACAATAAATAAATGTTAGATTCAAGCATGAAAAACAACCTAGAATCATACTCTAAGCTCAATCCTACACAAATCAAGAGATTAACAAGCTTAAACATCCAATTCACTAAGCATGCAACACCAAGAATAAACAATCTCAAGCATGCTTTTATCACCATATTTCAGCCATGAATTCAACAAATAACTCATATAATTTCAGCTAGAAACTACCTCGATCTCTTGCTCGAAACAAGCTTCAAGCTTCCAACACAAATCAAGCTTCCAAACCAATTTAAAAATCGAAGCTTTCTTCTCAAAAATCAAGTTTGAAGAAGAAGAGGGTTAGAGAGGATGAGAGGGGAAAACCACCAGAAATTAACATTTCATTTCCTCAAAAATCACATTTTCCAAACATAGTAATTAGGGGTCAAATGACCAAAATGCCCTTAGGGCTTAAATACCCACATACACCCTCACAAGGGTAAAATAGTCATTCAATACTCAATTAATTTCAAATAAATTTCAGATTATCATTTATCAAATAAAATGCCCCGATAATCAATTCAATTTACATTTCGGGCCCGAACGCGGTTCGGACCGAAATTCCTGATTGTGACTATACCGCGCTAACCTGTCAGAACACACCCGAAAAGACAACACAGGCATACTATATAATAATATAGTTCTATTAAGCACGTAATTAAATTAATTTCATCATTTTACCCTTCTCGGGTCATAATTACCAAAATGCCCCTGGCTAACCAATGGGGTCTTTAATATATTAAAATTCATATAAAATCACATATATTGAACTATATAATAATATAATTCCTCCATTATACATAATCATCTAGTTAGGGTTTTGCTAATCCATTTCTTAATTCCGGGTATTACAATTACCCCCTCCTTATAGAAATTTCGTCCCGAAATTTACCTGAACAACTCTGGATATTTCTGCTGCATATCCGTCTCGAGTTCCCAGGTTGCCTCTTCTACCTTACTGTTCTTCCACAGTACTTTCACCGGTCTGCCACCGTCTTGCTTCTCAAGACTTTCTCTCTTATCAAGTATCTCGCACCGGTTATTCCTCGTATGACAAGTCCGGCTGAAGTTCCAATGCTTCATAACTCAGAACATGGGACGAGTCTGAGACATACTTCCGAAGCATTGAAACATGAAACACATTATGTACAGCTGCCAGCGCTGGGGGCATAGCCAACCTGTACGCTACTTGCCCTATCCTCTCACGGATTTCAAAAGGTCCAATGAACCTCGGGCCAAGCTTTCCTTTCTTCCCAAAGCGTTTTATGCCTTTCATCGGAGATATTCGGAGAAATACCATGTCCCAGGCACGAAAATAAATATCTCTGCGCTTTGAATCGACATAACTCTTCTGCCTACTCTGAGCTGCGAGCATTCGCGCTCTAATCTTATCAACTGTCTCACTTGTTGTTTTTTTTTTAACAGCTTCGGGACCCAAGAACTTTCTTTCACCCACTTCATCCCAGTGAATGGGCGATCTACACTTTCTTCCATATAAAAGTTCATAAGGGGCCATCCCGATTGTTGCCTGATAGCTGTTATTATAAGAAAACTCGATCATGGGAAGGTACTTTACCCATGATCCCTCAAAGTCAAGCACACATGCCGTAGCATGTCCTTTAAAATACGAATGGTCCTCTCGGATTGCCCATCCAGGAATACGAGGATGAAAAGTTGTGCTAAACTTTAACCGAGTTCCCATAGCTCGATGCAAACTTTTCCGAATCTTGATGTAAACTTCGGATTCTTTATCCGACAAAATGGACTTTGGGACACCATGCGGACGAATAATTTCTCTAACATACCACTCGGCCATGCGGGTCGATGGAGAAATTCGTCGAACGAGTAAAAAGTGAGCGAGACTTTGTAAACCTGTCCACTTTATGACCCACACGGAGTCAGATTGTCCCGTGGTTACAGGCATACCTACCACGAAGTCCATAACAATGTCTTCCCATTTCCACTCTGGTATTTTCGGTGGTTACAAAGAACCACTGCAGGTCGTTAGTGCTCAGCTTTCACTTGCTGACACGTAAGGAAATTTGCAACATACTAAGCGATGTCGTTTTTCATGCCTGGCCACCAGAACATGGCTTCCAGGTCTTGATAAATCTTTGTCGACCCTGGATGAATTGAATAAGGAGTCGTGTGAGACTCATCCATGATCTCTATCTTGATGTTCTCATCCATGGGCACACAAACTCAATTCCCAAATCTTAACATTCCCGTTTCATCTATTGAGAAGTCACTAGCCTTCCCAACCGAAACCCTAGCTCGAGTTTTTACTAATTCTGAATCTTGCACTTGTGCTTCTTTGATTCGCTCCAAAAGAGTAGATTGCAGGGTAATATTAGCTAATTACCCTACAACCAACTCAATCTTAGCTCGAGTCATCTCATTTGCTAGCTGCTGAGAGATTCGCTTCACCGTATTTAACTGACTCTGACCCTTTCTACTTAAGGCATCAGCAACCGCGTTCGCCTCACCAGGGTGATCTCACAATCATAATCCTTCACCAACTCTAGCCAACGCCTCTGTTTCATATTCAGGTCTTTCTGGGTAAAGAAGTATTTCAGACTTTTATGATCAGTGTATATCTCACATTTCTCGCCATAAAGGTAATGCCGCCAAATCTTTAGCGCAAATACCATTCTTTGCGAGTTCTAAATTGTGAGTAGGGTACCTCTGCTCGTACTCCTTTAATCGCCGAGAAGCATATGCTATTACCCTCCCACACGCATAAGCACACGACAAGACTCGTCTCGAGGCATCACAATATACCACAAACTTTTCCTTATCTGAAGGAAGAGTTAGTACAGGAGCGGTAATCAAGCGTTGCTTTAACTCCAGGAAACTTTTCTCACACTTCGATCACGGTCCAAAACAAACTTCGATTCTTTCGGGTCGGCTCCGTTAAGGGTACAACAATCTTTGAAAAACCCTCAACGAACCGACGATAATAACCGGCCAAACCCGAGAAAACTTCGACCTCGTAGGCGACTTCGGTGCGGCCAATCCCGAACAGCTTCAATTATGGTCGGATCCACTATGATCCCATATTTATCCACTATGTGCCCCAAAAATGAGACACGGGATAACCAAAACTCCCACTTTTTGAATTTAGCATACAGCTTATGGTCCCGTAATCATTGTGAAACTGATTTGAGATGCAACTCATACTCTTTATCTGATTCAGATTACACCAAGATGTCATCGATAAACACGATCACACATCTAATCAGGTAATCTTGGAACGTCCGATTCAAATAATCTATATCAAATAACTACGTAGCTTTGGCCCATCTTTCACCCTGATGGTGATTCTTACATTTCGGACATTCAAGATATGACTTGAAAGAGGATTCGTGACCTTGACGGTCACCTCAATTTCCCCGATACTTTCTATTACTCCCTGATACTTCGAAAGCCTTAGCCTTCCGTTTGTAATCGGGGTTGCCTTGTCGGTCCCCTTGCGACGTTACCACTTGCAGAGCGGATTCGATGTCGTGACGGCATCCTTTGCGGTCTGCTCATTTATTACAGATTATTCAGCCTCCTCAACAATTAAGGCTAGCTCTATCACTTTCTTGTACAAAGTGTCATATGAAGTGGTAACCTTCAAATCCCGACTGATTGTGGCATTAAGTCCTCTATTCGTCCACTGCTTGGCCTTAATTATGTCAATACCTCCTAGAAAAGTCGGAGGTTTCAGCTTCACGAACCGCTCAAACACCGAATCTCAATGCGGCATAACAAACCCCTGGTTACCCACCAGCACGGTGCCGGGGTGGTAACACTTGATCAGCAGGGACGGCCGGTTGCCTTAATCGTCGCAACTCTTCTTCTTGACGAAGTATGACACTTCGCATTTCTTGAAACATCTGCTGCCTTTCAGCAGGAGGATTAGCATTGCCAACCTCCGCATTATTTCCCCGAATTCCGCGGAGGTGGGGGCAGTGCGGTGAATTGGTTTGGTCTGCACACAGGCTCTGCTAACTCGCCACAATGATCAGATGATTAAAGAGGGTCCACTACTAGTACCCGTGTAATCAACAACCCCAGCGAATTAAGCACCAATACCACACTTACGCACTTAATGCCTTAAACCATAACTCATCTATTTACCTCATACATATTTACATAAACAATTAGCATTTATAGCATGGCATCACATAACACATACATACTCTGATGCTTGCATACTGCCTAAAATGGAAAGCAATAAACAGATGATCACACATACAGTCAAGTATTTACTCTCAATACTTACTGCACCATGAGTCGAGCTTATCTCTGACGATGAATGTACATGTTCGGCCGGTCTACAGGAAGTTTAAAAACCTTGGCGCTCTGATACCAAATTGTAACGCCCTAAATAATTAGGCACGCTACCCAAAATACTTATGAAACCCTAATCCCCTAAACGAGATTACTAATCAAAATAGCGCAGAATTTAAACTTTTATATTAAATAGAAAGAAAATAAACTTGTAATATATTTAAAACTTTTAAAATAGTTGGGATCCCAAAAATATTTACAAACGCTATTACAAGTCATTTATTTCTAGCCGACCTAAACGGCAAAATAGAATTCAAAAGTTCATCACTGATAGACCCTTAACCCGCTTGGTCTGCTATGGCTTGAACATGTACATTCTTCATCTTGCTCCTCAAACTCATGGTTGATCGGCCAACCGACTTACCCTTTCTGCACGATAGAGCACCCGTGAGCCAAGCCCACAAAGACGGTATAAAACATATCAATAATATGCTCATCATACAATATAAACAACAATGCTATTCAAATTTGTCTGTGTGACACAGACCTACATGTTACGCTCACATGCCTATTTATGTCTACGTAGCGTAGACCTACGTGTTGTGCTCACACATCTATTTATGTCTACGTGGCGTAGACCCACGTGTTGCTCTCACACGTCTATTTACAATAAGGCCTTAGATCAGTTCATCTCGATTCTTTACATTACGAGTCCAACCTGGTTATGCCTCGAGCGCATAACCACTTAGTCTCAACATATATATTTATCATATAATTATTGAGTGCCAACGCACTATTTGTCTATTTGCTATAGACACTGCGTGTTACGCTCACACGCCTATGTATGTCTATGTAGCATAGACTACGTGTCGCTCCCACACGTACTATATATGTCTATGTGCAGCATGACACTACGTGTTACGCTCACACGTCTATTTACAATAAGGCCTTAGTAAGGTTTATCTCGATTATAATTACCGAGTCTAACCCGGTTATGCCTTGCTCACATAACCACTATTCATATATATTTACGTAATCCATACATTACGTTCTTTCGGATGGTTTATCCTAGTAATATACTAGGTCTAACCAAGTTATGTCTTATGCACATAACTCTTGAAATATATGTATGTATTCAATAGATAACAAAACATACAGAATCTTAGGATAATAACCCTAAATTACATACCAAATAGTCTCTCATATAACATATCATTGCATGCTCAAAATAACACTTATAGAGATTAATAACCACTAATTCATGCTTTCAACTTGATTAGCAATATTATTGCAAATCATGACTTTCTTACCTTCACATAACTTCTTGGGTAATAACCCTAGACCGCATGACTATCAAACTCAAGGTACTAATTTACCGAGTCTAACTTAATTATGCCTTGTGCGCATAAGTCTTTATTACAATATATTTAGCATGGCATAGCATTTACACATTAATAATTACTAGGGTAATAACCACAGGCCATTAAACCGCTCACTTTAGGGTAATAACCCTAATCTCGGTTTC
The DNA here is from genome assembly GCF_029168945.1 of Cannabis sativa. NCBI lineage: Eukaryota > Viridiplantae > Streptophyta > Magnoliopsida > Rosales > Cannabaceae > Cannabis > Cannabis sativa. Next base: position 29,967 of record NW_026870039.1, read on the forward strand.
TAATTATCACCAATATAATATTCAATATAAGCACCACCGTGCATATCTCTACGTGCAACTACCGTCTTACCCGTTGTCTCGCAAAGGCAGAGATTCCGAATCCCCGGTGCTCCGACCGAGTGCCGGTAATCCTAGTCACACAATCAGGATTTTTTCACAAATAGGGTTAACCCCTGATTTCACATTCATAAAGTAAATTCATGGCATTTCAAATACAGATAATCACATAGAGCTCGAAAAGAGCTTTCCAACGGTATAAAGAACGTCCCAAACTGAGTCCCGAGTCAAAAGTTATGGCGAAACAAAATTCGGCATTTCCCGATGAACTCCAACCGGAATTCGGATGAACCAACCGGAATTCCGGTTGTCCAAACGCAGAACACGAAATTCCTCAATCTTTAAACCCCCAAAACTCACTCAAATCATCCCCAAACATTCCCAAACTTTCCGGAAGCATCAATATATGTCATAATAAACATATTCCACAACTTAAACACAACAATTGCACTAAAAATCAAAAAGTGCCATTAAAGCACCAAGCTTGAGTTCCATGAACTCAAGCTTGCTTTTCACAACCAAACTCTCAATTAATCCACTTACAACACCTAGCAAATACTAAGGATTTAAAACACATTATCAAGCATTAAAATCCAGCAATTAATCCCTCAATTTAGATTGCATAAAAATCATAGAGTTCAAGCATGTTCATGGCAACATCAAGCTCTTGAATAAGAGCTTCATCTACAACAACCAAATATTTTCCAGCAGTAAAACAATAAATAAATGTTAGATTCAAGCATGAAAAACAACCTAGAATCATACTCTAAGCTCAATCCTACACAAATCAAGAGATTAACAAGCTTAAACATCCAATTCACTAAGCATGCAACACCAAGAATAAACAATCTCAAGCATGCTTTTATCACCATATTTCAGCCATGAATTCAACAAATAACTCATATAATTTCAGCTAGAAACTACCTCAATCTCTTGCTCAAACAAGCTTCAAGCTTCCAACACAAATCAAGCTTCCAAACCAAGCTAAAAATCAAGCTTTCTTCTCAAAAATCAAGTTTGAAGAAGAAGAGGGTTAGAGAGGATGAGAGGGGAAAACCACCAGAAATTAACATTTCATTTCCTCAAAAATCACATTTTCCAAACATAGTAATTAGGGGTCAAATGACCAAAATGCCCTTAGGGCTTAAATACCCACATACACCCTCACAAGGGTAAAATAGTCATTCAATACTCAATTAATTTCAAATAAATTTCAGATTATCATTTATCAAATAAAATGCCCAATAATCAATTCAATTTACATTTCGGGCCCGAACCGGCTTCGGCAAATTCCGATTGTGACTATACCGCGCTAACCTGTCAGAACACACCCGAAAAGACAACACAGGCATACTATATAATAATATAGTTCTATTAAGCACGTAATTAAATTAATTTCATCATTTTATCCTTCTCGGGTCATAATTACCAAAATGCCCCTGGCTAACCAATGGGGTCTTTAATATATTAAAATTCATATAAAATCACATATATTGAACTATATAATAATATAATTCCTCCATTATACATAATCATCTAGTTAGGGTTTCGCTAATCCATTTCTTAATTCCGGGTATTACATGAACAGTTACTAGTTTAACAGCAGGGCTGAATGTGTCCTCATAATCAATCACTGGTGTTTGAAGATACCCTTTGGCAACCAGTCGAGACTTAAACCTATCAAGAGAGTCATCCATGTTTAACTTGTCTCTATGTACCCATTTATTGCCAATGATATTCATGTGGGGTTCATAAGGAACAAGCGTCCAAGTTCCTTATTTCTTTAGAGCAATGAACTCTGTGTTCATAGAGGCAAACCATTGATGACTGTTGAGAGTAGCTTTTAATGACTTGGGCTTAGTGGGTAATAGAGACTCAGGAAGGGGATGTTTGGTGGCCATATAAGCTTTTGGTTTATGTAAACCACTTTGTGATTTGGTTTTCATGGGATGGAGTCTTGTGGTATTAGTTTGAGTGGAGGTTGAGGGTGCTGCAGTATTAGTAGGTGGGCCAATTTGAGGATCAGACTGAAGCATAGGTAATGTTGCAATTGCTATGGATGTAGTATGTGATATGGATGGATGGTTTAATTTGTGGAGTATCAAGTAAGAGATAAGGATTATTTTATGGTTCAGGCAAATGTGCAGTAGGTATTAATGGTTCAGGTAAAGTAGCAGCCTGTTGCATTTCAGATAACTTGTTACCAGTTGTGTTTTGTTCAGGTAATGGAGCAACATGTTCTAAGTCAGATAAAGGGACAACACTTGGTTGTTGTTCATATAAAGTACCAGTATTTGGTTGTATCATAGCATGGTTATCAACATTTGCACCAAAAACAGGAGCATCTACAATCACAGTCTGCATTCTAATAGATGCAGGTCTTGACACAGTAGGTATTGACTTAGCATTACATGAAGTACCAGAGGTAAAATTATGGTTAGGAAATGTGTTGTGCTGAGTAGAAAACAATGAAGAACAGGAAAATAAAGGATTGGCAGAAAATGATACCTGTTTTTGTGCTGCTGAGGAAGAGGCTGTGGCAACTTTATGAGGATAAAAGTCTTCATTGAACACCACATTTCGTGCAATATATATTCTACCTTCAAAATTTTCAAATATGTATCCTTTATGATGAGAAGAATAGCCTAGAAAAATGTATTGATATGTTTTGAAGTCTAATTTGTGCTTGTTGTATGGTCTGAGGTGTGAAAAGCAAGCACATCCAAATGGTTTGAGGATGTTGTATTCAGGCCTGCTGTGAAACAATGCTTCATATGGAGTGGAAAAATTCAAAGCCCTTGTAGGAAGCTTGTTAATAGTGAAGACAACGCAACTAAATGCATGCCACCAATAGGATAAATCAAGATCAGCATTAGCCAATAGAGTGAGGCCAGTTTCATTGATATGGCGATATTTTCGTTCAGCATGACCATTTTGCTCATGAGTATGAGGACAGGGACTTTGAAAATGAATACCTTGATCAAGTAAGAATCTTTTAAATGGCCTTTACTCACCACCCCCAATCTACCTATGTTGCCTTAATGGGAAGATTAAACTGTTTTTCAACTAAAGCTTTTCATTTAATGATTACTTCAAAGGCTTGACCCTTGAGAGTAAGTGGGATAATACATGTATACTTGCTATAGTCATCCAAAAAAATAGACATAATACTTATACCCCACAAGTAAGTATGGATCAAAGTAAGTGGTTGGGATGCACGAGTATTGGACAAGGGAAAGGGAAGGGAAGGATTCTTTCCCTGTTGACAAGCTTTACAAAAATGGAGATATTTTAAAGTGACTTGTGTGAGAAGGTGTGGTAATAATTTGCTCATGACTTGTTCATTGGGATGACCAAGTTTACAATGCCAAGTATTAACATTTTTACTAACTGCAGAATGAAAAAGAGAAGTAGTGCTAGAGACATAAGCAGAATTTGGAGATGTTTTATTACTGTCAAATGAAGTACAATGTGTTATTACATCATTGTTGGATGTTTGAGAACTAAAAACAGAAAAAAATTCACAAAGTAAGGCTTTTTTAGGTTTTGAAGTGGAATCATCTCCAAGTATGTTCAATCCATCTCTAACCTTCCCTCGAAGTAGAACTTGGCCAGTATCCTTGTACTTTGTAGTCCAAGTCTAATAATGGCTGAAACTGAATGTTCTCCACAAGATGCTACACAAAATATTCTACTTAAAATTGGAGAAAATAATAAATTTACAGAACTCAATTCTTCTCTTCCAATGGCTGCATCCCCACCAATTATAAATGGTGAGGTTGGGGAGAAAAAAAATAAAAGGCTAACTCTTATAGTTTGAAATCACTTTGAAAAACAAAAGGTCAATGGAATTGAAAAGACTATTTGAAACTACTGTGAAAAAAAATAGGAGGAACAAGAAAAAATATAACTAAACATTTGTATGAACATTTTAAGAGATGTCCTTTAAGAAAGCATCGAGACATAAAGCAAACCATCTTGAATCCTAATAAGAGAAAGATGGACCTACTACACTCGGTGCTCACACATTTGTCCAAGAATTTTCAAGAGAAGAGCTTGCCAAAATGATCATTTTGCATGAGTATCCACTTAATATGGCGGAGCATGTTGGATATATAAGTTTTGTGAACACAATTCAACCATTATTCAAGCATGTATCTCGACCTACCATTAGGAGTGGTATCATAAAGATATCTAAGAGTGAGAAGACCAAAATAAAATAAGCATTGAGCAACAATCAAGGTAGAATTGCAGTCACAACTGATATGTGGACAACCACTAATCAAAAAAGAGGCTACATTGTGGTAACTGCACACTACATCGATCACTTATGGATTTTGCGCAATCAAATTATAAGGTTAGTTTATTGGTACACCTTGTATTTTGACTACTTATAATTGATTACTTGTATACTATTACTAATTAGCTATTTTTATCATAATTATAGGTTTATATGTGTCTGCCCCACATAATGCAAAAATACTAACAAAAGAGTTGATAGAGTGTTTGGTTGCATGGTCTATTGATTGTAAGTTATCTACTTTGACTTAAGATAATCGTAGTGTTAATATTTCCATGATAGATAGGATGAAAGAAAAATTGAGAAATAATAATTTACTGTTGCAAGGGAAATTGCTTCATATGAAATGTTGTGCACATATATTGAATTTGATTGCTCAACAAGATTTAGGTGCAATTCAAGATGGGATAGAAACTATTGGTGAGAGTGTAATATTTTGGACTATACCTAAGAGAGTGGAAAAATTTAAGGAGGTTAAGGATGGATTAACATTTTCAAGTAATAGAAAATTAGTTCTCAATTGTAAAATTAGGGAGAATTCTATTTATTTGATGCTTATGAGTCCCACTGTGTATAAGGATGTCTTTAATCGCTTAGTACACAATGAGAAAAACTATAAACAAACACCTAGTGATCGAGATTGGATTTTAGCAAAATTAATGTGTGACAAATTGAAGTTATTTTATAATGTGACTGAGATATTTTTAGGGACCAAATATCCCACTCCTAATCTTTTTTTCCCCTAAATTTGTGTAATTCATTTGTTGCTTAGGGAATGCCTTAAATCCTCTTATGTAGAGATTAAGATGATGGCTATAAATATGATTGAGAAGGTTGATGGTCTGTCATACATGGAATATTATCCATAGCAATTATTTTGAATCCAAGGTTTAAGATGAAGTTAATTGAATATTATTTTCTCCAAATTTATGGTGATGACTCTTCGAATCAAATTGAGAGAATTACAAAGTTGTGTTAGGATTTGGTGAAAGCATACAAACTAAGTGATGGTAAAGAAATTTATTTTGATTCCTTATTGCATAATTCTGAAGCTGGTATGGATATTAATAAATTTGTAGATTTTTTGGCTGGTTTTGATTTGTTTGTTAGTAGCACTTCAAATGTAGATATTAAAAAATCTCTCGCTAGACTATTACTTAGAGGAATGTATTTGTCAAGAAATAGAAAATTTGATATTTTGACGGGGCCAGGCCACGAGAGTAGGCGAGCTAGGCATGCGACTTGGGCCCCCGAACTCTCAGGGCCCCGAAATTGTGAAAAAAAATATTAATATATAGATAAAATATTAAATAAGAAGAAAATATAAGAAAAATTATTTGGTGCAGTGGTAAAAGGTCTTACTGTAAACTAAGAGATCATGGGATTAATTCCCAACCTCTACTTTTTAATTTTTTTTAAAAAAAAATATTTAATGTATAGTTATGAGATATTGAACCTTGGAGCTTTTAAGAGTTTTTAAAAACTTTACCATTACACTAAGCATTGTAACTATCATTTTCGTAATAGTTAAACTATATATATAAGGGCCCCAAAATTTGACTTCGTCTTAGGTCCCATATACCTTAGGACCGGCCCTGTATTTTGATTTGGTGAAAGATAAATGGTTTCAAATATCTAATATTGCAATAAGTTGTTAGAGATGTTTTAGCTATTCCAGTTTCTACGATTTAGCTTACAGTCAGCTTTTAGTACGGGTGGAAGACATGTGACTCCTCATCGTAACATGCTTCATCCTTATACATTATAAGCTTTAATATCTGCACAAGATTGGATATAAGATGAAAAATTCGATATGATTTTTTTTAATCATTCTCTTTTTATATTATATAATAGGGAATTGTTAATAATACTTTTTTTTTATTATTTTATTTATAATTTTACGGTCTAAAGTTTTTAATTACGAAAATATTCTTGTAAAGTTTTAAAATTACAAAAGTACACTTTGTTTGGCAAAAAGTAAAAATAACAACTAAAAAATAATAAGAAATCAACCTCACGATAACTATAAATAAACTATAAAACAACTAGAAAAATAATCTTATGACAACTATAAATAAACTATAAAACAACTAAAAAAAATATTTTTTTACTAAAGGGGTATTTTTGTAAATAAATCTAAAAGTAAAAGTGAAAATTTTTCCGTAATGTATTTTTGTAAATTTTTTTAAATTATTGGTCAATTATATAAATTTTTCTATAATCTTTCCTTATTTTCATTATGTTTTTAGTATTTTCTTTATTAAGTATTGTCTATAATGTATATTAAAATAGGATGCGAGTATATATAACAAAAATATTTGCTCCATCACTTAGACCATACAAATATGTGCTATATATTTAAATAAAAAAAAATAATATGTGATATTAACATAATATTTATCATTATACTAGTCCAATGTAATGTTCATTTAATATTTATTAAAAATATATAAAAGAAATAATAATGTTTTTCTTCTTATATATTTAATTTAGGGGAATCACTTATATACTATTTTTAGAATTTTTTTTTTTTTATCTTTATCGTTTGAGTTGTTTTAGTAATTTCTATATAAGTTATTATATAAATTTGAGTTGCGATTTAAATTGCAATGTTAGTTACTACGTGGATTGTTATGTGAATTTCCGTAAAAATAAAAAAAAAAATTGTAAATATAAAAATAAAAAAATCTTTTAATTAATAAAAGCTAAAGATAATTCTAAAATAATAACAAGTGACAGAAAAAAGTAAGTTGATAATGTTGGTATATGGTATTTTGTGTGTCCAATTTAATACAATTTTTAGCATGTTTAAAATAAACACAAATTTTATTACACCATTTCTTTTTTTTTTTTGAAACGGAATGTGTTCATTCCAAACTAACAATTACATAGGAAAAGGTTTATCAAACCAAAGAGTTTGATGAATACAAGGGGTGACACCCCTAGAGTCAAGATTTTCTGTTAAAAGATTGTATTTTATAGTGTATTAAACTAATCTCATTGTGACATATCAATTAATTTGAGCATTTTAAGGGAGAAAAGCTGTATATATAGGTGGTTAATTTTTTATTAAATGAAAAATTAGTTGACGTGTCAAATTTAGATTGATTTAATACACTATGACACACAACTTTTTAACAGGAGATCTTGATTCACATAGCACTAGCTTTAGATAACAAAACTTGATTGGCTAAATTGTGATCCATTTAATTGGCTTTTCTAAAAACAAAAGATAAATCACATACATTAGGATGTTGCACCAAACTTCCTTTTAGTACACCATTAAAACAAGTTTTTTTTAGAAAGTGAGCATTATTTTAATAATACATCAATTTAACATACCAATAGAAATGTTCTTAAAAAATAAAAAGCTAAGATTATGCAAAATCAAGAAAGAAAAACAAAAGAGCATCTTTCATTCCCATTCAATTGCCAGATCATATGGTAAACATAAGTAATATATTTGAAAATAATCAAAATTAGTAATCACCGTACAGTACACAAATTACGATCTTTTACACAAAAACACACAAAATTCTCAACTGGAGTCAATTGAAATTAGTATCTGCTGTCTCAAAGAAAATAAAAACACAATCAATCAGTTGGTTCTTATTTTCCCTTCTAAATCCTAATGTAACAATAATAATAATAATAGACGAGATTCCATAAATAGTTGACAACCCTTTTGAACACCTAAATAAATTAACATTTAGCGCACCCAATCCCAAGTGTGGAGGTAGAATTTTCTGTTCTATGGAAAATCATTGTGATTCTTTTAAACATGAATATCCTTCTTAGATAATCAAAGATTGGTTCATTTGAAACTGGAATGGACTTCACAAACCAACCAATTGGCCAACTGACAGCCGCTATTGCAATGCAACCCAACCATTGCCACCAATTGAGATTTGTGGTGTCAGCAAACTTCTTTAAAAATTCCACCATCACCACTTGAAGTACAATAGTAAACCCAATAATTCCCAAGAAAAGTTTGTTCCTATGAACACCTTTGAACACATTCTTCTTCTCCATACTCCTTGAATTGAACTCGTTAAAGACTTGACAAAGCACAAAAGTATTGAATATCAAGGTGTCATTTACTTCCTTAGAGACATTTAAGATGGACTCGCCATTGAATTGCAACAACAAAAGAATGGCAATTTGGTAGAGAGATTGAGCCAACAGGTTTCTCCACATGATGTTTGTTATTAAAGGCGCTGTTCTACCCACCGGCCTTTTCTTCATGAGCTCGTTGCTCGGCCTTTCAGTGGCTAGAGCCAGAGCTCCAAGTGTGTCCATAATCAAATTCACCCACAAAAGTTGAACTGCCGTGAGAGGAACTTCTCCAGCAGAAACTGCTGCTATAAAGTTTATAACAAGTGCTGCAACATTGACAGTTAGCTGAAACTGAATAAATTTTTGTATGTTGTTATAAACACATCTTCCCCACCTTAAGACTGTGACCACTGAAGCAGAAGTTGTCATCTAAGATGACAATGTCTGAGCTCTCCTTAGCCACTTCAGTACCTTGGATCCCCATAGAAAGTCCTATATCGGCTTCTTTCAAAGCCGGTGCATCATTTGTTCCATCTCCAGTTACCGCAACCACATGGCCTAGCTCTTTCAGGCATTGAACCATCAAGAGCTTGTCAAATGGGGATGACCTTGCCATTACTCGGATGTTGTTGATTTTCTTCATTCTGTCTTCTGGCGTGTAGTTTCGAAATTCAATGCCTTCTACCACTTGTCCCTCGCTAGCTTCATCACCACTGGCTACCTCTAGAATTCCACACTCTGCAGCTATAGCTTTGGCCGTGAAAACGTTATCCCCTGTGATCATCTTAATAGCCACCCCTGCATTTTTGCAAGCTTCCACAGCTTTCTTAACACCCGGTCTACACGGGTCTTTAAGTCCAACTATTCCAAGCAAGGTCAAATCATCTTCTTTGAGCCTTCTATGTGTCTTCTCTTGATCATCAACATACTCAATCTCATCTTCTGAAACTTCACATTGAGCAAAGGCAATGCATCTGAGGCTGCTAGCCGCCATTCCTTCAATTATTTTCTCAAATTTTTGTTTCACTTCTTCATCTAATGGCTTCTTATTACCATTACTTTCATAGTAACTCGAGCACATTGCTAAAACCATCTCCGCAGCTCCTTTCCAGTGGACATATATCTTTAGATTGTCGTTTGTGATTTTTTTTAACATAACCCCACTTCGTTTTTTATCTGAGTTAAACGTTTCAACATGTAATATCTCATAATCATGCTTTAACGTTTCAATATTCATACCCAAATTCAAAACAGCCCAAGATAATATAGCTTTCTCAGTTGGGCTACCTGAAAACTCAAGTTGAACATTGCTAGATTGATCATAATGATCAGGTTTGTAAACAGTACCCGTGGTGTTCAAACCAACACCTTGATAGAATAGTTCACAAACACTTGTTGAAATTGAATTTGAATAATCTTTTTCATTGATTTGTTCTTGACCAAGCCAAAATTTAGTAACTTTCATTTGGTTTAACGTTAAAGTACCGGTTTTATCAGTACAAATAATAGTTGCTGATCCCATAGTTTCACAAGCTGATAGCTTTCTAACCATAGCTTGATCAGCCATCATTCTCTTCATAGAGTAAGCCAGAGTTAAAGTCACGGCTAGTGGCAATCCTTCTGGAATTGCCACCACCACAATTGTGACCGCAGCTGCCACTATACGAACAACCGCGTTTAAAACATCATCCACATCTGTCCTACCACTGATGTACTCTTTTTTCCCAAATTCATCTTTAGTATTACCCGTAAAATAACGAACTAACATGACTACAAGAACTAAAAAGGCAACTGTAAGTCCTACCTTTCCAATTGAAGAGGTCAGTTTGTCGAGTCTAGCTTGTAGTGGTGTCCTCTCGTTTGTATCTCGGGTTATGGAGCTCATCATCTCCCCCCAAGCCGTGTTCATCCCAACAGAGGTCACCAGCATGGTCCCATAGCCATCAGCCACTTTGGAACCAGAGAACAAGAAAGGATGCTTCACTGAATCAATCTCAATGTGATCGCTTTCGCCTGTCATGCTTGACTCATCAACTAGCAATGAGTGTCCATTTAAGAACAATCCATCAGCTGGAATTTGATCTCCTATGTTAAGCAAAACAACATCTCCAACCACAATATGGAAGATAGAAATTTCTTGTCGCCTGCCACCTCTTACCACATCAATCTTGATGTTGTCGCTTATTTTAGAAAGCTTATCAAATTGAGTCTCTTGTCTATAGTTGCTAAGAGCTGAGCCAACAATAACAAGCAGCACAGCTATAAAGATACTTCCACCTTCATACCAACCTTCCTTTCCACCATGTTCTTTAATTCCAAAGCCTAAAGCCAGAGCAGCACAGACCATAAGAATCAAAATAGTGGTGTCCTTCAAAGCGTCCACCACAAAGTAAAACAACCCTTTGGGAGGAGGCTTGTGATAAGTATTAGAACCAAAGACTCGACGTCGTTTGTTAATGTCTTCCTCGTTTTCTTGGATTCCATTCTCAGGGTGAGTCCCAAGAGTGGTGGCAATAGCTTCAGCCCCTCCATGTATGCGTAGAGATGTCAAGTCTTTTTCCTTGACAATCTCCATGATGAGTTTATGATCAAAGGCTTTATTGACTTCATGATTTTTTGAAGTAGAAGCTTTAGTAGTAGTAGAGGTGTTGTTTGGAGTTTTGGAAGGTGAGAGCAAGGTCTCGGAATAGCTTCTTATTTCTGACACAACAACATGTTTGGGAAGCGATAGCATGATCCGGACAAAATAAATAGCTTTGTAAGCCATGCGCCACCGTTTTTGGGCTTTAGTGAATTCATACAGCAATTTCCCACAATTAATAGGTGATCTGTTTATACTCGACATGGTTTATTAATTATACAAAGGTAAGAGCTAATACCAAGAAAGAAGTTCATTCATAGTATGCAAAGCCCAGTCCTTAAATAGATACGAAAAAGAAAAAGGAAAATCTAACTGTGATTGGTCAGCAGCCATTTTGTGATGCTTACACACACAGAATTTCGTCGAAAAGTCATCCTTTGGGAAACAACAAAGGAGTTTCGTGCCTCAATATGGCGGTTTATGTGCATAATACAATTAATCGTATTTTTTGAAAAATAAATAAATAAATAAAAATATTGTGGTTCTCCTTGCTAAAATCAATGTAAATGGTAAAAGTTCATTCTAGCTCAAATCTGGGTGAGAGCCAGAGAGGGTTTTCTTGTATAAGATGACATATTTTCTGATTTCTTTAATGGTTGACGAATTTATTAGTTGAAAATGAAATATCGTGCTACGGAAGTTATAAACTAGATGATCACTTTTACTTTCTAATTCTATGGCCTTGAGTTGTTAAATTTTCCATTGGTTATTTCTATTCAAACTTTTTATTTTATCCATGAGCTTCAAAAAGGAAGTTTAGCTAATAATAACGATTACAATATTATTGAAGTTTAGCTAATCAATCAGGTACTATAACGATAACCAACACACCATTGTTATAAAGTTTATTCTAGTGTCTAATAGTCATCGCATTACATAAAAAGATAAGCTTTTGGTAGTTGAAATTATAGTTCATCTTAATAAAAAGAATAGTTGAAGTATCACCCACTATAATAATAATTTTAATAATTATTGAATGCTAATCCAATCAATTTTTGTTTTACAATTCTAATTTGGATCATATTGACTCTCACAGTCACATATCACATCCCGCTATATTATTAATAATATTTTTTATAGGCCAAAAGTCCATTTAATTTAAGTGTTTTATTTATTTGGCACATCACATCATTGTACGGCTTTTTCTAAGTCTTTTTTTAACATTCATCGTACATACTTTAAAAACATTGTCTAAAACACGTCTAAAACACGTACTTAAAAAAAATATTTATTAGTTCTACATGCACTTAAGGTGAATGGTAAATTAGTTTAGATTGAAGTTTATACATCTTTTCTTTTGATATGCATTAACTCTTGGTTGTTGTTTATAAGAGTTTAATTTCAATAAAAAAAATACTTAGGAAAAGCCGTATATGTGATATGCCAAATATTTAAAACATTTAACTCTTGTACTGCTCTTAATGATATTTTATCAACTTTTTTTAGAGCCTCTCGTGAGGTAATAAATTTTGTAAAATACTAAATTTTGTTTTTCCCTAATACTTCTCAAGACATTAGGAACATTTTTTTAGCACTTTTCGTATTGAAGATAGGCCTTTTATAGTAAATACATAGGGTTTCCTTAGTGTTTGCTTAGATCTAAGCATCACTCATTTACTTTTTTTAAGGATAAAGTTACCTTTGTGCTTCAATCTTGGCATTCCAAATGGTTCTTTAAGGCGAGAAAAGAAATCCTCCTTAAAATTGTGGTTCAGACCATTCTAGCATGTGTTATGGCTTGCTTTAGATTGCCAAACAAACTCTGTAAGGAAATTGAGGTTGCGATGGCTAAGTTTTGGTGGGGGTCCTCTGGAGACTCTAAAAAAATTCATTGGAAAAGTTGAAAAGTTGTTTGCCAATCTAAATTTGTGGGGGGTTTAGGTTTTGGGTCACTTGTCCATTTCAACCAAGCTATGCTTGCTAAACAAGCTTGGAGAATTTTCAAATACCCTAACTCTTTGCTTAGCCTTACTCTTAAAGCTAGATATTTTCCTAACTCGTCTACTCTAGAGGTTGTTCTAGTCACAATCCCTCTTTTTTTTTTGGAGAAGTACCCTTTGGGGTAGGGATTTTTTGGCCTCGGGTATGATCTGGAAAATTGGAGATGGGGAGAATGTTAAAACTACTGAAGATCATTGGATTCCAAACAACAAGTTTAAATGCTTTTGTGATGGTTGCACACCAACTTCGAATAAACTTTTATATTTCATTTTAATGCTTTTGGATCCTGGAATTTGAATAAGCTTAAGGATTACTTTTGATGATTGTTATGATTGATGACATTTTAGATGTTCCAGTTATTAGGTAAGGATGAGCTAGTTTGGGAAAGGGAGAATTTTGGTTTTTTTTAGTGTTAAATCTGCCTATTATCTAGCTCTCTTCGGACAGGATATCCCTTCGTCCTCATCGTTTCAAGCTTCTAAAAAATTCTGGAGTAAGATCTAGAACTCTAGAGTCCCTCCTTAGGTGAAACATTTTGTTTGGAGGATTATCTCTAGTTCTATTCCTATGGCTACTTTGCTTTCTCAAAGGCATATTATTTCCTCTCCTTTGTGCCCTTTATGCAATCTTGCTCCTAAAACGTTACATATGCTTTGCTAGATTGCGCTAGATCCAAGAAAGCTTGGAAGTCCTCGGGTTTTGATATTTATTATAATATTTATAAACATTTAGATATTATGGATTTTATATATAACATGTTTGCTACACTGTAAAAAGAATCAGTTGATCTATTGTTATGTTTCTTGTGGGCTTTATGAAATCAACAGAACAATGTCTTTTATCAGCATAATGTTATTTCTCCTAATGAAATTTTTGATTGGTGTAATAGTTTTCTCCTCAAATATCTAGATGCACAACACGTCCGATCTTATCATAACAGAACAGACATCGAGTCTATTTGTAAGGTTATAGTAGACAAACTTATAAATTATAATTGGAATAACAGCACTCTTGATTATTTGTTGATTTGTGTTAAGAACTCATTATCCTTCAGCCATGGGCTTACAATTGATTATGTTGGTCGAGAGCATAATGTCATTGCTCACAACTTAACTAAATTAGGTCTAGGGTTAGATAGTGTGTTGGTTTAAAATGGTTCCTTACCTTCCTTTTGAACCTGTTAGTTTTGTATCTCTTGTTCTATCTAATGAAGCTTCAAGTTTGTAAAAGAAAAATATCTAAAACACTTTATATTTGTTAATACAAATTTTTATTTTTCTCTAATAAAAACTTCATATTATGTAAATATAATTTTATATTGTCAAAGAGTGCAATTTCATATTTATAGTTGAGTAATAATAGAATTAATTATGAATTAGATTATTCTATTGATGAGATCGATAATAATCAAGTGTTTATTGGAGCTTTGAAATATAAGTCCATGGTCCCAAGTCACTTCTATACAACATTGTACAAGGAAATATTTTATTTTATGAGTAAATTTGAGTGAGAATTAATTTCTATTAGAAATAATTTTTAAGGGTAAAATAGTCATTTATAAAAATTATATTTTGAATAATTATGACAATTATAAATTGTATAATTAAATATTATTTAACAATTAATTTTTATTTGATAAAATTATATTAACTAGTTAAATGTAATATTATTCTTAAATAGTATTAAAGAGAGAAAATGTATTATATTAGTGAAAATAGTATTTTAATCCTTGTGAAATAAGAGATTAATGAGAGTTAATTAATTATTATTTATTAATAAAATAAATAATAAATCTTATTTGGGATTGTCTAGCAGTCTACAGTCTGCATTCTAAATAGAATACCTAGCAAATTGGTAGCTAATAAACTCCTATATGAACTATGGACATGGAAAAATTCTAGTAGTAAACACTTACATATTTGGGATTGTCCAGCTAAGGTAAGGTCTTTTAGGCCACATGAAAATAAACTGGACTTAAGAACATTTACTTGCTATTTTGTTGGGTATCCTGAAAGGAAGATGAGTTTTAAGTTTTATGATCCATCTGCCAAGTCCTTTTGTTTAGACGAGAAATGTGAGACTTTTTGAGGATGTTGTGTTTGAGGAGAACGATAAAGTAAGGAATGTAGTTTTTTAAAGAAAAATAAATTCTTCTACCAAATATTTTTTTAACAATAATCAACCTATTTTTGACATTGTTAAGACATATTCGAAGATAAAAATGAGGATACTCAATTTCAAGATGTTGTTCAAGAAGAGCAAACTCAACAACCTCAAGAGGAAGTTCCACTTAAAAGATCCACTAGGGAGAAAAGAAGTGCAATTTCAAATTATTTTATTATGTTTATTAAAGAGCGTGTTCGACATAAGGACAATGGAAGATGATCCAATGAATTTCCAACAAGTCAAATAAAGTGTTAATTATCAAAAGTTGATTGATGCCATGAATGATAAGATGAAATCCATGAAAGATAGTGACATTTAGGATCTTGTCAAGTCACCAAGGATTTTATACGGAAGGAAGGCGTTGAATATAAAGAAACTTTCTCTCCAGTATCATCGAAAGATTCTTTTAGAATAATTATGTCACTTTTAGCTCATCTTGATTTAGAGCTACACCAGATGGATGTTAAGACAATTTTTTTCAATGGTGACATTGAGAAAACCATATATATGATACAACTAGAAAATTTTGTATCAGGTTATCCAAAGTCTATAGTTGTAAACTCAAAATCAATCTATGGTCTCAAGAAATCTTCCCTTTAATGGTATCACAATTTTATCAAATTATTGTCTCATATAGATTTAAAGTTAATGTTGTTGATAGTTGTGTATTCACAAGTTCAATGGGAGTAAATTAATCTAACTCATGTTGAGAAAAGAGATAAGTTTAGTCTCAACTATTGCTCCAAGAAAGAAATTTAAAGAGTAAAGATGCAAGAAGATTCCTTATGCTTCGACTATTGGAAATCTTGTGTATACTCAGGTATGTACGCACCCAGTTTTGACGTACATGGTGACTATGTTAGACGGATACTTAAGTGACCTCAGTATGGATCATTGGAAGGCAGCCAAAAAGGTCATGAAGTACTTATAAAGAATAAATGATTATATGCTCACTTGTAAGAAGTTTGAAAATTTCGAAATCATCAGGTATTCTAACTTTGATGTTGTGGGTACACTTGAGAAACTAAGAGATCCACTTATGGCTATGTCCACTTGTTGTCTGAGGAGCTATATCATGCAAAAGTGCTAAACAGACACTCATAGCTAATTCTATTATGGTAACATAATTCATATCTTGTTATGAGACAACCAATAATGCAATATAGTTGTGTAATTTGGTCACTTAGATGCAAGTTATGATTGAAAGACCACTAAAGGTATATTATGATGATCTATCAGCAGTTTTATATTAGCTTATCAAAGCCTAAACACATAGACATTAAGTTTCTAGTTGATTGGTAAAGAGAGGGTTTAGGTTAGATAGTTACTATTGAGCATATAGGAACAAACTTAATGCTAGCAAACCTATTAACTGAAGCTTTGACACCCAAGGTCTTTCATGAGCATACTGCTCATATGGATGTTGTTTTAACTTTTATTTGATGAAGTGCAATTTTAGTGGGAGTTTGTTTTCTATACTAGTTACTTTGTTGATTGACACTATTACACTACTTTAAGTAGGTTCAATTTTTTGCATAATAAAATTGATAGTTTTATTATCTTTATTTGAATGTGTTATCTTTCAATTGTGGTTTGACATAAAGTTTGAAAAACTAATAATTGATCTCACTAAAGAATAAAGGACTAATTGTAAATAGACATAATTAAGATCACATTGCATATAATTTCCAATTGCACATCCATACTTGATCTATGTCAATGAATATATTTGATATGGTGATAATCGATGGGTCCAATTACGATAAATGTAATGAAGGTCGCTTTGGTCTCATATTTGTATAGGAGATGCACCGGATTGTCTAAAGGGGATGTTTTAAGAATAATTAACAAGTATGTGCGCACATAAAGTTATTAAATGTAATTTTCATTGGAATTATTTTGTAGCTCAAGTAAGAGATTGTTAGGTTATTATTTTCAATAATTCAATATGTGGACTTACAAATTAAGATAATTTATTTGAACTAATATTCTAAATTAGGCTAAATAAATTATCTAATTTAAATGAGCTCAATAAATATTTTATTAGGTTTACACATTAATATTCAAGACTATATATTTTACATTACAAATAAAGTTAACACATTAAGAATGAACTAATAAGAGTATAGATTTAATTTATTAAAACATCATTTGTTATATTAAGACAAATGCTAAAGGATCCAAATATCCAAATAGTACCTACTACTATTTATTTATGATATAATGTTATTAGAGTAATTAAATATTAAATTTTATATAATTTAATTTAATAATTATTACGAAATATCACTAAATATTTAAAAACCGTACATGCAAAAATAATGCTTTATAGCAATTGCTCTTTACATTAATTATACAAGAGTCCCATAATCTTGGAAACATATAAAAATTTCAGTTACTTAGGAAATGATGGTTACGGCAGGGCAGCTATTGGAGGATTATAAAATGATCTTTTAATAATGCTCTTTAATAATACAGCATGGGTTACACTTACCTTGACCAAGCTAGAGCCACACAATCCCCATCACACAACATTGACTATAAAAATAACAAGTGGCAAAATTAAAGTCTATCATCTAAAGCTCTATATTAAGGAAACTTCATTGAAACTTCTTTAGAGCAATTGAGTTCACTCAATCTGAATTTTTTAAAATCCAGAAACGCGTAATAGGCGTGTATTATTGACCAAGAGAGAAATGACACCAGCAGCTTATATGAACTCATATATTGTATTTAACCAGTAATGGTGGGGAGAGGGGAATCCACAACAAAACAAAAACAAGTGAGAATCATTTTATTCCCACAATAATTTAATGATAAAGGAATGCAGAAAAAAAAAAACAGTTCCATTTGAGAAAATGAGCAGAAATTTCTAGCTTTTCTAAAAGCTAAGTGCACCAAAACTATAGATGTCAGTAAAAGGACGCTTAGGATAGGAGGCAAGAGGGAGGGTCACACCAAAACTTGATGAAAACGCTCAGTCAGGACCCCATCTCCACGTATAGTTGTAAAAACTTGGACATATTAGATTAATTAAGAAGACTTAAAATCACTCCAATTCTTGAGTCTTTCTTTCACATGGCGGTATCTTAGCTACCAATTAAGGTCTACTG
Source organism: Cannabis sativa (assembly GCF_029168945.1). Taxonomy (NCBI): domain Eukaryota; kingdom Viridiplantae; phylum Streptophyta; class Magnoliopsida; order Rosales; family Cannabaceae; genus Cannabis; species Cannabis sativa. The sequence goes on from NW_026870039.1 coordinate 48,241, forward strand.
GGAAATTGTTTCACAGTTCCCTGTTGAATATACATAAAAGTCATTTTAAAGTCTAAAAAATACGTACACAATACATGCATACATTCAAAGGTTGGTTCAAGATTTGGGTAAAATTACTCGAGTCATTTTCTAATAGCTCGGTTGATGTGTCACACTACAAATACGCTCAACAGCCCTAAATAAGCACCAATCCAAACAACACAGATCAATTATTTTTTATAGCATAAGTAATTTCATAAGAGGTTATTTGAAAACTTTAAACACCGACCAGACATGTGCCATTTTCACAACTAAGGTCCTAGATTAAAAAAATAAAGTTATGTTAAAGCGTCTCCAATTGTAGTATTATGCAAGAATATTAAAAAAAAAAAATTAGATCATCACTTAAAAATATAAGGGTTTTTTTAAGTTTTTACCAAAAAAAAAAAGTAACAATATTACAAAAATATAGCTCGCTAAATAAATGAATATACAGCACAAATAAAAAAAAATATATACAAATACTACTTACACACACCTTCAACCCAGGATTTATGCTTTCTGGGCAAGTATCGACGCAACCACGCAGCAACCCAATACAACCGACACAAAAATTCAACTTGAAAGAGAACCACCATTAATTTCAGTGACTTCACCAAAGAAGACGACCAATCAATCAAAACAGGGGTTGTTTCGAAATCATAAAAAAAAAAAAAAGTGTAGATTAACTACTACGAAACTAAAATTTAATCGGAAATCCAGTTTAATTTGCATAAAACTAATGTCCTCTTCAATTTTCAAATCCATAAAATGCAGATCTCATAAAATTAAATTGGAGTTCCCAAATATTTCAACTCAAGTATAATCCAAAAAAATTACATCAATACTACAGTAAAATATGTATCATGGTGTATTTTCGTTATTTTTCAAATTTCTAATGGTAAATTTGTTCATATTAAATCATGAAGAGACATGTAGATAGAGTTATGTACGTAGAAACACTATTCTGATTTTTAATGTTTCATAACAGTTGCATAAATATTTTGCTAACAGATGTTTCGTCTAATTGAAGCCTTTGTCTGACGCAACCTTCGGCCAACCACCTAGCAACATTCATCTGATTGAAACATTCGTCTGATGCAATCTTCGGCTAACCACCCAGCAACTTTCGTCTGATTGAAATATTTGTTTGATGCAACCTTCTGTCAACCACACAGCAACCATCGTCTGATTGTGTAAGTGATAGTGTAAGAGGTATTTTGATAATTAAAAGCACATAAGAAGTATAAATGTTGTCCACACCTTATAAAAGTATATTTGTAAATAAAATATTAATTTGTATTTTTCATGTAATAATTCCAAAATATAATATTTTATTTTATTAATATTTTTATTACTTTTTATTCTAAATAGTAAACACTTCTACTACTATTTTGGACCCTATATTTTACAAAAGTTATCAATTGGACTATCTGTTTTGTTAAATGACAAAATAGACCCTATATTTTCCAAAATTATACAAATAGGACCATGAACTGATTTTTTGTCAAAATAAAACTTAATAATAATCTAATCTAAAGATATTATAACAAAACTGGTTATATTTTTATATTTTTCGTGTTAGAAATTGTCTTAAAATTAGTTATATTAAAAAAAAAATTGTTGAAAATTGAGCTCAGAATCTTATTTTTACCATTTTGAAAAATATTAGATCTATTTTGTCATTTAACAGAACAGAAGGTCTAATTAGTAACTTTTGTAAAATATAAGGTTCAAAATAGTATTTACCCAATTATTAAAATAATATTATATTATTTTTTAAATATATTAAAATAATTAATTTTTTTTACTTTATGATAAAATAATAAAAAAAATAAGAAATAGAAAATATAAAGAATGTAATTGTATGTATGTATGTATTATTATTATTATTATTGCATTCCTTTTCATTCAAATAATAAACATAAGATACTAAAAATATATCTCTATATCAATAAAGCATTAATTATAAAAAAAAATGTCAATAAAGCATTTTTTAAAACATTTTATTGTAGATGATCTTATGTCTTAAGAAAACTGAACTTTTTAGAGCAATTTGCGGCGAAACCCCTTTATGTTTTGATTTTTATACACTTAACCCCCTTATCTTTATTTTTGGTGGCAAAACCCCCTTATGTTTTAATTTTTATACATTTAACCCCCTTATCTTTTTTTTTTGTGGCAAAACCCCCTTATGTTTTGATTTTTATACACTTAACCCCCTTATCTTTTTTTTTGTGGCAAAACCCCCTTATGTTTATTTTTCTTTGCAAATTTGACACGCCAGTTAAATATTACCGTTAAATATCAACTGGATGACCACTGTATACACATTTGTATAAGTAACGGTAAAACCTCGAAGTCGATACAGTAGTAATCCGGTTAGTATTTAACGGTAATATTTAACTAAAACTTTAAATTTGCAAAGAAAAGTGTAAAGGGTTTTGCAAAAACAAAAGATAGAGGGGTTAAGTGTATAAAAATTAAAACATAAGGGGGTTTTGCCACCAAAAAAAAAGATAAGGGGGTTAAGTGTATAAAAATTAAAACATAAGGGGGTTTTGCCACCAAAAATAAAGATAAGGGGGTTAAGTGTATAAAAATCAAAACATAAGGGGGTTTCGCCACAAATTGCTCAACTTTTTATTCTATTAATCAGACACGTCATTAAGCTCAAAAACTTTAATAAACAAATATCAACGTTCAGATCATATCTTCTTTGATTATTTTTTGAATATGAAGGTACGAGGAAGTTGTACAAATGGTTGACTAACTATTGGTTGATAAGCAATTGTAATTATTTATTCATACTTACCACTTCAACAATCTAAATATTAAAAAATTTAAGAAATAAATATTTTATGTTTTTTTTAAACTGAGACACTTACAAAAGTAGGAAGGAGAAGTTAAAACCTCCAAACCTGATCTTTATCTTGCCTTAAAATTTCTCTAGCATTTTGATTGCAAGCTTCGATATCTCAAAATGGAGTGCATTTTCACCTCTTTTTACTGAAGTCCAAGCTCATTTAGAAGACCTACTTTAGTGTACCGCATCAAGCTTCCTCTTGCATCCATTGAATCTGATTGTTTATAGTTAATCTCAAAGGTTAAGAGCACTTAGAAGGACAATTCAGCTTTGTCCAGTGTTATAGAGTTAATTCGAAAATTCTCATCTCCATTCCCCCTAATGCTTCTCTACATTTCAAGGAAAAATACTTTATATTTTTTTATTTCATATACACTAATATATTATTTTTTTTTCCGATGAATTACATATCATATGTTAGTTTATCATTTTTGTTACTATCATTCTGTTAAATACTTATTATGTCTACTAAAATACTATGTTACTATATAATTCGTTCACATCTATTTTTAATTAAAATTTAAAATAATAAAAAGATAATTAAAATATATTTTAATCTATTTTCAAAAAAAAAAATAATAAGTAATTAAAAAAATCCTAAAGCTTCATCACCTTCTCTCTCTTCTCCCTACACTCTCCCTGATGTTTCTCCTTGTTGGTTCCATTTGCCATCTCAGCCACGGTGAAACATTCGTCTCCTCTCTTTCTCATGCGTCTGCCAACGATCCCCGGCCAGCCCAACGCCTCTCTCTCATGTTTTTCTCTCGTCCCAACCACAACTACCTAATGATTCCAACCCCAGCCCAGCACAGCTCCTGGTTGCGGTCAACCTGGCCACCTCCTGGTTGCGGAGGCTAAGCAATTGGTTCAGGCCCTCACATTGGTCCTACACCTCACCCAAGCAAGCCAATGCTTCATCTATGTCAGTTTGCACCTTGGCACGGGCTGTTGGAAATATTTTACCAGGATTTAGATTTACTACTAAGTATGTTTAATTAACATCCTAATATGAATTCTAAAACAATAAAAATAAACACATAAGAGTTTAAGAAAACCTTACAGTGGGTGCAGCGGAATATTATGACTCCTTCCGTTCAGATCTCTAGCCCTTGATTCCTTTCTGTAGCAGAGCATCACCAAGATCTGAACCTGGATCTCTTTCTCTCCTTCTTTGATGGTTGATTTTCCATAGTCTTACATGATTGAGGTACCACTTGATGTGTGTGGGCACTACTCATTCACTCAAGGAATTTCGAAATTCTCTCTCTTTTCTCTCTTGATTTCGTGTGATACTGATGCCTTTCAAAGAGAAGAGAGGGGCGGCAATATATAGGGAAAAGGGAGAGCTCAACTTTTCAAATAAACAGTTTCCTCTTTTACTATGTAATTGATTAACTGTCTTACTTAGTGTGATCCACCACTTTCCTATTATTGCTAGGTTTAGGTTAGCAATTACTTGACAATTAAAATTGAAAATAATAATTGGGAAACACACTATAGTGGTCGGCCATAGGTTTGACTTAGGCCTCACTAGGGTTTTGCAGTTTCCTCAATTTTATTTCTATTTCTCCAAAAATGTCATTTTTCCAATTCTAACATTTAAATGCCAAAACTAATTATTTAATAACTAAAATGAATTATCAAATAATATTGTCATTTAATATAATTATTAATTAGACATACAAAGTCTCTTAATTAATAATTAAACCTAGAAATCCTTTTATTTACGATTTCATCCTTACTTAGTGAGAATTCTTAAATTAGACATAGTCAAATTTTTAGAATTATAATTGATTAATTAAAATCAATTAACTGAGTCTTACAAGCAGTATGGTCTCAACTAGTATGGGGATCATGGGTCTATATAACCGAGCTTCCAATAAGTCGAACCAAATTTACCAAGTAAATTCCCTAACTTATTAATTCCTTATTGAATCTACACTTAGAACTTGGAATTGCACTCTCAGTCATATAGAACGCTCTATATGTTCCACGATATAGACACGTCATAAGTTATCCATTGTTATAACCCTAATGTAACCCTAATGTGATCAATGATCCTCTATATAGATGATTTACACTGTAAAGGGATTAAATTACCGTAACACCCTGCAATGTATTTATCCTTAAAACACTTAACCCTATATAAATGATATTTCAGCTAAGTGAAATGAGATCTCCACCATTTATTTTCGTTTGGTTAAGCTCGAAGGAAATCATCATTTACTATCTATTTGCCAGATAGAAGCTATAGATTCCATATTTATGTTAGCGCTCCCACTTAATTGCACTACCGTGTTCCCAAAATGTATGTATCACCCTGATCCAAAAGTAGGCTTAACTAACAAATCAAAGAACACGGATAACACTCTTAAGATTGAACCTAACCATATCAGGATTAAGATCATTTGATCTAGGATCAACAGGTGATATTGAATTGAATAGATATTACGGTAAATTTTAATATATCTAATCAAAGTTCAATATCGGTCTCTTCCGATGTATACTCCATACATCCGATACTGGTAAACTTTGCCAATGTCCTGGAAATGACATAACAATTTTTCAAGGTGTAAGAATACCTATCGCTGATTATACCACGTCAGTTTAAATCCAGTGTTTTGACAAATTAGGGAATAAGCTTTTGAACATATAATTAAGATTATATTCCACTGTACTGACAACACTATAATCTTAACAAATTCATATGTTCAGGACTTAAATAGAATTCATACATTATATATATATATATATATATATATAATCATGAAATAAATCATGTGAACCATGCAACATAAAATGTTATTTCTGATCTTTATTAATAAGTAAATCTTATTATATAAAATGAGTTTTATTTAAGGCATAAAACTCAACACGGGCATCCTTCTCCGCCTTGAATTCAACCTCGTTGGCCTTCGGTTCTTCACCGTGAGCAATAGCAGAGCCCTTAGCCCTTGCATGGGTGTGGTTAAGCTTCAGCATAACCTGAAATCAAAGAAAATGCATGTTAGAAATCGAGCTACCATGGCCAGCCAAGGAAATCTATAGGCCAGCTAGCGCTAACAAACGAACACCTCAAGCAAAATCAGATAAACGACTTACAGATTAAAGGTCTCTGAGGGTGTTGGATATCAAGTAGTCAAGAGTCTCAGTGTCTAACTCTTGAAGCTTCTCAACAACATTTGGAAAACCACTAAGCCCCTTGTCCATGTATTAAGATTAGTTGATGGTGAAAACCCGACAATGGGGTTCATTTATGGTGCTATGGATGAGGCAAAGGAAAACATAACCAAGAACCTAGATGGAGACTTGTCTTCCTATTAGGAGATTTGGGATATCATCGATCAAAAGTGGGAGTTTCAATTGCACCGTAACTTGCATGCAGCTGCATACTATTTGAATCCTCGATTTAGATGGAGTCCTAATGTTTCTGAGCATCCAGAGATTAAAATTTGTTTGTATAAGTGCATGGATAGACTCATTAAGGATGAGAAAATTTATATGAAGGTTGATGCCCAACTTAATAAGTATAAATACAAGCGAGGATTATTTGGCCTTAGATCATCTTTGGCATCATACACAACACGACCACCTAGTGTACTATCTTTACCTATTTTTCTTACATTAATATTTTATATAAAATAAATTTTTAAGTTTAACTAATTATTTTTATTATTATGTTATTTCTAATGATAGTTGATTGGTGGGAGAGTTTTGGAGATGAAGTTCCAGAACTAAGATTATTTGCAATGAAAGTTCTTGGTCTTATTTGTTCAGCATCAGCTTGTGAACGTAATTGGAGCACATTCAATCAAGTGCACACCAAGAAAAGAAATCGCCTAAGCACATCTAAGATGAATAGTTTGGTGTACATTATGTACAACAAAAAAATGGAGACACAAATTTTTTAAGAAACAATCCCGATGAGAGAAAGATGATCCTTTGATCATTGAAAATGTGCCTTCAGATAGTGAGTGGATAGCCAACCCCAACCCAAATGATGAAGAAGAAAATGATAACATAGAAACTGAGATTGGGGATGAGTATGAGGGGGGAAGTTCTATAGCACCAAGGAAGAGGAAAAGAAACCAAGCACCACCACCACCAAAGAAAGGTTACTTTTAGAACTCATTGCATATTGCAACTACATTTCATATTTACATTATAAATAGACTTGGCATTTTATAAATTTATTATTTACATATTACTTGCGGTATAAGGAAAGGGAAAAATAGTCAAGTGGATGTGAGTTTTGAGGAGGATGATTTTGAAAAAGAAGAAGAAAATGAGAGTGATGATGGTCGAGCTATGCAATTTTATTCTTCAGATGATAATAACGCCAATGATCGTGATCATGATAACTTCTTCGAGATATGAATTTCAACATGGAACTTGAAAGTTAGAACTTGGAATATGTCTTTTAATCTTTAGTTTGAAACTTTAGACTTCAAATTTATTATTTCTCTATTAATTAGGATACTTTAGTTTTACACCTTTCATCCTTTAGTTATATTTTAAGACTTATAGTTAATAATTTCATGAATTTTATGACTTTTTGTTATGAATTTAATGATATATATCATTTTTATGAATTTTTTTATTCTTATTGTCGAGGCTTACGGTACTATGGCAAAACGCCTCGGAATCCGTTTCCGCCTTTCAAAACGTTTAGATGAAATCCAAATAACAATGCATAAAAAACTACTACATTTCGGATACATGCTTCAAGGTTTGAGCATAATTTGAATTTTACGAAAGACTATTTTAACCATGAACAGGAAACGAGTTTCTAAATAGAAGCATGGAACGTAATCTTGTCTTTGAACCACAAAGAAATATGTAGAGTTAGACAAATAAAATGACATACACATGGATCACTTATGTGAGCCTTAAACCTCAAATGCTTATACCTCACACAGTGAGGGGAAAGCCTTACAAATCACATCTAAGGATAAGCCTTTGAAGCTTTATAGGACCACCTCACCTCAAGGTGTAAGCCACAATCGTTTTATTCCTTTAGAGTCTAAGACCACGGCAACAACTAAAGCATCTCGTGTAAAAAAAGCATCTCGTGGTTGACTATAATGTGTGATAAGGGGTAACCAAACATTGTGGTCAACTATAATATGGATGAGAGGGTGCCACAATTGCAATGAAATAAGTAAAAATAATATGGCGAAGTTTGAGGTGGCAACAATATCAATGTAAATCCAGCACCTACAGCACCCAATTGTTGTTATACTTATAGTTACCTCCAAACTGTGGCAGACAGTACCGATAGATTGGAAATGAGACTAAACCAGTCACCGGCAATGAAAAAGCACTACAAAATGCAATCAATATAAGCTTAGTAGCCACAGACAGTTATTTAAAAAATAGAAAACAACAATTGTGAGAGTGATTCATGGTTGTATTTGGACAAAGGTAATCCACCATAAACATAGAGAAAAGGACATTAAAGACACATTTCTATAATCATCTCATCATCTATGTGCATCAAGGTTATGCTATGAAAATGATTGGATGTCATGGCTAACAATAAAGCAAGTGAATGGAAAACGCTAACATGTGATACTGATACAGCCATGACAGCGAACAAACATATACAACTCCTGGCATTATCAAAAGTCAAAATACAAAAGGGCGATGCAATTACACCTGACATTAATTCAGAAGCTGCCTAATCGAAAACACAGAGTATTATATTCAATATCACAAAGATTCTCCTTTAGTTTCCAATTGCATTCACAGAATTAACAATTTTAGTGAAATGATTTTATAAATATAAACAAGGAAATGCTACGAAAGTTGCATACCAATATCTCATTAAGGTATGCATCAAAATTAACAAACTCTAAAGCAGTAAGTTTTATCTTCGCAAGCTAAATATTAAGTAAAGGTGGTGAAATGCACATACCTCAGCAATGACACAGCAGCTCCAGGTTCAAGTGTGTACTGCCCCGAGATAGACTCCATCCAGGTGCTTTCAATTTTGTGAAACATGAGCTAATTTTTTCGAAGTGAAATCCCACTACTGTGATGATTCCTTGCCACTAAACCCATCAAGAATGCAATCAATATCACTACAAGAACCAAGTAACTCACTGGCCCTATAATACCTTGTCCCAAATTCTCGATGAGAAACCAATTGATTGAATCCAATCAAACGAACCAACGTACTCTTATCCCCCATAGTTACCAAGCCAACCAACTTCTGAACCTGCTTTGTATTCAAACCCCTACCCCTCTCCACAACCCTCGCATCCCTAAACGACTTCAAGCACCGTTCTTTGGCGAATCCAAAACACTTCTCCTTTGCCACCGCCAAACAGCCGTTCATTTCACGCTCTTCACATTGCTCCCTCTCCTTCAAATCCGAAGCCGTAAAACCAGTCAGATTCAGCCACCACGAGGGCTTGCACTTGCTCGAGGCGCTGATCGAGCACCCGATCCTGGCTCCAGAGACGCACTGGTCGATAATCTTGGACTCACAGGCTCTGTACGCTTTCGCCCAAGCTCTGGGGTTACGGAATGCAAGAACGAACAAACCGGTCGATGAATCATCAAGCGGACCAACCGGGACGGGGCCACGGAGCAAGGGAAGCGGGCGATCAAACCCGATAAGTGTTGATGACGGTCCGTAATCTTCGAAATCCTCGGGTGGTGAGGGTTCCATGTTAGGGTTTTGGAGTTTGCGTCAGAGGGAAGCAAAAATGTGATTTGATAATATAAAAAGGAAATTTAAGCTGAAAGGGCATCAGGGCTTGCCACCTGAGATAGCTACTCAAGCTTCTTCCGAGCTTATGGCTAGGAAATGGGGTTTTTCTTTTTTATTTTGTCGTGTACCGATTGACTGGTTGGATATTTCGAATCAGATACGACACGTTTATATGTTGAAACGACTATATATTAGCTCGATATAATAGTGGGAAACGACATGTCACTGGTGTAATGGGCTGGGCAGAGTTTGGAATTGAAATCAAATAGGGAAATTTACAAAAAATATTGGAATTTGGGTTAATTTTTACAAAAATACTGTCACACAGATATCTTTTCAAAAATACTGTGTTTTTATAAAACACCAGTAAAACACAAAGCAGAACAACTCAAAACAACAGTAAAACACTTAAAAAGTACCATTAGAACACTAGTGAAAACTGAACACAAGATATCTTTGATATGAAACTTATAAAAAAATACAGTAAAAAAGTAAAAAATACCGTCTGACAGTATTTTTGTAAAAAAATGCCAAAAGTTAGTATACCATGTAAATTTTCCTCTTGCAATTGGATCAGTCGGCCTCGGCCTTATCATTAATAATTGGGGTTTTTACCTGCTATATTATATTTTTACATTTTATTACTTTTATAGGTCCACACGGCAGAATTTACAAAAATATTGAGAAGTTCTATACTGTCTTTTTTGCATACCCTTTTTTATTTTATTTTTTACTAATTAATTTTTTAAAAAGTTTGTGGTGTTATGTTCATGGTCAATTCATGGCCGTTCACCTTTTTTTAAAAAAAATAACAAATAAAATTTAAAAAAAAAAAAACTTAATATATTATTATTTGTTTTGTAATCACATGTTACCCCCTCATTTGGCATTTCCTCATTTCATATTTTTTTCATCATCACCTTTATTCTTAAGCTATACATCTCTCTCCCGTGTTCATCTTTTTCTTCATGTTCTTCTTTATTTTTATTTATTTTTTTGATAAACCTTCTTTATTTATTTATTTTTTTTTTTTTTGTGTTTATAAATCCATAAAGTTGATTGGACTTTGGCCCTCAAGATATTCTTGACGAAATGCTGAGTTGGAAAGAGAGGCTGAAGTAGTTAGGGCGACTCAAGGAACTGATACTCAGAATCAACCTGATCTTGGGGTGAGGAGACCACGAGGAAGACCTCGAGGTTCAAGAACCAGGAGACAGGAAGCAAATCGAAAAACCCCCAAAACACCTAAGAGGAACAACTTGCGGGGGTACTAGGGATGTTCTAATGAATGAACAACAAAATAATCAAGAGCGACATCGAAATGCGCCTCAAAGATCCCAAGGATTTATGAACCAAGGGAATGAACATACTGATGTACCAGAGGCTTCTCGCAGGAATGAGGACACGAGACAGCCCCAACCTAGGGAACAGGAAATCCCTCGTGATAACGAGAGAAATCTTGGGACTCAACCTTGGACAAGTGGGCTACCACCGAGACACCCTCAACGTCCTTCTCGATCAGAGAGGGAAGGTGCATACACGTACATAAGTAGAGGACGTGTATCTAACCTCTTTTGAAGGAGAAGACCAGTATAAGACAAAGCAAGTTCTGGTTCGGACACTCGAGGTCTCGAGGACACAGTCGATCAGGAAGGCAAACGCGAGAAGGAAGCAGACCTCAACATTATGTTGATCAAGAAAGCATGAGCAATACACAAAGCTATCAATCTGAGAGTTACTCAGAGACAACATCTGTGAGTAATTATGAGCAAAGACAACCCGATCTTCGTGAACATTTGAATCAAAGACAACCTGATCTTTGTGAGCGACTAAATCAGAATGCACCTGGCTTATGCCATCAACTTAATGCCAAACATGAGCAAGTGGACCCCATCCAGTGGCAAATCATTGAGTTGGATGATAAGTTTAGAAAATATCAGGATGGGGAACATGAGAAATTACCTGGCTATGACTCAGATGAGGAAACCGAGCCATTCCATCCTGATATTCTGAATTCTGAATTCCCTCATGGATTCAAAAATCCACATGTCTCGCAGTATGATGGGACTACGAACCCAATCACTCATCTGAATAACTTTAATACCATAATGCGAGCCAGCAACATCTCGAATAATCTGTGGTGCATTTTATTACCGACATCTTTAATTGGGGCAGTGAGTAGCTGGTTCGATAAGTTTACTCACCATTCGATAACGTCTTGGGAACAGCTGTCCAGAGACTTTAAGAAATAATTTCAAGCTGCCAAAGATAAACGACTTGAAGCATCATCCCTAACTAACATAAAACAGCAACCAGGCGAGTCGGTAAAGGCTTACCTAAGTCACTTCAGCACAGCCACTGCGAAGGTTAGAAATTTGAATGACAGTATTCAGCTTATTACTCTTCAAGCAGGGATCACAACCGACCTTTCAACAGCTGGGGCGAGTTGTGGAATGACTTACAGGGTCGTCTAGTAAGAAACATCAATGAATTCAAAGAAAAAGCGCAAGTATATGTGCGTAAAGAGGAAGCAAAAAATGAGATGAAGTTGGTAAAGACCGGCTCAGGAAACAAACCCAGCACAAGTACTACCACAACAAGTACCGTCTCGACAAAAGTAGATAATCCAAGTAGTTCGAACTCCAAAAGAAAGGATGACTCAAGAGAATTATCTAAAAATAAGAAGAAACAGAAAAAACACGACAAATACGTTCCGATTTACACAATATACACCGAGTTGAATGAAACTCGTGAAAACATCTTTCTCGCAAGTGAACACAGGGTGGTATTCCACAAGCCGGAACCAATGAGACATGCGAGACATAAAAGAGATTCAACAAAATTTTGTCGATTTCATAAAGACATAGGGCATACTACCGAAGAGTGTCAGCAACTGAAAGACAAGATAGAGAGCCTAATCTCACGTGGATATTTTAGACAGTATGTGAAGCGTCAAGGGAACGAGCCAAACTAGCCTAATCAACCCAACAACCTAGATAATCAAAGATTGCAACCACCCCTATTGGGGCGATGATATATAGGTTATCTCGGCAGGACCGCATCTCGCTGGAGAAAGTAATAATGCCCAGAAAAGATATGTCAATGAAATAAAGAACGAGCAATCGATGTTTGCTCCAAAACCACTGAAAAAAGTATGGACGTATGAACCTCCAATTATATTCTCAAATGAGGATACAAAACATGTGATATAACGCTCTAAATAATTAGGCACGCTACCCAAAATACTTATGAAACCCTAATCCCCTAAACGGGATTACTAATCAAAATAGCGCAGAATTTAAACTTTTATATTAAACAGAAAGAAAATAAACTTGTAATATATTTAAAACTTTTAAAATAGTTGGGATCCCAAAAATATTTACGAACGCTATTACAAGTCATTTATTTCTAGCCGACCTAAACGGCAAAATAGAATTCAAAAGTTCATCACTGATAGACCCTTAACCCGCTTGGTCTGATATGGCTTGAACATGTACATTCTTCATCTTGCTCCTCAAACTCATGGTTGATCAGCCACTGACTTACCCTTTCCTGCACAGTAGAGCACCCGTGAGCCAAGCCCAGCAAGACAGTATAAAACATATCAATAATATGCTCATCATACAATATAAACAACAATGCTATTCAAATTTGTCTGTGTGACACGGACACCGCATGTTACGCTCACATGCCTATTTATGTCTACGTGGCGTAGACCTACGTGTTGCGCTCACACGTCTATTTATGTCTACGTGGCGTAGACCCATGTATTGCTCTCACACGTCTATTTACAATAAAGCCTTAGATCAGTTCATCTCGGTTCTTGTTACCGAGTCCAACCTGGTTATGCCTTGAGCGCATAACCCTTAATCTCAACATATATATTTATCATATAATTATTGGTGCCACTGCACTATTTGTCTATTTGCTATAGACACACGTGTTACGCTCACACGCCTATATATGTCTATGTAGCATAGACCTACGTGTTGCTCCTACACGTCTATATATGTCTATGTAGCATAGACCTACGTGTTACGCTCACACGTCTATTTACAATAAGGCCTTAGTAAGGTTTATCTCGATTATAATTACCGAGTCTAACCTGGTTATGCCTTGCTCACATAACCCTATTCATATATATTTACGTAATCCATACATTACGTTCTTTCAGTGGGTTATCCAAGTAATATACTAGGTCTAACCAAGTTATGTCTTATGCACATAACTCTTGAAATATATGTATGTATTCAATAGATAACAAAACATATAGAATCTTAGGGTAATAACCCTAAATTACATACCAAATAGTCTCTCATATAACATATCATTGCATGCTCAAAATAACACTTATAGAGATTAATAACTCTAATTCATGCTTTCACTTGATTAGCAATATTATTGTACATCATGACTTTCTTACCTTCACATAACTTCTAGGGTAATAACCCTAGACCACATTACTATCAAACTCAAGGTACTAATTTACCGAGTCTAACTTAATTATGCCTTGTGCGCATAATTCTTTATTACAATATATTTAGCATGGCATAGCATTTACACATTAATAATTACTAGGGTAATAACCCTAGGCCATTAAACCGCTCACTTTAGGGTAATAACCCTAATCTCGGTTTCTAATTATCACCAATATAATATTCAATATAAGCACCACCGTGCATATCTCTACGTGTAACTACTGTCTTACCTGTTGTCCCGCAAAGGCAGAGATTCCGAATCCCTCTAGTGCTCCCCGACTGTGTGCCGTAATCCTAGTCACACAATTCGGGATTTTAACAAATAGGGTTAACCCCTGATTTCATATTCATAAATTAAATTCATGGCATTTCAAATACAGATAATCACATAGAGCTCCAAAAGAGCTTTCCAACGGTATAAAGAACATCCCAAACGGAGTCCCGAGTTAAAAGTTATGGCCGAAACAAAATTCAGCATTTCCCGATGAACTCCAACCGGAATTCCGGATGAACCAACCGGAATTCCGGTTGTCTAGGCAGAGAACACGAAATTTCTCAATCTTTAAACCCCCAAAACTCACTCAAATCATCCCCAAACATTCCCAAACTTTCCAGAGCATCAATATATGTCATAATAAACATATTCCACAACTTAAACCCAACAATTGCACTAAAAATCAAAAAGTGCCATTAAAGCACCAAGCTTGAGTTCCATGAACTCAAGCTTACTTTACACAACCAAAATCAGAGCTTACAATCAGATTTAAACTCAATAAAACCTTAAAAACGCCTCTGAATTTACCAAAAACAAAACCTACAATTCAACCCAAAATCATGCTTTAAACTAACAACTCTTCAAGCTCATAACTTGAGCTTCAAACCAACTTGATTCAAGTAAGTTTCTTTTCCAGCAGCTCAATACCAAAAGAACATGAATTTTCAACCTAGAAAAATCCCCTAAAATCTCAGCCACAATATACCAAGAGCATCCATTCTTTTACCAACACAACCATGCATAAAACACATAATTCATCAAACTTTCACAAGCATGCATTCAAGAGCATATTCAATAAAAAAAAAAACATACTTTCTCAATCTCAAATAACAGAAAAGAAATTCAGAGGAAGAACAACATAGAAGCTTACCACAATCCCAAGCTTCTAACACCAAAAATGAACTCCAAAATCCAAGCCAAATTCCCAAAAATCCAATTGAAAAAGATTAACAAAATGAGAATTTGAAAGAGAGAGAGAGGGGTGTTCGGTTAGGGCTAGGAATCCAGAAAATGAATTTTCTATTTTACCAAAAATTCATTTTGTTGCAAAAGTGAGTCAAATGGTCAAAATTACCAAATTGCCCCTAGGGCTTAAATGAAGCATATGCATGAAACAAGGGTAACAATGTCATTTCATTCACATATAAACCCAACATAATTTTCAGATTATCACTTAATAAATAAAAATGCCAAATATTTCAATCCAAATTGCATTTCGGGCCCGAACCCCGTTCGGCAAAATACCCAGTTGTGACTATACCGCGCCAACCTGTCAGAACACACCTGAAAAAGACAACACATGCATACTATATAATAATATAGTTCCACAAGCACGTTAATAAAATAAGTTCACTATTTTACCCTTCTCGGGTCAAAATTACTAAAATGCCCCTGGCTCACCAACGGGGTCTTAACATAGCATAACTCATATAAATTCTCATATATTAAATTATATAATAATATAATTTTCTCAATTATACATAATTATCTAGTTAGGGTTTTGCTAATCCATTTCTTAATTCCGGGTATTACAATTACCCCCTCCTTATAGAAATTTCGTCCTGAAATTTACCTGAAGAACTCCGGATATTTCTGCTGCATATCCGTCTCGAGTTCCCAGGTTGCTTCTTCTACTTTACTGTTCTTCCACAGTACTTTCACCAGTGCCACTGTCTTGCTTCTCAAGACTTTTTCTCTTCTATCAGGTATCTGCACTGGTTGTTCCTCGTATGACAAGTCTGGCTGAAGTTCCAATGCTTCATAACTCAGAACATGGGACGAGTCTGAGACATATTTCCGAAGCATTGAAACATGAAACACATTATGTACAAGGTACATGTGTGGGGGCATAGCCAACCTGTACGCTACTTGCCCTATCCTATCAAGGATTTCAAAAGGTCCAATGAACCTCGGGCTAAGCTTTCCTTTCTTCCCAAAGCGTTTTATGCCTTTCATCGGAGATATTCAGAAAAATACCATGTCCCCGACCTGAAAATCAATATCTCTGCGCTTTGGATCGGCATAACTCTTCTGCCTACTCTGAGCCGCGAACATTCGTGCTCTAATCTTATCAACTGCCTCACTTGTTTTTTTTTTAACAGCTTCGGGACCCAAGAACTTTCTTTCACCCACTTCATCCCAGTGAATGGGCGATCTACACTTTCTTCCATATAAAAGTTCATAAGGAGCCATCCCGATTGTTGCTTTATAGCTGTTATTATAAGAAAACTCGATCAGGGGAAGGTACTTTACCCATGATCCCTCAAAGTCAAGCACACATGCCCGTAGCATGTCCTCTAAAATCTGAATGGTCCTCTCGGATTGCCCATCCGTCTGAGGATGAGAAGTTGTGCTAAACTTTAACTGAGTTCCCATAGCTCGATGTAGACTTTTCCAGAATCTTGATGTAAACTTCGGATCTCTATCCGACACAATGGACTTTGGGACACCATGCAGACGAACAATTTCTCTAACATACCACTCAGCATACTGGTCAATGGAGAAATTCATCCGAACAGGTAAAAAGTGAGCAGACTTTGTAAACCTGTCCACTATGACCCACACAGAGTCAAATTGTCCCGTTGTTCTGGGCATACCTACCACGAAGTCCATAGCAATGTCTTCCCATCTCCACTCTGGTATTTTCAGTGGTTGCAGCAACCCTACAGGTCGCTGGTGCTCAGCTTTCACTTGCTGACACGTAAGGCACTTTGCAACATACTCAGCGATGTCGTTTTTCATGCTTGGCCACCAGAACATGGCTTTCAGGTCTTGATACGTTTTTGTCGACCCTGGATGAATTGAATAAGGAGTCGTGTGAGACTCATCCATGATCTCTATCTTGATGTTCTCATCCATGGGCACACAAACTCAATTCCCAAATCTCAACATTCCCGTTTCATCTATTGAGAAGTCACTAGCCTTGCCAGCCGAAACCCTAGCTCGAGTTTTTACTAATTCTGAATCTTGCACTTGTGCTTCTTTGATTCGCTCCAAAAGAGTAGATTGCAGGGTAATATTAGCTAATTACCCTACAACCAACTCAATCTTAGCTCGAGTCATCTCATTTGCTAGCTGCTGGGAGATTTGCTTCACCGTATTTAACTGACTCTGACCCTTTCTACTTAAGGCATCAGCAACCACGTTGGCCTTACCAGGGTGATAAAGGATCTCACAATTATAATCCTTCACCAACTCTAGCCAACGCCTCTGTCTCATATTCAGGTCTTTCTGGGTAAAGAAGTATTTCAGACTTTTATGATCAGTGTATATCTCACATTTCTCGCCATAAAGGTAATGCCGCCAAATCTTTAGCGCAAATACCCTTTCTGCGAGTTCTAGATCGTGAGTAGGGTACCTCTCGCTCGTACTCCTTTAAGCTTCGAGAAGCATAAGCTATTACCCTCCCGAGTCGCATAAGCACACGGCGAGACCCTGTCTCGAGGCATCACAATATACCACAAACTTTTCCTTATCTGAAGGAAGAGTTAGTACAGGAGCGGTAATCAAGCGTTGCTTTAACTCCAGAAAACTTTTCTCACACCGATCAATCCAAACAAACTTTTGGTTCTTTTGGGTCAACTCCGTTAAGGGTACAGCAATCTTTGAAAATCCCTCAACGAACCGACGATAATAACCAGCCAAACCCAAAAAACTTCTGACCTCTGTAGCTGACTTCGGTACTGGCCAATCCCGAACAGCTTCAATTATTGTCGGATTGTAACGCCCCGATATTTTGCCTTATTTTACAAAAATACTATTTTCATGCATAATTTGAAAAGATAAAAAAAATAATTTAAATACAACAGTGGATTTTAAAAAAAAAATCAAAATGCAACAGAGAAGGATCCTTCATTTGTAAAACAAGATACAGTAAGTAAATAATTTTAAATAATACATTTCCACTGTGTTAGATTTATCAATCGCTTAAAATAAAACTAAGGCACCACCGCGTTCTAGATCGTTTGTCCGCCCGTAGCCGCTCACGGTATACGTACCGGAATCGACCACCCGCTCACTATACATACTTCCCTGTCTAATACCTGTAGGGGGAAAGTAAGGGGGTGAGCTAAAAGCTCAGTAAGGAAATGCTTATCAAACAATACCATATAATATCACACATACCATTAATGTATTTATTAAGTTTTAGCAATATCATACATGCTCTTTTATAACTATAACCAAATAACTGTACATATGGAAACCTTTATCATACAAGTCTATACTATTTGTTCACACCGTACACATATACAGAGATCATAACTCCAATATCATACTCATAACATAATCATATCAATACTATAAATAATAATGTCATTATCACAACATTGGCATATCATAGCCATTACTTACATAACCCGGGCCTAGTCGACCTACAATATCACTCGGGCCTAATCGCCCATATAATAACATGGGCCTATGCAGCCCTACCATTGTTATAGGAGAGGGTATCTCTATATTCAACAAGAACATCACCGTATCATACCCACCATAACAATCTCATACACGACTCGGTAAAATGCGGGGTAGGGTATCTACATTCAACGGCCTTATCCCGTATCATACCCCACCATGGTCCCCCACTTTACCTGAGACGTTAGCATACAACATACAACATATAACATGCAACATACAAATACATCATACAACACACAACTTGAAACATACAAATACAACATACAACATATACAAGTCATACAACCATAATCTATGTATCAATTCACAAACTCATATTGTGTCCATACCACACATTCTCGATGCCATATACATATTCATAAAAACAAATCATAAGTCATATTTCAATACATAAAGAATTTAAATTTATGCAGATAAACACATACAAAACTATCTAATTTCCTTACCTCAAATCCCGCTGCTTAAGAGTTGTTATCTCGTCACTACTACCTATAATAAGACATGGGTCAAGGCCCTAATATTAAAATTCGTACTCTTACAGTACAGCAGAAAGATTACTATTTTTGACCAACAACTACACTAATTCAGTAAAAGTTGTCTTTATAAAAATTATAGGAAATTCCATTATCTTTCCAATGATATAAAGATCATTAAAAATGGATTAAAACTGAGAGAGTTATGATTGTTTTACTGAAACTATTTCTGAGAAAGAATATGGAGTAACGAATTACACAACTTAGCAAAAATACAAACTTTTGACATTGAATGGTTCAGAACTAGAAGATAACATCTTCATCAAAGTTTTAGGAAATTAAATTCCCTTTCCAATGATACCAAAATCTCTGAAATTGGAATTATATTCAAAGAGATATTACAATTTTACCAAAACAGTTTTGGAAGAACAAGATTCAAGAAACGAATTACATGATACAGAAGGAAACTAACTTTTCGACATAGTATAACTCCGAATTCACGAAATGTTTCTTCATGAAACTTATGGCAAATTGAATAAGCTTTGAAACCATATATAGATTATTAAAAATGGACAAGAATTGAGAGAGTTATGGTATTTTAAGTGAAAGTACTTTTTCTGGGAATATGAAAAAACGATTTATAACAATATCAGAAAGATGATAATTTTCGACATAGAATATCACCGAAATGGTGAATAGTTTCTTCATAAAAATTTTAGATCATCAAATAAGCTTTCTAACGATACAAAAATCGCTGGAAACGGATCAATATTGAGAGAGATATGACTATTTTACTAAGACAATAATTTTCAGAAAAAAAAAATAAAAACGAGATTTCATAGTTTAACCTAAAAGTTCACAACAATAAGTGGAAGAACTCTCTTACCTCTTGATGACTCTTCATAATCAGTGCTAGATCTTGAAATCTCAAATTATTAGAATGGTGATGATGATCTCAATGTTATGTTGATGAAAATCATGAGTGTTCTTTGGCGAAGAGAATGAAACAAGAAGGAAAATTTTAAATCTTTGATAGGTAGCGAGATGGATAACTTGTAGGATATAGGATTTTATGAGTGTCCTCTCTAAGAGTTGTATTCAGGCTGAAAGAAAGAGATTGAGATTGAGTTTTATTTTTCTTAGGGTTAGAGACTCTGCATATTACGTATCAAGAATGTGATAGATTTAGGTTTTATAATCTAATTAAATCTATAAAAGAAAATAATAAAATAACCCCTATAATCTGATGCTAATTTAACTCTAAATAGAATAATTAAATAAAAATCTTATTTGTTAGATATAAGTTTTAAATTTAAATTTTAAAACTTAGGGTTTCTATACTAAACTTAACAAGTCGTCACTTTGTAACCTAATTTTGACCCCAATAAAGTTAAAATTACGATAAATCTATTTCTACATAATTGATAGATCTTTGAATTATCTTTCCAACGCCACTGAAATCACCTCAATCCGAGCTCTAGAACTCCAGATATGATCATTTTAGTAAAACAGTTTTTAATCCTGCGAATTTATCCAAACCTACGAATTTTTAACATTAATTAATTAAACTCACTAAATATATTATAAAACCCTAATGGACCTTCATATTGGGCTTTAATTAAACGATTACTTACTCTGTAAAAATACCATAATATTTTACTTTCGTAGTTAATACAACTTTAACTCTCTAGAAAATTGGTACAACTACTCTAAGCAATAATATCAACTCACTAACAACACAAAGAAACAAGATAATTATCCTCGCTCAATTAATATCCAAAAAAAAAAAAATTAAATACTATTTTAATCTGGATATTACACGGATCCACTATGATCCCATCTTTATCCACTATGTGCCCCAGAAATGAGACACGGGATAACCAAAACTCACACTTCTTGAATTTAGCATACAGCTTATTGTCCCGTAATCATTGTGAAACTGATCTGAGATGCAACTCATGTTCTTTATCTGTTTCAGATTACACCAAGATGTCATCGATAAACACGATCACACATCTAATCAGGTAATCGTGGAACGTCCGATTCATATAATCTATATCAAGTATACTACGTAGCTTTGGCCCATCTTTCACCCTGATGGTGATTCTTACATTTCGGACATTCAAGATATGACTTGAAAGAGGATTCGTGACCTTGACGGTCACCTCAATTTCCCCGATACTTTCTATTACTCCCTGATACTTCGAAAGCCTCAGCCTTCCGTTTGTAATCAGGGTTGCCACTGTCGGTCCCCTTACTGACGTTACCACTAGCAGGCGGATTCGATGTCATGATGACATCCATTGCGGTCTACTCATTTATTACAGATTATTCAACCTCCTCAACAATTAAGGCTAGCTCTATCACTTTCTTGTACAAAGTGTCATATGAAGTGGTGACCTTCAAGTCCCGACTGATTGTGGCATTCAGTCCTCTCTTCATCCACTGCTTGGCCTTAATTATGTCAATACCTCCTAGAAAATTCGGAGGTTGCAGCTTCACGAACCGCTCAAACACCGAGTCTCAATGCGGCATAACAAACCCCTGGTTACCCACCACTGGCACAGGTGCTGGAGGTAACACTTGATCAACAGGGGTAGTCGGTTATCTTAATCGTCGCAACTCTTCTTCTTGACGAAGTATGACACTTCGCATTTCTTGAAACATCTGCTGCCATTCAGCAGGAGGATTAGCATTGCCAACCTCCGCATTATTTCCCCGGATTCCGTGGAGGTGGGGGCAGTGCGGTGAATTGGTTTGGTCTACACCAAGCTCTACTAACTCGCCCTGTGGTCTAGATGATTAAAGAGGGTCCACTACTAGTACCCATGTAAACAACAACCCCAGCGAATTAAGCACTAATACCACACTTACGCACTTAATGCCTTAAACCCTAACTCATCTATTTACCTCATACATATTTACATAAACAATTAGCATTTATAGCATGGCATCACATAACACATACATACTCTAGATGCTTGCATACTGCCTAAAATGGAAAGCGATAACAGATGATCACACATACAGTCAAGTATTTACTCTCAATACTTACTGCACCATGAGTCGAGCTTATCTCTGACGATGAATGTACATGTTCGGCCGGTCTACAGGAAGTTTAAAAACCTTAGCGCTCTGATACCAAATTGTAACGCTCTAAATAATTAGGCACACTACCCAAAATACTTATGAAACCCTAATCCCCTAAACGGGATTACTAATCAAAATAGCGCAGAATTTAAACTTTTATATTAAACAGAAAGAAAATAAACTTGTAATATATTTAAAACTTTTAAAATAGTTGGGATCCCAAAAATATTTACGAACGCTATTACAAGTCATTTATTTCTAGCCGACCTAAATGGCAAAATAGAATTCAAAAGTTCATCACTGATAGACCCTTAACCCGCTTGGTGTGATATGGCTTGAACATGTACATTCTTCATCTTGCTCCTCAAACTCATGGTTGATCAGCCACTGACTTACCCTTTCCTGCACAGTAGAGCACCCGTGAGCCAAGCCCAGCAAGACAGTATAAAACATATCAATAATATGCTCATCATACAATATAAACAACAATGCTATTCAAATTTGTATGTGTGACACAGACCTGCATGTTACGCTCACATGCCTATTTATGTCTACGTGGCGTAGACCTACGTGTTGCGCTCACACGTCTATTTATGTCTACGTGGCGTAGACCCATGTGTTGCTCTCACACGTCTATTTACAATAAAGCCTTAGATCAGTTCATCTCGGTTCTTGTTACCGAGTCCAACCTGGTTATGCCTTGAGCGCATAACCCTTAGTCTCAACATATATATTTATCATATAATTATTGGTGCCACTGCACTATTTGTCTATTTGCTATAGACCTGCGTGTTACGCTCACACGCCTATATATGTCTATGTAGCAAAGACCTACGTGTTGCTCCCACACGTCTATATATGTCTATGTAGCATAGACCTACGTGTTACGCTCACACGTCTATTTACAATAAGGCCTTAGTAAGGTTTATCTCGATTATAATTACCGAGTCTAACATGGTTATGCCTTGCTCAAATAACCCTATTCATATATATTTACGTAATCCATACATTACGTTCTTTCAGTGGGTTATCCTAGTAATATACTAGGTCTAACCAAGTTATGTCTTATGCACATAACTCTTGAAATATATGTATGCATTCAATAGATAACAAAACATATAGAATCTTAGGGTAATAACCCTAAATTACATACCAAATAGTCTCTCATATAACATATCATTGCATGCTCAAAATAACACTTATAGAGATTAATAACTCTAATTCATGCTTTCACTTGATTAGCAATATTATTGTACATCATGACTTTCTTACCTTCACATAACTTCTAGGGTAATAACCCTGGACCGCATTACTATCAAACTCAAGGTACTAATTTACCGAGTCTAACTTAATTATGCCTTGTGCGCATAATTCTTTATTACAATATATTTAGCATGGCATAGCATTTACACATTAATAATTACTAGGGTAATAACCCTAGGCCATTAAACCGCTCACTTTAGGGTAATAACCCTAATCTCGGTTTCTAATTATCACCAATATAATATTCAATATAAGCACCACCGTGCATATCTCTACGTGCAACTACTGTCTTACCTGTTGTCCCGCAAAGGCAGAGATTCCGAATCCCCGAGTGCTCCTGACCAGGTGCCGGTAATCCTAGTCACACAATTCGGGATTTTCACAAATAGGGTTAACCCCTGATTTCATATTCATAAATTAAATTCATGGCATTTCAAATACAGATAATCACATAGAGCTCGAAAAGAGCTTTCCAACGGTATAAAGAACATCCCAAACGGAGTCCCGAGTCAAAAGTTATGGCCGAAACAAAATTCAGCATTTCCCGATGAACTCCAACCGGAATTCCGGATGAACCAACTGGAATTCCAGTTGTCTGGGCAGAGAACACGAAATTTTTCAATCTTTAAACCCCCAAAACTCACTCAAATCATCCCCAAACATTCCCAAACTTTCCAGAGCATCAATATATGTCATAATAAACATATTACACAACTTAAACCCAACAATTGCACTAAAAATCAAAAAGTGTCATTAAAGCACCAAGCTTGAGTTCCATGAACTCAAGCTTTCTTTACACAACCAAAATCAGAGCTTACAATCATATTTAAACTCAATAAAACCTTAAAAACGCCTCTGAATTTACCAAAAACAAAACCTACAATTCAACCCAAAATCATGCTTTAAACTAACAACTCTTCAAGCTCATAACTTGAGCTTCAAACCAACTTGATTCAAGTAATTTTCTTTTCCAGCAGCTCAATACCAAAAGAACATGAATTTTCAACCTAGAAAAATCCCCTAAAATCTCAGCCACAATATACCAAGAGCATCCATTCTTTTACCAACACAACCATGCATAAAACACATAATTCATCAAACTTTCACAAGCATGCATTCAAGAGCATATTCAATCAAAAAAACATACTTTCTCAATCTCAAATAACAGAAAAGAAATTCAGAGGAAGAACAACATAGAAGCTTACCACAATCCCAAGCTTCTAACACCAAAAATGAACTCCAAAATCCAAGCCAAATTCCCAAAAATCCAATTGAAAAAGATTAACAAAATGAGAATTTGAAAGAGAGAGAGAGGGGTGTTCGGTTAGGGCTAGGAATCCAGAAAATGAATTTTCTATTTTACCAAAAATTCATTTTGTTGCAAAAGTGAGTCAAATGGTCAAAATTACCAAATTGCCCCTAGGGCTTAAATGAAGCATATGCATGAAACAAGGGTAACAATGTCATTTCATTCACATATAAACCCAACATAATTTTCAGATTATCACTTAATAAATAAAAATGCCAAATATTTCAATCCAAATTGCATTTCGGGCCCGAACCCCGTTCGGCCCGAAATACCCGGTTGTGACTATACCGCGCCAACCTGTCAGAACACACCTGAAAAAGACAACACATGCATACTATATAATAATATAGTTCCACAAGCACGTTAATAAAATAAGTTCACTATTTTACCCTTCTCGGGTCAAAATTACTAAAATGCCCCTGGCTCACCAATGGGGTCTTAACATAGCATAACTCATATACATTCTCATATATTAAATTATATAATAATATAATTTTCTCAATTATACATAATTATCTAGTTAGGGTTTTGTTAATCCGTTTCTTAATTCCGGGTATTACATGTGAGGTATCCGCATGTCGATCCACTCGTCATGACAGTTCAGCTCGCTAACAAGAGGATAAATAGAGTGTTAGTTGATAATGGAAGCTCGGTAAATATCCTTTATAAGGATACACTAATAAAAATAGGATTAGAAGATGCAAAGTTAAAACCCTGCATGATGAGCTTATGTGGATTCACTGGTAATAGTGTCGTCAGCCAAGGCATCATGGAACTTCCGTTAATTGTAGGGCAGCCACCGTTATTTATGACACTAATACAATAATTCTTAGTTGTTACCTCTGAAAATTTAGATTTTGAATGGATCTTGAATTCTGGGTGTTCATTTCATATGACAACAATCAGGTCTTGGTTCGAGGAGTTCAAACTTGGGGAATATGGAACTGTTGATCTTGGTGATAACAAGTCTTGTAAAATGATTGGAATTGGAACTATTAGATTGAAACTGTTGGGAAAACATGCTTATAGAGATCAATTTGTATAAATATTAATTTCATATATTGAGTATAGAATACTTACAAAGGTCATATAGGAATATGTGTCCTTCTATTTTGTGATCTAATTCTTACTTCTTTCTGTCGAAGAATGTCACAAATCACTAAACTTGGATCCTTACTAGAACAAGAACACTGCTATCAATCTTCAGTTTCTTTACAGTCTTCCACAAAAATCTAGGTGTTGTGATAAAATTGAGTGGAAAATTCTTACAACCACAAAGGTGTGGTTCAAAAATTACAATAAGAGAGAGAGAGTGTGTGTGTGTTTCAAAATTTAGAAAGAATGAGAAGAAAATTTTTTATGAGTTTTTTTCTTACAGAAAATCAAGTGTAAGAAAGTCTCTCCTTAACAAAGGTCTTACAAGGAAAAGGAAATCCTAAGACTTTTTCCTTCCAATTAATTAGATAAATAAAGTAAAGTAAATAAAAGAGTCATGCTTGGTCACCAACCATGCTTGACCAAACCCTGTAAGTAGGGGTGTGCATAAATCGATCCAATTCAATGAGAATCGACCGCCAAACATTGGATATCCAATTGTGATCGGATCGTATTGGATGTTATTTTAAATATCCAACTGGATCGGATCGGATCGGATGGTGGATGGGGTGTCTAAAAATTCAATACATCCAACATCCAATCAAACTAATTTGTATTTTTATTTAGTTTGGATAAGTAATTAGATTTTATATTGTTATACGTCAAATCTATATGTATGTATGAAAAATAACATTAAAATTTTACTCTTTTTTCTTAGATTGGATAAATCCAGTCCAATCCAATACATACTGGACATAAAATATTGGATGGATCCGATCCGATCCAAAAAATATTAGGTCTAAAATTTTAGATAAACCTAAATTGAACAGATAAATATAGATGAAATACATCCAATGGATAGAACCAATCAAATCCAATATTCAATAGATGTTGGATCGAATGGATGACTGAAATTGATTGGATCGGATCGGATAGCAAAATTTAACATCCAATATATAATTAGATAGACACCCCAATGAACACCCCTACCTATAAGGCTTGTTCTCTTTTATTGTGCTCTTAATTATTTCAAAGCCCAATAAACTTAAATAATGTATTTCTTTTTATTTATGTCATAATTAATTTATTCCTTGTATTTAAATATTACTTTCCATAAAATAACTATATCAAGATAATCATTTTCATAAAAATTATATATAAATACTTATTATAAATTTATGACAACAAAATGTGGAATTAATAATAAAATCTTTATTCTCTATTTCTTATTTAATCTGTAAGTATTCACATTATTCTCAAAATTGGATCCTTACTAAAACAATGTGAATATTTATGAATTAAATAAATACTTAAAATTGACAAAATAATAATGTAAATATTTATGAATTAAATAATTAATTGTTATAACCAGGGGCGGAGCCACATATGGCCTAACAGTGGCCGTGGCCCCCCTGAAATTTTAAAACTTATTATGTGTTATATATAGATAATTATATATAAGATTATGCTATACATAGAAAAAAAGAAAAAAAAAAGGTAAAGAATTGATATTGATTTATGATTATATATAATTTTACTTATATATATTAAGTAGGTCCCACAAATATAATAATTTAATAATAGTATAATTGTAGTATACTTATTTTTATTTAGACTAGTGTTAATTTAAAAATATATTTTTTTTAATTTCAAAAAAAATATATATTTTTTTTTCAAAATATATATATTAATTGAATTCTTTAATTAATATTAATGGAATTAATAAATTACACCATTTTTTAATTTATATATATATATATATTTTTACTTGAATTTGCAATAAATATTAATTATTGATAAAATTAAATTGAACTCCAAACACTTTAAGTACCGGTTACATTTTAATTTTAGTTTAAAAAATTATTCATTTTTTAAAGTATTATAATAATAATAATAAAAAAAAAAAAGAATTATAACATATTTTTCTCAATTGACACACATCTTAAAAATGTTTGGTTACAAAAATTTGTATTTGTTGTATGTTGTTTGATATTGGCCCCCCCAATTATAAAATCCTGGCTTCACCCCTGGTTGTAACTTCTTGTTAAACATTATCTTAAATACTGCGGAGACCATGGGCCCATGTAATTCAGGCTCCCAATAAGATGCGGAATTTACACTATGTACTGCATTTTCTATTTTTATTACATTTTTATTGTTACACGTATATAATGATTTTTTTTACTGCTTAATTTTTTTATACTGTATACTGAGTTTTTGTTAAAATAAAATTTTGTTCTTTTTTATTGATACTTGTCACCCCAGTTTCTATTGTAACCTTTTTTATTATATTTAAAGATTGTAAAAATTATGATTTGATTGTTCATGTAACTTTTGACAATATTTTTTTAATTATGAAAAATGAGAAAACATTCTTTTACACGTATGCTTTAAATATTTGTACTTATATTAAATTTTTTTCTTTGTTTTTAATTCTATTTTGATTGTCTCTCCCTATTCAACTTCTTCTTCATTTTTTCTTTTTTCTTTTTTTATATTTTGTGTTTAAGAAATCACACATGTTTCTAGTTTTTGTTTTTTATTTTTTTGTCTTTGTATTTTCTATTTTTATTTTAGTTTTTTCTTTTTTTCTCTCTTATTTTTGTTAGTAAATTAGCAATGAGTAAGAAAAATTTTAAAAAATTCCCTATAGCCTTGCCCTACATCTTTTATAGCTTCCAAAAGAAAATAAGTTGTTCATTCTCTGGAAAAAAGAAAATCAAAACGTTTGTAACCGATTATTGAAGATTCAAACTCTTATTTCGAACTTGATGATAAAGATTTTGAGATATCCAAAGTGCTGAAATTATTTATGTTGTTTTAGATTTTTTTTTTCTTTTTTCGACGTAGATGTTTTAGGTTTTTTCTGTGATATATGTCTTCTACTCATTTTATTTTCTTTTTTTTATTGTTGTGTATTTTGCTTTTTTTTTTTTTTTTATTGTATTCATCTTTTTAATGTTATTTTAACGGTTGATTTGTTGTTGTTCTGGCTTGTTCTTTTGAGGTAATTTTTTTCTTAAAAAAAAAACAACTGAATACATGTAACACTCAAAATCCATTACTTACTGATCTTTTCATCTCCATCATCTTCAAAATTTTCTTCTTCGTCTTAAGCTTTTTTTTTTTCAATTTTTTTTTCTTCATTTGTTTGAAAGATTGATTTTTTTTTTCAATTGTGGTTACCATTAATTATTGCTCTTCTCATCTCCACCATCTTCAAAATTTTCTTCAGCTTCGTAAGCTTCTTTTTTAATTTTATTTTTTTTGTTTGTGCATTTTTCAGTCTCAGATATCAATTTAAGATTTTGTTCATCACTCCCTGATTTTGTTAAATATATGTTTTGTTCTTCTGAATGTGTTATTCGGTGTTTAGTATTATACACTTGATTTTTATATTTTTTAACGCTTGTCTTTGGTTATTCTGATTTTTTTTAATGTATTTAGGGTAAGGGAAAATTTTCCAAGGCAAAGGTTCCCTCTCGTGATGTTATAGTAGTCTCCATTGGTAAAAGAGTTATTGAGGTATAATATTTTTTTTGTGATTTTATTTGGTTATTTTATTTTGTAGTTTTACTGTTGTTTTACAATTGTTTTAGTAATTTTTTATGTTATTGTTTTAGGATTGGAATTTGAAATACTTACGTTCTGACTGAAAAAATAATTATTTTCCATCTATTCAGCTGTTGCTCTGGTGGTTCGGTCCGTAGGTATTGAAGAGAGGCTTCGTAGTTTTGGAGTATACACAGTATAAAAGAAATAAAAAAGTTCTAGGGCAATATATATGTAAAAAATGCCCTGTGGCAATATTTTTGTAAAACTTTCCCAAAATTCTAATATTTTTGTAAATCCCCCCCAATAAGATAGATCCAAATTTTGACATGTAAATTTTCTAACTTATTAATTCTTCATGACTAATACTTTGAATCATATAATCACAAATGGTTTTCACTGTGATGATATCACTATAAATGTGAATACCTATATGTTCTGGATTTAATATAAGATTTATATATTAAGCACATAATCATGTAAATAAACATTATGTGAACCAAGTGATTGATAGTCAAAATATGATTTATGAACTTTATTGATTATAATAAGATTAAAATTAAAATTAAGTCTTTTTTAGTCTAAAAAGTTTAAGAGCATGAATTAATACATGTCAAAATTTTGAGAATAAAAATCTTAATTAACTATTTTTTTTATTATCGATAGCCAACACTTCAAAAAAAAAAAAAAATAGAATACCAACATCCAGTTTGAAAAATTAAAAATAGAAAGTTAGCTCTAAATTTTATTCCATTCAAAATGTTTATATAATAAAGCATGTGCAAAGGTGGGAAATTGTTTAAATTAGTTATTATTTGCAGTAATTTATCAGTTAAGCATCATAATTCTTGCAAATTCATCATAATTCACTTGACCATCGCCATCAATATCAGCCTCTCTTATCATTTGTTCAGCTTCTTCGTCTGTTAATCTTTCTCCCAAGTTTATCATTACTTGTCTTAACTGCACAATTTATCAATAATAGTGTTAAAATTGTTTGAGATTGAAATTGAAGTAAATTTAATTATTAACTTAATTTATAATTGTTAGAGTTACTTAATTAATTTTTAATAATAATAAAAAAAGAGATGACCAGTTATTTAAAAGAGTTGTACTTATATATATTAAAATAATAATAATAAAAGAGAGTAGCAATTTATTTTAGGTAAATGGCGGTAAAACCCTCAATACTTTCGTTTTAGTTTCATTAAACCCCCACAACCTAAATTTCTGCGGGTAAACCCTCAATACTCGGGTTCTGTTAGCAATTTAACACTTCCGTTAACTGCCAGGTTAGATTGTCCACGTGGCACAATTTTATTGGTCCACCTAAAAAATTATTTAAAAAAAATAAAAAAATTAAAAAAACTAATTTAAAATTAAAAAAAAATTATAAATAAAAAATTAAATAATTTTTTTTTCTTTCTTTTTTTTCCTTTCTTTCTTTTTCTTTTTCTTTCTTTTTTTTTCTTTTTTTTTCTTTTTCTTTCATCTGAAACAAATCCTCTCTCTCTCTACATCACTCTCTCTCGATTTCCTCTCTCTCGATCTCCTCTCTGTTTTTTTTTTCTGTTTTTTTCTTTTTCTTTAGTCTGAAACAAACCCTCTCTCTCTACATCACTCTCTCTCGATCTCCTCTCTCTTTCTCGTTTTCAATCTAGGGTTTTCAAAACCCCCTTGGGCGGCCACCACAGTTCTCCACCCTCACGAGCCTCGCCTGACACTAAGGAGGAGATCGACAGATCTCCGATCTCACGAGCCCCACACCTCACGAGCCTCGTGTTCAGTAAGCCCTCTCTCTCGCCCTTGCGATTTTCTTTCTCCGTTAGTTGCGATTTTATTTCTCTTTAATCTGAAGTCTCTTTGATGTGTTTAGATCTGGATGTCGATTTTTATTTGGATCTGAAAAGGAGGTTTCGGTGATGGTTTTGGTGAGTAGATGTGGTTTTGGTGGTGTGGGCAGTTCGGTTGTGGTGGGCAGATGTGGTGGTCTGGGTGGAGGAAGGGTGGTCTGGGCGGAGTAAGGGTGGTTGTGGTGTGGGCGGTGGTCTGGGCAGAGTGATAGAGCGAGACTGATGGCTGAGATTGAGAGAGGTGGGGATCGAGTGCTGAGAGAGAGGGGGATCGAGAAAGACTGTTTGCAAGAAAGAAAAGAAAAAAAAGAAAGAAAAAGAAAAAGAAAAAGAAAGAAAGGAAAAAAAAAATATATTTAATTTTTTATTTATAATTTTTTTTTAATTTTAAATTAGTTTTTGTTTTTATTTTTTTTTTTAAATAATTTTTTAGGTGGACCAATAAAATTGTGCCACGTGTATATTGTGTCCACGTGGACAATCAAACCTGGCAGTTAACAGCTAAATTTGGACGGAAATGTTAAATTGCTAACAGAACCCGAGTATTGGGGGTTTACCCGCAGAAATTTAGGTTGTGGGGGTTTAATGAAACTAAAACGAAAGTATTGAGGATTTTGCCGCCATTTACACATTTATTTTTAAAAAAGTTGGTACTTATATATATTTAAAAAATAATAATTATTGTTCAACAAATAATAATAATTATTATGACAAAACAAAGCCTAAATCTCTTGAGAAAACTTGGGAAGTGGATTCCAAAAGGAATTTTTTCCCATCTTAAATGAAAAATAGAATAATTAGATTTGCGCCAATAACAATCATACATTAAATTGATATAGGATCGATCTTGAGTTGAAATGGATTATAGGTAAAAACAAATTTTTGAGTCCTTATTGTATTTTTAAAAATTATTAAAAAAAATATATGTATATTTTTTAAAATATATTTTTTATTTGGGCCTTTAAAATGAGTGGGTCCTAAGCACGGGCCTAACCTACCTATGCCTAGAAACGACCCTGATTCGATACCACAATAAAATGATATAATAGATCCTTTTATTTTTTAATCGGCTTCTCACATTTTCTCAAGAATAACAAGTATTTTTACCTCTTTAATTTTTGGCACTACTAGATTGTGCCGCTTTACATATAGTTCTTGTTAAAATTTATCTCGAAATATAACAAATATATAATTATTCTTTTTTTACCGTTAATAGTATTTTACCCCCTGAATTTTGACCAACACAAAATTTTTTCCTTTTTTATTAGAAAAATTAAAATTTTCTTTTAATTTGTAAAAACTAATAAAAAAATCTTAAAAATTTGATAAAAATCTTAAAATTAATAAAAAAAATTAATTAAAGTAAAAAAAAAAAATTAGTTTACTTAAACTGACCTAGATTATTCTTAAAAAATTATATTCAAGCTTTATATTGTAATATCTTAAAGTCTATATGAGAATTACTAACCCCTAATTAATTTGTTTAAGTATCAATATGAGACCATATTATTATATAATATGACATGTGTTATTATACTAGATAGAGTTACGTGGCAAGCCACGTAAATATTAGTTTTATTTTAAGTTCTTGTAGTTTTTGTTTAAGAATTTAGTGACTAATTGTAAATTATGTTAAAAACGATATGTTTTATAAAACTAATTGTTAAGAATGTCATAATTGTGTATATAAACCTATAATATACACATTGTTATTCAAATGTTTTATGTTATAAACGATTTTTTTGTATAGAGTTTAAATTTTATATTGATGATTGTTATTTAGGGTGGGTATCGGTGTAGTTATTTTTTTTAATTTTAAAAAGAGATTGTTTAATTTTTTTGGGTTTAATTATTGGGTTTAAATGTTTAAATAAAGATTGTTTAATTTTTTGGGTTTAAAAAAAAAAAAAATCGTGTAAGCTTAAGTGTAACAATATTAATATTAATATTTTTTGGGTTTAATTATTGGGTTTAAACGTAAGATTGTTTAATTTTTTAGGTTTAATTATTTATATATTTTTGAATGTTAACGGTTATAAATGATTTTTTTTGTATAGAGTTTAAATTTTATATTGATGATTGTTATTTAGGGTGGGTAGATTGTTTAATTTTTTGGGTTTAATTATTGAGTTTAAACGTTTAAAAAAAGATTGTTTAATTTTTTGGGTTAAAAAAAAAATCGTGTACGCCTAATCTGTTAAGCTAATCGTGTAACAATATTAATATCAATATTTTTTGGGTTTAATTATTGGCTTTAAATGTTTAAAGATTGTTTAATTTTTTGGGTTTAAAAAAAAAATCGTGTAAGCCTGTTAAGCTAATCGTGTAACAATATTAATATTAAGGTTTAACTATTGGGTTTAAACGTTTAAAAAAAGATTGTTTAATTTTTTGGGTTTAATTATTTATATATTTTTGAAAGTTAACGGAAGGATCAAACCTATCGTTAAATTTAATAGAATATTCTTTTATTTTTAAAGTATATTCTGTTAAACTAAAAAATGCCGTTAGATAGGCACTTTTAATATATAAAGATGTGAATATTTGAATTTAAATCTCTATTTATGGTGTTTTTATAATTTGGCTTTGTTAAGGGTAAAATAATAATTTTATTACATTTTATGTTAATGCATTATGTTATTATATAGTGTATTCTTTCTATTGTATTGTTGGTAATTATTATTAAGTTAGTAGGGTAAAGTGTTTGGGGTCCCATTATTGGGTTACAAATGATATATGTGATAAGTGTATTTTTTTTTTGATGAAATATATGTGATAAGTGTTATGTATGAATAATTGCTACTAAATATGTAATTACTTTCTTATCCTTCAAATATAATTAAGGTATTTTGTATTGTTGCGGCTTTTCAGTCTTTTAGAGTAGATGATTTATTAAACATGATATAAATCCTTTTTATTATATTCATTAATGGTGCATTTGGAAAGTGAAAGTAATTTAGTGTAATTGAAAATAATTTTATTGGTGGCATTTGGTAACACTTTTTTAGTCAATTTTTTGTTTTTAAAATTAAAAAAGTGAAAATATTTTTTAAAAACATATTCTATAAAACTGTTTTCACTTTTAAATTTTTTAATTAGAAATCAAAATTTTAAAAGCAAAAAAAATTACTTTCAATATTTTTTTAATCAATTTTTTTTTCTTAATCAATATTTTAGATTTCGATTAGACCCGGACCCAAATCCTCTCCCCACGGCCATGGTGCTGAACCCGCATTCTGACCTGAACCCGAACCCGAACCCGAACCCGACCCCGACCCCGGACTTAGACCCGACTTAAAAAAAAGCAAAAAATAAAAATGAAAATGAACTTTACAAAACACACTTTTGTTTTCTGTTTTTATAATTGAAAAACAAAAGTGGTTACAAAACGCAGTTTTGTTTTTCAAAAATAAAATTTTTAAAAACAAAAATTTTACTTTCATTTTGTGATTAAAAAATTAAAAAACAAAAGTGTTACCAAACGGCACCATAGTTTGTGAAAATTATATTAGATATTCATTTTATTTTATTTATTTTTATTTTTAAAAAAATATATCTACTTTTATAGATGATGTCCATATTATATCCCTTAGATTAATATAAATTATGTGCTAGATTTAAGTGGAGAATAATAATATATTGGGTAACTTACCCACAAAAGTGAGTATATTTTAATGAAATATAATATAAATGTGTTTTTGATTAATAGATACAAAAAAGAGATATTCCTCAATTCATCCCATATAGTTTTGTGTTTTTTCTAACCACGTAATTATACTATAATTGTATAATTAGTAAAAATTTAGAGGTTTCAATTACACTTTCTAATTCTCATACCCCTAAATGAATTAAGTATAATTACACTGTGTAATTACTAAAAAAAAAAAAAATATTATTTTACGTGTAACTAACTATTTTACTAAATAAGATATTAAAAATTCATAATTAATTACTATCTTATATCCAAACACATTAAATTTTAAATAAGATGTACTACTATATTGTTTATTTATTTTAAATAGAATGTACTACTATATTATTTATTTACTACCCTCGTAATAATTACATTGTTACTTATCAACACAGCCTAAATAATATTCCTTGAATATATCATATATTTTCTCCACCTTTTGGTCCTCATCCTCATCTCCTCCATTTATTCTTTTCTTTCAAATAACAAACCTTCAAGTTTTGGGACATAATTTTTAAGGAGGAGCTTCTAATTTTATCTATAATTTCCTTGAGTGGAGGTGAGTATTTTGTTAAGCTTTTCATTTTGTATGTCTTTGATTTATGAGTTCATTTGTAAAATTTGATTATTTGATTAATATGCTTTATGATTAACTAAATTTACTTTTTTAAGTGTATAAGATTCTAGAACTCATCTCTTGCAATATTGTTTGCTAAAATTTTTGTCTTGGTTTGAACCCTAAATTTATGAAACAAGCTGAGTGGTATAACTCTTTAAACTAAATTGAGTTCATAAGATGAATTTTTGCTTGTGTAATTTGACTTGGGTTAGATTCTTTGAACTAAATTGTTAGTGTCATAATTACTAGTCTTTAAAAGCTTAAGTTTAGGTAAAACTCTAACAATAGTAGAAATTGATTAATTGAATTAATCTCTTTATTTAAATGATAATTTTATGTTGAAAACTTGATATTTCATCGTGTTAGGATGTTAGAATCTAATTTGGGTAGGGTGGTGTCAAATTGTTGAGTTTTGTGGCCTTAAAAATAAAATTTTTGAGCTTCGCTATCCCTAGAAATTGGTGAGTCGATGTTGACTCCTAATTATTAGTTTTCGTAGTTTTGTATTTTGGCCATAAATTTTTATAATTATAATGTCAAATTTGAATGTTTTTTACACCATTAGAAAATTTGTGAAAAGCTCTATCATTATATCCAAATTATAAGTTCTAATTATTTAAGAATATGTTATGTGATTGAGATTATCAAATAAATTATGCTCACATATAAACAACTAAGAGTAATAACTCTAACAAATGCTCATCCCTAATTATATCGCATATAGGCACCCAATGGTAACTATAAGTATAAGATTCACTTTTCTTACTGGGATTCCAAACTAAGTGGAAAAATTCTTAGTGATAGACGACCTCGTTAAAGTAGCGGTCATCGTAGTCATAATCCTATAAAGATTTTGGTTAATAAAAAATAAATAGCCTTTTAGTAATACATCATTTACAGAAATTAATAAATAATAAATGATAAAATAACTTCAAATATTTTTACGTGGTTTTGTAGTTAAAATCTACATACTCTATAAGTACTTATTATTAGCGATATTTTTAGAGTACATAATACAATATCTGATTTTGAATAATCATTCAATCTCCAAAATGCTCTTTCTTTTTCTCCACGAATTTGCCCCTATTTATAAGAATATAGGTTAGCGATTCTTTTTAGGATTGATTCAAATATGACTGCTCATGAAACGTGGACAATCCCCACGTTTCATTTAACTCACATGTGGAATATAGGTTGGCAATTATCCTTTTCTATTCTTAGTAATTCTCATAATTTGACAAAATCAGATCTTATTCACATTGACCCATTCTTTGAGTTTGAGTCTGAATCATCCACTAATTCTACAGTTCCTTTTCCTCTTCATTACTCTCGCATGCGTCCTTTTGATAGGTTTCAAAAATCTAGTTAGGTTGGAGGACAATCACATATTATCAAATGGCTTGGGAAAGCCAAAGTTAGCAAATTCAGGAAGCTGGTTTACACAGTTGCAGCCTTGTCTACAACATTTGGTTGCTGAGAAACAAGCTATTCTGGAAAAAAGAAGAGCATAACCATGTCACCATGATCAAATAGCTAAAATCGGATTTGAAGCTCATAATTGAGATGTTTTGGCCTAAAAAAGTTTCGGATGAAGACAGTAGGTGGTTTCAAACACTGTAAATAAAATGTAACTAAAAGATATAGCTGTAAAAATGTAAAGTTGATTATTTTAGGCCCTTATTGGGTGCTATTTGGGTGTATGCAAACTGTTTTTTGTGCTAATACAATTTTTGATTCATAAAAAAAAAATTAGATACTAGCACTTTGCAACTTGAAATTGCTTCTCCATTAGATACTGGTACTTCACAACTTGAAAACGCTCCCCCCTCCTCCTGTAATTATTCCAGATCATCTTAAGATTGTGGATCCTCCTCGTCGCTATCCTTAATACATTCGTAAGCTCTACTGACCAACCAAATTTTACATACTCTTCTTATTCTGCTTCTTTTACTTTGTTTTTGGTATCTATTCATTGTCTTTTCTGAGCCTTTGTCCTATAGAGAGGCAGTTATTAACCCTCTTTGGCAGCGTGCTATGAATAAGGAACTCTATGCTTTGCAAAAGACTCATACTTGGGATTTGGTACTTTTGTCTCCTAGTAAACATGCTATTGGTTCTCGCTGGGTGTATAAAATCAAGACCAAGTTTGATGGGTCTATTGAACAGTACAAGGCTCGATTAGTGGCTAATGATTTTTCACAACAGTATGATATAGACTTTGAGAAAACTTTTTCTCCTGTTGCAAAAATGACTATTATTCGCACTCTTATAGCAATGGATCAATAGACTATATCTCAAATAGATGTTAAGAATGTCTTTCTGAATGGTGACTTACATGAAGAGGTCTACATGGTTCCTCCTCTTGGTGTGCCTCATAAGTAAGGAGAGGTTTGCAAGCTAAAAAGAGCCTTGTATGGTCTTAATTAGGCCCCCCGAGCATGATTTCAAAAAATTTCTACTGTTATTTTTGTTTCTTGGTTTTGCTTAGAGAGACTTTTCTAGTTTTTGTAAAAAAAATTACAGTATCCCGAACATTGTAAACATTTTGGTTTAAAGTTTATGAAACAAGTTTATTTTTAGTTATTTAGTCTTTTATATTTTAAATACAATTGGCTTATTAGACTCTTGTTATCAGGATTAGCACAACAACAGTATGACACTGTGGTGTGCCTAAGTTTAAGGCATTACAATTATATTCACAAACACATATCTTAAAAAATCAACAAAAAGAATTATTAAAAAACTAATAGATTTTTTAAACAAACTATGATTTCATCACAAGAAAATATAAAGATTCAAGTTTAATTATATTTACAGTATCTTAAAAATATTATAAAAATATAAAATTATTTAAAAAAAATTAAAAAAAAAACAACTCATTATATATGTTTACTTAAACAAACTTAATTTTTTTTAAGATAAAACATATTCAAGCTTTTTCCCATGAAATTTAATTTTAGTATAGCTTTTTTTTTTCCTTGTCTAAATGAATTTTAAATAAAAAATAATTTATTAAATTTTCTTAATCAATTTTGAAATTTTGGTATTTTTTTTATTCTTTTAGTCATTCAAAACTTTTTTTTCTTATCTTTTAATATTTGAATTAATTTTAACGAATCTTGAATTTTTTTTAGGAGTATGACTAGGTAGTGGTGAAATTTCTGTTCGAGAAATAAAAATACGAATTTATAAGGGAAACTTACAAAAATACTGGAATTTGGGTTAACTTTTACAAAAATACTGTCACACGGAAAAGTTTTCAAAAATACTGAGTAAAACACAAAGCAGAACAACTCAAAACAACAGTAGAATAACTAAAAAATACTAGTAGAGCACCAGTGAAAACTTAACACAGTATACTGCAATATGAAACTTATAAAAAAACACAGTAAAAAAGTAAAAAATACCGTCTGACAGTATTTTTGTAAAAAAATAACAAAATAGTTAGTATACCATGTAAATTTTCCAATTTATAATGACACATATCTAACATTTAAATAGAAAAATGAAACAAAACTTAATAAATACTAATTTTTCATATAAATGTAAAAATTCAGAGACATTTTTAATAAATTGTAATTTTAAGAGGCAATAGTATGGTAATATAAGGAACAAAAATACTTATTAGTTTTTTTTTTATGAAATATTAATTAGTTTTCTTGAATACCTAGTTAAATACGTAAATATATATATATATTGTTAGTATAATAATTTGTGTGTTGATGGCATTAATCAGGGGCGCATAAATCGATCTAATCTAATTACATTTGATCGTCAAATATTGAATATCCAAATGTAATTATGTCGGATATGATTTTTGAATATCCAATTAGATCAGATCGGATATTGGATGGGATGTCCGAATCCAATACATCCAATATCCAATCGAACTCATTAGTATTTTTATTTAGGCTAATTAGGATTTTTACCCCCTGAACTTTGACATGTACCAAATCATGCCCCTTGAACTTTTAAGGTCATTGAAAATGCCCCCTGAACTATTGAGATTGTTGGATTTAAGGACTTTTTTCTAATTTTAGTAAAAAAGTCTAACATGGATGAAAGTTCAGGGGGAATAATTTAGTGCATGTCAAAGTTCGAAGGGCATGATTTGGTAGATATCAAAGTCTTGGGAACATAGTTTAGTACATAAACAATCATTGAAATAGTAAAATTGAATAAAATTAGACAAAAGTCCTTAAATCCAACAATCTCAATAGTTCAGGGGCATTTTCAATGGCCTTAAAAGTTCAGGGGGCATGATTTGGTACATGTCAAAGTTCAGGGGGCAAAAATCCTAATTAGCCTTTCATTTAATTTGGATGAGTAATTAAATTTTATATTGTTATACTTAAAATATCTGAATATATGAAAATTAAGATTAAATTTTTACTTTGTTTTGGATTGGATTGATCCAATCAAATCCAATAAATATTAGATTTAAAAAATTAGATGGATTCAATCCGAGCTAACAAATACTTAGTCTAAAAATGTAATAAATATACATGAAATAGATACAATCAATAAAATTGATCTAATCTAATCGATCGATCAAATGATTGAAATTAATTTGATGAGATTGAATAACAAAATTGAATATCTAATATATAATTAAATAATCGAGTATGGATAAATTTAAAAAGATTCGACAAAAAACACCCCTAAGTATTTATTCTCGTTTTTTCTTTTGTTCTTTTTCCTAATAATAGTAATTATTCTTGTATTATAATCTATCACATATCAAAAAATAAATAAAGGAAAAACTCATTCATACATAAAGATACCTCGTTGGCAGAAATATATCCATCTTGATTCCTGTCAAATACTTTGAAGGCCTCTTTAAGCTCGTCCGCAAAATTTTCCTGTGATATATAATCAAATCATATTATTATATTTTGCTTTAGGTAATTTTATTGTAGGATCCTTAGTTTGTACCTCATGGTATGAGATAATTGTTTTGGCCAATAAAATTAAAGTCAAAAAGAGATTACATAGTATGGTAGTGTGTACATACACATGTGATTTTTTTTTTTTTGATTAAAAAAAAATTTTCAAAAAAAAAAAAAGCTAGAAAGAGGGTTGCTATATATATATGGTGTACGTATGTATATAATGGATTTTTTTTTTGTTATTTTAATGAGCTTTGTTATTTTAAGTTTTTTTTTTTATTTGAAAAAGAAATAAATATGTTAAAAAATACATAAAAATGATATATATTAGAATATAATGCGTCATACAAATTATATTATGTTCATAAGAATGTGTTAGCAGAACAATTTATGGCATTTGACTTAACTAAAATTTGTGTATGAATCCGAGTTTTATAGATAGTAGAGTAGACAAACTTGTACAAAAAAAAAAGTTGTCTAACATAGATAAAATTGTTCTTAAAAATGTAAAAGAGTTGTGAGTTTCTATTTTGAAAGAGAATCTCATTTTGGATTTAATTGACTCGGTTTGATTAATAGAAATTATTATTTTTCTTGATAAAAAAATATATAAAAAAAATTAATTTAAAATATAATTATAGTAGAACTATGTGTTTAAACCAATTAGTGGCAAAAAGACTTAAGTGTTCAATTTTGTTATAGTTAGCTACTAGTATAAAAAAATTAATAGTAAAATTCGTATGTAAAATTATATTTTAAAAATAAATACCTATATAAATAATACAAATTAACTTTAAAAAAGTAATAATAATTTAAATTAAAAATTTATAAATTTTTTTAACTATTAATATTATGTTATTTTTTAAAATAAATATATAATTATATATTATTATAATATGTATAAAGTATTAATTGTATATAAAAGTCTTATCGTAAGAGTATACACCTTAAATTTTAATGACCACATGATCTAAAATCAATAGTCGAAAAAGCTTTTCTACATGTAGAGAATTTATGCTTAGTCCTACTATAATCTTATCCTATAATTAGGTTAATGCACGTATATATATAATTAGTTTTATTTTTATGTTATTCAATAAATAATATTATTTTTTATTAAAAAATATTTAATTTAAGTGCTATTTATAAAAAAAAATATATAATAATATTTAAAATTATTGTTAATTATAATTTTAGTTAATACTTTTCTTTTTAGAAATATCATATATTTTATTGAAAGATAGGTTTTTTTTGTAAACGTTAAAAAAATATTTATTTACCTAAAAGATAAAAGAAATATAAAGAAATATGTATTGTGAGTTTAAATTTAAATTGTAATATATATATTTTAAAAAGCAACAATTTCTGTTATATAAACTTTATATAAACAGATTTAATATAACATATATATAAAATATGTTAAAATATATAAAAACATGTATTAGTTTTTTAAAAGATTTTTTTTGGTTGAGTGGGGGCAGCTGCACCCTCTACCCCCGAGGGTATAGGTCCGCCACTGTTGCACTAATTTGAGTAGAAATATGAATTAATTATTAAATTCTAAGGGTAAAAAAACTGAAATTACATTATAATTATATACGTACCTTTGTCTTTCTTGTCATAATACTCAAAAACTCATCAAGATCAATAGTACCATTCTCATCACAGTTCACCTCATTCATCATGTCCCGAATTTCATCTTTTGTGGGTTGTTCATCTAATGAATCTATAATCCCAACCAGCTCTTCCATTGTTACTAATCCTAAATATATATTTATATATCCAACACCAATATTTAACATTTACAAAATAAAATATATAGAAATAATACACTTAATGCAAAAAAAAAAAAAAAAATCACGCACCATCTGAATCCTTGTCGAGCAAAGAAAATGCTTCCCGAAACCCTGCGATTTGGTTATCTGTCAATGCCATGTCAAGTATAAATTGTAATTACAATTTTCCCAGGAACCAAACAGAAATAAAGATACACAAAACCAGTTTCGAAGAGATATATGAAGTTAATAATTGAAGTACTGATTAATTTTGAGAATATATGTGAGAGGCTATTATATATTCAGAAAAACGTTTTTTTATTGAATTATATATTTACATATATATGAGAATAGTCAAACACGCTTGTAAAGAATTTGGAGTCTTGTGACCTTTTCTAAAGCAAGAAAGAAAGTTTTCAATGACTTTTTGTATTATTCTATTTATGAAAATGTCAACATGGCCCTGACTTTTGGTTCTCTTTTTTTGTGTGTCTAAATATATGAATATAATGTTTTCATCAAAGTCACGTAAATTATAATCTCAACATACTTTTCACTTTTTTGGTCACATTAGTGATGGGAACGTAAATTATACATATTTTGTAATATGAACACATGTACAAACACGTACCTGTAGTTTTAAGTAGAGATATATATAATGTATATAGCTAGCCTATAGGCTCCATATTCTATAAATGTTTTTATTTTATTTTA
Source organism: Cannabis sativa (assembly GCF_029168945.1). Classification (NCBI taxonomy): domain Eukaryota; kingdom Viridiplantae; phylum Streptophyta; class Magnoliopsida; order Rosales; family Cannabaceae; genus Cannabis; species Cannabis sativa. The sequence goes on from NW_026870039.1 coordinate 91,334, forward strand.
TTTTTTAATGCGTGACTTCAACAGAAAGAAAGGTGTATATTACTTGTTAATTACATAGAAAAAGTCCAACTGAAATGAAAGATGATTGTTGTGACTTTTTTATTCTTTTTTTGAAAGGGAGTTGTTGTTGTGACTATATTGAGGAAGAGCCCTCCTTGAAAAATTACATTAACGTAATGCATGATCAAGAATCGGAAAGCAATGGAACTACTGTTAGATAAATTAACAATTAACTCAAGATCTATTTGTATATAACATAGAACACAATAATAGTATATGATAATTGAGTATGTGTACCTGATTGATCCATAGCAATTATCTCTGATTGATCCACAACAGTTACTCCAATTCGATAGTGCAATACTATCAACTAAGTCTTCCTCCCTAGATCTCTAAATCAGAAGCAGTTTATTTTCTCTGATTATCAAAAGGTATACAATTGTGATGAGACAATATGTATTTATAGAGTTAGGGAGGGGACTTAGCTACAAAACCCTAGTTGGTGGCGCAGCTCATCAAAGGCTTCGATCATTAGAAAAGCCCACACTTCTGCTTCACCTAGACTTTACTCACAGATGCTAAGCCCATTAACAATTGATCACCAACAACATGGGCTAACACAGCAAAGAACTATCCAATCAACCCAAGTTTTAATAAAACCAATAAAACTTAATGTAAGCCCAAATAAAAAGTCTAACATTCTCCCACTTGGGCTACATTGATTTTAATACATATATATTATATATCAAAATAATTTTGTTTGAAAACGACTCATGGGTTGAACAACAGGAAAACATTTGTGGCCACTTTAAAAAATGATAGTTCTCTCGATAAAGCATCTCAACATACCTATTCCAATTTAACCTTTGATAATGAACTATGACAGTCATATTGTTTTTAGCTCAACAAAAGACATTCATAATCACAAATACCAAAGTATTAAATCGACATGGTCAATAAGTCTAGCAGTGTGGTAAGGAATTATGTTCAACATGTGATCAATTTAAAATAACATAATATCCTTATCAGTCCTCAATTTCACTGATACCGTGATGCTTAATAAATAAGCCAGTGAAATTAAACATACACCACTTAAAATAAGTAAGTGTCACTAAATATGCTTAAAGAATTAAGCCAATAACATATCATTGTCTTTTAGTAAATATACTTAAAATACAATGATCACAACAAGATATGAACTACATGCTTTCAATTCAATTATTCTCGAGAATATAACAAAGCCTAACTGAAAGCATAAACATCCAATAATAAAAATTATTGGCCCACAAAGTAGTTCATAACATCAACAAGTAAATTACATATAAATGTAATCTCAAAAGATAAAGCAAGAAACTCCCACTAACCCAAAGGAACAAAAGATTATAAAATGCCTATATCAAAAACATGTTTATCAAACAATATGGCACTTGATCCTTTGGTTAGAGGATCTGCAAACAACAACTTGGTCTCTCAATATTCTATCACAATGTCTCCTTTCTTGACCAAGTCTTTAATAGTGAGATACTTTATTTCCTTATATTTGGAAGCACTACTAATCTCATTATTCTTTGAAAAGAAAACAACAATATTATTATCACAATAGATTAGTATAGGAGAGGAAATAGAATCAACTAGTCGTATCTCTAAAATCAAATTCTTTAACCATAAAGCTTGCAAAGATGCACCATAACATACGACAAATTCAACATATATAGTAGATGATACGATTAAAGTCTATTTAACACTTTTTCAAGAAATAGCAGCACCAACAAAAGTGAAAATATAGCCAGAAGTTGACTTTAAATCATCTACACAACCACCAAAATCTGAATCTGAATAACCAACAACTCGAAGATTGTCAACCTGCTTATACACAAGCATAAAACTCTTCGTTCTTTGCAAATATCTCAAAACTTTCTTGGCTGCAACCCAATGATCAAGGCCAGGATCAGATAAATATCTCCCAAGAACATTGACTACGAAAGCTATGTCAGGTCGAGTGCAAACCTGAGCATACATCAAACTCCCTACTACACTTGCATAAGGGATGTTCTTCATTGCTCCTCTTTCCAAGTCGTTCTTAGGACATTGCTGCTTAGTGAACTTGTCCCCTTTCAGAATAGGAACAGAACCAGCTTTACACAAATCCATGTTGAACCTTTTGAGCACACGATTAATGTAAGCTTCTTGAGATAAGCCAAGAACTTTTCGATTCCTGTCACGATGGATCTCAATCCCCAAAACATAGGATGCCTCTCCAAGATCTTTCATATCAAAATTGGAAGACAGAAAATTTTTGGTCTCATTTAGTAGTGACAAATCACTGCTGGCAAGTAAAATGTCATCTACATAAAGAACAAGAAAAATATAACGACTCCCACTGATCTTCATATAAATACACTAGTCAAACTTGTTCTCGATGAAACCCAACAGTGTCACAACCTTATCAAACTTCAAGTACTACTGGTGAGATGCCTGTTTGAGACCATAAATGGATCATTTCAATTTGCAAAACAAATTGTCATTTCCATTTTCCTCGAAGCCTTCAGATTGAGACATAAAAAATTTGCTCACTCAATTCTCCATTCAGAACAATAGTTTTAACATCCATTTGATGCAACTCTAAATCAAAATGCGCAACTAAGGCCATAATAATTCTGAATGAATCTTTAGTGGAAACAGGTGAGAAAGTTTCAGTGTAATCAATACCTTCTCTTTGAGTAAAGCCTTTAGCCACTAAACGCGCTTTAAACCTTTCAATATGTCCCTTTTTATCCCTTTTAGCCTTTAAAATCCACTTACAACCTATTGGTTTAAAACCATCAGGTAATAAAACTAGCTCCCATACACCATTTTTCTTCATGGAGTCGATCTCATCATCCGTAGCTGCTAACCATTTTGAAGATTGTGGGCTATTAAGTGCTTCACTAAAAGTGACAGGATCCACAAAATGATCAATATCATATTCTCCTTCTCCAAGATAAACAAAATTATCATGACACTTTGTTGACTTCTTTTGTCTCTGAGATCTTCTTAGAGGAGGTACTTCTGGAATAACTTCTCTTTGTTGATCATTGTTTTGAATAACATCTTCCACAACTGGAATTTCTTCAATAACAGGATTCTCATTAACAATAGGAGCTTCATCATTAATAGGCCCTTCATCAATAATAGGACCTTCATCATCTTCGATATCGGGAGCAATATATTCATCAACAATGGGAGCATTACCAACTGGAGTAGGATGGAGACTACTGTTATCATCTCTTGAAAATGACATAGGAATACAAATTCCTTTAGAGGACTCCCCCATTTCAAGAGATGTTGAAGGAATTTTTTTTAGCAACATCAAATTCAAGAAATTTAGCAGTCTGAGATTCAACAATTCGCGTACCACGAGTAGGATAGCAAAAGCGATAGCCTTTTGAGCGCATTGGATAACCAATGAAATAACAGCGATTTGTTCTCGGATCTAACTTTTTCAAATTAGGATCATAAATCTTTACTTCAGCTGGACAACCCCATACACGAAGATGATTCAGACTAGGCTTCCGCCCAGTCCACAACTCAAAAGGGGTCTTGGGAATGATTTACGGGAACACGATTTAAAATATAAGTTGCAGTCATAAGTGCTTCACCCCATAAAAACTCTGGAAGATTTGTTCTACTCATCATACTTCTAACCATATCCATGAGAGTGCGATTTCTCCTTTCAGCAACGCCATTTTGCTCAGGTGAACCAGGCATAGTGTATTGAGCAACTATACCATTTTCTTGTAAGTACTCTGCAAAAAGCCCCATGTGTTGTCCAGTTACGTATAACGACCATAATATTCTCCTCCACGATCAGAATGAACAACTTTGATGACTCTTCCTAATTGTTTCTCAACCTCATTTCGAAAAATTTTGAGTTTATCAAGGGCGTCAGATTTTTCTTTAATTAAATAGGTGAATCCATAACGAGAAAAATCATCGATAAAAGTGATAAAATACTTATTTCTGCACAACGTGGTGGAATAAGGACCACTGATGTCTGTGTGGATAATTTCCAATAAAGATTGACTGCGGTTTGCAGTTTTCTTTCTTGTTTTAGTCAATTTTCCACGAGTACAATCAACACAAGTATCCCAATCAGAAGCATCAAGAGGAGGAAGTATTTCAGATTTAATTAAACGATCAACCCTTTCTCTGGAAATATGACCCAATCTTTTGTGCCATAACAATAAGGATGTTTCCTTAATATGAGGTCTTTTACCCACAGTATTCACAACATTAAAAGAGGAATCTAAAGGAGCCAATGACAACTTGTAAAGACCATCAGAATAAAAGCAATTTCCAATAATTCGAGAGTCAATCATAATGTCAACATTATCATTTGCAAAATGAAAAGAAATTCTTGTTTAACTAAAAGCGGAAGCGAAACTGAATTACTTTAAAAGTAGGAATCAAGAAATTACTGTTCAAAATAATCTGAACACTAAATTGTAATTCAAGAATAAGTGTGCCAACATAGATAACATCATCGCTAACATAAGTGCCACTTTAAGCTTTGACTCCTTCTCACTTATCTTCTTAAAATCTTTTAGCCTCTGGTTGTGGTTGTTTCTCTTCATATTTTCTTTATCCTTTGTTGGGCTTGAGGTGAGAAACAAAGTGAGAAGCCTCATTCTTTTCATTTTGTTAGCTTGCTTGTTTCAGCTTTATACTGAGAAATAAGGTTACTAACACTTTATATTTTACTATAAGTGTTTAGGTTGTCTTGATAAGGCTGAAAGAGGCAGGAAGTGCATGAAGAGCTCGATGAATAATGAAAGAGTTAGGAAGAGGAATATTATGATCTTTCAACTTGGACTGAACATTAAAAAATGCAGAATAAAATCTCGCACTTCTTTTGAATTCCTCATACTGAATGGTTGTCATTGCATTCATAAGATGTCCAACTGCAGCGATTTCACTAGTGTGAAATAGTTTTGAAATATTCATTAGCATTTGTGGTGTTTGGCAAACCACCAAAAGATGTTCAGGAATTAAACGTTTCACAGCAATGAGACTAAGATGATTTGAATTTTTTTCCATTGTGCATGAAGAATTTTTGGGCAACAATTCTGATATTCGAATAAGATCAGCAGATTTTTCTTCTCGAAAGCATAAGTCCAAATCTATTATGCCTAAAGCAATTTTCACATCTCGTTTCCATGTCTTAAAGTTGAAGCATTCAGAATTCAGATGAAAACGTTATTGTTGTTCGCAGAAAGGAGACCGAAAAATCCAAAAATTAAAACTTGATCAAGCCATATGAGCCAAGCAATTAGAAAATATTGTAGAGTCAACTGGTCATTATAAACTCCCCTTTGGGGTGAGAATATAACACACACATGATCTACCTTCATGAAGTTAACAATAAAGAAAAAAATACATATCAATTAAGAATTTATTACCTTTGGGCAAATAAATTTCTTAAATAATATATATTAATTCAATCAAAAAATAATAATAAATATATATATTTAAATTATTACCTTTGGGCAAATAATTAAAATATACACATTTAATATTAACTCACTTCATGGAATGTGAACTAATATGTATAACTACTACCTTTGGGCAAGTAATTACACATATAGCCAACCAAAATAAATATTTTCTATAACATATGAAATTTGGTAATAAAATAATCATTAAAAATTTAATAATTTTCAACCAAATTTCCAAGAAGTTATATATAAATTGCTTGTAATATATTGATAATAAAAAAAATAAAGTGTCCACCATAACACATTATTTTTGTATCAAACAACCAAGTTTTATAATTTTAGAACAACAAATAATCAAAAGATGTGATTAATGAGAAAATTGGTGGAGACTACATAGTCAAAATAAATTAAATAAGAGAGTGACTATGTCATATGGAACGAGAAGGAACTCAAAAAATTTTCTATGATCGACAGATTTCGAAAAATTATCAAAAATTATTTTTAATAATTTTTTAACTACATAATTATCATTAAAATAATAATAATTATTAAACGGAGTCAAAAAATTAATTAAAAATCATAGAAAAATTAGAAATTGAATTTTAAGCACGCTGGAAAAAAAAACGTCGAAAAACGACCTCCGACGGGGTCCCACGCGCCCCCACGCGCCGCCTGCGCGAGTGGGCGTTGCTGGCTGGATGTCATCTTCTACCTTGAGCCGGATCTCCAGTGGGTCGCACGACCCGGTTCGGCCGCAGGCGGGTCTGGACGAATTCCGGCCAAAAAACACCACGAAAACTCGCGATTCTTGATGGGTTTTGTTCGGGACACGATTTCTCATCAATCTATGGTATTAATTTCGGGTATTAATGATGATAAGGGTCTCGATCGAATTGTGTTCAATCCGAAAACTAAGAACAAAAAAAATGCCCGATTTTGATTTTTTTTTTTTTTTTTGTTGCAGCCGAATTCTAATTAAACTATGTAGAAACATTGTAAATTGGTTGGTAATGAGATTTGCACCACCAATTTTAGTGTATAAACTATAGAATCAAAAATCCCAAATTGAATTTCATAAAGAAAAATACATAAACCCTAAAAAAATTAATCTTAAAATTTTCCTAATTTACTCAATGATTTTATGCAAGTAATATATCAAAAGAAAGAGAATTTAATGAGGAATAAAACCCCTAAACTGATTGAGATCGAAAAATAAAAAATTCAACATAAAATAATAACGAAATTAATATGTAATTGGAAAAAAAAAAATAACATATACATATTAATTGTTATAAAAAATTATAGGTTCTAAATCATATACAATAGGCAATCTGATACCACATGTTAGATAAATTAACAATTAACCCAAGATCTATTTGTATATAACATAGAACACAATAATAGTATATGATAATTGAGTATGTGTACCTGATTGATCCATAGCAATTATCTCTGATTGATCCACAACAGTTACTCCAATTCGATAGTGCAATACTATCAACTAAGTCTTCCTCCCTAGATCTCTAAATCAGAAGCAGTTTATTTTCTCTGATTATCAAAAGGTATACAATTGTGATGAGACAATATGTATTTATAGAGTTAGGGAGGGGACTTAGCTACAAAACCCTAGTTGGGCTGGGCCTGCTCATCAAAGGCTTCAGTCAACTAGAAAAGCCCACACTTCTGCTTCACCTAGACTTTACTCACAGATGTTAAGCCCATTAACAATTGATCACCAACAACATGGGCTAACACAGCAAAGAACTATCCAATCAACCCAAGTTTTAATAAAACCAATAAAACTTAATGTAAGCCCAAATAAAAAGTCTAACAACTACTACTCATATTTTCTTGAAAAATTTAATATTAGGAATTTTTTATATAAATGATTTTGTTGTGGACATTGTGCCACATAGAATAAATGATAGAGAATTGAGTCATATATAAGAACATGGGCTACTCCACTCATCACCAATTGGTTTTGAGATGGAATCTCATGATTATCAACATGGTATCAGAGCCATATCCCTTGCGGGCAAGTGATCTTATCCGATCCGCACCTATACAGATAGTGACCGTGTCCACTTTGATACGGTTCAAGATTGATGAGCAAAACATAGTCATCATCTTGAGGGGAAATGTTGTGGACATTGTCCCACATAGAATAAATGGTAGAGAATTGAGCCATATATAAGAACATGGACTATTCCACTCATTATCAATTGGTTTTGAGATGGAACCCCATGATTCTCAACAGATTTATTTTTTAAAAATAATTAGTTACATAAGTTCTCTTTAAAATAATTTATTTTCTTAAATTTCGAATTACATAGTAATAATTATCTAACGAGAAAACTATTGATTTATTTATTATTATTATTTTAAAAATGAAGACAATAGTCCAATATTACATGATAATCACCCAAAAGAATAGAATTAACGAGATAGACAAACCATATCGTTTACAAAAATAGGAATAAAAATTCTAATTACACCATTCCAATAAGTCGCTAGCATTGAAACATTAAAGATGTGCTAAATATGTTAGATCGTCAATCCAAATGAATATGTGACAAATCATACTTATCAATAACTATCACTCAAAATCTTTCAATAAAAATTTATTTTAGAATAAAAGAAAATGACAAAACAACCAACCATAACGATTACGATCATAATTAACAAACAACCACACCATAATAATATGGGGCCAATAAAAATTTGAAAATCTCCCAAATTTGAACATGGACAAAGATAGTCTGTGAGAAATTTTAATTATTATAATAGAAAATAAATCAAAATATATTACAACTCAATTGTAAGGACTAAAAAGAAGGGTGAAGTATGTTAGATCTCCAATCCAAATAAACATGTGACAAATTACACCTATCAATAACTATTAGCTAAATATTTTCCAATAAAAATTGAGAAATAATAATCCTATTATTTATTATATAAAATAAAAAGAAATAGCAAAACGACCAAGGATAATCGTAATTAACAAACAATCATACCATAAATTATGGGGCAAATAAAAATCTAACAATTCCCGAGATTTGAACATAGACAAGGATAGTTTGTTAGAAATTTTATTACTATAAAAAATAAATTAAGATATATTACAACTTAATTGTAGAATAATACAAGAATTAAAAAAGATATTTATATATAGGATCCGAATGTATTTAATCTAACAATTCAAGACAGTTGAATTAAGTATTAATATATAAAAAAATAATTTAATAAACCAAATAAAAATTTAATATATTAGCTTTTTATTGGATTTCGTGCGCTGAAGTGACTTTGAACTGAACTAGGGAGGAGGTTATTGCGCTGAAGATGGATCAAAACATTTCGAGTTCTAGAAAGAGAAAAAAAGATGAAGCTCTCTAATCGCCGAAGCTTTCTCTCATTGTCATAGCTAATAACTCTGAACGTCCTGAAAATTTAGTTCAGGTATGGCAGCTCCTATCTCGCACCATTAAAACAAAACTTTTAAAAATATTGTTATTTTAAATTTTTTTAGAGATATATAATTAAAATTTATAATTTATTAAATAAAAAATGTGTCACTTAAAATATTACATATACTTTTGTATTCCAAGTTCAATAGCATTTTTCTTTTACAGAAATATTATTTTGTAATTTCTATTATCTACTGTTACACAAAATGATATTTTTATTTGCTTACAAAAAGAAAAATTGGGGCTTTTTTACTTTTACACTTTAAAACAGTTTTTTTTTTTTTTTTTTTTTTGTATTTTTACGGAATTCTACATAGAAATCCCGATTGCAACTAGCGCTACAACTTAAATTGCAACAAAAAATCGTACAAAAATCTCTATTGCAACTAGCACTGTAACCACTTTAGAAATCCAAACCGTAAATTTGAAAAAAAAATTAAAAAAAACAATATATAAGGTAATTTCCCTATTTTTAATCTAGAAAAAAAATATAATAACTTTAACACTTGGCATGAATATTTGGAACGAAAAAGAATTTTGACTAATTAATTACTAGTATATTAAAAAATATTTAAAAAATTTATTATAATTATTAAAAAATTCAATCTTAAATATTAATTATTATATAATATGATTTTTTATGTAATTCCTAATTATTTTACGAAACAAAACAATAAAAATTAATATGAAATTATCACTTTTACATTAAAATACATAATTTATTTTAAAATATAATATAATTATTAAAATGTATAATTAGGAAATTAATATCATAGTAATTATACAATTATATCTAAACACTCCTTATTAATAATTTTTGTAACGTGCAATTTTATAAAAATATTTTGTTTTAATAATTGGCCCCCCTAAATTTTTCGTCCTGGCTCCACCCTTGACTTCATTCTTACTTTTTTTAATATTAAATTTAATTTTTTTTTTAAAAATGTATATAAATATCAAATTCAAAAATAATCTAAATTTTAAAAATATCATCAACAATATTAACATAAAATATTTAAAAATAACCTTCCATATATTTTATATTAACAATTTAAAATTTTATATTCACGTTATCATATGAAATTTAAACATATCAATTAAGAATAACAGAACATGGACGGAAAGGTTTTCTCTGACAACAAATTAGTTACGGTGATGACAACATGTGAAATACAGTGATAAAAGGGGTAAGTTGAAAAATGCCTCTTTTATTCATCAATTAATCAAATTTACCTCTAATTTTATATTTATTTGAAACATACCTCTTTTTATATGTATTGTACCCAAATACCCTTACATAAGAGAATCACATGGAGAGTATCTTGAAGTGTCAGGGGCAAAATTGGTACAATGTTTAAAAAAAGAGGTAAAAATGATAGATTTTAAAAAAGAAGGTAAAAATAAAAGAGGACAATATAAAAAGGGTATAGAGTGTAATTTCCTCGTGATAAAAACATATAAGATACAATAATTACAACAATTTTAAATGAATAAATAGTTATTTTTTATTATATTACTTAAAAAAATTAAATTAGCCGCGCGAAAAACGATTTTCACCCTTATATTGCCTATTTTAGTTTATAATGTAGTAGTTTCACACAAAATTATATATTTTTTTTTTGTTAAAACTTAAAAAAAAAACATTTTTTTGTAAGATTTCTTTATTTTTTTTTCTGTAACATGCTGAATTGCTGAGGATGTAAATATTTTAAGGGAAATTTACATGGTATACTAACTTTTGCCATTTTTTTACAAAAATACTGTCAGGCGGTATTTTTTACTTTTTTACTGTGTTTTTTTATAAGTTTCATACTGCAGTATACTGTGTTAAGTTTTTACTGGTGTTCTACTAGTGTTTTACTAGTGTTCTACTGTTGTTTTGAGTTGTTCTGCTTTGTGTTTTACTGGTGTTTTATAAAAATACAGTATTTTTGAAAAAATTTCCGTGTAACAGTATTTTTGTAAAAGTTAACCCAAATTCCAGTATTTTTGTAAATTTCCCTATTTTAACGTATAGCTGCCATGGTTTAAAGAAGAAACATGGGCCGAAGCCCATTTTGTCTTAAAAGATAACCGAAGATTCCTAAAGTTCTTATGTTTTTCATTGATTGTTCTCTTCGCCGCCACCGTAATTTGTAACTCGGAGTTCTGATCTGAGTTCACTGAGTCAGTTTCACTAGTTCACTCCCTACGAAGTTGAAGTTGCTTCTCAAGCTTCGGTATCATTTCCTTTTTCTTCTCTACTCCATTTTTTCGTGTTTAAATTCTTTGTCTTCGTTTATACTTGGTATAATGTTCGATGTTTTGGGTGGTACTGGTCGCGAGTACACATCTTTTCTGCCTGAAACTTAGGTCGACCGGAAAATTTGGTTTAGGGTTTTGTAGGATTCTGGGTATTGAACGGAACATTAGGGTTTAGTGTTTCTTGGTGTTCGAATAAAATGCGTTTAAAAAGTGCCTAATTTCACACTGCTACTAAGTATGTATTTATTCAGATGAAACTTCTCAGTTCTCGCAATGTGATTGGAGTAGGTAGGGTTTAAGGGTTTAATTTGGAATGAATATATGTATATATTTTGGTGGAATTATGATCATATTTACTATTCTTTAAGTGGGTTCTTTCACATTACTTTTCGAATTTTTTCCCTTTGTGATTATTATAGTTATGAACCAGTAAACCCAAGGTGAAAATAATTTATAATTAAACATTAAGGTTTCTAGTTTGAGAGCCGAATCAGTTTCCTTATCAAGAGGTTGAACACGAAAGCAGTAAAATCTACGGTCCTTGATAATATTCTTGTAAAACATTTATCGTTAGACAGTTTAGGCAGTAAATTAGGCATTGGGTAGATTGAGGAAGAACTAGTTTTTGTCATCATTTGGAAGGACTAAAGATTTCTGATTCAGAAACTTGAACTTGCATAGCAGATTTTGTTGATTTTCTGAGCTATCAGAAACTTAGAAGTCGTATATTGGTAATTTAGTTGTCCAACATATGGATTGTATCACCATTATGATCCTAATTTCGTAGTTCAATGCTTAAGCGTTAATTGGTCTCCTTTTCATAACACAAATTGTTGATGTGAAGACATGCTTGTAACCGGTCTCTCTCTTGATATGCTACATTGCTAAGTGCTTCTTTTTTCTCTCAAGCGTCCTTTGCTGTCACTCTCTCTCTCTCTCTCTCTCTCTCTCTCTCTCTCTCTCTCTCTCTCTGACCCCTGTGAGTGTGTGCGTGTGTGTTTTTTTTTTTTTTTTTTAATGAAGGAGCTATGAGCAAGAAGAAAAACCCTCATGTTTTTCTTGATGTTTCAATTGATGGAGATTCTGTGGAAAGAATTGTTATTGAGGTGAAACACCAAACTAGCAGCTTGTTTCATTTATTTGAGCTTCTGGCTTTCCTTCAATTTATGGAAGAAACTTTAAGCCAAGCAGTTTATCTTTAGGGTGCATATAAATTTGTTCTTTTGAAATGTGCAGCTTTTTGCTAATGTGGTCCCCAAGACAGCAGAAAATTTCCGAGCACTCTGCACTGGTAATTTAGCCATTCTCTTTTATTATTATTTTTTTTTATGTATTCTGCTGATGATTTGATTTTCTTGCTATTATGTATTATTTAGTTTCCGTTAAGAGTGGTTGCAGGAACAAAAATCTTCATGTCTTGTTATTTATGATTTGTTAACAAAAGTAGACTAAATCAATAAATGAATAAATCCTAATTGGCTTTTTCTTATATTCTATTATGTTATCTTGAATCCTAGATTCTGGAAGTATTTGTGCATGCTTCAACTAGTTCAAGCTTGAAAAAGAAAGCAAAAAACTAAATAATGCTCAAACTTGTCTTATTTGTGTGATCTGCCATTTTTATTCTTTTTGGGTGTAAAAGCAGTTGCCAACACTATCAAAATTGCTTTGCTTATGGCTGTAGGTGAGAAGGGCATCGGGAAGTCTACTGACAAACCCCTTCATTACAAGGGTTCACATTTTCATCGAATAATCAAAGGATTCATGGCCCAAGTATGTTGTTTAAATCTCTTTTGAACATTTGCATCATTCAAATTGCTTCTGTACAAGTGTGATTTTAGCTATCTATTCAACAAGTTTTAATTATAATTAACATTTGCATTTTGTTTATCTTTGGTCCTACAGGGTGGTGGGGATTTTTCCAAGGGAAATGGTATGACATCTTTCTCTGCAATCCCTTCCTACCAATGCAATTTTCCTATTGACTCCTACATTCGTGCCCTTATATTTAACAACACTTGGTTGGTTTGTAGGTACTGGTGGAGAAAGTATTTATGGAGGAAAGTTTGCAGGTGATTATTTGTGTGGGCACTTAATGGCATGCTTATTAAATATTCTTCATTGGTGATGCGTTATTTCATTTGCTTTGCAGATGAGAATTTTAAGCTTACACATGATGGACCTGGTTTTCTCTCTATGGCAAATAGCGGTCCAAACACAAACGGGTCACAGTTCTTCATACTCTTCAGGCGGCAGCCTCATCTTGATGGGTATTTTTAAAATGCTCGTTGCTAAATTTCATGTTCAAGTTCATGGATTCTTGTTCTCCTTATATTAGTCTGAATTTACTAATAATTGTGTGATCTCAATCTAATTTTGCAGGAAACACGTTGTCTTTGGAAAAGTTGTGAAGGGAATGGATGTACTTGAGAGAATTGAGCAGTTGGGATCCGCTGATGGTAAACCTTCCGGACCTGTAAAGATTGCAGATTGTGGCGAAACTTCTGCAAGTAAAATTACTGATGTAGTTGAGAAAGAGAAAGGTAATAAAAGTAAATGTTGGTGCTGTTGGATATTGTTGCTTGGTTCATACATACTGTGATGCAATAGTATTGATTGTTTTGTCAGTCTATTTGATGATATTGTTTTATTTTTCCCCAGAGAAGAAAAATCAGGGAAAGTACCAACCTCTGATGATAGTGCTGATAAGGGTGGAGGAAGACAAAAGAAGTCATTGAAGGACAAACGAAAGAAAAGAAGAAGAAAAAGATACTCATCATCAGATTCATACAGCTCTGATTCTGAATCTGAGTCTTCTTATTCTGATTCTGAATCGGATTCAGATTCAGATTCAGATTCATCATTATCTGACTCAAGCTCTAGTGATGGAAAGCATAGGAAGAAGAAATCTGCCAGAAAAGATAAATTCCAGCAGGGGAGGAAAAGGAAAGTAAGAGAAAAGGAGAGGAAGAGAGGTCGGAAGGACAAACGATCAAGGCGCATATCCAAACGGTGTGATCATAATTATTTTAAGTGCAAACTTTCCTAAATTTCATTGTATCCTTGGTTTTTTTTTTTTTTTAAAACTAATGTTGATCATGACCTTGCTTGTCCAGTAGATCAGATAGTTCCAGTGGCACAGATAGTGAAAGTATCAGTGGTGGAAGTAGCCGTGACAATCGTAAAAATGGCCGTCTCTCATTGGAGAAAAAGGGTAATAAACCAACTTAAGACTTGCATTTTAATTGGTTTCATTAATTTATATTGTCACATTGACAAATCAACTTAAAACTTGGTTGATTTGGATTCACAGATGTGGAAATTTCTCGAGGAGCTAGAGACACTGATGTAGAACGGCATAGGAGTTCTGAGATGAAGACTAATAAGGGGACTTCATCCCAAGAGGAGGGTGAATTATCTCCGAAACTTGTAAACAATGCGGAGGCTAAAATTGATACTCGACATTCTGACTCAAATCAGTCAAGGTTTCTTTCACTGGCTTATTGCCTTATTTGTTTTTGTCATGAAATTTTTTTGCTGCATATTGGATACTTTACTGGAGTGGCAACCATGTACATCTGGAGTTTTGAAGCTGAGTTTGGATATTACTTTGATTTGCAGAAGTCCATCTCCCAAAAAGAAGGTTAAGAGGGAGCCCTGTGAGAAGTCCTAGCTCGAGTCCTAAAAGAAACCCTCGTGATAGCCCTGTTAGAAATTTTGGTAGGGAGAATAGAATATCTTCAAGGAGTCCCATTCGCAAAGCCCCTGAACATAATGCTCCAAATCTTGTCCAGGGCTTAACAAGAAGCCCGTCTCCTAATGGCAATCCAAAGCGTGTTAGAAAAGGCCGTGGGTTTACTGACCGCTACTCATATGCACGTCGCTATCGAACTCCTTCTCCAGATCGTTCGCCTCGTGGTTATCGTTATGGAGGACTAAATTTACCTAGAAGAAATGATAGGTAACTTCAGCATTTTGTTTTGATAATTAAAATGGTATTATTAAAACATTTATGCAGTTAATATTTTTATTTATGCTTTCCTCATCTTGGAAGGTATTCAAGCTACAGACGTTATCCTGAAAGATCACCACCACATAGGCGTAACCGAAGTCCAATTAGAGGGGAGAGCCCTCCCAGGTTCACTTTCTTTCTCAAAGAATATAATGAAACTCTATCAGACTTGCTTTTTTCATTGCACTTGAATCTTTGATAGTCCAATGATGCTGCTTCTTGATGTTTTGGCATTTAATATGAATTGTTATACTTATGCATATTTTCATTTGTTTATTGTTCTCCTATGTTCCCTATAGGCATCGAGGTCGCAGAAGTCGAAGTAGGAGCATTTCTCGTAGTCCAGGGCGCAGTCATAGGCGTTACAGGGATCGTAGCCGTAGTCCTATCCGTAGTCCTAGTCCCTCAGACAAGCGACCCCTTGTTAGTGAGAGACTTAAATCTCGTCTGGGTCCCCGGATTGATCATCAACGCTCCCCAATTAAGAGTAGCAGGAGGTCAAGGTCCAGGTCCAGGTCCAGGTCTGGGAGCAAAGAACCATCTGTTTCCAGGTCTCCAAATCCCTCACCGCCAAGGCGTCGTAATAGAACACCGGCATCTTCCAGCAAGTCAAGATCAAGCTCTCCACCAGGACAAAGGGGATTGGTTTCATATGGAGATCTTAGTCCAGATACAAGGTAGTTTGCACTGGCATTTTTGGTCATGAAGAGAGGCAATAGTTTTTTCGTTTACCGATGGATGGAATCACCCTTCTCAAAAGGGCTGACCTACCTTTTCAGTCAAATCCATCTCAACGCAAATATTGCAGGGCAAGACGAGATCGTCCCTGTAGTTGGCTTTGAATCTGTGATATGCGTGATTAAAACAGCGACTGATATTAGTAGAATATTTATGGATATGTTTGGCTACAAAAACTTGGTTGAATATGATGTAGGAGCTCAAAATAACCCAGTGAGTATGAGTTGATTATTTCGATCTGACCCTTTTTTTCAAATAGGTTTGATAAGAACGAATACCTGAAATTTTATGTCATTATTTATTCCCAAAAAGGAAAAAAAGTTGTCATTGTTTGGTCACTTATAAAAATGTCATTTTGCACAAACATGAGCACTATTAATAAAATCCATTTTTTTTTTTGAAAAAGAAATAAAAACCATGATCAATATCATAAAACAACGCCATTGTTTGACCATGTTGTATGTTGGGCATAGTTTGCTAGTTATCTTTGAGAAATGCCAAAAGGCAACAGAGCTACCTAGCACATTTTGTGGTATTATAGGCTATAGCATTGATCCAATTAAGTATAGTATCTTATATAATTTATAATAATTTTTATAGAATATTTTTACAAGGTTGGAAATTGCATTTAATATGAGATTTTAAAAGCTTTTTATTTTAATATGGCAAATTTAATTTTGTCTATTTTTTATGACTTGTTTTTTGAGCTTTTTATGGGTTTAAGTTTTCCATAATATTGTAAATATTTTTCTAAATCCTATACTTAATGTTATAATTTTAAAGTTTCTCTCCTTGTTTTGTTTGTAACATAAACTAGAGAAGTTAAATGTATTCTATTATGAAAACTAGTTTCTTCATCAAATCATTTCTTCTTCGAACTTTTCGATCTTTCTATTCATTACTCGTGGGCCCTTCTTTCCCTAATTCTTTCTATTCTGCTAATGAATAATCGAGAATAATTTCCAAATCCAGATCTGCTAGTTGTTCTCTAATAGCACCTGCTCTAGTAGAAATTTCTCAATTTCGAAACGCATCAAAGCCATGAGTAGTAAAAAAAAAGGAATGCTATATTTTCAGGATTGGATTTCATATTCGAATGAACCTCGTAATCGTAAGAAAGTAGGTTTTTAGCTATGGGCCTAGCAAAAGAAAAATTCGAATAGGATCCTATAGGATCTCCCCATTTCAAAATCGAACGTGAAAGTTTCCTTTCATCTGGCTCAAGTAGTTACATTGGACTTAAAAATCCACCTACAGACGCTTTACGGCCAATCATTCCGGGTAACGCTTGCATCCTTTGTATTACCGCAGCTGTTGGCACAGAGTTAGTCGATGCTTATTCCCTAGATACCGTCATTGCTTCTTCTACGGGAAAAGGATTTGATGAGTCGTAGGCCTTCTACCTCCACGCAGCATTGCTCCGTCAGGCTTTCGCTCATTGCGAAAAATTCCTCACTACAGCCTCCCGTAGGAGTTTAGGCCGTGTCTCAGTCCCAGTGTGGTTGATCATCCTCTCGGACCAACTACTGATCATCGCCTTGATAAGCTATTGCCTCACCCTAGAAAGGCGTAGAGATTGGAAAGAACACCTATAGCGAAAGCACTCTACTGGGCCGACACTGCATTGAGAGATGAAAGCTAGAGGCAAATGGGATAGAATTTCATGACGTGTAGGCCTTCTACCTCCACGCGGCATTGCTCCACCAGGCTTTCGCCCATTGTAGAAAATTCCCCACTGATACCTCCCGTAGTAGTTTGGGCTGTGTCTCAGTCCCAGTGTGGCTTATAATAATTCTTCACTTTATTTATATATTTATTCTTTTCCTTTTAAAATAGATATGGATTTGAGAATTATTATGTATTATTCGTTAGCAGAATGGAAATAATTAAGGAAAGAAGGGCCCACGGGTAATGAATGGGAAGATAAGAAGGGCCTACGTGTAATGAATGGGAAGATTGAAAAGTTTGAAGAATAAGAATTTTTTGGTTAGACGCATAGAGTTAGCTATGCATTCCAGTAATCCTAGCCGTAAATAATGGACACTAGGCATTGTGCGTATCGACCCGTGCAATGCTGCAGTTAACGCATTAAGTATCTCGCCTGGGGAGTACGTTCGCAAGCAGTGGAGCATGTGGTTTAATTTGATGCAAAGCGAAGAACCTTACCAGAGCTTGACATGCCACGAATCCTCTTGAAAGAGAAGGATACCTTCGAGAATGCGATTTTAAATTGATGCCGATTTTTTTTTGGGTAACCTAGTGTATTCATATCTCAATTCAAAGTTCCTACAGGTAACTAATTTATGTTTTACTAAGAGACATCCCAGTGTCAATTGTTATTTAGTCATTCAAAGGTCTCTTTAATTTTTTATTACTTTTAAATTTTAATAGTAGAAAAGAAATATATCTTCTATTTTATTTGTATCGTTTATCCTTACAAAATACTAAATAAAATAAAACAATTTTTGAAAGGATATAATAAAATTTTGTAATTGGTTCTTTCCATATAAAAGATTCTTTTATTTGATTGATAGAGACAATAATCAATTAATTATAATATACAGAAAAAAAAATTGAAAACTAAATAATATTCTATTTAATTATAATAATAATAAAAAAGTAATCTTATTCCAAACACCCTTATAATCTTCAATCAATTCTGCACTTCAATATGATTACTAGGAATAAACACTAAAGTAAAAATTATGTATAGTGCTCTTAAATTTTGTATAGTATTCCTTCTTTTCTATTTCTTTATCAAAAAAATAATTTTTTTATCAGAAAACTAATTTCTTCATTATTAAACTAATTTTGATTATATAAAAATAAAATTTACATATAAGTTTTAAGTTCTTTATGTATTCTTTCTTGTCTATGCCAATTTGCATGTCATATATATCAAAACTTTTTTCTTTTTCATATTTTTTTGTAAATATATATATATATATATATATATATATATATTTATATATAAATTGAAAGATTTTAAATGGCCCATTTTACATTACAAAAGATTAGATAATTTAACCACCAATCCAGCTTCTTATGAACGATTAAATTCCTAAAATTTTGAGTAGGAAGAACGAGAAATGGGGGTAGCTGGCCAGTTAAAAAGTGAAAAGAAAAAACTTCAACGGCATAGCATGGTGTTCGAACGAGACAGCAAAAAGACATTCACCCTCAGATAGGTTGGCCTTTTGGTACAATTAGATCTTTTAGCCACATGTAAATAGGCACCAGCACATAGTACATCCCTGCCAAGGACCCCAACAAGAAGCGTAGAAAGAACACAAATGGATTTACTGGCTTTTCTTCTTCTTCTACTTTCGGACCAAGCTGCAATAAACAACAAATCTTCATCAAAAAACCACACCACTTATTGGTAAGAGAGAAACAAGGCACAAGGCACCAGACTTATGGAAAGAAATAAAAATGAATTGATTTACACACAACCTGTTTTCTAGTGATGAAAGATACACCACTATTTTCTTGTGTATATACATACACAAGTGACTATATTATTATATATTAGTATTAAACAGAAGGCAAAACAAGCCACTTTGAATATCACGGAGAAGCAAATAAGATAGCATAAGCCTCTGTAACGTTTCCACGAAACAACATTGGCTATGTTATTTATACTAATGATTTAACAAGGTATGGAAAGAGAATCAATATCATTCATACTGTCAATTAAGGTTAGTGTTTCCATGAGACATTTCATGAACAGAGGTACTAGGTTAGCTCTAATTGCTTTGTGAAAAGAATGAGCATGTTAATTTGGAGCTGCAAACAGAGAAAATCATGAAACAAAGGAATTCTAATATTAACGAATAAAGCAACGAATACCTGAAGAGGAGAATCTCCTGATGCAGGTTTAACACCTGTAACAGAACATCCCATGATCAAACCATGGCGGCGAACCCCACGGTACCACTTTGGGCCAATCCTTTTCAGTTGCACATCCTTAAAACCTGCCTTTTGGAACCAATCAATATACTCTTCCTCCTTTGGAAAGAGCATCCACACATCAGCAAAGAAGCGAGATAACCAGAATGTTGGATACACAGGACCAATCAAGCATGCTTTTCCTCCAAGTTTCAAGACCCTGTATGCTTCTTTGATTCCACGCTGTGGGTCTGGCCAATACTCAATACTGAAGAAAATACAATTTTGTTAACCCCCAGCATTAGGGATACCACCACAATGGTCAGTTTCTAAACGGAAAAAGATTACACATATCTACAATATAAATAGAATGATATTTTAACTCAAGTACATCACTACACAAACATGATAAGGGTTTGATGATAAATTTGAGAGAAGATGTTATCCAAAAAGTTTTGAGATGTACCTTCCTGCAGATACATATCTATCAGCATAATCAGTACGGAAGGGTAAGTCCTCAGCATCCCCCTCAATAATCTTGCACTCCTTCAAGGGCTCCTTCTGCTTAGCCTTAGCAAGCTGATGAGGTGACTGGTCCAAAATGGTCACATTTTTGGCATCCACATGCTTAACTATACCCAAAGTAGTGAAACCAGTCCCACCACCAACATCTACGACAATCATATTCCTGTTGTTCAAATCTGCTGGCTCAAGTGCGTCATCTCTCATGTCCTCAGTCCAATGGCCAGGGTTTATAACATGGTCATACACAATCGAGAGAAACCTATAGAACCAAAACGCCTCTTTCTTGTTCTGAATGAACCTAGGTTGTGAAGCTGGCCTAGAAGCTGAAAGGCTGCATTTGGGCACAATGGCTCTGGTACCAGATTTGGAGATTCTAGTACTACAAACCAAACCCAGCTTGGGAAAATGTTTCCCATGAAAATCTGAACCCCGAAAACCCAATCCATTTGGGGTTATTCCTCTTAGCAGAGTGAGGTTCTCGGCTCCATTAAGCATCGCAGACGCCATAATTTGGAAAAACAAAGATCACCCACAAAAGGAAAATGGAATATCTCAACTGGGTCTCTCAATGATTTGAAGATTACGATGAAAACCCAATACTCGAACTTAGTGGTTCTTCAAAATAAATAAATAAATAAACGATTTGTGAATACTCAATAGCCTCAGCAGGCTTAAAATGAAAAGTGAGAACTTTGGCTTACCAGTTTGAACTTTGAAGTCGGCGGTGTATATTGGCACTGGCACCACAGGATTTGGCCGGATGATACGAACAGACAAAAGATGGTTGTGAGAAGTGACTACCACAAACCAAGTGGTCAGTGTTCTGCCTACGTTTCATAAAATATTGTGGTGGTAGCGTTGTGCTATTGCTACTGCTACACGTGGTGGAATCTCATATTTTTGTACGTTTCTATTGAATTAAGCCAATAATAATGCTACATATTATTTTAGTCTAGGATTAGGATTCCTTTTGAGAAATGTTCTATCTCTACCACTGAAAATTAGTTCCTTAATCATCGTTTTAGATAAGGGACACCGGATTTAATTGACAAAGGGGTAATTAGGAGTAACAAGTTCTCTCTCACGGGTGGCAAAATAGGTTTCGTCCCTACACACATACACTACACGAATTTTATGTGTTAAGATTAAGAAAATTAGATGCAGATGAAAAACGAGTCAACACGATTTAACACAAAATAAAATTAATTAGATTGGATCGGATGATAAAATCTAATATCTAATATATAATTGGATCGAATCTGGATAGACCTAAAAACATGAGATGTAGTCTAATAAACAACCCATAAAAAATTAAATTTGTATTTATTTTTTTTAAGCTAAACAATTAAATAATAATAACAACTAAACAATAACCCAATTATAAAATAAAAATAAATTGAGCACCAACAAATTATGTTAACTCAAAACAAAATTATAAACGACACAAATAATTTTAAAAATTAAAAGTAATACCCATAAACAAATAATTATATACTAATTTAATAACATATGCTATTTTTCTCTTGGCTAACAATTTAATAACAACGAATAAACATGATAATAATTTCACTTTAATATAAAAATTAATTAGGCATCAACATATTGTGTTAAGTTAAAAAATAAATAAAAACAACACATACATAAATAATCTTAAATAATCTTAGGAAAATGAATTACAATTGTAAACGAATTGTACATTAACTCAAAAATAGATGTATAAAAAAAACTAAACATATACCCATTTAACACAATTTAATTTAATATTTTAAATTGGTAATATTTTATATTCACTTAAATTGTTAAAAATTAGCAATAAGTTAGTTAAAAGTTGCTTTAAGTGCTTAAAGAAGCATACTTATATGTATGTAAAAATTCAAAATAAATTAATTTTATTACAAATTTTAAGAAAATTAATGTAATATATTTTTATTCAAAATATTTTGTAAGAAAAATAATTTTGCAGTACATTTGAAAATATAAAATAAAAAAAAGATGAAAATGCCATTTTTATAAATAAAATAAAAAATTAAGTAAAAATTTAAAATAACAACATAAAATAAACTTAGAAGCAACTAAATAAATACTTAACGAGAAAAAATTATGACACAAGAAAAAATGGAAAGAGAGAGAGAAAAATAAAGAGAAAAAAATGGAATTATAAAAAATAAAATGGAAAAACAGATTTTATAAAAAACGTTTAAAAAATTAAACATAAATAAAACTATAAATAAATATAGCATCTTAGTGTAAAAATCTCTTATCTTTATTGGTTTTCTTATCTGGTTCATGTCATTGATTTAATTGCCAAAGAATGCATATCTTGCACTATAATAGATACTGTATGTTATATTATATGGCTCATAGAATATTTGCACCTTTCATCAATAAAATTGTTATTAAAAAAAAAACTACATGATCCATTCCAAAAATAATATGAGCCAAAAATAGAAACATAATAATCATAAGTAAAAGGACACTAGCTTCAATGAATCAGTAATAAATTAAGATATTCTCCTAAAAATGAAATAATAAATTAAGATATTGTTCAAAAAGTATTAACTATAACTTCTTTGGGAGCATCAATTCTAGCTTTATCCGTCACCCAAGTTTGGCAACCATGAATCTCTTATTTTTATATACAAATAAACATATAATCTTACATATATAATGGTACTAATGAATCTCTTCTCCATTGATACTAATAGCAATTATCACATTACAAAATTTGACCACTGATTCTGAAAAGTCCCAAAACTGGAACTCAATGGATGCTATAGCCACGACGACGACCTTGCCAGAGAACCTAATCCCAGATCTCGGTAGCCCAGAATGGATGAGCAAAGGCGACAACGCCTGGCAGCTGACGGCGGCGACTCTGGTGGGCCTGCAGAGCATGCCGGGCCTAGTCATCCTCTACGGCAGCATAGTAAAAAAGAAATGGGCTGTCAACTCGGCCTTCATGGCTTTCTACGCCTTCGCCGCCGTCTTAGTTTGTTGGGTGGGCTGGGCCCACGAGATGTCTTTTGGCAAACCACTCCTACCTTTTCTGGGTCAGCCCAATCCTGCTCTGGCCACTAACTACCTTCTTAAACAAGCCTTTTTGGGCCAAATACCGAACGCCACCATGGTGTATTTCCAGTTTGTGTTTGCGGCCTTAACTTTGATTTTGGTGGGCGGGGCCTTGTTGGGCCGGATGAGCTTTAAAGCATGGATGATGTTCGTGCCTCTTTGGGTTACGCTATCGTACACAGTGTGTGCATACAGTATATGGTGCCCCACTGGTTGGCTCTCAAAGCTGGGTGTTATTGATTACTCTGGTGGCTTTGTCGTTCATTTATCTTCAGGTGTAGCTGGTTTCACCGCAGCTTATTGGGTATATTATATTCATTTGCCATTTTACCTTGTTCGGTGTTGTTTTTTTTTTTAAAAGAGAAATGCTAAAAGAAACATCTTCTATTTTAGTATCGGGTCCATAAAGTTTAATATAATAGTTTTTAGGTAGTATCGTTAGCCAATCATAAAGCGACACGTGTGACGCTGGTGTCTAATAATAATGCTCTTTTTTAGTTTGTAGATCAAATGAACTAAGTTGGGTTACGTGGATGCAGGTGGGGCCTAGGTGGACTAAAGACAGGCAGAGGTTTCCGCCGAACAATCTGCTATTGATGTTGGCAGGAGCAGGACTACTGTGGATGGGGTGGACAGGATTCAATGGTGGAGATCCTTACACCGTGAGTGCCGATGCATCTCTAGCCGTCCTTAACACCCACGTGTGTACAGCCACAAGCCTGCTGACGTGGCTGCTGCTTGATATCATTTTCTTTGGAAAACCTTCTGTAATTGGGGCTACTCAGGGCATGATCACAGGCCTTGTTTGCATCACCCCTGCTGCAGGTCTACCTACTCGATCATCTTCTCAAACCTATTTAAATATGTTCACATGACATTCTTAATTTTTTCGTTGTCAACTTTTTATAATCACCTAACAAATTAATCAAATGACTCCAAAATAAAATATTAAAATTAAAATAATGATTATTACTCACCTCAATACAGGGCTACAACAAAATTATGGAGCTTTTTGTTTTTTAAAGTGGTATTTTAAAAATTACTAAAAAAATATGTGTATTTTTAAAATGGTTATTTTTCTCTTTAAGCTCTAGGCAGAGTAGATCGTAGGCGTAGGCCGAACCCGGCTTAGCCGAGGCCCGGACCTGCCCCAATGACACACAGAAATTCAGTGAAAACAAAGCATTAGTTCTTAATTATAATGATTATATATGTATGTCCAATCTTGTGAAAGTTAACACTAAAATATGTACATTCCATGCATGTTTCCTAAATTTGAAGAACTTTTGAATAGATAACAAAATATGATAAAGAGAAGCTTGTGAATTTAGATCCAATTAAGATTTTTCTAACAATGAAATATAACACTTATGTTGCTCACAAGTCACAACGATGATGATGTTGATAGTACTAGTACAACTTTTCAAGCTCTTGATCTAAATACTATTTAGTATTATAAATTGATATTAATTACTGTTAGCTACATTAAAGAGTACAAGTTAATTTCAAAGCTCGCAGTAATATCATTAATAGTATTTATTTATCTTGATAGAAAATTATATTATTTTGTAAAATACAATTAGACTATAGATTTTTTTTTTATTCTTTTATAACAAATGATTGTGGTTACAAAATTTTTAAAAAAAAACAGGAGTAGTACAAGGGTGGGCAGCCATAATAATGGGAATGATGGGAGGAAGCATCCCATGGTACACAATGATGATCCTCCACAGAGAAATAAATCTCCTCAAGCAAATTGACGACACCATGGCAGTCTTCCACACCCATGCAGTCGCTGGCTCCCTAGGCGGCATTCTCGCCGGCCTATTCGCTGAGCCAAAGCTCAGCCGACTCTTCTACGCTATCCCCAACTCCCAACGCTACATTGGACTCTTCTACGGCATCCAAAACCGCCAGTACAAGGCCGGGTTTCGACAACTTGGCGTTCAACTTCTGGGAATAGTATTTGTTGTTTTTCTAAATGTCATTGCCACTACTGTCGTATGTTTGATTATTAGATTGGTGGTTCCACTTAAGCTCGCTGACGATGTGTTACATAGTGGAGATGATGCCATTCATGGAGAAGAGGCTTATGCTTTATGGGGTGATGGTGATAAGTATAGCTTTGTTCACGCCGTCAAAGACCTCGCTCCGCCGCAGGAACTTGTGCCTGTAGTCACCGATGAAACTAGAGTTGATACTCAAGCTCAAACCTCATAAATGTGGGCTCATGTTGTTAATTGATAATATTTTATATATGCTACATCGTTTTTAATGTTATTATTACTATTTTTTTTTTGTTGTTGACCTAAATATAGAAAACACGAACATATTTTTGTATGTCCATATGGAAATTCTATACAAATTCCTTCTAATCTTATGTGGTAAGTATTTTTTTTTTTAATTAATCAATATAAGATGATGTGATATAGTTTATCCAAATGGAAATATCTCTAGTCAAAGTCTTCACGAAAGCTAGTCTTCATCTGGAAAGGAGTTCCATATAGCTAGCTTGTCCAACCGAAAGAAATCTTACGGAAAGCTGGTCGTCATCCAAAAAAGAGTTCTGAAAGGCTAGCTTATCCATTCGAAAACTAGTCCTTCCAGATTGCGCTTCATCAGTTTGAGATGTCTATCCAAGAAGTGTGATACATGTTCGGAGAGAGAGCTCGATGCCAAGAACTGAGTTGGAGATCTCATTGTAAGGAGCCAATTAAGTCGGTTAAGTCTTAAACAAATTAACTGCTTAGTAGTTGTTTGAAGCCACCACATTTGGGATTCATATCCTTGATTTATAAGTACAATCGTCCTCTTTATTTTTTTTAAAAAATAACACAAAACACCTGAAGCAGAGTACGCAAGTTCTTTGAGAGAGAGTTTTGATTGAACGGTAGAAAGAGAGAGGTATAGAGAAAAGAGATTATTGGGTTGTGTAAAGGGGAGCCTTCTCAAGGAAGAGTGTTAGAGTAAAAACACATTGAGAGAATTCAAACAGAGAATTGCTCTTAACTGTATTGTACTTATGTTCTTGCTCAATCAATAAAGAAAGTTTCGGTGGCGTTCCAGAATTGAAGTATAGCCATATATCATATCGATATATCGAACTTGAACCCGTATAATTTTTAGTGTTATTTTTTACAGTTTTCTTGCATTTTTTATTTTTAGTTTTATCATCTCTGTTATACTTTATTATTCCTCTAATTATTGAATTGTGTTTGGTTGATTTTATCATTGCTAATTGTCTATTGATTCATTTTAAGTTAGTTTGATTCTGCACAATAGTTGAAATTTCCCACAAATCAGAGCTTGGTTATCGATCAGACAGTAAAATTAAGATTCTTTTCGCTACAACAGTCAATGTCATCAGTGGCAACATTCGAATTGGAGAAGAGAACATGAGACTTCACACTATGGAGAGAAAGTCCGAAAGGGGTCCTAGTGCATCAAAAAATCTCCAAAGTCATTAGAAATGAGAAGTTACTGGACGAGAAGAAACTAAACAACATGTTGCCTAGTGCCAGGTGACATGTCGCCAGACATGTTTTTTTAGCACACTTGTCTTTGGAGTTTTGTAACTCTTTTTCGACTCTCTTAATTTCTAATATTTTCTACCTCATTTTAATTACGTAAATGAGTATAGTATTAATTGTTGGGAATATTTTACCAGGATCTAGATTTAATAATGTTGACCGAGATTTTCGGCAACTGATAAAATATGAATATAATAATGAGCTGTAAGAAAGCGAGATGAAGACTTTTTACGTGGTTGGGGCGTTAATGAGCCTTAGTCCACGAGCCACTGATATTTATGGATATCTTTAATACAGATTCTACACTTGGGAGAATGTTTCTCTCTTTAATACAAAGAATGTTCTTGGTGAGTTTTTTCTCTGTTTGCTCTTAAACAGCCAAGATTCTCCGACCCCCTTAAATGAGCTTTGAGGGGGTATTTATAGTGTTTTTGCGGGGCAATCCCTAGAATTATACTTACACATGTGTCTGTAAGTATCCATAAAGTTGGGCATTTCCGATGAATATACCATGGGTGATGCATGGTCAAATCCCTAGGTGCTGTAGGGTTTTTATGGGGAATGTCCTTTTTGTCTTATGATTGACGTGACTCTTCGCAGAGTAGCCGTCACTAGACTTAAATGATCATTACTGTAGCGCTGCTGTTTGGGGGATGTGCCGTCAGACTTTATTGCGTGTACAGTCCCAACACGCTTCCTCCCATGCAGCATTAAATGCGACTTGATGTCTCGGGAGAGACCTGACACATCCCGGAGTGCCTTTGAGCTATGCTCGCTTCCGGGAGTACCTTGTACTCCGGGTGCATCCTCCTGGATCCGTGCGAGTAACGCTTCCTGGTGTCATTCAAAGACTTAGTAGTTCTTCTCAAGTAATTTGATCCACGTGTCCTTTCCTGACTGGTCCACGTATATTGGGCGATTTTAGGAGCAACATTTACCCCCCAAGCCTTGTTTACTTAGTAAAAATAAACCAAGGCTTGTTCATGTGTCTCCGGTTGACTCCTCGTTTCCCCAGCTCGAGTCTCGAGCGCGTGGGGGGCACATTAAATGATGGTATTTAATGCGACAATACGTTTGTTCGTAGGAATGTTTCCAGCCGCCTCCTCGATCTTACGATACGACGTGGGGCGCGTGAAGGTGTGTCTAATAATGGCATTAAATGCAGCGATTCACTTTTGCAGAGGTCGATTCGTTTCACGCCCCATGATTGATGCGGCGCATTGATGGTGTCAGGTGGATACTCAAACGTTTGCACCGCCTTAATGGCGGATTGATCTGGCCCGTTGATCTGCTGGGAATTCGAATCGTGCGTTCTCCCTACCGTACGATTGGTAGGTGAAGACGCCTGTTCCTCATGCATTTTTGCCTATAAAAGCCACCACCTTTCCTTCATTTCGGTTACTTTCCATTCCTTACCATTTTTGCCCGAATTTCTCAGAGAGAAAAATTTCTCAAAGTAGCACAAACCGTCTTAACACTTGAACATTTTCTGTAATCTTCCAGTGTTTGATTTCGCCAGTGCTTCTCAACTCTCGCTCAACCATACCCAGTACCCCCAGTTCATCAATCAATCTGTAAGTCTTTCGCATCTTTAGACAATGGCATGCTTACATTTATTTTGTTTGTTTTCTGGGTTCGCACTCAGAGATTTCTGGAGTGTGAGTGTTGAGCTCTTTGAGTTCTGCTCTTACGTTTTACTGTATTAGTTGTAGGCATACAGTTTTGTTTTAAGAAGGCTGTGTATCCTTCGTTTAGCTTTGGCTTAGGGCATAGGAAGACTTTTTCTTTTCCTTTTTGCAAAACCACTTTTACTGTGATTTTACTGCACCCGACATTTGTTCAGGGATTCTCTTTTGAGTTTCCCAGGTGACACGTGTCCGGAGGGGGCCTCTTTCCAGCGGTTAGGGGACCCCCACTCCCTTTTTTCTGGTTTAGGGTTTGATATGGGGCCTAACTGCTGGGTTTTTTTTTCTTTTCATTTTTCTCAGAGCATATCATGTCTGCTTCTGGCTCAAAGTCCTCGAAGAAGAAGGGGAAGAGTATTGCCACCCTGGAGGAGGTTTCTCTGGGACCTGTTGCCCAGGAAGGGTACAAGTCCCGCGCCACTGGCTGGGAGGCGGCCGAGCTCCGATCGACCCTGACCTGCCCTCACCAGTTGGAGAACATCATTAACGTAGCTGGAATCAAGCCCTCTACCTCAGGGACCTTTCACCGGCCTCCCCGTGACTCGGAAACACCCAACCTCAACTATGATGGCTTCGGGGCTTGGAGTCAGACCCATCTGATGGCCGGTGCAATGCTCCCGCTTCAGGACTATTTTGTTGATTTCCTTGTATTTGTCGGCCTTGCGCCATACCAACTTATTCCCCAAGCATACCGCCTGCTCTCAGGCTTATTTTATTTTTATGCCGCACGCGGCTGGGGGTCTCCCAGCCCGGCGGAAATTTTATATTTTTACGAACTTGTATCCGTCCCCAAGAAAGGGGACAAACTTAAGGACGGTTTTTATGGGTTCCGGATCCACCCTGCTAACGAAGGGGTGGTTCCGTATAATAGGCAGACTCACGTTAAGGAGTACCGCCACCGATTTTTCTTCTCCTCCGGTTTTAGGGCCGTGGACCATCCGGAGCTGCTCACGGAGTGGGTGCGGATCCCACCTTACCAGCGGACGCTCACCACTCAGGCGTTCCTTCGAAGGGCCCAAGGCTTCGCCTCTTACGACCATACCGATCTTGACGTCGGGGGCTTGGTCACCACGGAGAATTGTAGAAAGGCCAAACTTATCCTTTCTCACCAATCCGTGGATGACTCCAACCTTTCTAAGGTTATCTGCCCTAACGTGAGGGCGCCAGTCGCGGAGAAGGCCTTCCGGGATGAGCTTATTGCTACGGCAGAGAAGAAGTACCAAGATTATCTCTACCGGAAGGCCCAGGAGAAGGCGTATTCCAAAGGCCTGTGCCTCTGGGAGAGGGCTCCGTGTGGGGAGCCCGGTGGTGCGGAGGAGCCAAGCCATTGGCGGGAAGTCCGAAGCTAAATTTTTTGATAAGATACTTCAAGAAGAGATTGGAGGTCCTTCCGCCGGGGGACCCCTTCGTCTTGAAGGTTCTTCCGAGAACCGTACTTCCCGGCCCCGGCCTTCGGTCCGAACCAAACTCGGGCGCTCCCGGTGCTAGCACTTCTGGTGCTGGTGGTAAGTCTCCTTTGATAATTCAATATGTTCCTTCCGTTGATGAGTATACCAGTCGTAGGCCCATAGGGTTCGACGAGCGTCTCCGTAGGTTTAAGATGCCGTCGACCCGGTGGGGGGATCATTTGAAGGAGTTTTATTTTACAAACTTAGGAGATTACCTAGGTCGGTCCCGGATGGGCCCCGCCCTCCGAACCTATTCCCTTAGGTCCGTCGGCTTACATAGCGTCCACTGGTTTCGTCCCTCGGACAGTTATCTTGGAGATGATCTTTTGCCCGGCATTAAAGTTCGGGACTTTGCTAGGGCCGAACTAGGGAGTCCGGTAGGAGTAGTTTATTTGTGCACCTCCTTGTAAGTAGCTTCTCACGGACTTTTAACACTTGCTTGTTTTATTGGAACAGTACCTCCATGGATGCCATCCCGGAACGGCCTGGCCGGGGTCCATACTCCGGTGGCTCCTCCGCTTTCACCCCTCTCCCCCGGCCCCTTCCTTGAAGGTTTCTTCCGGCGCTCCTCCCGAAACCATCGACTTGGTGGATGACGAGGAGGTGCTTCCGGGAGAAGGCCAGGGGAAAGGGTGGGACTTCTCGGAGGAAGCCGCCGAGGGTGCTGGAGACCCTCAAGCTCTCCCAGTGGTAGCAGAGGAGGACGAGGAGGAGTCTGAAGTGGCTCTGATCCGCAAGCGCAAGGGCAAGATGATCGCCCAAGACGAACCGAAGAGGCCTCGGAGGGCCGATACTCCCGCTCATGGCCTAGACGGCGGGGTGTCTCCGATGGAGGAAAATCCTGCTCCTCCTCGCATTGAGCTCACCCCGATTCCGGGGGATGAGGCAAGGCAGGAGCTTCGCATAGCGAAACACAACTACGCTATGGACGAGTACTCCCGGGGATATGCCGATGTGGAGGCCCTTAGGAGAATTCTGCGATCGGAGGTTGAGGCGAGCATTAACCATCCGGACTATCATGATCCGTGGAACCTCAACCTGGATCCTTTGGCAGACTGGTTCCGCCCCCTCCTAGGGCCCACTCTGGCTCCTTTTGCCGCGGAAATGACCGGTGAGTTCGCCTCTCAGCTTACACGCTGTGCGCCTAAGCGGTTTGCCACTTGCGCTTCCCTGAACTCTATCTTCCAAGTCCAGGACCTCAGCCATTCCCTCACAGTGGTAAGTACTTTGCAGTTTCTTGCGTTTCCTTTATGGTGTTTGCATTTTGTTTTCTTCCTTTGAGAAATTTCTCCTTACGTCCCGTTATGGTTCAGCTTGCAGCTGAGGCTGGTCGCCTCTCCAAGAACATCATAAGCCATGGCTTCGCTCTGTCCGATTTTGGGGACATGAACGATGTCAAGAAGGTC
The DNA here is from genome assembly GCF_029168945.1 of Cannabis sativa. NCBI lineage: Eukaryota > Viridiplantae > Streptophyta > Magnoliopsida > Rosales > Cannabaceae > Cannabis > Cannabis sativa. The sequence continues at coordinate 122,817 of NW_026870039.1, forward strand.
CTCCAAGACCTTACTGCGGAGAGGCAGATCTACCAGGAGGCCGCCGAACGCCAGGAAGCAGCGGCCAAGGCTAAGGAAGAGAGGGCCAAGGCCAGGGAGGAGGAGGCCATCCGGAGGGAAGCTCAGGCGGAGGACATGATCCAGGCCGAGGCCCAGCGGAGAGGCCGGATGGAGGCCCATCATCAGGAGGAGCTAAGGGCTCAAACCGAGGCTGCCGAGAAGGCTAGGCGGGACCTTCGGGAGGCCAGGGAGGCTTTGGACAAAATGGCCACCAAGGTGAGGTCTCTAGAGGAGACTCACCAGTCGGATATTGAATCCAAGGCCGCTCTGGCTGCGGAGTTGAAGGAGCTTCGGGACTATAAAGATCAGTCTATTAGGAAGGCCAAGAGGGCCGAGCTCCTTTCTCCCGTCTCCTGCGCCCGGTGCCCGAAGCGCTTTGATGATGGTGTCTATATGGCTTGGGCCACCAACGATCAGAGTATCAAGCTTTCTTTCTATCCCAAACCCGAGGACATGATTGCCAAATTTCGGGAGAAGAAGAAGAGACTTGATGCCGAGCTTGAGGCACGGATCGGACCTCGTCTTCCGCCGCGGGCTGACTGAGCTGCCCTATCATTGACCCAGATTGTACCCGTTCTTTTCATAACTCTTTTTTTTTCTTTGTACATACTTGCTGCTGCCTTAGAACAGTTTACTTACAGGCGGCAGCCTTTATTTAAAGGGGAGACAATTTGAGGCCTGTCCCCGGGCCATTTATATGTGTATGACCTAGCCTCCGGGCTAGGATATTTTTTTTTATTTATATATATGTGCGATCTTTTTTCCACACTTTATATATTTCAACCTGTCCTTTGGCTCAGGATTTCATACTTACGCCTTTTATTTTTGCGTATGTTTTTGACCTGCCCTTTGGGTCAGGGTATTTTACTTAGCTTAACCTGCCCTTTGGGTCAGGATGTTTTACTTAGCTTGACCTGCCCTTTGGGTCAGGATATTTTACTTAGCTTAACCTGCCCTTTGGGTCAGGATGTTTTACTTAGCTTGACCTGCCCTTTGGGTCAGGATATTTTACTTAGCTTGTTTTTGTTTGTCCGTGCGGTATACCCTAGTACCCCCCTGAGTGGCATAGAAACTTTGTTTTTAAGGCACTCAGTTTTATTTAATATAGAGGAGGCATACATTTGGACGGTACAAACCCTTTGAACAAAAGCTAAGTTTAATTCGCTACTGGTAGTATTTTCTGAGGTGATCGGCATTCCAGGCTCTTGGGACAGTAGTTCCGTCCATTCTTTTCAATTTGTAAGTGCCAGAGCCGATTTCGTCCTCGATTTCATATGGTCCTTCCCAATTTGGTCCAAGTACCCCCACTCCGGGTTCTTGGGTGGCTGGGAAGACCCTTCTTAGGACCATATCACCGATAGCGAATTTTCTGTTTTTAACCTTGGAGTTAAAATACTTGGTCACCTTCTTTTGATAAGCGGCCATCCGTATTTGGGACTCATCCCGGAGTTCTTCGACCTGATCCAGAGCTTCTTGGAGCAGGGCCTGATTGGTGGCCGGATCATAAGTCGTTCTCCTGTGGGATAGGAATAATGTTTCCACCGGGACCATTGCTTCACAACCGTATGCCATTGAGAACGGCGAGTGACCGGTTGTGGTTCTGGGGGTCGTCCGGTAGGCCCACAATACCCTTGGCAATTCTTCAGGCCAGTTATTTTTACAAGCCAGCCTTCTTTTCAAGGTGACCTTTAGGATTTTATTGATCGCCTCCGCCCGGCCGTTTGTTCGAGGCCGGCTACCGCGGAGAAGCTTTTCACTACTCCGTGTCGGTTGCAGAAGTCAGTAAATTCCTCGCAATCAAATTGCTTTCCATTGTCTGAGACTATTTTGTGAGGTAAGCCGTATCGACACACTATGTTTTTGACCACAAAGTCCGACGCCTTCTTAGCGGTTATTGTCTTCATCGGCTCAGCCTCTGTCCATTTGGTGAAGTAGTCTACTGCTACTATTGCATACTTTACTCCTCCTTTTCCCGTAGGTAGAGACCCGATGAGATCTATGCCCCAGACCGCGAAGGGCCAGGGGCTTGTCATCAGCGTGATCTCATTTGGAGGAGCTCTCGGTATGTTCGCGTACCTTTGGCACGAGTCACACTTTTGGACATAGTCTATACAATCTTTTTTCATTGTTGGCCAGAAGTATCCCTGCCTCAATATTTTCTTTGAGAGGCTGGGTCCTCCCGTATGATCTCCACAGAACCCTTCGTGGACCTCCAGCATGATTTGTCTAGCTTCAGGGTCCGATACACACCTTAAATAAGGCATGCTGAGTCCTCTCCGGTAGAGAATTTGGTCCATCATTACATAACGATGAGCCTGATACTGAATCTTTCGAGACAGTGCCCTCTCTTGGGGCAACTCACCTGTGGTTATGTATTTTATGATGGGGACCATCCAGCTGGGTTCTTGCCCAACCGTTTGTGTGGTCTCTTTTATTTTGATGCTTGGCTCTGCCAAATGTTCCACGGGTACTACCCCCAGCTCTTCGATCTCACTATCCGAGGCTAACTTAGCCAGACAGTCCGCATGAGCGTTCTTTTCTCGGGGGATTCTTTCTATTTTATAGTCCGTGAACTCGTGGAGCAGCTCTCGGACTATTGTTACGTACGCGGCCATTCTTTCGCCGCGGGTTTGGTATTCTCCGGACACTTGGTTTACGACCAGCTGAGAATCGCTGTAGACTTCCACCCTTTTGGCTCCTACAGCTTTAGCCAATTTTAGCCCTGCTATTAGGGCCTCATACTCGGCTTCATTATTCGAAGCTGTGAAGTTGAATCGGAGTGCTGCCTGGAGCCGCAACCCAGTGGGTGATATCATAGCTACTCCGGCTCCCGAACCGTTTTCGTTTGAAGCTCCGTCCACGAATACTCTCCAAGTGGGGATGGGTGGCTCCGGAGTATTGGCTGTTGCCTCGGCTTCATTACATTCGGTGATGAAGTCTGCCAAGGCTTGGCCTTTTACAGAAATCCGGGGCACGTAATGCAAGTCAAACTGACTCAGTTCCATTGCCCATTTGAGGAGTCTTCCGGAGGCTTCAGGTTTCTGGAGGACTTGCCGGAGTGGATGATTGGTCAAAACTCTGATTGGATGGGCTTGGAAGTATGGTCTTAACTTCCGTGATGCCATCAGGAGGCAGAACACTAGCTTTTCAATGACCGGGTACCTTGTCTCGGCCCCTATCATGCGTTTACTAACATAGTACACGGGATGCTGGATCTTTTCTTCCTCCCGGACCAATGCAAAGATCGACGGCATGTTCGGAAACAGCCAAGTAAAGGAACAAGTCTTCTCCAAGGACGGGCTTTGATAGGATAGGAGGTTTTGCCATATGGTCTTTTAACCTTTTGAATGCCTCCTCGCATTCGTCCGTCCATTCGAACTTTTGGCATTTCTTCAGTATGTTGAAGAAGGGTATGCACTTGTCCGTGGATCGCGAGATAAAACGGCTCAACGTGGCCACCTTTCCGGTCAAACTTTGCACGTCCTTATGTTTCCTGGGGGATGGCATGTCCAAGAGAGCTTGAATTTTCTCCGGGTTCGCCTCAATCCCTCTTTGGCTGACTATGAAGCCCAGGAATTTTCCCGACTTGACTCCGAAGGTACACTTTTTTGGATTGAGCTTCATGCCGTATCTCCGGACGACTTCGAAACATTCTTCTAAGTCGTCTGCATGGCTATTGCATGCTTTGGATTTGACGAGCATGTCGTCTACATATACTTCCATGTTTCGTCCCAGGAGGCTTTTAAACATCCGGTTAACCATTCTTTGATAGGTTGCTCCGGCGTTTTTCAGTCCGAAGGGCATGACTAGGTAACAGTATACCCCCTTATCGGTCCTGAAGCTAGTGCACTCCTGGTCTGCCGTATGCATCTTTATTTGATTGTACCCAGCATAGGCATCCATGAAAGATAGCAGTTTAAATCCGGAGGTGGCGTCCACCATCTGGTCAATCCTGGGCGGCGGAAAGCGATCCTTTGGGCAGGCTTTGTTTAGATCTGTGAAATCTATGCAAACCCGCCAAGTCCCGTTCGGCTTGGGCACCAGGACCGGATTGGCTAGCCATTCCGGATAGTATACGTCGCGGATCATGCTGTTGGACAAAAGTTTATCCACCTCTTTCTCTAAAGCCTCGGCTTTCGCCGAGTCGAGCGGGCGTCTCTTTTGTTGTATAGGGGGCATGTCCGGGTTGACGTTGAGGACATGGGTGATGACATGAGGGCTGATGCCGGTCATGTCCTCTTGGCGCCATGCAAAAACATCAATGGCGCCCTTCAGTGTTTTTATTATTTTATTTTTTTCCTCCGGATCTAGGTCTCTCCCTATCCGGAGTACTTTGGTGGAGTCGTCGTCGCACACTGGGATCTCTTCGACGTCCTCCATTGGTTCTACAACCCTTTCGGATCCTATACGAGGATCCAACTCGTCTTCTTCAGCCTTCTCTACTTCAGGGGGCCCCCGGACCATGAGTACTGGCAAGTGGGTGGCAACGTTGTAACATTGCCTGGCCTCTCCTTGGTTTCCCCTCACCGTTCCGACTCCGGCTTCCTGAGTAGAAAATTTTAGGCATAGGTGTCGGATAGAAGTTATTGCACCAAAGTCGACGAGGGCCGGTCGGCCTAAGATAGCGTTGTAGGCTGTTGGACAGTCTACCACCACGAAGGTGCAATACTTAAACGTGCTCTGTGGAGTGTCCGGGCACAGGGTAACTGGGAGCCTGACTTTTCCCATCGGGATTAGAGTTGTCCCGTTAAACCCTGTGAGCTGCGACCCGCTGGGAGAAAGGTCCCGGTCGGTCAACCCTATCGCAGTGAAGGCCTCCTTGAAGAGCAAGTTCACGGAGCTTCCATTATCAATCAGGACCCTGGCCACCACTTTATTTGCAATGGGGGTCTCTATGACCAGCGGGTCGTGATGAGGAAAACGCACCGTCTTGGCGTCTTCTTCCGTGAACGTTATGGGTTGGTCCATTAGCCGAGGCCTTTGAGCTGGGAGTTGAGTGACCTCCCACACTTCACTGTGCCTTGCGGCCTCGGCATATCTCTTTCGCTCCTTCCGAGTGTTTCCTCCGATATGGGGACCTCCGGAGATCATGGCTACCCGCCCATTAGGCCGGGGCGGTAGTCCGGGTATATGCTGGGTGTCACCTGCGGGAGCAGCTGGAGGCAATACTCCTGCTGTACCCCCTGGTGTCCCCGAAGGCATGCCCCCGGCCACCTGCCCCGGGTTAAGGTGGGGTAACCTATTTTTGATCCACTCATAGAGGTGGCCCAACCGGATCAGATTCTCAATCTCATCCTTGAGATTTTTACACTCGTTGGTGCTGTGGCCAATGTCGTTATGATATTCGCACCTTTTGCTCGGATCTCTCCGGGAGCTGTCCCTGTACAAAGGCTGGGGTCTCCGGTAATGCGTATTCTGCCTTGTGGCAAAGTAGACACGTTCCTGAGAGTCCGTGAGCTCTGTGTACTGGGTGTATTGGGGTGTGTACCCCTTCTTCTGGCGCTTCTCTCCCGTTCGGGTGCTGCCCTTGGAAGACCTCTTGCTTCTAGACCCTTGAGTGGGGCCTGTTAAGCTAGCGGTTGGGGCAGCCTGTGAAGGAGCCCGTCCATTCACCCCGGACGGATTGCCGTAATGGGAAGATGCCGGGGGCAGAGCTTGCCCTTGGTTGTACCCGGGAGTGGCAGAAAACTGTATGCCACTAACCGGAGGGGTCGCGGTCGGGACAGTACCCGAGGGCGATACTCCTGGCATGTATCCAGCCATCCCGGTTGGATAATAGCCTCCGTAAGCCACGATCTGGGCTTCTTCGAGGTTAATATATTTTTGGACTCGCTTCTGGAAGTCCTGAAGGCTAGCAGCGCCTTCTTGCTGTAATTCGTTCCAGAAGGGAGTCCCAGTACGGATTCCTGCTTGGAGAAGCGCAAGCTGTTGTCCGTCGTCAACCTTCTTGGTCTTCGAGGCTTCCTCTCGGAACCTCTTGATGTAATTTTTCAAAGTCTCGGTGGGTAGTTGCTTGATGTTAGTCAAGGCACTAACTTCCAAATTGACCTTCCTAGCGGCGACAAATTGTCTCCGGAAGTTGGTTTGGAGTTTGTTCCAACATCCCACCGAACCTGGTTCTAGTTTCTTGAACCACTCCTCCGCCGAACCGCTCAGAGTGAGGGGGAAGCATAGGCACTTGGCGTCATTGCTGACTCCGCATGACCGTCATGACTCGGTTGAATCGTGACAGTGATCGCCGGGCTCGGAGTTCCCGCATATGCCGCCATTTCGGGCATTTTGAAGTTTTTAGGGAGCTCCGCCTCCAGGATATGCTTGGCGCAAGGCTCCCGGTCCTCACTGTCCGAGTCGGAGTCATCTCCCTTCTGCCTTCGGGAGACTCGGGCAATATCTTTTCGAAGGCTGGCAAGCTCTGCCATAATCCCTTCGTTTACAGTACCCGAGGAGGCTTCGGGTCTGTATCTTTTTTGATCAAGGTGATCCCGGAGGTCACCTTGATTCCCATTGATTTGATTTCTCAAATCAACGGGTGGACATCTCTGTCCTCCTCTTCCTCTACCCCCCGGTTCCTGGTGCACGGAAACGCTCTTTCGGTCCCCTCGATCCTGAGGGCCAAGACTCCCTCTTTGGGGCTTGCCCCTCTGCGGACCTTTCCCTTTAGGGAAATCTGAGCGGACCTTGCGCGGATCCTGCGCCTTTTTCTTCCGACCAGGGGCAGAAGTAGGGTTTTTTGTTTGGTTTTCCTCAGCAGGGTGCCTTATAGGGCTAGGTTCCCTAGGCCTTTGTTGCTGGGAATTAGGCGAAGACGTAGCTGGCTCCTCCTCGAGTCCAGCGGCCATTGCCTTGGGATGCACGTGAATGCCAGCTGCCTCCATGGCTTTTTGCATGGCTAGCATCACCTCATGCATCTTTTGATTTTGCACTTTCTGAGCTTCGATCTCAGCTTCGTGATCGATGGCTTTTTGTCTGAGGAGCACCAGCTCTTGGTAGCTTCCATCATCGTAAGCGTATTCGTCGAGGTGTTCCTCGTGGTTTTCATCTGGAACTTCTTCCTCGGACTCCTCCGCTGCCCTCGAGGCTACATCCTCTTCATTGGGATCTTGAGCGTCTTCTAGAGGGCGAGGGTGACGTGTAGCTCTTGTCTCCACCATTGTTATGAAGTTAAATGCTTGTTGCGAAGCAGCTTTCCTCAGCTCTCAATGAAAGCACCAAAATGTTGACCGAGATTTTCGGCAACTGATAAAATATGAATATAATAATGAGCTGTAAGAAAGCGAGATGAAGACTTTTTACGTGGTTGGGGCGTTAATGAGCCTTAGTCCACGAGCCACTGATATTTATGGATATCTTTAATACAGATTCTACACTTGGGAGAATGTTTCTCTCTTTAATACAAAGAATGTTCTTGGTGAGTTTTTTCTCTGTTTGCTCTTAAACAGCCAAGATTCTCCGACCCCCTTAAATGAGCTTTGAGGGGGTATTTATAGTGTTTTTGCGGGGCAATCCCTAGAATTATACTTACACATGTGTCTGTAAGTATCCATAAAGTTGGGCATTTCCGATGAATATACCATGGGTGATGCATGGTCAAATCCCTAGGTGCTGTAGGGTTTTTATGGAGAATGTCCTTTTTGTCTTATGATTGACGTGACTCTTCGCAGAGTAGCCGTCACTAGACTTAAATGATCATTACTGTAGCGCTGCTGTTTGGGGGATGTGCCGTCAGACTTTATTGCGTGTACAGTCCCAACACGCTTCCTCCCATGCAGCATTAAATGCGACTTGATGTCTCGGGAGAGACCTGACACATCCCGGAGTGCCTTTGAGCTATGCTCGCTTCCGGGAGTACCTTGTACTCCGGGTGCATCCTCCTGGATCCGTGCGAGTAACGCTTCCTGGTGTCATTCAAAGACTTAGTAGTTCTTCTCAAGTAATTTGATCCACGTGTCCTTTCCTGACTGGTCCACGTATATTGGGCGATTTTAGGAGCAACAAATAACAAGTATGTTTTATTAACAGCCTAAATATGAATATCTCTAAAATAATAAAATTAAACACATAATAGTTTAGAAACCTTACATTGGTTGCAGCAGAATAATATGACTCCTTCCGCTCAGATTTCTAACCCTTGTTCCTTTCTTTCGAAGAGTATTATCAATATCTGAGCATGGATCTCTTTCTGTCCTTTAGGTTTGGTTACTACCATCTTACTCACTATGATTGAGTACTTGACTTGCTATGTGTTGGCATGACACTCTATCACTATAGACTCGAGTATGAAGAACAATGAAGGAGGCAAAATCACTATAGAAAGAATTCTCTCATCTACTAATTGTTAGAGAATGAAAACTATATTCTGTAGGTTGAAAAGTCAAGTGTTCAAAAAATTGGATGAGATGAGAACATCATGTTCTTTTTATAGTGTTTCAACTAGAGCATAGGTTTGAAATATATGAATTAAAAAAGAATTAAATATTGGTCAATAATTCACACTAGTGGCCGGCCATAAAGGGATCATTCTCTAGTTACAATTTTGCCACTTCATTTCAACCAGTTATTCTTCTTTCAATAATACCATATTTTTCAATTCATTCATATAAATGCCAAAACTATTTATTTAATAATTATAATTAATTATCAAATAAAATTGCCATTTATATTATTTATTAATTAGATCATACAAAGTCTCTTAATTAATAAATAGACTCCAAAACCTCTTTTCTTCACAATTAAGACCTTGCTTAGTAAAAATTCATAAATAAGATATAGTCTAATTTTAGAATTGTAATTGATTAATTAAAACCAATTAACTGAGTATGCAAGCAGTATTATCTCAATTAGTGAGGGGACCATGAGCCTATATAACCAAGCTTCCAATAAGTATATTTAAAATTTACCAAGTAAATTCCCTAACTTATTAATTCCGCCTTGCGCCACTACAGATTTGAAATTAAATTACACTCTCAATTATATAGAATGCTCTATATGTACCAAGATATAGATACATTATGATTATCCATTGTTACAATCCTAATAGTCGAAGATCATTTATAGATGATCTACATCGAAAAGGGACAAATTTACCGTTCTACCCTTCAATATATTTTATCCTTAAAACACTTAGCTACCTATAAATGATATTCCAATAAACTAATATAATTACTGAAATGAGGCCTCAATCATTTTTATCTCTATTCAGCCAAGCTCGAAGAAAAGCATCGTTTACTTCTAAATACTTAGAGAAGTTATAAATTTCATATCTATGATTAGCGCTCCCACTCAATAGAACTACCATGCTCCCAAGATGTAAATATCTGCCAGAACCATTAGTTAGTTTCCACAAACAACTTGAAGAACATAAATAATACAACTAAGTTGAACTTAACCATATCAGGATTAAGATCCATAGACCTAATATCAACCATTGATATTGACTTAGAAATATATAACGGTAAGTTTATGATCTTATCTAAGTTCAATATTGGTCTCATCCAATGTATACTCCATACATCTGATATTAGTAAATTTTGCCAATGCCCTAGAAAGGACATAACACTTATCCAAGGTGTAAGTATACCTTATCATCGATTATCATGTCAGTCTAATTCCAGTGAACAGAAAAATCATGGGAATTAAATTTTTGAATATATAATCATGATTATATTTCACTGTGCTGACGATATATACTATACTCATGAACAAATTTATATATTTACATATGTTCTAGACTTAATAGAATTTATACATAAAACATAATCATGAAATAAATCATGTGAATTATGCAACATAAAATGATTTCTGATTTTTTTATTAATTAGTAAATCTGATTATATTAAAATGAGTTTTATTTAGGCCTGACAACCTAACACTAATATCAATATGATAACTTTGATCCTATATTAATTTGTATAACAATTTTTTAAATTACACTCTTCTAAATTGTGATGAAGAGTTACAGAACAATTACTTAATTTTTGCTCTTCCAAAAATGAAGTACTAGTTTTATTATCACTTAAACTATATAATTTATTCAAATGTAGAATGGCATGAACAGTCGATTTAATAAAGACAATCCGAGCTGCTAACTCCGGTTTTCCATCGTTCAAACCTACAGTTCACTTTGTCGAGAATGAAAGCAAAATCTATAACTCTTTTGTTCTTGATATTCTATTTAGGTCACTTACATATATGATATATATTTATATATGGGTATGCTCTTAATGGGTATTACCCGTGTATGGGTATTTTATTCTTGACCATTGGATCAAATATCTAATGGTTGATATTTATAATCATTAATTAAATATTAAAAAATTAATATTTCCTATTTTGTATTCACTATATTCCTAAAATAGATAAAACTATTGATAGAAATAAAAAATTTATAAATGGAATTGTTATTTAAAAAATAAAATACACTAAAAAAATTAACAAACTATTTTTTTTAGTAAAAATCATTTTAAAGATTAAAAAGAAAAAAAGTGTATATTTATCTTTTTATAAAATTTCTTCATACTAGAATTCTAAATTGCATTACTGAAAATAAAAAAAAATAATAATTTTAAGCTTTAAACTGTAATACACATAAAATGTATAAGATTTTTTTAAACCTAAAATCTTTAATTTTATAATAATTAACAATTATTTATATTTTTTTTTTTAAATACTTGAGCTTACCAAATCTATAAGAACAAAACCAATGAAGAAAATTTTAACAAAAAAAAAAATGAAGGAAGAAAAAAGTGTCATGAACATTTTGAATAATGGCAATTGCCAACACAAGAATTTCAGCACAAAAAATTATATTTGACCCCTAGACAAGATTATCATCTTCTAATCCTAAAATTATAAATAATGTACAACACCTCATTAGTTATTCTAGGAGAATGATTCATGATAATATCAAAAAAATCATTGGATGGTAATAATATTTTTCTTACAATGATAGCCTAAGTAAGAACTAAGAAGTATTGTAGCATTTTATTTTTAAGAATATGAATAATATTAAGATAATTAGATTCTACAATCAAGCTCCTATTCTTCTAATAAAAAAAAATGCATTAATATACATGTAAATGATTTTTAGTTTTACAATAATAAATTATTAATAAACTCATAATTTCATAAAATAATAAACTAGTAATTTTAATTAATTTTTAAAAATAATTTATAATTTTTTTTTTCAAATTATTAGTTGTAATTATTATTTTCAATTTTATAAAAAATAAATATAATTTTTTTTTTAAAAAAATTATTTTTAGAAACTTGCCATAAAAAGTTTATTAGATTATTACCTTATTAATTTTTTTAAGTTCCCATCAATGGGTATTACCCATTAAGAAGTGTTCCATATATATATATATATATACTAGCAAAAAACTACGTGCGAGGCACGTATACTAAATTTCATGCTAGTTTTTTTTTATGTTAGTTGAAAGTGATACAATTAAAAATTAAAAAAAATATATTATTAGTTATTAGGTGAGATTATTATTATGTGTATCTAAATATTATAGTTTATAATATTGTCAATTAAAAGTGAATACCGAATGTAATATATTGGTGTTTAAGAAAGTTTGATGATTTAAATATGTTCTTAAGTTAATCCAAAAACAAATTAAAAGTTGATGTTCCAATACTTAAAGAAACATTACTTAAATAGGTGTAAGATAAAAAGAAAATTAAAAATCAATCTCTAAATTATTAATAATTGAATATAACATTTGTCTAAAAATTGTAGATAAGAAAACTAATGATAGTCATTAATGGATTTCAATCTTCATTTGCTTCGATAGAGACAATAGTGTAATTTTTATATTTTGTACTTTTCATTCTAGCCGGGTCCACATATATCTGAATTGTCTATTTTTTCGTTGATAAAAATATGGTAGTGTCGACAAAGCGGCAGTGTTCTTGCAAACCGTGATGTATTTTCATTTAAAATGATTAGACATGGTGTGCATAGCTTATTTAATTAAAAAATCAACTTATGAAAGGCATGTAAAACTATTTTATTTTTTTTTTAAATTACACCTCTGCAGTATTAATCATTGGTTGGGCAACAGTACACGAAAATATTTTTTCCACAATATCTGCGAACATGACAGCAGATAGGCTTTTTGTATTGTCATCAAGTTCAACATATGTTATAGCACTGTAAAATGCATAATAAGATTGTTAGTATCTTTTTTTATTTTAACTTAATTTCAATAACATCATATGTTTTTTGTAATGAGTTGAGATTCTCCTTCTCTTTGGTTTCAGAAAAAACCCTAAAAGTGCATCACCCTTCTCCCCGACCTAACTCCGATAGAAATACTGAATCGTTTTTCTAACTGATATATCAATTAACTTGGTATGTGATTCTAAATTTAAAGACAAACCCAAGAAAATAAGCACAAACTATATATTTAAATTAAACGGACCATAAAACATACATTCATGTATACTAACAGTATCATAATTAAGTTATTAGAACAAAAATAAATATATCACAAATAATTGAAAAAAACAGACAAGTTTCAAACATCAAGAGCTGAGACAATGGGAGAGGAAGTGAGGGCAGGAATTTTAGTTGGCCAAAATGGATAGACAATAGGGAAGTGTTGTAGGCGAATTCCAAAAGCATGATAGCCAGGATCATCTAGAAACTGATAAAATTTTTCCATCTTGTCTTCCCTAATATCATATTGGTAAACATGAATATTGTCAAATAGAATGAACAAAACATCACCATTGGTGGGATGGAAAGCCATCACAACCACATACTTAGACTTAAAACCAATTCCCCTCTTCTCAAACTCATGCACCAAACTCCATGAGCTGGTCTTCCCATCATCACCATTGTTATTATCATAATTCAATTCCCATACTTTGACAGAATAGACCCTCTTCTTTCTAGTCATGAAGGTAGTAAGTGAAATCCTTAGCCGCCCTGAACCAGTCCAAGACGAATGTTAATACAATACTTGCGCCTCCAATCATGGGGAAAACCTAAAAGAAATTGAATAAAATTGTAATAATTCCATCAATATTATTTGATTTAATGGGGTTTGCCTAAGAAACTTGAAAGTAACCCTTGAAAAGTTTTATTATCTTGTCCTGCTTTAACTGTAAAACTACGAACAAATTCATTAATTAATTACCAAAACATAAACTCAGCTATTCAAGGAAGTATAATTAAGGTAAACTATTAAACTGAACATCTTATGAAGTGAACAATTCTAGCTACTTTCTTACAACATTCCAATAACATGTAATTGGATTCAAACTATGAAGATAGATCGAGAGCTAAAAATCGATGGGTCAATTAAAGGAAGGAAGAGTCAATTGCAACCCAAATTGGCTCAATTATATAATTGAGTTTACTGATATGAATTTTTTAGAAGTTTTAAAATTCTAATCGCTGTATTCTTAGGTAATAGAGAATTCATTTCAATGGGATCTTTAGGAAGCCCAAAAACATGGGTAACATACCTTAACAACAATCTCTTTACAAGATAAATTATATGAGGAAAAAAATTTCAATAATCAACTCTTTCATATCACTAAGTAAACAACCAACAACATCCTTTTAATACATATATCCTGTTTTTCAACCTCAGATGGTTTAACTACTATCATAAAACTGTATAACATTTTAACCTTTATCACAGACTAAAATTATTATTTTCACTAACTATAGTACTTAAAATTATTAGCTATCAAATTTTAGCCAAAAATTGATACCTTTAGGGAACGCGTAGATCTATAATGTCTCTGCAATTCAATCTCTTTCTATTACCATTACACATGAGCTTTCATTAACACCAAACAATAAAAGATCATTCTCAAAACCTTGTCAATAAGTGAAACAAACATAATTAATATGATGCAAGTAAACAAACAATAAAAACACCAACAAAAGAGATAGAAAAAAAGAGGGTTATGATTTAATTACTCCTTCATCAGTTCGGCTATTGCTTGCCCATGCAATTTTCGGAAAGTTTCCATAATTACTATCTCGAATACCACCGGCCTTAAAAATGGCAATTTCCAGTTCTTTTTCTATAGCTACATTTCAAAATTCTAATGCTTGTTTAGCAAGACCCCAATCCACCAATCTTTAAGCTGAATGAATTATATGACTCTGGTCAATACAAAAAACATATACAAACACCATACTTTCCCCCCAATAAAGACACCACAATTGTAGCAACAAAAAAAACAATAACGAACAATGCATCAATCTCACGAAATGGAATTAAGCTTACTGGATAATGAATGCTCGTCTCGTTGCATTTGTAAGCCTGAAAATAATTATATAAACAAAATGAAAAGCTATTAGAGAGTTGGCAAAATATTAGGAACCAATTGATAATTTCATAGGATATGAAATGAATCTTTGTAATCGGTACCAACATAGCCAACTCGCATAACTACTTTCTTCTTTCGTAAGGGTTCCCATTTCCCCAAATCAATTATTGTATCTTGGGTGGTAAAGGACGCAGAAGAAGTAGAGAAGCAAAGCCCAAACTCCTGAATGCAAAATCTCAAATCTCAAAATCACAGTGTATATTGCCTCACGATCATCGCACCCAAAGATTCGGACGAACAAAACCCAACATCAACCACAAACGAAAAGCCTTCCTAAACAGATTCAACTTCTGACCTGGAAACAAAAAATAAAAACTAAAAAACCAAAAATAAAATTGAAAGAATTTTTTATTTATTAAAATATATATATGTATATCGAATTTTGGCTGTTGGGTTCTTTCTCAATCCTCTTAAACCTACATTTCATCAAAAAAAAAAAAAATTAATAAATTCAAAAGCAAAAACAAAAACGAAAAATAATAATTATAATTATAAAAGTTAGAATTAGAAGAGCAATCTACAAAAACATAAAATAATAATTATAATTATAAAAGTTAGATTAGAAAAGCGATCTTTTATTCAAGGAAACAAGGTTATTATTATCATTCTTTTTCGTACCAATCTCATCAGAAAAACTCAAACTTTTCTTTTTTGATTGGGTTCACATTTATTGTTTTAGTTTATTGAATGTTGTTAAAATCAGTGTATATGGTCTCATGAAATACTTTTTGTATTCAGCGTTCGTCCATCACCGAAACCCCTAAAGTCTACAATCAAAATCTTATCATTTCGGAACTTAAACCTGTTTGTTTTATTTTTATTTTATTATTTTATTATATATAAATAATATTTTATTATTTTATTAAATATAAATAAAAAGTTACCCATAAATTTCTCATAAACCAAGAATTCAGTTATATAGGCACACTTTATATAGAATAGATATATATATATATGGCACACGACTCCCTCCCACACTGTACTAGCTGCGGACACTACATAATAATATGAATTATAAGAATTGAACTTTCTCCAATTATTGTCCATTTACCATAACAGTGAGTGTTACTATGAAGGTTTTGTAGTAGACCCATTTATATTCTCTATTTGTTTTAGTATTTTTTTTTTAAAAAATTAGTCTATTTTTTGTAATCGTATATATTGTACCAATTTATGACTACACATCAATTTTTATAAAGTTTTAAAACAGCAAAAATTATAAAGTAAACAATCAATATCAATATCAATATCAATATCTATATATAAAGGAAAGCACCAAAAAATTCAAGTGACATTCCCTACATTTTTTTATTCTATTTTTCTTAATTTTTAAAAGCTTGACATTTTCTCCAACAAAATAAAATAAGAGATGTGTTGCATTAATTTTGCACATTAATTTTGTAACATTTGATATCTATTAGTATTCTTTAGAAAATAAATTAGTCTTTATTAAGCACAAAAAATTTCATGTATCACAATAATTTTATAAAATTAATTTTTTTTTTTTAAAAAAAAAGTCATGAAAAATAAAAAGCTAATGTAAAAATAATGACAAACCCATAATATTCTAACTATCATCTCTTTGCATTTAAGAAAAAAAAGTTATATCATCCATTTTGTATTTTAGTATATTTTTTTTTATATATTTTGTATTTCTATATATTAAGTGTAAATATCATCCATTTTATATTTGAATATATTTTCTATATATTTTGTATTTCTATGTATTATGTGGAAAAAATAATAAATTTTAAATTTATTTTGTAAAAAAATAATTAAATAAATACTCAATGTTTACGTATATATAATTGAAAAAACAATGGAGATGTAAGGTGATTTCTAATCTTCTTTTAGTTTATATCATCTATTTTTCTTTTCAATAAATTTTACTCATAAAAATATTCAGTTATAAAAGTAATGTATTATTAATAAAATTTATGATTAATTCATTCATTATTAGTAAATACAATGATGTATATTTGATATCAAATATTTACATAGTCCACACTCTTTCATCTTCCTATTTAACTAATATAATAATTATTATTTATAATCAATATTAACAATTGTACATTACTCTTGAAAATTCAAAAGATTACACGTTACTATATATAACATTTATGTTTTGGTGTTTGTGAAGACTATAAAATTCCTAAAAATTACATACTTATATATATAGGTATTTAACTTTAGAAGCTCCAAACGCTAAATCATTCCATCTCTAGAAAACTACATGATAAAAAGTCATTTTTATGTATTTAGTTTGGAAAAACCAAAACTCCAAATGCTAATCATTTCATCTCTAGAATTACACGTTAAAAAATCACTTTTATGTATTCAGTTTAGAGAAATCAACTGAATTTGGTTTATTATTATTTAATTTATTATGATTTTTACGGTTAATATTGTTTAGTCTCTCTTTCTCTCTCTCTTTTTTTTTTTTCTTTTTTCTTTTTTTAAGATTTTGGTCTCTATTTTTTTTTCTTCTATTCTTGTATGAGCCACTAAAAATATTCAAGTAGTATATATTATGAAATTAAAAAATATTATCTTTATTTGTTGGGTTGATTTATTTGTGTTGTTTTTACATGATATTTTTGCAGGGTTGGTGAATAAAAGAGAGAAAGAAAAATGTCTTCAAAGGAATAGGTATATTCTAATTGCTATGGTGGCAAGAAAAATAAAATAAATTAGGTCAGTCATTTTTTTTATCTCTAATATATCTCATAATTCTATTTTTATACCATCCGTTAAAAAATATTCGAGTATGATGTATTTGTCTTTATTTGTTCATTTAATTTATCAGTGTTATAATTCTTACATAATATTTTGCAAGATTTGTGAAAGAGAGAAAGAAAAATATCTTTAAATGACAATATGTATTATGATTACTAAGGAAGAAAAACAATTAGATCTTTCTATTCTATTTTTATTTTAATTTATTTTTATTTTTAATATATTCTTTTACAATCTTATTCTAATGACTTCATATTTTCTATTACAAAATAAAACCAAAGTATATCTATGTATATATCTATATATTTATATAATTTTTTTTGTTAGGGTAAATAAGGTGGCCGCTTAGATAAATTTTCAATTTTTTTTTTTTTATTTTCTCAATTTCTCAATTTTGTTAATTTTTCTTACTTAATATTAATGTAACATTTAAACTAAATAAATAAATAAACCCTTCAAATTCTTCTTATTAAATTCACTTATATTTATATAAATAAATTTATTTTATTATTTAATAATAATATAGCATTATTATTTAAATGAAATTAGTGATAATAATCAACGCCTCTTTATTTTTCTCTTATATATTAACAATAGTTATTAAGTGTTTATTGTGATAATAATTAATTAAAACAAATCATACTCTATTATAAATGAAGCCACCATATTATAAGATGAACCCTTCTTATTGTTAGAGATTTTATAACAATGGAAGAAAATTAAGATTTATTACAACTCTATTGTAAAATAATACAAGGACTAAAATAAGAGATTGATTAAATATATGTTACAATACATATATATACACTATATATTATATATATATGAAAGGTAGAAGAGAAGATTACAACACATGCAATATAAAATATGTATATATATAATAAGAGAATAATATATATATAAACACTCACTCACAACCTTGAGTGTAGATTAGTGGGGATCACCATGACTTGAACAAGGTATTACACCTTTGTCCAAAAGCTTATTTCCCCCTATCTCTAAGCACTAAGGGAACTCTCTAGGAAATAGCTTTGGGAATTATCAAGCCTTAGGGTTTTCTAGCAAAGTGCTTTCTTGATAGAAAACTTCATCTCTTACAAATGAGCACCAAAGACCTCCTTTTATAATGTATAGGTGATCACTTAGAATTCAAAATACACAACACTCATTTCTCTCATATAAATGAGTATTAATATAGTTTGTAACAACTATATTTCATACCATTTGAATCCTATCATCAAATTGTGTAACAACCCTTTTATTACACTAATAATGTGTGATCAACACATGAGTTACAAGTGACAACAAATTGTAACTCCTCTCCAAGTTACAACATGTAGGTTACAAAAGTGTAGGTTATAAAATCATAGGTTACACATTTATTTACCATACACTTAATATATTATTCACATATATTTATCACATTTTAATCTACTTTATTATTATATTATAAAATAATATAACACTTATAGATAAGTTTATTAGACTATATATGACCAATAGCTCTAGATAAGATTATGATTCTGTTTAACTATTTTTTTTTATTATGTTAAAGTTTTTTATTCAATGATAATTTATAAGTAGTTTAATAATAATTTTATTTTTTCTATTGAACTTTTTATAGATTTTGGTTTCCATGAAACACATTTTATTTGGATTCTAAAATATTGTTCTTATACACAAAAACCAATTTGAGGTATTTTTTACATTTGACTTTTTTTATGTTTGTGAAAATAGATTTATAATTTATTTTATGTATATATTCATAATTGTTTTCTCAACCATATTATTTGACTATATCTATTATTTAAGATTTTTATTTATTTTTTTTTTTTTGTAAAAGGAAAAATTCAATAATGTAAGATTATTATATATGAATATATTATTACTTATTTTATAGTGATAATAACATATGTCCCGACTAATTTAGGGTTAAGTGATAAACTTGGCCACAAAGAAATACAAAAGACGATTTTATTTATATTGTGTGATGATTAATTTTGTGCTAATCATATAAAAGAGATTTATTATATAGTATTCATATTATTTATTAATTTAATAATAAAATAATATTCGATTTAAAATTTTATTCATAATAAAATAAAATATTAACTTTGTTATATATATAATTTTGAAAAGTTATTAAAACCGCGCGAAGCGCGGTACTATTCTCTAGTTTATTATATATAAAGAAATAATAGTTGCACGTGCAATTAAATATCACTTTATTTTCAGCACTGTATACTATTTTAAATTTTTTTAAAAATTTACAAGTAATCCTATACAGCTGTAATATATGTGATCATAAAAAAACTTTAACTAAATTTTTTTCTTCATACCGAAACAAATAAAAAATTTACCGAAACAACTCTTTAAATAATGTAATATAAACTCCGCCTAAGGTAATACTAGCATCATAGCATGGCGTGATTTAGTAATAAATTCCACATATCAAGACGATATGTCATGATGTTCTAGATCTAGAGTGGTCGTGCCTTTAACATTTTTCTCATTATAATTCATTCATTAATTGAGTAGAATTTCTCCTTGTTTTTTTCTAACTCTTTGAAGAATGAGTTATTTTAACTCAACTATTAAGAGTACTCTTCATGATAGTGATGGTATGATTATGATACCCAATTCATTTTTTTTTTTTTTTTGAAAAATACCCAATTCATTTTGATTGAAAAGAACACGAAAACGATGCCTTTTATTTTCTTGGCATAGTAAAGCTTCTTTATGAATATAATACTCACTGTTACTAAGAATCCAAGTGAATAAATGAAATGTCTTTCTTGGTAAGACTAAGACATGAAAGCGATGGTTTAAAATATTTTAAGAACCACATGTTTGAACTTTCGGATTATGTATGACTTTTGCACAAAATTTATGATATTGTAGGACAGTTCTAATTACTAATTAATGATAATAATTACTAATTACTAATTAATAATTATAATTTATTTTTCCCGTATACTCACTCTCAAGTGTTGTTATTTTACATTAATAGTATCTAGCACTATTTAAAAATGACATTTTGCCATTAGTTAGTAATAATTTACAAATGAGAAATGTTAAAGGGAAGTATTAGTGCTTAATACCCTCCTATGTGTCAATATCGTTATTGATCCAATTAAGTATCGAGTTTCATATAGTTTAACATAATAATTTTTATAGAGTATCACTAACTAATCGCAATGCGATATGTGGAGAAGGTGTTATTAGGCACCACTAATGCTTAATAACAATACTCTTTACAAATATATCGCATTAAAATTATATAAAATCTATACTTCATTATAATAATAACTTGTAAATGATGGGCCTTTTAGTATTCTAGCTACATCACTCTCGTTTTTGGATTCTAGCTACACCACCAATACCATTAGTTGCTCACTCTAATGTCATAACAATTGACAACTCATAACAAGTGACAACTCACTATAAAAATATGATTAGCCTAACATTATTTGAGATAACACGGTTATAAATTTAATAATATTATAATTATTAAATTAAAATTATTGAATCTCTTGGCCATGATCAAACTCAAGTAACAAGAACAGAGAAACAAGAAGAACAGAGTATAGAAGGAAAGAGAAAGAAAGATTGAAAGGAAAGGAAAGAGAGAGATTGTTTAACCAAAGATCAATCTTATTCAATAGGTAAAATGATTGTACATGATTATATAGTGACAGATTGAAGCTTAGAAAGAGAGAATTAGTTACAGTAGGAATAACAAACTCTAACTGAATCTTGATAACAACTAACGACAATAACTGTCACTAACAGTACAGACCATATACCCTTAACACGGCCCCTCAAGGTTACAATTCAAGGCTTCTGCAGCAGTAGATAGGTCTTGAATTGTGAGCTTGGAACAAAAGAGGGGAAAGCGTTCACTGGAGATTGCTTTGGTAAGACCATCAGCAAGTTGGTCAATAGCTGGGACATGCTTGACATGAACCAGTTTCTGCAGCACTTTCTCACGCACGAAATATAGATCAAGTTCAATATGTTTTGTTCGTGCGTGAAGAACAGGATTGGCTGTGAGTAGTATAGTGCTGAGATTATCACACCACACAACAGGTGGTTTAGAGAGTTGAATTTGAAGCTCTGTGAAGAGAGAGTGTATCCAGGTTATTTCAGCCACAGTATTCGCGAGACTTCGAAATTCAGCTTCAGTGCTGGAACGGGAAATAGTATGCTGCTTCTTACATTGCCAAGCCACAAGGTTGTTACCGAGAAAAATGGTAAAACCAGAGGTAGACCGACGATCATCTGGATCGGTTGCCCAGTCAGCATCACAAAATGCAACAATGTCAAGGTCTGGTGGTCGTTTTAAAGTTAAACCGTGAGTGAGAGTGCCACTGAGATATCGCAGAATGCGTTTCACGGCAAGCCAGTGAGTGAGGAGTGGTTTGTGCATAAACTGACAGACCTTATTGACACTGAATGAGAGGTCAGGTCTTGTGATGAGTAGATACTGAAGAGCTCCAACTATGGAGCGATATAATTGAGGATCCGACATTGGTTCACTACCATGAGCAGAAAGACGAAGACCACTCGTCATTGGTGTTGGAGATGGCTTGGCATCATGCATTTGAGCTTTTGCAAGTAAGTCACGAGCATATTTGGCTTGAGATAGATGCAGACCAGTTGGTGTTTTATGAACTGCAATGCCCAGAAAGTAGTGAAGATCACCAAGATCTTTTAACGAGAATTTGTCATTGAGTGCAGCAATCAGATTTGACACTACTTGAGGGTCACTCCCAGTGACAAGAATGTCGTCCACATATATAAGAACAAGAGTGGTGAAGGTGGAGGTATGTTGGATGAATAGAGAGTGATCCGATTTGGAAGGAAAGAACCCCAACTGAAGCAGGCACTGGTGTAATTTGTCAAACCAGGCTCTAGGAGCCTGTTTGAGGCCGTATAGAGCTTTGTGTAGTTTACACACAAGTGGAGGTGTTGATGGGATTTCGAAACCTGGGGGTTGTACCATGTACACCTCTTCTTTGAGATCACCATTCAGAAACGCGTTGTTAACATCTAGTTGTTTGATGCACCAACCATGAGACAAGGCTAGAGTGATAACAATGCGAATAGTGACCGGTTTGACAACGGGGCTAAATGTCTCTGTAAAGTCGAATCCTGGCTGTTGATGAAAGCCTTTGGCTACTAGGCGAGCCTTGAACTTGTTGTGAGTGCCATCTGAGTTTTCTTTGTGTCGAAATATCCATTTGCACCCTATAGGTTCTCGACCAGGTGGTAATGGAACAAGTGTATAAGTAGCATTGCGAATTAAGGCAAGCATTTCATCAGACATTGCTTGGTTCCATTGTTCGATTTGTAGGGCTTCCTTCACTGTTTTGGGAATTTTGAGAGCCATGTACGCCTTCATTTTTCGAATACCAGATTTGCCACGAGTTTGCATAGGATGGGAGTTGATCATGGGAGACTGAGTAGCTGCAGCAGATGAGCTTTCAGTGGGAACAACAGGAGGAGATGCATGACCAGTGAGCGTAGGAGCATTAAAAGGAGCAGTAGTTTCTCTCAGGCCTGATTCTTGTGTAGTCGCACCATGTTCAGTATTAGCAGCACTGATATTATGAGGGACAGTTGGCTCTGGAGGAGGCTGAGTTGAATTTGCTGGTGTTGACACACCAGAACCCTGCAAAGGCACAAGATAACTTGCCAAGTTTGGCACAATTGGATTAGAGGGTGTAATTCTTTCATTAATGATATTGGATGAGGGAGTGTGTGCTGTAGGAATGATAGCAGATGTAAAGAATTCATCATAGGCATAGGAATCAGTGTCAGATGGAGAAATAGCAGAAAAAGGGAATGATATTTCTTCAAAGATAACATCCCTTGAAATATAGACACGACCCGAAGCATCTAAGCACTTATAACCCTTATGATTCAAACTGTATCCTATGAATGTACATGGGGAAGACCTGAACTGGAGTTTGTGTTTATTGTATGGGCGAATGTTGGGAAAACATTTGCAGCCAAAAGTTTTTAGAGTTGTGTAATCAGGTGTAATAGAAAAAAGTTTTTCTATTGGAGAGACATTCTGTAGGACAGGAGTTGGTAGTCTATTGGAGAGATACACAGCTGTTCGAAAAGCCTCATCCCAATATTTTAATGGCATAGAAGCATGAGCAAGTAATGTTAAGCCATTTTCAACAACATGCCTATGTTTTCTCTCTACTAGACCATTTTGTTCATGGGTTGTGGGACAAGGGTGCCTATGCAAGATGCCAAATTGTTTAAGTAGATCTGTGAATGGTCGAAATTCACCCCCCAATCTGTTTGTAGACATTTAATTTGTTTTCCCAATTGCAATTCAGATTCGGCTTTAAATTGAGAAAATGTTCTTAAAGCATCAGACTTGTTCTTTAGTAAGTATAGCCAAGTGAATCTGGAAAAGGCATCAACAAATTGAATATAGTATCGATAACCATTGACAGATGTAGTTTTTGCAGGACCCCATAAGTCAGCAACAACAAGTTGCAGGGGTTCAGAATAGATGGTGAGAGACGATTTGGGAAATGGCAATTTATGTATTTTGCCTAAGCAACAAGCAGTACATACAGAGAAATGGTTTTTATTACTGATCTTTACATTACAAGAATCAAGAACAGATTTGACAATCCTTTGAGAAGGATGTCCAAGCCTATTATGCCACAAATCGTAGTCAGATATATGAGAGGGAGAGCTCTGAGGACAACCAGTAGCAACTGGGTCATTATTCTGGGGTAGGGAGGCTGTCAAAGCTCTTGGGGAGACACCAGGTTGTGGGACTTGAACACTGAAGTGGGAAGGATTAAAAGTATAGAGGCCATTCTGGTGTATCCCAGTGAGTAGAATGGCTTGATTGACCTGATCTTTCACAAAGCAAAAATCAGCATGAAACTCAAAAAAAACATTATTGTCACGGGCAAAACGAGAGACACTTAATAGATTTTTTGTGAGTTCAGGCACATGTAAGAGATTATTTAGCACAAGTGGGTGAGATGAATTAGAATTAATGAAAGATTGACCTATGTGTTTGATAGACAGACCTGATCCGTCGCCAACATAGAGCTGATCTGGGCCTTCATATTCAGTGCTACTGGTCAGATTTTGAACATTCGGTGTGCAGTGATTTGTTGCTCCAGAATCAGGGAACCAGCTGGTGTCATCTACTTGTGAGGTTTGCACAAGATTGGCTTGAGTAGTAGGGGGAATGGAACCTGGAAACACCCCTGTAAAGCTTTTATCGAACCTGTAAAAGCAGTCTATTACAGTGTGTCCTAGCTTGTGGCAAAGCTGACACTGAAGACGATTAGGTGTTGTGGAAAATCTGCCTCCTCCTCTGTTGAAACTGGTAACACCACGACCATTGTTTGCAGGAAACGACCCATAATTTCCACCTGTAGACATCCCACGACTCATGAATCCACGGCCACCTCCACGAGATGTGGCTGAAGGAGAAGGTGTCCGATTGTAACTGGGATATCTATTATTTCGATTGGGATAGTTCTGGTAAGCGATATTAGCTTCTGAGACTTGATCAGTATCAACCATGGCAAGATTGACGCTGAGTTCAGAGTCTTGATCAAGATCAGATTTCTCTATTCGCGATTCAGACGCAAGTAATAGAGCTTCGATTTCTGCAACGGAGTATTCTTCTATGCGAGTATTAGAAGATATAATGAAAGTATCATACTCACTGGGTAAGCCTTTGAAGATTGCTGCAATGTGGTCTCTGGCACTAAGAACTTCACCTACAGATGCAAGAAGGTCAACATGTTGTTTGACCTTTAGGAGATAGTCATTTAGGGACATTGATCCTTTACGAAGCTTCTGCAATTTTGTTCGAAACTCCAGGATCTTGGAGGATACTTGCAATGTAAAGTGTTTCTCAAGAGCATGCCAGATCTGCCTTGCCGTATTACAGCCGACCATGCGTGTGAGGAGACTTTCAGTCATTGACGAGAGTAGCCACGACACAAGCAATTGGTCCTGAACCTCCCAATCCAGAAAATCTGGATTAAATGTGTTAGAAGCTTGATCTGCATCATTCAAGAACTGAGGCGGTGGAGCACGATCTTGAATGTATTTGAGCAGTCGATTTCCACGGATTGCTGCAAGTACCTGTTGTTTCCACAAAAGAAAATTGTGATCGTTCAATCTAATGGACATGTTATGATTGAAGTACACAGGGTTAGATTCATCTGAATTGTTTCTTGATCGATTGAACGCCGAGGCTGTATTTTGCTGGTTCTGTTGTCTGCTGGTATTCGAATTCGTCTGATTTCCATTGTTGTTGATTCCTGTGGTCGCCATGTTTGCAGACAGAGGAGGAAAAGGCTCTGATACCATATTGAATCTCTTGGCCATGATCAAACTCAAGTAACAAGAACAGAGAAACAAGAAGAACAGAGTATAGAAGGAAAGAGAAAGAAAGATTGAAAGGAAAGGAAAGAGAGAGATTGTTTAACCAAAGATCAATCTTATTGAATAGGTAAAATGATTGTACATGATTATATAGTGACAGATTGAAGCTTAGAAAGAGAGAATTAGTTACAGTAGGAATAACAAACTCTAACTGAATCTTGATAACAACTAACGACAATAACGGTCACTAACAGTACAGACCATATACCCTTAACAAAAATAAATAAATTCAATATTAAGTTACAGTATATGATACTTCATAATGATATTGCACACCACAAAAACCATTTAAATATTTACCATTTCTCAAATTGTAAACCAAACTTTTAAGTATTAATGTATATAATTTGTAGAATAGATAATGAATTTTGTTAGTATATGTTAATAAAATAATAATTTTCTTTATTTTTATTTTTTATTTTTGATGAATAAATTCTTTATTATTATTATTATTGAAAGATTTAACATAGTCTCTTAGAAAGAAAAATTAAGATTATTTTAGATCATATATTTTGCTATCGTCATCAGTGAATTTTTTATTTTATTTAATGATAAATTAAATTTTATATTTTTCAAAATGATAAAAAAATTATTAAAATTTGAGTCTAGAGTACTATTTTATATTTTTTTAAAAAATATAAAATTTATTTTATTATCTAACAAATGAAAATTTAATGCGTAACTTTTACAAAATACAAAGTTCAAAATTATATTTTTTTAAAAAAAAATAAATAAAACACTTGTAATTTTATATTTGATCTTATCATTAATGTTGACATGGCATCAAAGGAATGTTCATACCATTACCACCACTAGTTTAGCGACCAATAATTCCACCTAAAGATAGTATGCAAATGCTTTTGGATTTAGAACCGTCGGCCTCCACTCACACAGTATGGTGAGCTTAAATTCAAGCCATCATATTACTTTGGTTTATTTTGCACATACATAGTTGATTGTTACATTTTTGAGTTTAAATAACACAAGTGAGATATAAAATTTAGTTCAAGATTTGATTGACTGAGCTCTTTTAAAATTGTGTTGTCAAGCATTTTATTGGCATTTATATTTTATGCTAGATAATAATATACTTGATAGTCATTTTAAAAAAGAAATGGAAGTTCTCTCTAGATCTTTCTGGAACCGTATCCCTCTTTCTCTGTTTGGTACCCGAAATGGGTCTCTGATCCACCCTTAAGAGTTGTGTGGTGGAAGTTGGTATCGTGTCCCTTTTTTCACTACAAGAAAATCATCTTTTGCCGGCGCATTGTTGCGCCGGCAAAAGTACCCTAACTGCGCCGGCAAAGCTTTGCCGGCGCAGTTGTGCGCCGGCAAAGCTTATCTGGGAAGCTTGGTCGGTAAAGGACTTTTTACCGGCGCGTATAGTAACTGCGCCGGTAAAACTTCCTTTTACCGGCGAGAAATAACGCCGGTGAAAAATAAGCGCCGGTGTTAAAAAATGGCCTTATCCGCCATGAACCTGCTATGATAAGTTTTTGCCGGCGCACTACTTGCGCCGGTAAAACTATTGGCGCCAATCTTACTGTTGGCGCCAATAGTTTTTTCCACTTTTTACCGGCGCACTATTGCGCCGGCAAAAGTATTAAATTTTATTTTTAAACAAATTTAATTAATTATATTTAATTAATTATAATATTAATTAATTAAATTTTTTTAAATAATTATAATATTATATTAACAAAATAAACCAACATAATTTACATTAAAAGATAAACCAACATTAATTACTACTAAAATTAGTATATAAACAAAATGTTAAATGTTCGAACCGGATAATAAAAAAAATACAGTTCTATAGGCGGGTAATGTCGTCATCGTTGTTTCTCTGAGTCTCGGGAGGCTGCGATGACGATCCAAAGGCCACGACGGCTCGACGATCTAGCACCAGGAGTGGGCAATGGTGGAAGATCCATGGGAGGCAAGTTGAAACCCGGCACAGCTCGAGAAAGATACTCAAACTGATCTTGAAATCGTCTGAGGTAGAGTTGTTGTGTCTCATACTGCTGCCTCGTATGTTGAGTTGTCTGCTCCGCTTCCTCCACTTTTTTCTGTAAAGCCTCGTACTGTTCCATTGTAACAGTCGGTTGGGCTGAAGGATGCGTGGCAGGTGCTCTTTTGGCCCCAACTCCCTTCAGTCTGGGGAGATGGCCAAAGCCTCTAAGATGCCGAGATCGTTCCCCGAGTACTTGCGTCATAACAGGTAAGTCTCGGGGGTACTGTGTAGGATCGACAGCAGGCTCTTCGGGCGCATCTTCAGTGGGCGCTGGTTGAGTTGCCGCTATTTCAACCATTTGCTCCTAAAACAATTAAACAAAAAAGTTAAATGGTTAATTTTAACACAAAATAAATTGAAAGAAATAAATAAAAATTGAATTAAAACGTAAACTTAAGTAAGCTTGTTGCACGAACTCGTTGCGCCAATCGTTGCCTTTATGGTGAAACTTTTGAAAAGTTTCCACCGCAGTTGGCAGTTCTCCTGTGTCGGGGTTAGCCTATTTTCAAGAGAAAATATATTAGTATTGTTATTTTACTAGAAAAATTTAAATGAATGATAGTTAAATATAAACTTACCCCCTCCACAACATGTGAAACAATAGGCTTGGAGCCCCAGCCTCCTAGAAATTTCATCTTACCCCGACTTTCTTTATTTTTCGCTGCTCTCGCCTGAAATTAATAATTTTTCTAACAATTAATTATTTATTGTTGACTATATAAATTAAACATTACCAAAATTATAAATTTTAAAAAATGTACCTTTTGTTTGTCTGTGCTCCAATAAGCGATGCAGTCACTCCACACCTCTTGAGTTACTCCCTCAGGAGGTGACATGTCGGCCCTCTCCTGTCCAAGCTCCTCAATGTTTTGTATCCACTTCTTCTTGCAGTCTGCCCTCCAGTCACGTAAACCCTTTGACATCTCGTACTCACCGTAGTCTACGAATGTAGGGTTATCTCGTGGGAGGACAAACTTGGTCTGCAAAAAGTTACACATTAATACATTAATTACAATTTAAGTATAGTAATTTAGAAATTAAAAAAATTATTAAGGCATACCTCAAGTCTATCCCAGAGTGCGTTGACGTCAGCTCTACTGACATCTTCCCATTTGAATTTATTAATGGGGATAGACATCCGAGTCATCCATTTGGCCATATTGTTGAATTTTTTTCCGTTTTTGCCTACGGGGGTGCCAGTCTCTGCGTGCATCTCAATCGGTAACTTGGCAGATTGTGTTTTGGAGAGCTCCTCCTCAACATTCTTGCCCTTGTATTTACCTCTGACGCCTTTCTTTTTCGAACTGCTGCCACCTGGTGTAGACATACTACATATACAACACATATTGTTTATTTAAAATAAACTAACATATTGCAAACATATTAAAGAAGAAGGGTTGTAATTTTTATTTTATTTAAAACACTATCTCAATTACAATTCATCATCCTCATCATCAGTTACATATACAGCATTATCATCACTGTCACTCTCTAATTCTAAGGAGTTGTCTTCTTCGGTATTTAGACCCTCGTTGTCATCATCGACAATGAAATCATCTAATTGTTGAGGCTGTGAATTCACACGATGGATGTTTGCAACTTCAGTTGGGTCGACATCATGGCGAACATAGTCAACATCATCCAACTGTGGAAGTTGAACAACGAACTCGGTTTCAGCTGAATTGTTTTCCTGTACAAAGGGTGTCTCCCCATCCGTGTCCGGGAAGTCCCAAACATTGCGCGGTATGTACTCATTTACAATCATCCAGTCTTTACCGTTCTTTAAATCAGGAATGTAGTAGATTAATTTTGCTTGAGATGCAAGTATGAACGGTTCATTTTGGTACCACTGTCGGTTGACGCAGATGCTAGTAATAACACCGTCACTATCCATTCTACTCCCGTTAGTGTCAAACCACTTACAAAAAAATAAGAGAACACTGCAATCTTTCAAATAAGTGAACTCCATAATTTTTTCAAGTGTGCCGTAAAAATTTTGTCCATCTTCACCGGGGACCATGACACCGCTATTCTTTGTTTTGCGGTTATCATCCCTTTTCTTGACCAAAAATTTAATACCGTTCACTATGCACCCTGGATAAAAATAAATTGTTGTATTCGCTGGGTTAGCGATAGCATACAACTCATCTGACACTGCATCCTGGTTGCTCAACCGTAGTTCATTAATCTACATATCAGGGAAAATATTAAATTAAGAAAAGTTGAACAGGTATTGAGAACAAGATTAAGAGTATTGAGAGGCAACAAGGCTTACTTGAGTTTTGAACCATTCAGGGAACTCAGTCTCTTGCACTGTCTCAATATTGCCTACACCCCTTGCTTGAAGCAACTCCTTGTGCTCACTATATAATATAATGCACTTAGTAAGTTAAGAATTTTTTAGATGAAGTCGACATCCGCTATTTTGTGTTTATGGAATTTATACTTACTTGATATACGGTTCAACCTCTGTGCAATTGTTCAAAATGTACCACTCCGCCTTACGCTTGCTTTGCATGGGTAAGGTGTCGACTGTCCTCATACCGAGGGGTCGGCCAACATGCTTGAATACAGAAAATTGTCGAGTTGGCATGTTTTGGACAATGTCATTGTTCCGGTCAGGACGGTTGAATCGAGTTTCCACTTCCCGAAAGTACATTGAGCAAAAGGTTAATGCCTCATTAACCACAAAAGATTCAGCAATAGAGCCTTCCGGACGGGCACGATTCCTGACATATTGCTTGTACACAGACATTGAGCGCTCAATGGGATACATCCACCTGTACTGCACTGGTCCACCTAGTATAGCTTCTTTAGGGAGATGCATAACTACGTGAACCATTATGTCGAAGAAGGCCGGTGGAAAAATTGTTTCTAACTTGCACAAAATAGTTAGAATATTTGTTTGCATTTTTTCTAAATCCGAAACATGAAGTGTTCTTGAGCATAATTGTTTGAAATACACACACAGCTCAATGATTGTGTCCCGGATTTCTTTTTTCAAGAACTTACGGATACCTGCCGGTAGTAAACGTTGTAACAACACTGCAAGTGGGACACGCCATATACCCTTTTGTGCTCCAACCAGACATTAGAGCATAAGCAGGAAAGTCATTTATTGTCCACAACACTGCCGCACGCATTGAAAACACAGTTCCGTTGTAGGCATCTCGGGTTTCAACACCCGTCTCCCACAACTGTTTCAATTCATCAATTAACGGTCTCATGAATACATCTATGTCTTTCCCAGGAGATGATGGACCTGGAATTAATAAGGTCAACAACAACGATTCAGAACTCATACACTTCCACGGTGGCAAATTATATGGGACACAAATAACTGGCCACAGGCTGTAAGAGTTGCTCATGTTGCCAAATGGATTAAAACCGTCAGTCGCCAATCCCAGTCTGACATTTCTAGGTTCAACAGCAAAAGACGGATGAAGGCGGTCAAACTGCTTCCATTCTTGTGCATCCGCAGGATGCCTAAGCACACCGTCTTCTTTTGGTCTCTGCGAGTAATGCCACCGCATATCCTCCACAGTGTGTCTTGAGCAATATTCATTTATAATTTTCTATTTTTTTTAAACTTAAAAATTACAACCTTTTTAAAGTTAATAATATCACTTACTTACTTTTTAAAATTAAACAATAAATAGTAATTTATAATTTTCACATTTATTCATTTAAATTAAAGATTAAAAATTTTTTAAAATAAAAAATAATTGATTACCTATTATAGATTATAATATATACTAATTTATATATTGCATTTTTTTATTTTTATTATTTTTTTTATCATTTATTATTTAAATTAAAATTACTAACTTTTTCAAAATTTTAATGTATAGTAAATTATATATTACATTATTTTTTACTTTTATTATTTTTTAATCATTTATTATTTACATTAAAATTACTAACTTTTTAAAAACATTTAATACCACTTTATTACATTTTAACTTATATATTACATTTTTTAATATTTTTTTAATTAAATATTTTTCTAATTATTTATTATTTAAATTGAAAATAATTTTTTTTTAAAATAAAATTACTTCACTAAATTTTTAAATTACATGTTCCAATTTCAATTTTATGTTTTACTTTATTTATTTTATTTTATCAACAATTACTTTATTAAGTTATTCTTATTTTTTTTTAAAACAATTAATTAATTTCACATTTTACCTACTAAAATTGCAAAAATAACAACTTGTGGCAGCTTGCAGTAATCCCGAGCGGTTGAACACGGTCCTAATTACATAAAAAAAGTCAAATCAAATTAAAAATTTAATACCTAAATACATATCAACACATACACACATATATTAGTATATACACTCACATACACAGCTATTCACCTACACCCACTTATACACATACACATACACATAAACTCACATACACCCATACATATATACGTATATACATATATATGTTTACATACATATATACATACATACACACATATATACATACATATTTACATACATACATACATTCATATATACATACATACACATACATATTTACATACATATATTCATGCATACATACATACATACATACATATATAAATACATACACATACACACATATATACCTACATACATACACATACACAAATATACATACATACACATACACATATACGTATATACACTCACATACATATATATACATACATACATACACATACACATATACATACATATCTACCATACACATACACATATATACAAATCTAAATATTTAATCAATACACAAAAAATTAAAAATACCTTGAGATGGTGCGTTGGGCGGTGCGGTGATGCGGAGGGCAGTGGTGGTGCGGTGGTGCAGCCGGCGGTGGTGAGGTCGGAGTGGTGGTCGGATTTTTTATTTGGGGAAAAAATACATAAACAAAGAGGGATTGAGTGGGGGAGATAGATTTTCAGAGAAATTTAGAGAGATTGAGAGAGATAGAGGGGGCGGCTGAGAGAAAACAAGAGAGAAGAGAGGGGGCGGCTGAGAGAAAACCAGAGAGAAGAGAGGGGGCGGCTGTTTTCCAGAAAATGAAGTGGGGGGAAGAAAGGGGGGGCTTCGTAGCCCCTGATACATATTAATACTTTTACCGGCGCATCCAATTGCGCCGGTAAAAGTATTAAAAAAATATTTGTAAACCTAAACCCAAAACGTGCGTTTCACTTAACACTTTTGCCGGCGCATAATTGCGCCGGCAAAAGTGGCCCCACCTACCACATAAAACCCACGCGGGAATTTTCCCTCCAATATTTTTGGTTACTTTTGCCGGCGCAAATTTGCGCCAGCAAAAGTATAAATGCGCCCCAAAAATGAAATCAAAGGCGGCAAAGTCTCGCGCCTAATGTTTTCACGTTTTACCGGCGCATTTAACTTGACATCGCCGGTATAGATATGTTTTGCCGGCGCACATATGCGCCGACAAAAGTAAACCCAAAAAAAAATTGAAATTCCATATATTTGTTTGTGTCGACAACTTTTGCCGACGCATGTCACGAAATGCGCCGGCAAAAAGCCCTTTTCTTGTAGTGTTTTTTCCTTCATCTTTCTCGTTCTAACCGCATTAATTGTTGCATTAATTGCTTTGACGAAGATTATCTTCGATATCTCCTTCCAGATGACATTTTCAACCAAATTAATTACACTTTGCCCTTTCGATATCTCCAGAAGCTGTGTTCTCTGTCCCCTAAATTAATTTCTCCCTCGACTAAATCTAACCATCAAATCAAAAGCTAGATCAAAGATCCTCTCCTCCCTCTAAAAATGGCGGTAAGACGAAGAGTTTGTGATGATGGAGCTTGGAAGATCGTAATAATCGTGATGTCTAAGGAGTCTACAGCAGGGGCTATGGTCAGAAGCAAGCCAAGAGTCATCCTTCGAAGCCTGGTATTTTTCCTTTATAAAACACAATTATAATTTTATTTTGGGATACGTGTTATTTTCTGTATTTCTTTACCTGTTCAATTAGTCTTTAGCATTAGTTTCAATATGGATGAACTAGGTTTTAACTCTCTTCAACCCATGGTTCTAACTTCTGATGAAAATATGGTCTACACTCTTGATGACATACCAACTGAAACTCCTAATGATATTACTCTACTTCTTAAGATTTGTACTTTCAAACACTTTAGCCGTCTCTCTTTAATCAAAACTCTTTCTCAAATCTAGTCTTCTCAGTGTAGATTTCCTATTATTGTGTCTGAACATTCAGATGGTCTTTTTCTGGTCACATTTGGCTGTGAGGGGAATATAAGCGTAGAATCTTAGATGGCTAGCTTTGGTATTTTGCCCAAAGTCTCACAATCTTTGCTGCTCTTGATAGCTCCTTTCCCATAACCCCAGAGTAGTTGCACTATGTTCCTTTTTGGGTCCAAATTTATGGTATTCCATTTAGGTGTAAGTCTTATGATTTGGCTAAGCTCATTGTCACCATATCTTAATTCCTTTTTTTTTTGGTAAAAAAATAGGGGAATTATTTCATATACTATTTTTTAACTTTTTTTTTAATTTACGGTTTGGGTTTCTAAAATGGTTGCAGCGCTAGTTGCAATAAGAGTTTCTATACGATTTTTTGTTGCAATTTAGGTTGCAGCGTTAGTTGTAATAAGGATTTCTATGTAGAATTCTGTAAAAATTAGGCCTGCACATGGGTTGGGTTGGGCGGTTTTTGGGCGGTTTGGCGGTTTTTTTATTTAGCGGTTTTTTAAAATCACAACCCATACCCGCCCAATAAAAGTTTGGGTTGGGCGGTTTTTTAGGGGGCGGTTTTATGCGGTTTTTTGGGCGGTTTGGGTTGCTTAAAAATCAAAACTTCCAAAGTATATTGTTGCAATGGAAATTGGTAAGCCTCCACATTCATTAACAATTTCAAGTGCCCTTATTTTGGTTCAAGCCCCACTAATATGTGATGCACCCAACACTTAATCATATTGTTATTATTATTACTTAATAGAATACAATACATTTATGTGCCTCACTCTGCTTTCTTTCTCATATATTCCCTTTGTTCGCACTACTGTTGATCATAATCATCATCATCATCATCATCATCCCTGTCGTCTTCGTCTTCGTCGTCATCATCATCATCATCATCCTATATGAATGTTGAAGAAAGAATATATAAGAGCATATAAAGGCAAATATAAAAGTAAAATGTATTATTATATGAAATTGTACATGTTAATTAGGTAGAATAAAGATGAAAGAACTAACCAAGTGGCAAGTACTACACTACCAAAACTCCACCATACTCTATTCTATTAGAAAACATGCATTTGTGTATTTATAATAAACCAGTAGCAAAACATTATCAGATTTATTATTATCACAGCAAAACATTGCATTGGGAGTCAAACTCATCTTCCTAATAAACAAATTAACATCACTGAATTTAATTAGAGGGATTCCATACTTAGAAAGAATCATATACAAGAAGGGGTTGTTAATATGAAATTACCGATTCATCCAAATTGGCCGAAATTTCCATTACCAATTTAAAGGGTTTGTGGATAATATAAAACTACACCAATCACAATCAAACGTGAAGATCACTACCACAAGAGCTATAAACATATATGTATATAAAATTAAAATTAAATAATATATATAAATCTAACTTATTATTCTGTACAAATAAAAAATACATACATATATATAAATAATACCATACATGAGGAATTGAGGAGATCGGTTGTGGAGTGTCGACGGTCCGGCGAAGTGGCTGGATGAAGGTCCGGCGAAGTGGCTGGGTGAACGTCCGGCGCTCGTCTACGCTGGCTGGGTGGGTGAAGGTCCGGCGCTCGTCTACGTTGGGCTGGCTGGAAGGGAGTCGAGGGCCGGGATGGCATGAGGCCGGCCGGCAGCCGACGAGCAGAGAAGAAGGGTGGGGGGGGGGGGGGGCGACGACGAGCGGAGAAGAAGGGGGGGGGGGGACGCTGGCGGCTGTGAAAAAGAGGGGAAGATGATTTAGTTTTAGGTTTTTTTTGTTTTAGTTTTTTAGGCAACCCGTATAAATGAAATTTAAAAAAATATATATACATATATTACGGGTACGGGTTGAACCCGCCCGTTTTTAGGCTAACCCGTACCCGCCCGCCAAACAGCGGGTTAAAATTCAACCCAATCCAATTTTTGCGGGTTTTTAATGGGCGGTTTCCATACGGGCGGATTCTAATGGGTTAGGCGGTTCCCACGGTTTAGCGGTTTTTATGTTCCGGCCTAGTGAGAGCCATGTTAATGAGTTGTCTGTTGCTGTGAGTGTTGTGCCTACTGTTATGTTGTTAGTTGTTTGAGATAAGGCTGTGCTTGTTAGAAGAATAAGAAGAAAACAGAGCTCATAAAACAGAGCCATTTCTTTTTTTTTTTAGGCCTTATTATTTTCTGAGATTTTGGTTACTTCGATTACAAATGTACGGTGATATGATATATATATAATTTCTTTGGAAGATTTGGGTTCAATGAAATTTGACTTTATGTTATCTGAATAGTCAATTAATATTGTTTGAAGGCCTAATTAATATCATGATCGACTCTAAAGTATATGAGACCTAAGATAAAATTAAATTTTGGGTTCTTTATATATTTATTAGTTATTATCAAAATAATTATTCTAGTAATTTAGTGTAATGATAACATTTTTTTTCTTAGATTCAATCCTTTGTAGCTACGCATTTTTACAATTTTGAAACCTTAAGCGTTTAGGAACTCGAAACGTACGCTTGGCTCGTCTACCCTCGACCCTCATTCATATTAATGATAATGAGTTCTTCATGTCGTTTTCATATTAATGATGATCGGGAAAAAATGGGTGGTTAAAAGAAGGCCACGTCATGTTATAAGGTTCACTTGACCACCAATTAAGAACATTGTTTAATTGAATATTGTTGTAGTGTAGGACTTAGTCAAATTGAATTATTTATTTAATCAAAGTGAAAATTCTTACACCACATTTTGTGGACTGGACTGTATGTAGTGTTTGATTATTGTAATTGCATGTTTGAATTCTCACACTATAGATTTTATGGTGCGGAGAGTAATTACATGTTTGAATTCTCACACACTAAATTTTTTTATATGAATGATTTCACCAAGAGATATGAATCTAATAAGTTATCAAACATTTATTTGTGAAATGTTTTTATTTTTTTTTTTATTATTATAGATGGAGTTGTACATTCGGGTCGGTTTTGTTGCACAAGTTTGGTGACACGAGTATTGTGGATATTGTTTCACATGAAATAAATAGTAGAGTATTGAGTCATATATAAGAAGATGACTACTCCATCTATCACAATAGTTTTAAGATGGAATTTTATAATTTTCAACAACGAGTACGACACCGTACGAGATTAAGCATAATACAATAAATCGAATGTAAGAGATGAAATGAAAGCTCCAAAACACGACAAAGCTGCATGAATATGTCCAACTAGACATGGCGGAATCTTCAATTTAAGAACTTCTTCAAGCATTTGTAAAACCTCTCTCATGAAGGGCCTAAGAGAAGGGGCTTCCTCAATACACACAGAGCAACATTCACATACCTCACAAGCCTTTCTCTATCATTCAAGGCATCACTCTCAAAATCCACAAGAATATCTAACAAGATTTCTCTCAAGCAGAGCCGACCCTAAAATTAAGCGGGCCATAGAAAAAAAAAATTTAAACCTTTATTTAGAAAAAATAGTATTTTTCAAAATTAGTAGAAAAAATGTATAATTTTAAAAGAAAATAATATTTTGGAATAATTACATAAAATACTATTTTTTTTGTAAAAATTACGTTCAAAGATTTTATTTTTTATATTTTTTAAGGTATATAAAAATAACACAAAAATAATATGAAAATTACATAAAAGTAATAGAAAAATAGTATCAAAACAACACCAAAACAACAACAAAAAATAATAAAAACTAACAACAAATTAACAAGAGTACAAATCATAAAAATCGTAAAAATATTTAAAATTCTGTTAAATTGTATTTTGTAATTTTTTTTTGTTATTTTTGTGTATTTGTAAAATAATCCCTAATATTTTGGGGCCCCTAAGCTAGGTGAGCCCTAAGCACATACCTAGGCCACCTATGCCCAGAGTCAGGCCTGCTCTGAAGCAATCCTAAGCCCAATGCGTATTAGTAAAATAATTCCTAATATTTTGGGGAACCTAGGCAAAGTGGGTTCTAAGCACATGCTTAGTCTACCTATGCCAGAGTCGGGCCTGCTCTAAAGCAATTATAAGTCCAATCTGTAAATATTTCCTGACCAACTATCCATATCTATTATCTATACAAAAGAACAATAACAAGATAAAAAATTTAGCAGAACATTCTAAATTTCTACAAAAGAAACATTTTTTTTTTTCACAAAGATAGATATGAATTATAAAACTACAAGAGATGAAACATTTAACTGCTCTCTAAGTACTATTTATAAATCATAAAAATCTTAGATACAGCCAACAACACATTTTTTATCCAAGTATATAGAAGTACAAGAAAAATTGTCTTACTGCTTTTTTTTTTTGGGAATTACTTTATCAGCCATTTTCTTGTCACCAAATAATTAACAAATATGAATTAGTAATACAAACATAAAACATAATAAAATGTTAGTCTCAAAAGCACAATTAACTTTAAAAGGTATGGTGAATGAAAAGCTTTAATAACATTATATTAGTATTGTATTTGTTTGTACTTTTTTCTCTCTTTCTTATATTTAATTTTAATGGAAAGTTCATCAAAAGCAAGCAAACCACTCATGGGTCATCAGCAAGCCTACTTCTTTTTTCTTTTTTCTTTTCACACTTACACATTGATTTTATTTTAAAAAATTAATTAATAAATAAATAAATAAGACATGTGTTGTGTATTGTAACTTTGTAACTAACACTACAAGCTACAGCATTCTTTGATTTTAGAATTAACATATATTTTATTGTTTATATTTCTAAGTTTAGCAATTAGTTTAATAATAAAGAATAATTTTTGTGCTGTAATCATTGGAAAGAAAATTATAAAGCATATTTAGTTGGTGGAATACAAATATAAAAGAAAATATATGTGTTATATTGTTAGAAGATGGTAAATATTGAGCTTTAATATGATGAGAATCATGTAATAAATAGAGTAACCCATGTTTTTATATATGATTTAATATTTTACTATTTATTTCATGTGGAATAATATTGATGAGGATCATGAGATTTTATTTTAAAACCAATTCATAATAAGTAGAGTAATCCATATTTTTTTATATATATGGTTCAATATTTTATCATTTATTCATTGTGGGACAACATCTCAAAATATAATATTATGTTAGAATTTGAAAATATGGCAGAGAAAGTATAATAAGGTAAGGTGTATGATAAGATAAGAAGAACCACTTGGGGGTAGCTCAAGTGGCCATAGGTGGGTGTGTGAGTGTTGGAGGTCCTGGGTTCAAGTCCCAGGTAAAACATGTTGTAATATATAAACGCTTCAATCAAAAAAAAAAAAAATGATAAGATAAGAAGTATTGAGTTCTATCTCAAAACTAATTGTTGGGATTAAACTCAATCCCTCAAGTCAGTAGATCCATCTTAACTCTCATCAAATGAATCCGAAGAAAGCTGTTGTTAGTTATAAATAGAAGTGCTTTTACTCTCAAGTAATTTCCAACGCTCATGCTTCAAATTTCAGAGTCAAGTTTAGAGAGAGAAAGAGAGTCCAAGATCATAGTGAGTGTGTGTGTGAAGGGATATAATGGGAGTATCACTCTCGAAGTGATTTTCCTTATTGTAAGATATTTCTTTGTAATTGTTCATATTGTTGAGTTGTATTCTAAAACATATCTCTTTTGTGTGCTACTGACTATTTTTAATCAATAAATATTTAAGTCATTTATTTTTATCTAATTTCATCTAAGTTCTAGTTTTGATTTTGTGATTGGTTCTAGTTTGAATTGTGTGTTCTTGAACATCACTTCTGCTGTAACATCAGTGTTTTGAGGGTGATCATTCACCACACTAATTGGCTAAGAAATGAGTATCCTATCTATTTTGTATTATTGTATTAAGTTTTCACACATTATAATTATATTAATTAACTTCAGTGCTTTAATGAGCTAGCACATATGGTGCACTATTGTTATTATAATAAGATAATTAAACAGATGTGCTTTTCAGAAAGCAAGGAATAAAATTAAGGTATAAGTAGCCAATGTTGAATTTAGCTAAATATTGCTATTAAGTGTAAAAATAAAAAAAAACTCCATTAATATTTGCTGTCTTTTGAGCTATAAATTTATATATACAAAGCAACTGAATATGCATGATGATCGAGCTACTACTCCTCCATCAAAGGACAACCACCAATCAAATTAAAATAAGGCTAATAAGCAATTTTTTTTTTCTCGAACTTTGACATATACCAAATCATGCCCCTTGAACTTTTTTAGTTGTTAAAAATTTTCCTTGAATTATTGAGATTGTTAGATTTAAAAACTTTTGTCTAATTTCATTCAATTTTACTGTTTTTGTTTATGTACTAAACCATACTCCTCAGACTTTAATATCTACCAAATAATGTCCCTCAAACTTTGATATGTATTAAATCATACTCCCTGAACTTTTATCCATGTTAGAATTTTTTTACTAAAATTAGACAAAAGTCCTTAAATCTAACAATCTTAATAGTTCAGGGAGAATTTTTAACGACCAAAAAAGTTCAGAGGACATGATTTAATACATGTCAAAGTTCGGAAGAGAAAATTGCTAATTAGCCTTAAAATAATGATAATAATTCTTAGAACTTACCAAAAACAAATGACCACTTGCTTAAAATTCATTTAAAGTCAATTAGTTTTGAAAAAGAGAAAAAGGTCACTCGTCTTAAACTTCCCCCGATATATTATTCACAGTCTCACTTGTGGTCCTATCCGATCTGCACTTATATAGATAGTGATTATGTCTACTTTAATACGGTTCAGGTTCAAGATTAGTGAGCAAAATAAATAGTGACTATGTATGTAGTATGATTAATAAAGTAAGCACATATCAATTAAGGAGGATGGCACTCGGGTTTCTAATTAAATTAATGAGAATATATTAATTAATTAACTTGTGGTGCTTTGATGAGCTTGCACATATGATGTGCACTATTATTATGGGATTACAATAAGATAATTAAACAAAGGTGCTTTTCAAAAAGCAAGCAATAAAATTAAGGTATAAGCAGCCAATGTTGAATTTAGCTAAATATTGCTTTATAATTTTATCTATTTAAAGCCATATTATTTGCACTGATCATCATCATATGAAATGCAATTCAATTTCAATTAATGATGTTTGATTGAGTGAAAGTGTGATATGGCTGAAGCTATTGTTTCATCTGTAATTGAAAGAGTGGGAGGGTTAGTAGTTTCAGAAGGTAAATTCTTGTATGGACTACAAGTCAACAATGCCCAAATCAAGCTTCAATGTATGAGCGCTTTCTTAAAAGATGCAGATGCTTGGTCAAGAGACGGGCGTAATGAGAGAGTAAGCCTTTTGGTTGAGTTCATGAGAGAAAATTCTCTTGACTTAGAGGATGTTATTGAAACTTACCTCTTCCAAGGGGCTAACAATTCTATTGAGAGCATTGGAGTTTTCAGATATGCAATGAAATTGCCTTTTCTCTTAGTTGATGTTCACATAGTTGGATCAGAGATTGAGAGGATATCATCCAACATTGCTACTTGGACGTCAGAATTAGAAGCACTTGGAGTACAGAGATTAATATATGACAAAGCAGCTAACGAAGCTTGTTCTTCAAGTTACTATACACAAAAGGAGTTGAGGAAAGTTTCTTCTCATGTTGTGGACAATCATGTTGTTGGCTTAAAGGATTACATCGAAGAGTTGGTTGCGCTTTTGATTAAAAAAGAGAATACTCATAAGCATAAGGTGATTTCGGTCCATGGGATGGGCGGTTTGGGCAAGACTACTCTTGCCAGAAAGGTCTATCAGCATCCTGATGTGAGGAAACACTTTGACTTTTATGCTTGGGCCTCGATATCTCAACAATGTAACAAACGGGAAGTCTTGGAAACTATTTTATTCGGTTTCACTTCTCCCAACAAAGAAAGAAGAGAAGAAATCAAAATGAAAAGTGATGTTGAATTAGCCAAGGAGCTTCATGACTTCCAAATAAAGTGGAAATGCTTGGTGGTTCTTGATGATATATGGACTACTACAACTTGGGATCTTCTAAAAGATGCATTCCCTACTACTCAAGGAGACACATTGCATAGCAAGATCTTACTCACTACTCGAAAAAGGAATGTAGCTTTGCATGTGGATCAACATGGTTTCCTCCATAAACCTCAATTCCTCGATGACAAGGAGAGTTTGGAGCTGTTTCAAAAAAAGTACTTCCCAACCAGAACAGATCTTCCATCAAGTAAATACATTCAACTCTCTCTCTTATGTTTTTTTAATATATATTTTCCATGATCACATTTTTGTCCGTTTGGTAGGTAAGATTAGACTGGACTAGACTAGATAATTTTACTAGTCTAGTATTTGGCCATGCTAGTGGCTAAATCTCCCAAGTTTCATTTTCGTTAGCAAATTTATTTTTCCATTCAACTTCCTCTGCTAACTACTAAGGTGGACAGCTTACCTATACACTCCACCTTGACAGTTAAAGGAGGAAGTTGGATGGAAAAATAAATTTGCAACGATAGTGCAGTTTGAAAGATTTAGCCATTAAAAAAAATATATATTGGGGGTTAACTGTTATAGAAAGTGAAGTTTGGAGAGTTTAGCCGCAAATTTTCCTTTACCTTAACTAAGATATGATATTAGACATTGTGTTAAGAATGTGGAAGCGTTGTGAAGTAGGATAAAAGGAGTGTATAGGAAGATGTATGGAGTTTCATATTAAAACTAACTGATAAAAAAGAATAGCCATTATTTATTAGGAACCACTACTAATGGATGAAACTAATAAATTGTAATAACACTTAAAAAATCACTCTTTCTTTAAAAAAAAATTGTGGCTAAAATACTTAAATTTTGTAATTACTTGCATATATGATGGGGAAATTTGATTTTCCATACTTAGAAAACTAAAATATTTTATTCTTAAACCAATACCTTTAAAACTAACAAAAATATGACACTTTTTTCAAAACCCCAAAAATACCCCCTCTATCTACTTCGTCTCCATCAGACCGAACAAAAAAAAAAAAAGGCACAGTAGTCCGATGGTCGGACCATGGGTCCGACCATCGGACCACTGTGCCTCTCTCTCTCTCTCTTCGTTTCCCTCAAACCGAAACAAAAAAAAAAAATTGCACAGTGGTCCAATGGTCGGACCCATGGTCCGATGGGTCCGATTGGTCGGACCCCATCGGATCATATGGTCCGACCATCGGACCACTGTGTAATTTTTTTTTTTGCCCAAAAGAAAGATCAAACAGATCCCTCTGATTTGATATTTCCCTCCATCACTCCTTCTCATCCTTCCACCTGTCCCCTCTTTCTTTTCCACCAAACTAAACCTACAGTACTATAACAGTACCAACCTCTCTTTCTCCTCTTCTCTAATTAACCCTTTCTAGCTTTTTCAGTTATGTACGACATATACACCTTTTTTTCCCATTTAAGCTCACTTCCTCTCAACCATAAAAGAAAAAATCAAGTAAAAGATCCTCACACATCATCATATATACTGTCACCAACAGTGTACAAAATTTTGATTATATTAATAACAAAACAAAACAGTAGTGATAGTTCGTACATTAAATTAAGTTGGTTCTCTTTCTCTTCTCTCTATATATATCATCATCATCATCATCATCACTAGTATACATTTAATTATAATAACACAAATCAGCACTATCGAACTCTCCCTCTCTCTTCGTCTCTC
Organism: Cannabis sativa; assembly: GCF_029168945.1. Lineage (NCBI taxonomy): Eukaryota > Viridiplantae > Streptophyta > Magnoliopsida > Rosales > Cannabaceae > Cannabis > Cannabis sativa. The sequence goes on from NW_026870039.1 coordinate 166,344, forward strand.
TCACCCGGAATGAAAAAAAAAAAAAAGCCCCAGGTCTGATGGTCGGACCATGGGGTCCGATGGGGTCCGAGTCAGACCCCATCGGACCCCACGGTCCGACCATCGGACCTGGAGTTGTGGGATGCCGAGATAGAGTGAGAAAGAGAGATGCTGTGAGAGTTTGAGGGGTATTTTTGAGGTTTTGAAAAAAGTGTCATATTTTTGTTAGTTTTAAAGGTATTGGTTTAAGAATAAAATATTTTAGTTTTCTAAGTATAGAAAATCAAATTTCCCATATGATGACACACAATTTAATTATATTTCTTTTTCTGCATATTTTCATATTTAGACTCAAATGATGATGATGAAAGGAAGACAGATTTGGCTAAAGTGATGCTTGAAAAGTGTGGTGGTTTGCCACTAGCTATTATTGTGCTTGCTGGTCTTTTATCCAAGATTCACACCATATATGAGTGGGAGTTGATGAAAACAAGTGTATTGAAGTGCATGGATCAAGATGAACAACATGATGATGACTCAGAATACCGTAGTGTTTTGTGGGTGTTAGGTTTGAGCTACACCGAGTTACCACCTCAGTTGAAGCCTTGTTTTTTGTACTTGGCTCGTTACCCTGAAGATGCCACGATAAGAGTAAGAGAGTTATGTCTTGTGCTCATGGCAGAAGGTTTTATATCACCAAAGAGAAATTCAGCAAAAACAACGGAGGAAGTGGCATATGATTGGCTATGTGAGTTGGTGGAGAGGAGTATGATTCAGGTAAAGGAAATGAGCTCAATAGGAAGAATAAAATCATTCTGCATTCATGATCTAATGCGACACGTGTGTATAACTAAAGCTCAGGATGAAATGTTTTTACATTTTATTGATTTGAGGAATAAGGAAGTGGAAGAGAACATAGAAACAACAAAGGCAAGAAGAGTTTCCATCTATGATGATAATGTTGTTGATAGAAATGCCCGTTTTCCTGGTATGGTTCAAAATATGAATGACTCTCTTAGGTACTTCTCTGTAGAAGGGCCAAGTATGGAGTTCGGAGAAGGAGTATTCGGACATGTATGCAATCACTTTCTAATGCTTCGAGTTTTGATTATTGATGACATGAATGGGACTCTGGAGTTGCCTGAAGAAATCGGAAATCTTATTCACCTAAGGTTATTTAGTGTTCCTTTTAGGAAGATTAAAGAGATTCCATCTTGTTTTGGCAATTTCAGATGCTTGCAGACTTTGAGAGTACTTGCCTCAAATAGTATATTACCAGAGTCCATGTGGAAGTTGGAACAACTGAGGCATTTGAATTTTTCACTTGCTTCTAATGTACCAATTGGTAAATTCTTGAGGTCAACTAAGTCTAGAAATATTCAAACATTGGTAGGTATTTGTGCCAAGGATCTAGTTCAAAGTGATTTTCAATATCTAAATAATCTCAAGAAATTAAAAATCTATGTGGATCCAAGTTCTGTTCCACTTTTCAACACACCCCAAACTCTCACATTCACTTGTTTGTTGTCATTACAAGTGAATAATTATTTTGACACCATAGATGTTGTTCCTTTGATATTAAGTTGTCCTCGAATTTATAAGCTTACATTGAACTCGGGGATAGAAAGATTACCAGAAGTCAACCAATTCTCCCGAAATCTCATGAAGTTAAAGTTGAGTAAGCTCAATCTTGAGAATGATCCAATGCCAACGCTAGAAAAGCTTCCAGAATTAAGAGTACTTGTCATTAGTAATCATAGTTTTGTGGGCAATGAGATGGTGTGCTCAAGAGGAGGTTTTCATCGACTCGAATCTCTTGAGTTTATCGGTCTGATAGACTTAAGAGAGTGGAAGGTGGAGGAGAATGCATTGCCTAGACTTGGCTATTTACGTATTCGTGAATGCAGGGGATTGAGGAGTGTTCCAGATGGATTAAGAAACATTGTGACACTCAAGGAGATAAAGATATCTTATATGCCTAAGAAATTCAAAGAAAGGATGGAGGAAGGAGGAGACGATTTCGATAAAGTCAAGCACGTGCCATCTCGTGTATTTTTCGAATGTGATACAGGTACATACACTATACACTATAAACTATACTCATCCATCTTTCTTATGCACAAGCTTTCTTCTTTCTTTTCTTTCTCTCTCTCTATATATTTATTACTTCTTTACTCATTTTTGTGTATTGGCATGACTTTGAATGCAGATTGAGACAATTGAATCAAATCAGCTTTGGACTTAAGGATTGAGTTTTCTACCAGTGAGTGTTGAATAATAAAAGTTTGGAATTGTGTGGCTTTTCTCTTATAGTACAATTGAATAATATTTGTTTGGATTGCGTTTGTATTTTCTCCTTCAAAAACTATTGATGAATAATATGTTTGGATTGTATTGCTTACATTACTGGTATGTGGATTTGCTATAGTTTTGGTTTATGCTGTGTTGAGAGAGCAAAGAGATCTCTAACGAACACACTCGAAAATATTTCACAGAACCAAAGGCACAACCACACACCGACTTACTAAAAATTCCTCTGTTTTGTTAATTGTGTAATACTTTACAAAGTATTTCACTTTCTTATTATAATGTGAGTTAGGGAAAAATATTTATAGCTAACTAATAGACTAGAGTACTAACTGTCTTAACTGCCGAGACGAGAAGACAGTTGAGACAGTTGTACTTATAACTCAATAACAGAAAAATACACTTAAAACTAAAAATACAAAAAAAAAATTATTTTAAAGTGTAAAAATAAAAAATCCCTAAAAAAATATTATAGCTACAATGATCTCCTCTTATTATTAGTTAAAGTGACTTTACTATCATTGTTTAAATTCATGATTAATTTAATAATTATGGTACAACTTAAATTATTATAAAAATAAATTTATATTTTTTTTTGAATTATTATCGAAAAACTGTCACCAACACTAAATATTCTCTTAAACTATTTCAATTACAGTAAGACCTTTTCTTATTTTGATAGACTAATTTGGCACATAAGGCCTTGGCATGCTAATGGCACAGGTCATTGTAACATCAATGCAATAATATAAAATAAATAAATATTTCACCCCCTAACTACTATCCAAAAAATTATGCTCTTTCAATTTATTAAAAATAATAAACTAATTTTAAAACTTAAAAATATTATGAAAAAAATTGAAGTGACGAAAAATCATTTATATTTTTATGTGTAAAAGTATATTTAAAATTAAGTATGGTTATGCAGAATGCATAATAAATTAATTCTAACTTTTATTTTCTTTGAGCTTTTATACAGTACTTAAGCTAATTAGAAATTATGGGTTTAATATGAATTAGATCCAGAAATTATGGATTTAGAGCACTCCCAATAGCTGTTATAAAATACAACAAACTATAAATTTTTAAAGAACTAAACCAAAAAGAAGCTCCAACAAATGCTCTATAATACATTAGTATAAGTCTAGTCTGAAGAAATAAAGGGTGTAATGAAATTAAAAGTTACATTCCATTATTTACTTTGTCTTTGAATCTATTGTAATAGTTTTTTTATTGTAATCATTAATAGAATAGTCATTACATTACTATAGCCATGTAATAGTAATAACGTACCTTTGCTTTTTAAAATTAAATTGGTTATTAATTCATAAATGTAAGGATATTTTTGTCAATATAATATTTATTATATGTTCCATTCTCATTTTCATGTTCATTATATAAATAAACCAAATATCTTAATATTATTCTCATTAATATTCTTATTACTTTCCATTATTATTCTCATTACCATTTCTATTACATGTAAACCAAACACAACCTTAATTTCTTACATATGCTAGAGTACTTAGATTTAGAACATGTTGTTTATTCTTTAATTCATTTTTTATTAGTTTCTCTCTTCTATATCTTTCACTTCAGCCTTTTTCTTTTCTTCTTATTTCTTTGTTATTGTTTTTATCTTTTCTTAAGATAATTATTTCTCTTTAATTATTTCTTAGCAGTAAAATTAAAAATATATGTACAATATATATACATATACATATTAAATAATTTTATTTATATTTCGAGTGTAGTGAAGCATATATACATAAAAATCAAAATAATAATTTTTTTATTATTTTGAGTTAAACCTAATTAACTTGTATAAACATAGATATATATAAATAAAATAACAATTAGTATATATGAAGATGAAAATAAAAAATCATACTAACATGTATATATACATAGAATAGTATATTATTTGGTGGATCTTTAAAATAAAATCATACTAACATGTATACATATATAAAATATTATATTAAACATTATTTTTGACACGGTAAATTATTTGAAATTTTCTAAATAATTTATAGGTGATCTTAAATATCTACAACGTACGCGATCATAAAAATAATAAAAAAAAGTGACTAAAAAACATTTTTGTACGCCAAAATAAATTGGAGGTCTACCAGAACTACCTTTAAGGGGGTGTACTACATAAATTTTTTAAATTTATATATATATAATACATTGTTGATCTCGCTTTTAGTCAACAACACTGAATCAATTAAAGCGATGGGAACGATTATAATAATGATAATAGTGATAGTTTGTAAAGAAAATAACATAAAATTTTATAGAGGTTCATCCCCGTGATAATGGTAATAGCTTACTCTTCTTTTTATTGGATTACTTGTGAGAAAAGAAGCAAGTAAGTTTCTTGATCTCTCTCGAAAGCTTATAGATATTTCTAAGTATTTCTCTCTTTTTTCGTAGTGCTTCAGGTCAAGAAAACCCTCCCTTTTTTAGTGAATATGGCTCACCGGGAAGCGACTCTAGCATTTTTTCCATTTAATTACCAAATATTGAATACATTCCTAAAATAAAGGGAGAGAATCATGGGAAAGAGAATTCAAATATAAATTCCCACGAATCTTTCTAGTTTCTCATAAGGACATACATCATGTTCCGAATGTTAGTCATATGATATCGAACGGGTACAATCTGTGCATGTTTTGTTTGGCCTTTTCTAAGTAAATTATGTATTCATCTTTTATCCACTCACTATTGAATATGCTTGTCATGTGCCATATGACATCATGCCACATTGTTAGGACAATTTTTGGGATAACATTTGCCCCGAACTCTGTGTGGAGACTTCCGGCTGCACGGGGACTTTTTAAGCTTTATCCTTTGTCTGGTCAAGCGATGTGTAGTTTTACCTGGATGATCTGTCCAATATAGATGTCATGTCTATAGAAAAAAAAATCTCTTGTCTTCCCGAATCTTTGCATTAAGTGAATCTTTAGAGTTTTCCTTCCAATATGATCATTATACCAACCAGGTTAGCAGTGAAAGTTTTGACTATGACCTTCTAGAGTCGAAAAGAGATTAGAGGCAATTTTGGATGAGGCTATGGCCGGCCAATCTAGGGAGGTAGTGGCCAGCCAGGTTGTTGATTCCATGGCTGGCTAGCCTATTGAGGCCATGATTGACCAGTCTTTTGGAGGTCAAGTCGATGCTACAGTTCGATCCCATCTACACTCGGTTGGCTTTACCCCTGACATGATTTCCATATAGCATTTATGCACTCCTGTCAATAGCTATTCAGCTTATTTCTTAGTAACACTTCTTAAATGTAGTATTGGAATACCACATCTGTCCGTTATATTGTCCAGGATCGGACACCCAGCAACTATCCCCCCTCATCCTTGCTTTTTAGCAAGATTTTTTTTTGGAAGCATGCTATTATGGGTGTCATCCATATCTGATGGTTATCCCACATATCTATTTTTTTGAAATAGGGATGCTTAGTTCTTTAAAAAACTGAGCAGGAACCAAGTTTGCCTTGATTGTCAAGACGCAACTAACTAGTTCAGCGAGTACGTCGGCTGTTGCATCGTCTGTAGGGACTTGCCTTTTAGTACAACCTTTGAGCTAACTTAACAAGTCTTGAAATTAGCTCAAATAGGCCATCATATTTTTGCATTGAGCTGCATATTCGCCTAGAAAATGACCTACGACTAGTTGAGAGTCGTGGTATATGTCTAGGTATTCAGCCCGCACTTTGTGTGTTGGCCCGAGGCCAGCAACTGGAGCTTCATGTTCAGTCTCGTTGTTAGAAGCTTTAAAATAACCTTAATTGCCTCGTGCAGCCGTTGCCCCAGGTGTCCTGAGGGCCATGCCTGCATCAGGGAGGTGGTCAATGCACCTTCTGAGTTGAGTTGTCCTGCTCTTGCTCTCACTTCTTCTCGGCTCTTGCTTTTCTCTCGAATATTGAGAGATTTAGGGCGATATGCTTTTATGTTTAGCCATGAAGCTGGCAAAAGCTTGGCCTTTTAAGGCCATTCTAGGTGGATAAGTGGCCTAATAATGGCTAAGCCTCGGTGGTCCACTTGAGTGGTCGGTCGGGTGCTTCAAGTTTTGGTGACACTTGTTGCCATGGTTGGTTGGCATGCATTGCATTGGGAGTTTTGGCAGGAGAGTGAAGCATGCACACTTTTTCTCCTTCTCCCTTAGACTTCATGGCGTAAGGGAATCGTTGAATTTCCCCTTTTTGCTATTATTTTGGTCAGAGCCATCGTTGTTGCGCTTGCCTCTAATATTCTCATTGTTATAGAATTGGCAGAGATCGTCTGTGCTAGCCGACATGTCAGATAGTACTTGGGGCAGTGTGATTCCCTGTGCTTGTTCAACATTGGTCTGCCCTCTTGTTTGGGCTTGCTAGATAACTTCTTCTAACTTTATGAAGCCATCAACTTGCTCAAGAAATTTCTTCATGTTGCTCATTGAGATCCTTCTAATATCTTTCCAGAATTCACTCAACGGAAAGATGCCTCCAAGTATGGTCGTATATTGACCTTTTTCTTTCAAGCCTTTGACCTTGGTGGCCTCAACCATGAGTTGTTGAATGTAGTCTTTCAAAGGCTTGTCTTGTCTTTGCTTTATTTCGACGAGATCCTCTAATCTTAAAGGTATTTGTCATGAGGTAGAGAACTGAATATAGAAGTCTCGGGAGAATTCTTCCCATGAATTAAATGTTCTTGGGGCCATCTTGAAATACCTTTGTTGGCCTATTTCAACTAGGGTTTCTAGAAAGATTTGACATTGCACATCTCTAGATACTTGTTAGAGATCTGTTTGGATATCTAAATATTTTAGGTGTACTAGGGAATCTTCTTTCCTCGTGTACATCTTCCAAGTTGGCATCTTAAACTTGGGTAAGGGCAAGGCATTAATGTATGCCGAGAAAGGTGAGCCCCTTGACCTATCCAGCTCAAGGTCTAATGGTTTCAGGTTAGCCAAGCCCTTGATCATGTCTCGTATTTGATCTAACTATGCTTGCACAGAAAGATCTATTACTGTAGGGGTCTGGTTGATTGACCTTTCTTAGTTGGGTTGTAGCCCTGGACTGGCTAGAGCCTGGCCAGCCATACCTTGGGAGAGGGTATGTTAAAAAGTGGCCAGCCCTAAGCCTGGCAGCTGGCTTTGGCAGGCCAGCCCTATGCTTGGTAGGGCTTGACTGCCCGTTCTTCGTTGACTGGCTAGTACCGCCTGTGCGTTGAAAGGGGGTGGATCACACCAATTGTTGGAGTAGGTGGATCCAAGTATCTAAAGTGTTCATTTCTTAAGTTTTTGTTGTCTTGGGTGTTTCCTCCTATTCTTGGGCCTCATTCGTTATAGATTGGCCTTTGGGTTACTCGCTCCTGAATGCTCTGGGATGGGGGTTCACCCTATTAGCCAGCCAGAGGTGCACCTCTAAGGTGCTGGCCGACCAAAGGTTGGCCAAGCGGGGGTGTTATTATGCCAGTAATCCCTGTCCATCCCCAGGCCTCTAGTTGCCAAATTTTGGCTGTTCTCGCCACCAGATCTTCATGGCAAGACTTGTCCTCCTTCAGGTTGGGGAAAGTTTGTCCTGGTTCCAGAGGAACCTGGTTTGACTGTCTGTCTATAGATCCTCCTTTATCTATCGATTAGTTTTCCTTGGAGAGGATCTTTGATAAGATCCTGACCTCTTTTGGTAGTTCTTTCATTGAGCCATCTTATCAGGTCACTAGCTTCTTTATTACGGCAGTTTAATTCTGCCTGGTGAGATCGGAGAATGGTACTCTTGGTCATCCATCCATCTCAAAAATTTGCGTCTTTTTTGTGCGAATGTATCGTAGCCAACAACGTGTGGTTCTTCAGTTTGGCCGACTTGACAAACAACCTCTCTAAATCTGGCTAACTCGAGATCTTGTCCCAAGTCTATATGAGGCTCGCCAATGGCTGCCTCACCAATTATTAGCCCCGTCTCTCCAACATAATACTGGGGACCAGATCCCATCGTGGCGCTTGGGGGTTGCTCCATGTTGGCCATTCCTTCAGTATGAGGTGCTAGTGGAGGGTCCTCCGTGGGCGGCAGAGGTTGGCCATTAAGACCAACTAGGTTGGTAGTGTCCTCGTGACCAGTCGCGGTGGCCAGGTTTGTGATGCTTGCTGAGATAGCAAAGTTGGCCACATCCATCGGGTTCGTGGACATTCCAGTTGTGACTGGAACACGAACATCAGGATTTGCAGCCATAGGGTCTTGAGGAAGACTCGATGAGGTAGAAGTTATAGCCGGAGTTCTCCTTGTGTTAAGAATAGTGTTTGATAAAACAAATTGACAACTCGCTCTCAATGAAAGCACCAAACTATTGACCTCAGATTCGGCCAACTGACAACGCAATCGTATTTATTACTGATACTTGCCACGAGTTACCCAATAAGAATAAATAAATAAATAAAACACAAGATTTTACAGAGGTTCGACCCCATGAGTTAGCGGGTTATGACTTACTCCCCTTTCAGTTGTATTAATACTAGACATAATACTACTCAAGTGTTGTGGAATCTGTAGTAGCTCTCTTAAGGTTACAATATATGAATCAAGTAGGCATATCTCAAGTGAGAGAGAGAGAGAGAGAGAGAGAGGGAGAGAGAGAGAGCCCTGGGGCATGTAGAAGAGAGGGAGAAGAGAGAATTAGGGTTTCATACTTTAGAGTTGATAGCTTAGAGAGCTAGAGACTTAACACTTAGGGCTTGAGACTTAGAGAATTAGGGTTAGACTAATGCTCTTTATATAGTAGAGCTTACATCCTTAATATTCTTTAAAAATAAGTAAATAAAGCTATATTTACATAATTAAATAATAAACTTTAAATGACTAAATTATCCCTTGAAAATAGGGAAGATGATGATATTTTCTCCCTATTTTTGTGGGTTGTCAAGGTCCAATTTGCTACTTAACTTGCTGTCCACGGATAAAGGCTGCGCACGAAAGGCCTGCTAGGTAAAAGTTGGTCGACCATGCACCTGCCAAGTGTAGGTTGGCCAGCCACACAATGCCTGTAGGTTGGGGTCTGGTCGGCTATGCTCCTACCAGGGTCTAGCTGGTCATGTTCTTGCTAGGGCCTGGCAGGTCATGTTCCTGCCAGCTTTGGCAAATGTTGGCCAGCCTTTGCATGTGTTGGCCAACCTTTGTACAACTTTTCCTTGTAGAGGTCAGGTTTTCTTAGTCGAACGGCCCCCTCCTTGGTCGAAAAGTCACCTTTGGCTAGCCAGCTTGTGCTCAAACCCTTGCCGGCCATATAAGCTCATCCTAGCCGGCCTATATACTCCTTTTGGTTGGCTAGACATTGTTGTGCAACTTCTTGGCGGCTTGCTTAACTCCTCTTGCTTGTTGCTTGATGATTCTACCATGCCTTGTAAGGAGACTTTGTCCTGCTATGGGCAAGGATGTAATCGACATGTACTCTGTCTTACCTTGTGTGGACATGCTACGTCAGGTGGACAAACTTTGAGATAACGGATTGGTTCGGGTCAGTTAGATTGGATTTAAGATTTTCCCCCTAGTAACAACACTAGTGCTCATATTGCAAGTTCACATTTATTCTAACTAGTGCTGTAAATATAGGTCGGGCTTTTTGACACAACACGAAATTAGCACGAGCCCGAAAGGCACGAGCACAACTAGGCACGAAAAAATACAGGCTTGGACACGACACGACACGAAAAATATGTCCTTAAGCATGATATACGACAAGCTCAAAAAGTATGACACGACATATTAATTTTTTTTTATAATTTATTATTAATAATAAAATATGAATTTATCGATTATAAATAAGTTAAAATAATAATAAAACTTAAATATAATACTGAATATTATAATTTTATAATTAAAATTATGAAAATATAAAAAATTAAGATTATATATTAATTTATTTATAGGGTGTGATATAAAAATTTGATTATTTATAAGTAAATATTTAAATTTTAATAGTGTTAATAATTTTTTATTTGATTATGAGTAAAATATTATTCAAAAGTTATATAAATATAGCTAAAGTTTTGATATATAGTAATTGTAAAAAAAAATATGAAAAAGTAAAACACAAATTTAAGTACAGATACAAAAATAGGTTGGCCTGTTTAAGAAACACAAGTCAGTACGAGCAAAACACGACACGAATTCGAGCATGGCACAAAAATGTTGGGCTTACTAGCCGTGTTGGGCCTATCTTATAAAAATGTTGACACAATACGGCACATCCTATATTTTTTTATAGCACGGCATGACACGATCCATTTTTTAAAAAGTATAGATAAATACAAGTCCACAGGCAACTTATAACACTAATTTCAGCTATGATGACTACTCACATAGTATTTTAAAATATAATAACTAATTCGGCTAGTTAATTATATTAATAATTTTTTTTTTTTTGAACTCAAGTAATATCATCTTGTTGAATAATATAAAATAAGTAACAAAGTTGTTAATAAATAAATAAATAATAATAGAGTAGTTTGGTGTGTAATTATAGGGTTTTCTTAGTAACAAATATTGCTGTCGTTGATTCGTTATCACGGGATGAAGGAAAGAAGAAAAAGCAGTTTTTATTCTATGAATAAACAAAACTAAGAAACCAAACCAACCAAGCATGGAAAGTTAAGGAAGGAAAGAAAAGAAAAGAAAAGTCTGCCCTTTTCTTCTGAGTATTTTCTTCTCTTTTTCCCCGAACAATAATAAAAAAGAAAATCAAAGTTTTGAGGGAATTTTTATATAATATCTCGAAAAACTCAGCCAGACAGAGAGAAAGAGAGAAAGAGCGCGTGTAGTGTACCAGATCTGTAGGCTTAAGATTGAAAAGGGTGAAATTTTGATGAAACCCAGAAACATGGGTGGAGTTGAGATGAAATGAGAGTTATTGGTCTTCGTGGTGGAGCTCCATTTGCAGTTCCCGGAGTTTGATGGAGTCCGAAACGGCGTCTTCTTCGGAAGAACAACGACTTGAAGGAGGAGGAGGAGTAGGAGGTGGTGGAGGACCCAATGATAATAGAGGAAAACACAGGATTCTTGCTGAGCTTAGGTGTCTTGAACAAGAGCTCAAATGCTTAGAGGTTTTTTCCTTTTTCTTTTCACTCCATTTTCTTTTGTTTGGTTCCCTGGAAAGTTGGGTTCTTGGAAAAAAGAAAAGAATCCCATTTTTTCCTCCTTTTGAGACTTTCCATTTGTTTGTTTTTTTGGTAAAAAATATATAAAAATTGATAGAAGAGTTGTTCATATTTTTTTTTGTTCCTGCACAAAAAAGCTACTTGTTTGTGTATTTTGAGAATGACAGAAAATGGGAGTATTGCCTAAATTGTGCTATACATTTCTTTTTCTAAAGTAACCTAAGGTTTGAGGTTTGACACACCAAACACAGAATGGTACTTAATTTTATCTTGCTAAGAATTTATTAGATGTGTTTAAAGCTGCATTTTAACAATTTCACTACAATATGTTGTTAAGAATTAGTTAGTTGATCCTTTTAAATGGCTCAACTAGAGAGTTAAACTTCTAAGGACAATTTGTGTGAGAGCTGGAGCTGAATATCTTATTGCAGTTGGATAGCTTGGGAGAAAAGCTAATACGAGTCTAAATGGTGGCTAAATTGAGGTTTCAAACAAGTCACTGCATTCAAGTTTTTATTGCATTTTGTGTAAGAATACAGATTTTATTTAGCTCCCAATTAGCTTACCCCAACTTAAGGTGTAAAAAAATTGCTTTGGAGTGCAGAGTTCAAGTCTCATAAAATTGCAGCCCTTATTTATCTGTGTAAGAATGTGGAATCGAGGTTTAGAAAGTACAATAGAGCGAGGTATATAATTAGGAGTATGGGGTTTGGAGTAGCCATAATATTATATCTCTTTTGGCTCTTGTTAGTTTAGAAAGTAGAATAAGGACTAAGAAGTATGTGGTTCTATACTAAAAATAATTGGTAACGAGTGAAGTAGCCCATGATCTTATAAATGGTATTAACTTTCCATACATTATCAATACGACACTCTCTAACAATCTGCAATGTACACTTTAACTCAAAAAGCTTTGAGATCTTCTAACCTTTTTAAAAAGCTACAACTTTAGTGAAATCGTAACTATGTTAGGTTTTTGTGTAAGCGAGTTGGATCGGCAAATTAATAACAGCCTTGTTCATATCTTCCTTTTCCCCATGGTTTATTGTTTACATGGTGCATAAAAACATATTTTTCCATACTCCATTACAAGTCTGTTTCTTTAGTTCGGTCTTTTGATCCTGATTCTTCTGATGTTCAGGAAGAGTTGGAAGAGCTGGAGAGAACTGAAAATGCCTCAATGATTTGCGCAGAGTAAGTACGAGCTATGGCTTCTCATGCTACTAAGCTTAAAGACAAATAGTCAAGCCATTGTTTTGTTATCTGCATTTAGATTTGAAAAGGCAGAACGGGGATTGATCAACTTGTTTTGACTTAACATGCTTTGTTTTGTTATTGTTCCTCAGGTTGCTGTCTCATATAGAAACCATATCAGATCCTTTAACTCCAACGTAAGGTTCAAAACTCATCTTCTCTCTTTCCAAGTTTGTGTTGCTATTAATAAACCTGTTTTGATTTCACAGAACAAATGGGCCTATAAACGTTTTATGGGATCGATGGTTTGAAGGACCCCAAGATTCACAAGGTTGTAGATGCTTGATACTCTGATTTGTGACTCTTTGGAGTACATTTTGATTCACCAGGATTTGATTTTTCATTCTATTATTTGATTTGATATGCTGCATTACATTTTGCACCTGCATTTGGTTCTGCAAATTTGGGGTCTGTGATAATATTGATGCTAGATTAATTGTAATCATTTATTTTTTCCATTAGAAAAGAAAAGTTTGTAAGTACATCAGAATCTTCAATGAGCTGAGAATGAGTTAATGAAGGCAATTTTCTCAACTTACATAGTTTTTAAAATATTATTTCATTCTTGATTATCTGTCATTATTAAGTTGTGGCTTTGTAAAAGAAAATTAAAAATTCCAGTTTCCACCTCCAAACAAAATAGTCAGTTATGGCTGCTTTTTGTTCGTTAAACTTTGATCATGATATTTTAATCCATTTAGATCCATAGCCATTGGAAGTGTACGGAAAGAATAAATTACTATTAGCAATTTTATTAAGATGGGTTGGCTCTTGGCAGGTTGTTTGAGACATAGTTTGATTAATTATAAAAATTTGAATATGTGGGTCCACAAAAAGCCAATGAAAGCCTATTCAAACAAAAAGAAAAAAAAGGGCAAGGGACTTTCTAATTCCATTTTGAATTAAAAGTAAATTTTTTAAAAGATTAATATTATATATTACCCTAACTAATGATTATTTACATTTTGAGCGCTTTTGTCAGTATACGTTGAAAGAAAACTATTGAAAATGGAATAGTTAGCTTTATTGAATCTAATGAACTATATACAGTATAATGTTGTTATGTTGTAGTCAAACGTCTAATATAATAGTTTCGAACTCTTTAATATAAAGAAGTTTTATGCTTTAATATATAAAATGAAACTATTTAACGATTTTTTTTTTGGTTAGTTTAATAAAATATTTTAATAACGGTGTCATTAGGGTAAGTATTATTTTAAATTTTGTGTTTTGTAAAAGTTATTAATTATCATTTGTTTTGTTAAATGACAAAATGTATCTAGTATTTTTTAAAATGGTACAAATAGGATCCTGAACTGATTTTTGTCAAAATAAAATTTAATAATAATCTGATCTCAAAATATTATAACAAACTATTTATATTTATAGTATCTGTTCTTGTTAGGAATTGTCTTCAAGTTGATTATACTAAAAAAAAATTGTCGAAAATTAAGCTCAATGTCCTATTTTTACTATTTTGGAAAATATAGGGTCTATTTTGTCATTTAACAAAACAGAAGGTCCAATCGCTAATTTTTTACAAAACACAAGGTCCAAAATGGTATTTACCCTTAAATTTATAAATATATATATATAAATATTAATATTATTTATTTTAAATTAATTTAAAAATATATAAATATAAATATTATTTGTTTTATGTTAATTAAACTTATAATAATTTAAAATTAATTTAAATATGTATAAAAATATTAATATATTATTTATAACATTATTATTTTTTATTGTTATTTTTAATATTAGGAGTATATTCAAGTTTAATATTTTTAAACTTTATATTTATTTTCCTTAAATTTTTAAAACTTTAAATATATATTTTTTTTATAAAAACAAAATTAAAAATTAATTAGTTTTCTCGAGCTATGTGTAGACGGTCTTTCTTGAGCTCACCAACCCCCATGAATAATCTTGTGTTATTTGTTTTAGGAAAATGGCTTAATAGTTTGCCCCTAGTGGCATTTTTGTAAAGACAAATTTGTAAGCCAACTTGGGTTTTCTCTTATCTTAAATGCCTTACCATATTCCTCTATTTATAAGTTCTTGCAAGAAACAAAAGGAGCTTGGAGTGTGGATGGCAATACATGTTTTCAGAAGACTTTATGGTCGTTGAATGTTCCTCCAAAGGTCAGTAACTTTTTTTTGGAGAGCTGCATCAGGTGTCCTTCCAACGTGTTTTCAGCTTAAAAAACATCATGTCCCTGTTAATGCTGCTTGTCCTTTGTGCAATGTTGCTGCAGAAACTGTGCATCACGCCTTGGTGGGGTGTGAGGTTGCTACTGCTGCCTGGAATCGCAGCTCGGTGGATGTTAGGGGCGGCTCTGCAACATTTAGTAGCTGGCTTCTGTTATTATTCGGTAGGGGACGTGTTAGTGAGATGGAGGAAGCGGCTGTGGTGAGTTGGGCTACATCAAATATTGTTGCATCAGCAAAAAACATGCTTGATCAATATAAATGTGCTCAAGGTAGAAAAGGTCTTTCTTTGTCTCCTTTGAATGAAGGGGGCGACATTCTGAGCATTGGAATGCACTTATGTTACATAAGATCAAAGTTAATGTTGATGGGGCTTTGTTTGATCAAGAGGGTGGGTTTGATATGGGTTGCGTAGCTCGGGATCATCATGGTAATATGCTAGAAGCTTTCACTAAAGGGAAGATTGGTCGTGTTCAACCTGAAATTGCGGAAATAATAGGCATCAAAGAAGCTTTAAGTTGGATTGCATATCACCCATGAGACCACGTTATTTTGGAAACAGATAGCTTGGTCTGTGTCCAAACTATCCAAAATAATTTTTTTTATGATTTCTCAATTTGATTTACTTGTTCAAGATGCTCGTAATTTGTTTTTAGTTTTCTCATATATTCAGTTGTGTTTTGTTAAACGATCTGCAAACAAGTTGGCTCATTGCTGGCAAGAGACTCTTGTTTTTCTACAGATTGTGTGCTTCAGTTGGAGGATTGTTCTGCTGAAGTACGTTCTATTATTTTGAACGAAATTATTAATTAATAAAGGTGCCGTTTGGTAACACTTTTTAATCAGTTTTCTATTTTTAAAATTGAAAAAGTGAAAATATTTTACAAAAATATGTTCTATAAAACTGTTTTTTACTTTTTAATTTTTTAATTGAGAATCAATTTTTTTTTTTTTTAAAAAAAAATCACTTTCAATATTTTTTTAAACACTTTTTTTTTTCTTAATCAATATCTTGGACTTCGATCATGACCTGGACCCAAATCCCCTTACGGTCCTGGCGTTGAACCCGGCCTCTAACTTGAACCCAAATTCGACCCCGAATCTAGACCCGACGTAAATAAAATCAAAAAATGAAAATGAAAATGAACTTTACAGAACACACTTGTGTTTTCTGTTTTTAAAATTGAAAAATAAAAGTAGTTATAGAACGCATTTTTATTTTTCAAAAGAAAAATTTTTAAAAATAAAAATTTCATTTTGTGATTAAAAAATTAGAAAATAAAAGTATTAAGAAACGACACCAAAACTTTTAATTTTTAGTCAAAAAAAAAAAATAAAATAGTGTAAAACATCATGGCTGCGGGTGCGGGAATGCTTGGAAAAGTGAACATTAGAGCAAAGACGCTGATGAGTCACAAAAGCGCGCTTTCTTCATTTGAAGTGATACGAGGAAGAACCTTTTTTTTTAGCACAAACAATCATAAAATCAAATCATAACACCACACAAATAAATGTGTCTGCCCTTTTTTTTGGGAAGTTTTGGATCGAGGATTATTGTCTTGTCACGTTATGTTCCTTCTTATATTATTATTATTATTCTCTTCATCTCATTCAGTGTTTTTATACATTTATAACATGAATGAATTCCCTTGAAACGTTTCTTCGTGTTATATACAACATGTTCGTAGAATCATCAAACTCTGTCAATAATTATTATTATTAATTTTAATAATAATAATAATAAGGCGAAGTTGGAGATTGTCACCTGTCATTGAAACGCAGAGACGAGTAGTGTAGTAGTAAAAGTGTGATTAGAATGATTAAAAACGACACACAAAGGATACGCAGGTAATTACAAAGGAAGAAACCATATTAACGGTCCAATTAAGGCAAACAATTCCAAAATCAAAATAGCGTATTGTCCTCATTACGTATGCCAAAGCTTTTGAAACGTTTTTTCTTTTCTTCTTTTGGTTGGGTTTGGTTTGTTCTCATCGCACTCAACCTTTCTAATCAATTAAATTAGAAGAACAAAAGAAAAAAAAAAAAGAAATTAAAGGCTTAAGGGACGCCATTCATTCCACAAAGATGTGGTTTTGAGCTCAACATAAGCTCAAACACGTGTTGTTCGTTTTTTCAATCCTCAGTCCCAGGTCAGTCTCATTCATTTTCCAACATTAAATCCCCTCCTCCGTTTTCTGGGTCTTTTTTTTTTTTTTTCTTAATACCCAAGTTCTTAATTTTGTTTCTATTGCAATGTAAAAGGGAGAGCTTTTCTTGAGTTGCATATGTAATGGTACTGGATTTGACCACCTTTAATGATGCTAAATCTAAGTTTTGGTTTTTGGTACAATTTTTTATTTTCAGGGACTAAATGCTAATTTGGTCTGTTATTTTATTTGTTTACTGGTCATGAATCATGATGAGATGGATTGTTTTGGCCAATTGATATTTCACACTGACTTGTTTTGGGTTCTGATTACTCTTTCTGATGGTTGCTTTAGCTTCCAAAATATCGATTACTCGGAGATTGAACAAAGTTTTTAGTACATCAAACTACCAGATCAATTTTTTTTCGTTTTCCTTATAAAATTTATTTATTTATTTATTTTCTTTTGCTTAATTCTGTATTTATTTCAGATTCAGGACAACAATGTAATCTTGGGTAGTTTTCAAATCCCCATAACTTTCTTTTTTCATTGTTAATTTCTATTGGATTTTTCAGGTTGACCTTAAGAAGAGTCTGGAAATGGAGTTCAAAGAAGGGAGTTCAGTGGAGGTGATGAGAGAACAGATGGGTCCTTACGGTCCATGGTATCCTGGCAGGGTAATTGGTGTAGATGGCAATGATTACACGATCAGGTACAAGTTTCTTATGGACAGTCGAGGAAAATTGGTTGTGGAAAGGGTGCAGGAGAAGAACATGAGGCCTCAACCTCCACAACATGATCAGGAGAAGAAAAGATGGGTGGCTGGTGATATAGCTGAGGTGTTTGATACACAGTGTTGGAGGGTTGGAAAGGTAGCCAAAGTATTGAGAAAGGGTCGTTTGGTTATTAAGTTTTATGGGTTCATTCAACTCAAGGAATTCAATGTGTCTTGTTTAAGAACTCATAAACTTTGGCATGAGAAGAAGTGGTCACTGCTTGTCAAAGTAAGGGCACATTTAGTTTTTTCTTTTTTGTCTTCTGTATTCTTTTGACAATTTGACCTTGGAGATTTTATTTTTCAACTTTTTCAACTATTAGTTTAGTTATTTTCAGCTATTTTGTCTTTCTTTGAAGTTTAGTAATAATCGGTCTAGTATCATAATGTTTTGTATGATTGTTTGTCTATGTGAATGGAGTTTTCTTATGTCTTAGCATATGTGTTTTACAGGTTCAAAACCATGGACAGGAAGCTAGCCATTCTCCACAACAAACTATTTCAAACCAGTGTTGGAGCTTGGTTTGCAGTGATCCAGTTCAGGCAGTTTGTGAATCAAAAACTTGCACAAAAAATGAATATGTACCAAGAAGCCTTAAGAAGAGAACAAATGCCTTTGATCCTCTTCATGAACCAGTCTCCAAGAATCAAATGTTGGGAAAAAACATTAGGAAAAGAACATCCAAACCAGTTGCAGGAGTATTCAATAGCCCTTTGGTAAAAAACCATTCTTTGTATACTTTTCACCAAATAAGATTAGATAACACCACCAAACCGGAACAAGAAACAAACAACTGGTTACATTGTTCTGTTCAGTCTACTGAAGATAGTAACGAGTGCTCGGTTGCTAGTTGTAGTTTGAACGAGTCTGCTAACTCCACAAGAGGAAGCTCACTCAAGCTTAACGAAAAGAATTTTCCTGATTCGGACGCTGAGTCATCTTCATTGCCCTTGTTGTACAGTAAAAGGAACACAGTTCTTCCATGTCTTGGAAGCAAACTAGGAGTTGACATCCATAACTTGGAGCTTGAAGCCTACAAGTCAACAGTTTTGGCACTATATGCTTCTGGCCCCTTAAGTTGGGAACAGGAGTCTATGCTAACTAATCTACGCCTCTCTCTACACATTTCAAATGATGAACATTTGCTTCAGCTGAGAAACCTTTTGGCTGCTCAAGTTGTTTGATCATCTTTATCTCGGTCAACACAGACATGTTTGGTATCTGCTGAAAAATTCAGGTGATTAATTCTCTACTAATCTCTTGAATATTTTGGCTGCTGTACTTTGTAGCTCTTTTAAGTTGTAGATACATGTGTAAGTAAATTGGTCCAGAATTTCTTCAGTTTTGTTTTTGTTTTCATTTGTAGTCATAATAAGTAAAAGTGACAATGTCTATGTCCAAAAATATTACATATATGTAGTGTTAATAATAAGTATGTAAATGCTTTTTGGATGCCAACTTGTTTGTTAAAGATGGAATGAGATCTTTTAGTTCTTGACTGTGTTTTCGATGATTGTTACAGTGGTTGGGATCAACAATAAAAAACTGTATGAATGCTTTCATTTGGAGTTATGTATGGAAAATATTAATAATAATAATTGAAATGTGTTTACGCAATGAACCATTCCATGTTCAAATTGATGAAATTTCCTTTTCCCTTTCTAATTAAACAAATTGAAATGTTATTCCATTTCAGTAGACAACCCAACTTAACTTTGTGTGCTATGATTGTCTCTCTTTATTTGGGCAAACTTTATGGCCGCTGATACTAATATTCCTTCCAATGAAATTTTGAAATTGTTTTCTCGTTTATATACTTGGAGTTGGAACCATTCGCCATAAAAGGCTTCTTTTTTATTATTATTATTATTGTTATTGTTATTATTATTTAATTAATAATAATAATATCTAATTATTTAATTAATTCAGTTATGTAAATATCTAATTTGTTAAGTGATTATAAATATGTCAAGGTTGTTGAGAATATAAGAGTTTTTCTCATAAATATCAATAATCAAATTCGGTTATAAATATTAATTTATTTAAACTATTAAATAATGATTTAATTAAAGGGATTTTACTACTATAAAATGAAGCTTGATTTGAGAAATCAGAACATCTTTTTTTTAAAAGTATATTTTGAAATTTGTAGAGAGAAAAATGAAACTATTTTTCTCTTAGTTGTTCTTCCTTGTGTTTGAGAATAAATGTTATACACTTTATCCTCATTGCCCACACTATTCCTTGTGTGGTAGATCGATTTGGAAGACACTAGTGTAAGTTCAAATTGCATATTCCTCATCAACTGAATTAAGGAATACAACTTATGAGAAGTTTAGAGGATACCCTGATAGACTTCAAGAGGTATAATCTAAACTTATTTTGTTTATTGTTTTGATTTAATGTGCAAACATATGAAGATCCTAGGAGCTATGTTACGATGATAATTAAATAATACGAAACTTTTTCGTTGTGTACTTAATTTAGTACCATAAAACTAACAAGTATAAGTTTAAAATTAATACTAAAAGTGCAGTTTGTAGTAATGTGGGTTCTGAACATTACTCGTAAGAAGATTTGGAGGTGCAGTGCAGGGATGGTGCCAAGAATGTATCCATCAAGATTGAAGGCACGCAATTGTAAGGACTAAAGATCACCAAAAAGAGTAATTTGTCTAATCCAAATGAAGATTTGATGGAAGTAAATAGTTGTTTGGCAAAATGACAGATGGAGTGTCGATGGCGAGAATGGTCAGAGGAGCCGCTGGTTGGTATTCTGCATCTGCAGAGGAGCGAGAGACTGTTTGCTGTTTCTTGAATTTCCAGGAGATTAGAGACTTTCCAAGGAAAATGCAGTAACCTGAGATAGACCTTCGTGTGTCCAAGCATGATCCCCAATCTGCATCTGCAAATGCTCGAAACTACAGTGGTGTGGGAGCAATTTTGTAGAAGAACAAACCTTGTCCAGGGGTTCCTTTGAGATATTGGATGACACGGTTGGCTGCTATGAGGTGAGGGGACGAGGTGCTTGTAGGTACTGGCTTAATTTATTGACAGCAAACGATATGTCAGGCCAAGCGATGGTGAGGTGGAGAAGCTTCCCAATGAGGCTTTGATATTGAGTTGGGTTGTCAAGTAGAGGACCTGTCTCATTGTCAATATTGATATTGGGTTCCATGGGGGTGGAGACAGGTTTTGAGCCAAAATGGACGTTGAGTGACAGATATACCACGATTATTTTGAGGCCTAAGAAGAAATGAAGTGGTTCAAGATTTTTAAGTTTGAATTGGGAGTCAAGGTTGTTGATGAAGTGATTTAGAGCTGCAGTGTCATTTGTTGCAACTATTATGTCATCAACGTATGTTAATATTGCTAAGAAGACATTATAATTTTGTCTGATAAAAAGAGAATGGTCATTCTTGGACTGGATGAACTGTTGTTGGAGCAAGGTAGTGCTGAGTTTGGCATACCATTGCCGTGATGATTGCTTTAGGCCAGATAGACTCTTTTTCAATTTGCATACTGCATTGGGAGGTATGTTGCCTTTCGGTTTGTATCCTTGAAGTAATTTCATGTAGGGGTGAGCATAAAATCTAGAAAACTGAAAAAATCGTTCAAACCGACCTTCCAAACACTGTTGGAACCGAAATCGACAAAACTGAAAACCAAAAAAACTGCCATTAAACAGTCGGTTTTTTTTTTTGGATAATAAATTGACCGAAACTGACCGCTATACATATATATTAATTTATTAAGTTTTTTTTGCTTTATGTATTGTAGTTACTAATAATATATTATTATTTTATTAATATTAAAGTTTTAAAAAAATAAGATAATTAGTTTTTAAACAATTAATTTGTATGTTTATAGTTGTGAAATGTATAATAATATGTTTAGAGAATAAATTGAATTATATATTTTTTTTTAAAAAAAAAAGTTCGGTTTGGGCGGTTTAAACCGACCAAACCGAGGTTTCAAAATGGTCAGTTTTAAGATAGGTTATGGATTGGTCGGTCGATTTTCGGATTGCACCAATCCATACCAAAAACTGAATTTTAGATTTTTATATAGAAAAAAACCGACCAAACCGACTGATGTTCAGCTCTAATTTCATGTAAGTATCCTCATGGAGATCACCATGTAAAAATGCATTATTGATGTCCATGTGGTGGAGATACCACTAGTTTATTGCAGCTAAGGCAAAGAGTAGTTTAAGTGTGTTGAATTTTGCCACAGGGGCATAAGTTTCGAAATAATCAATGCCTTGTTGTTGTATGTAGCCTTTGGCTACAAGGCGAGCTTTGCTGATGGTGTATTGTCCTGAAGGTAAGGGAACAACTATCCAAGTATGGTTGGCTTCTAATACATCAATCTCTGATCCATGGCTTGGTTCCATATTTTCTCTTTGCATGCTTGGGTATAGGAAGTTGGTTCAAGCATCTGGTAGGTTGCAAGAACTGCTGTCCTGAATTGAGGTGAGAGTTTATGGTAGGAGAGGTAATTTGTGAGAGGATATGGTGTGCTACGGGTGTTGTTGCAACTATAATCCTTAAGATGGACAGGTGTACTGATTTTTCTGTCTAATTTGGTTGATTTAGGAGCTTCTATGTTGTTTTTTGTTGTTGGTAAGTTTTTTGCTAATTCAGTAGCTGGTTTGTCAGCTGGTAAGTTATCTGCATTGTCAGCTAGTTTGTTAGCTGGTAAGGTGTCTGCTGAATTGGGTAAATCTAGTAAGTTGTCATATTGAGCTGTGGGAAAAAAATTGATCGATTTCTCTGTTTGGTTTGTTATTTTGCAGAGAGTATATTCCTCATAAAATATGACATCTCTTGATTGAAATATATGATTTGTTTGTATGTCAAGAAGTGTGTATGCTTTCATATGGTCGGGTAACCTATGAAAATGCATGATTTGATCCGAGGTGCAAACTTATGGTCAGATTGAGTAGGGGAAACATAACCAAGCATCCAAAGTTTCTTAGATGATTATAGTTAGGGGTTTTTTATGCAGCAGTTCATATGGAGTGTTATCTTTGAGAAGAACAGATGGTGTTCTATTAATGAGATAGACAACAGGTTTAACCATGTAATTCCAATAGGATAGGTGGAGATTGGATTGAAAAGTAAGTGCTCCTGCTACATTGAGTATGTGCTGGTGTTTTCTTTCAACAATATCATTTTATTATGGTCTTGCCACACATGAATTCTGGTGTGTGGTGCCTTGAGTGGCATAAAAACTAGTGAGATTTAACTCTTTTACATTGTCTATTCTTATGGATTTGATATTCTTTTTGTAATGAACATTGACAAAGGTGAAAAAATTGTGAATGATTGTAGGGGCATCTAATTTAGCCCGAAGTACATATAATCATGTGTACCTTGAATGGTCATCCACAATGGTGAGGAAATATTTGTATCCTTCTGTGGAAGGAGTGGGGTAAAGTCCCCAGATATCAAGGTGTATCAAGGTACATTTCAAGTGAGACAATTATAGACGTAGATGCATCAAAAGGAAATTGTAGCCTTTTATTTACTTTGTTTGTAATCAATATAGAAGGATGACCAAGGTGTGAATGCCAATGGTTTGTAGTGTGTACATTACAAGATACAATATGTTAGGCTTGGTAATAAGAAGCATCTTGGTGTAGGTAGTAAAGTTTGCCAATTCTTCTAGTTGTCCCAATCATCAATGTCTAAGAATGGTCCTGAATATGGCATATGTTAAGTGTAAAAGAAACATTATATCAAGTGTCATCAAGTAAAGAGGTAATAGAAAACAAATTAATTGAAATTTAAGCACAAAGGGAACATTATAAAGAGTGATAGCAGAATTTAAAGTGACAGTGCCAATGAGTTCTGTTTGTACATTATTACCATTAGGGAGTGTGACAGATTTATGTATTGTGGATTTTGTGATGTGAGAAAAACATCTAATGTTACAACAAACGTGGTGAGTGGCACCACTATCTATTACCCAAGAAAGTGGAGGTTGAGATTTTTTGTTACCAATGGAATTGTTGATTGTTGGGCCTTCTGATGTTGAAGCATCAGTAGTTGGCTACAATTGCTGGCTTAGCATGGATATCGGCTGTCGACATTGAGCTGCAGTGAGTTGAGATGTTGGGGATCACCTTGTGAAATTGAGAGTTGATGAGTCTGAAGAGTTGTTCAGGGGAGAGAACCGGTTTTTGGTTTCTTATTGGTGTTGGAAGATGTAGCATTGGATCGATGTTTTCCATATTCAGGGGGAAAGCCATGTAAAAAATAGCACTTGTCTTTGTAATGGCCAGGTTTTTGACAGTGAGTGCAATGAGGTCTTGGTCTTTTGTTTTTTGGAACTTTGATTGGCAGCATGATTGGGGTCAATTGCATGAGGATTTGTGTTTATTGCAGTAGTAATGGGAGGTGTTAATCGATTGCCAAGGGTTCTTTGTCTTTCTTGGTGAATGACCATAGAAAAAACTTTGTTTAGTGGTGGGCAAGAATCAATTAACAAGATTTGATCAAGAGTAGCATGATAAGTTTCATTCAATCCTTTGAGGAATTGTAAGATCACTTGATCATGGTTGATGTGATCTTGGGTTCGTGCTGCAGCTGCACAAGTACAATTGATTCTTGGACGAAGTTGGTTTATTTCGTCCCACATTGCTGTCAATTTAGTAAAGTAAGCACTCACTGTGTCATCACCTTGATGTAGATATGTCAAGGTTTCATTTAGCTCAAAGATTCTTGGGTCATTACCTTGATTAAACTTGTTGTTTAGAATAGCTCACATCTCGACAGCAGTGTCGAGATACATAATACTGCTCTTAATCTCAGGTGAAACAGAGTGTAGTATCCATGACATGACTAATTGGTTACATCTTATCCAAGAACTATAAAGAGAATCATGCAAAAGGGGTTGAGGTAAAGTACCTTCCAAAATGGAGTTTTGTTTCTTGCACCTATGGAGATCTTGAAATCTTTTTTCCATGGCTGAAAGTTGCGATCATTGAGGATTGGAGTAGCAAGAACCAATCCAGGATGGTATGCGTTACTTAGGTAAAATGGAGAACGAATGTCTTCATATGGTGCTCTATCGACTGGATTGGATCGAGGAACATGAATCTGTTCCTATAAGGATTGTTCGACTGGATTGGATCTGGAAGCATGAATCTATTCTTGTGGGATTTGTTCGACTGGATTGGGTTGAGGAGCATGATCTGTATGTGGATGCAAATCGTCAGCGAATTCGTTTATTGGTGGTGGAGCAACGGTAGCATCGACCACTGGAGGATTATGTGCAGTGGAGGTAGCTGAGATGGTGGCTCGAGTACGCACCATTGTTGAAGATGAGGAAAGCTTCAATTGAATTCTTGAAGCTTGAAGGAGGAGTCGTCTGATACCATATTAGTAGAAAACAAAGTTTTTTCTTTTATTCAAAATGAAGAAAATATTCGTTGCATTGAAACAGAGTAGAGGGATGCAATATATATACAAGCACAGTAATGTCTAACTAACATAACCGACTTAACCAAATAAACTAATTTAATAGTCATTGAGTTTTTTTTTTTTAAAACAAAAGGCAATTTATAATACCATTAATACAATTTGTGCAAATTGTATGCAAAAACATTGTACTAAAATAATAACAAAAATATAATTATCTTAAAATAATAATAATAATATTATCATTAATTCGTGTGTCTAAGTATAACTTTATTTATTTATTTATTTATTTATTTTGTAAGGATGTTTCTAAGTGTAACTTAATCTTACTGATTTGTTATATAATATTTTGTCCCATTTCATAAAGAGTTTAAGCACTATTGCCTTTTGATTTAACCATGATTGTCAATCTCGTCATTGAGTTTTTTTTTTAAAAGTAAATTCATAATACTGTTAATACAGTTTGTGTATGCAACATCCTGCTAAAATCATGACAAAAATATAATTATCATAAAATAATAACAGTTTAAGTGTAACTTTTATTTATTTATTTATTTATTTTTTTTTTTAGTAAAAATGTTTCTTAGTGTAACTTAATCTTACTGTTTTGTTATAAGATATTTTGTCACACTTCATAAAGAACTTTAGCATCATTGTCCTTTGATTTAACCGTGATTTGTCAATCCGGTCATTGAGTTTTTTTTTTTTTTTTTTTTTGGCAATTTTATCCATGTTTGTGAAATAGTATCAATTAACTAGCCCTTAACATTAGTTACTAACTTACTATTTCACAAAGAATATAAATGTCAAAAACTAAAATTTAAATTGACAAATAACAATTAACTCAGAGATTCGACAAATATTAAAGTTGGGTCGACGTCATTGGACTTGCAAATTTTAGAAATTAATATATATATACAGGGATACGATTTTTTTTTTTTTCCGTGATGTACTTTCACAGAATGTATTCCGTAGTACATTAGATGGGTCTCAGAGTACGTTACTATTTTTTAACCCTAATTACCCCTATATCAACTCCAGCCCTCAGATCAAATAACTCTCTCATCTAACGGTAACCGTACATCACAGAATACATTCTGTAAAAGTACATCACGAGATAAAATCGTGTCCCTATATATATATAAATATATGGGTCATGACCTATATAACAAAACCAGATTATATTAAAAAAAATATATGGTATTGGATGGGTAATGCACATTAATATACATGAAAAAAAGGTAAATGGCGGCAAAACCCCCAATACTTTCGTTTTGGTTTCACTAAACCCCCAAAACCCAAATTTCTGTGGGTAAACCCCCAAAACCAAGAAACTGTTAGCAATTTAACACTTCCGTCCAAATTTAGCTGTTAACTGCCAGATTGGATTGTCCACGTGGACACAATAAACACGTGGCACAATTTTATTGGTCCACGTAAATAATTATTTTAAAAAATTTTAAAAATAAAATAAAATTAATTTAAAATTTAAAAAAAATTATAAAAAAAAAGTAATTTTTTTTTTCTTTCTTTTTCTTTTTCCCTCTTTTTTGTCTTTTCTCAAACACATATACCCTTCTCTTTCTCTCTCTCGCAGGTACAGCCCACCACCATCTTCAACCATTGTGGCTGCAGTGAGGCAGCAAGCGTCCAAGACCACCACGCAGCCCAAGACCACCAACAGGCAGCCCAACCTCCTCCAGCATCGTCCTCCTCCGGCCTCGTCCTCCTCCGCCGACTTCGAAGCCATTAAAGCCACCACCCACCATCTCCTCCATCTCAGATCCGCCATTAAAGCCGACGAACAAAGATGTAGGTTCGACGTGGTTGTGGAGGAGGACGTCGGGGATGACCAAGCTAGCTCGGATCGATCTCCTCTCTCTCTCTTTCCCGATCTCTTCTCTTTCTCTTTATATTTAGGGTTTTCAAATAGTTGTGGGGAAATAAAATTAGGGTTTTCAAATATTAATTTTGGGGTTAAGATTTCGTATATATATGTGTGTGTTTGTTTATTTGTTGGATTTGAATTTGTTTGAAATGGTTTGAACTTGGTTTTGTTGTTTTTTTTTTTTTTTTATGATGTGGATGGTTGTGGTGGTAGCAGATGACTGAAGAAGATGAAGAAAAAGAAGATGGTAGTGGTGGTGGTAAGGAAGGAATGGTGGTGGGTGGTGGGTGGTGGGTGGTGGCTGGGTGGCTGGGAAGGATTTAGGTTTAGGGTTCAATAGTAAGAAAAAGAAAAAAAAAGAAAGGAAAAAAAAAAGAAAAAGAAAGAAAGGAAAAAAGAAGAAAGAAAAAAAAAAAGAAAAAGAATTTTTTTTATTTTTAAAATAATTAATTTTTTATTTTTTTAAATAATTATTTACGTGGACCAATAAAATTGGGCCACGTGTATATTGTGTCCACGTGGACAATCCAACCTGGCAGTTAACAGCTAAATTTGGACGGAAGTGTTAAATTGCTAACAGTTTACTGGTTTTGGGGGTTTACCCGCAGAAATTTAGGTTTTGGGAATTTAATGAAACCAAAACGAAAGTATTGGGGGTTTTGCCGCCATTTACCCATGAAAAAACTGTCATGGTCTTATCAATTTTATCTAACTATTAAATTTAATGATCTTTATTTAAAGTTATAATAATTTAATTTAAGAAAATTACATTGTATACCCACTTTATTTTATTTATTTTAATTTTTACCTTTATTTCTATATTCTTTAAGATATATTTACACTTTTATAGATGATGTCTCCATTATACCCCTTAAGTTAGTGTAAATCATGTGCTACATTGGCGCGTTTAATAAATTGTAATTGGAATTAGAATAATCAATGAGAGAAATGATCGGTTTAAAATAGAATATAATCAGAAACAATATTTTATTATGCTGTTTACTAAACTCTCCGGAAAGAAAACTAGAATCATATTATTTTGTTTATATAACTAGGAAAGGTAATTAGAATGCTTTAATTTGACAAAATTGTCATTATTAGAACATGTAATTATTTTCTGCTTATAGATTTTTAAAAAGCATATTTATCTTTTTTATTTTTAATTAATAAAATAAAAATAAAAATAAATTAAGTTAGATAAAGGAAAAGTATTCTCTATAAAAATAGGGGAGAACCTTTCCCTTTGTTTTTCTCCTTAAGTTATGTGGGTCCCACTACTTTCTCTCTTTCCAAAATTTAGTAAACAATTGTATGAGAATCAATATATGCCATTAAGTGGAGGGCAAAGCTATATTAGACAACTCACTTATAAAAATGGATAAATTTTAATAAATATACTATGAAAGTATTTTTAATTATTGGATACAAAAAACAGGTATTCCTCAACTTATTCTCTATTATTTTACCATTATACCTTGCAAGTACTCTTATCAGCATTACTTATTAGAATTGTGTGTTTTTTTTTTTATTTTACTTCAAATTTTAATATTACACCATATTTATTTAAAATACATTATTAAAATTATATTTTGTTTTCAATTTTAATATATTTTATTTATTTCAAATATATAATATTAATATTTATACATATCCTCATATAAAAAAATAAACCCTAAGCAACCAATAAAATAAAATTTAGAGCAATAAATAATATAATTCTATAAATGTAAATTAATAATGAATTTTAAAGAAATTTAAAATAGAAAATGAGTTTGAATAAGGTGTTTTTAGTTTAATTTTTTTAAGAAAAAAAAAATTCTATTTTGAAACATCTTATGTGAGTGCACTTATAATACCCACTTTTGAAATATATTAGAATATGAATAATGTGAATAGATATATTGTATATATATAATTTAATTTTTAAAGAAACTTATATTTCGCAGCCTAATTTTTACTGTTTTTCTTTTGATCAGTTGAATTTTTTTATCTAAAACTGAGACAGCTAAAAAAAACATGCTAATAACCTTTATGTTTGTAATTTGTATAAGCAAGACAAACATTCAATAGTGATAAGTTTTTTTTAGAAAAGTAAAAAATAAATATTATTGTTTAGAGCATTGCTAGATGCCAGCATCTTTTATAGGTAGCGACTTACGATTAGTTAGCGATATTCCTTAAAAGTTATTTTCTTAAGTTATATGAGACCTGATACTTAATTATACCAATAGTAGTATGACACCGAGGAAGGCATTAGGCATGTTTTTTAGTATTTCTCTATTAGTTATTATATGATTAGAGCATCTCTAATGTAGATGTAAATGTAAAATATAACTCATTTTGTTAAAAGTCTACTCCAATTATGAATCAAATTACAATGTAAATATGTCACTTAACAAAATATGATCTAAATTTAAATCACAATATAACATGATATAAAATTTACATTACAATAAATGTTATATTTTTATATTTATTATATTATATATTTTTAATATGTTATTATTAAATTTTAGTTATCGTACACTTTTATATTAAATATTGACTTGTATTATTATTATTAAATTTAACATTTGCTTTTATATTATTATTATATTTTATATTTATTTAATAAATTATTAAGTAGAATATTAAATTTTATATGAAAATTTATAATTATATAATAGAGCATAATAATAATAATAATAAAAATTGACGTAAAAATAACACTTTTATATCAAATATAATTTAATTTGTTGTAAAAGGCCGTTGAAGATGGTTTGTATGTATTAAGACAATATGAGTCCCATGTTATGATGTTCTTTGCTTCGTTCAATGAGAGAGAGAGAGAGAGAGAGAGAGAGAGAGAGAGAGAGAGAGAGAGAGAGAGAGAGAGAGAGAGAGAGAGAGAGAGAGAGAGAGAGAGAGAGAGGCATGCATGTGATTCATCAGTGTAAGGAAAGTTAGCCCATTACTTTTGGCAGAGAGAGGGCTACGCTTCCCAACCAAAACCAGAATCAAAACCAAAGGTGAAGAGAAGATCGATGAACAAGTTGAACCAAACAAAAATACATTTACATTTATTTTTGTGAAGCCTAGAGGACCGTTACTTAAAAAGCATCTTTTATAGTTTTTACCCTCACTACTCACTTTCACTTTCACTTTCACTTTCACCACTAACTTATTATTAATTAATTCTATCTATTACAAAATCTATATATTGGGAACATGAATCTCTCTCTTTCTCTATTTCTCTTCAATGATTACAATACTTTTCTTCCTAATTAATAAACCTCATCCATGTTTAACGTAGATTGTATAGTTATCCACCTATAAGTATGTGGTCACTTTTGCATATATGCATGCATAAGTGTTTTGCTTTTATTTTAAGCTAATTAAATTGATTACAACTAATAATTAAATGGTTATTAATTGCATGTAGTAGTTAAATCCACCAATCTCCCAATTTCATGACCCTACAACAACATCATGAATATGATCAACTAAACCTGCACAAGTGTCTCTTTCGTAAATTGTGAGTTTGGCCTAAATATATATTTATGCATCTAAATATATATAACACTTCTTAACGGATATTATCTATAAATGGTTACTAAATAAATTTAACTATAAATATTAATTTTAAAAATATCAAACTATCAAATTTTGATCTAATAACGAATCAAATTTGAATTTCTATGCTTAATTTAACTACTTAATTAAAAAAAATATAAAAAAATATCTCTTTTTACACTATATCAAAAACATGTTCATACAAAAATATTTAACTCAAACTCAACTTTTTCTTTTCTTATTTTTCTTGCTAAAAAACTTTTTTTTTTAATTTTTTTTTTATCGATGGAACAATCTCAGCCCATATGATATAAAAATGAGAAATTTTTTTAATTAGATATAAAAATTAAGCATAAAAAACTCAAAATTTTCTAATTTTACCCATTCATGTGTAATATCCGTGCACCCTTATATATATAATAACAATAAATAAAAATAAAAACATATAGAATGATAATAAAATTATATGCCACGTCAACAAAAGTAGAATAAAAAATATTAGAGCATGAATATTATTCTAAAAAATAATATATTGTATAACAAAAAATACATATATCATTCACCAAAACATATATACTAACAATTATAATAAAAAAATATATATTACTAATATATACATTTACTAAACTAACCAAATTATATACCACAATTAAAATATATATATCATGACAATAAAATTATATACCACCATTATATATAATAAAATAGATCGAAACTAATTAAATATTATTTAAAATAAATAATATATTATACAATTAAAATATATAAAAATAATAATGAAATATATGTAGCATGCCAATAAAATTATATACATATATTAAAATATCTATATTATGTTAATAAAATTTATACCAATATTATACATATAGCAAAATAATAAATAAAAATATCATTTAATAATAATAATAATATACCATAAAATAAAATAAAATTATACTATACTATACAATAAAATTTAGGAGCTTTTTTATATTTACACTTCTAAACATTTTCTTTTTTTTTTTTTTTTTGCATTTTTACGGAATTTTACATAGGAACCCTATTGCAACTTATAGAGTAACCTAAATCGCAACCAAAAATTGTATAGCAACCTACATAGAAATCATAGGAGAAACCACTTTAGAAACCCAAACCGTAAATTTGAAAAAAGGTTAAAAAAAAAAAAATAGTATATGAGGTAGTTTCTCTAAAATCTATATACTAATAACTTACAACAACTAATAAAAAATTAAAAAAATCGTTACAATTTTAAAATAAAAATATTTTAACAAAATTAATATAGTTTACTTCTAATTCTAAAAAAATATGAAAAAAATTAACAAAAGATAATATGAAAATAAATAGTATGAAAGAGTTATTTTTTTTTTATAAGCTTTGAAATAAGAACATTTATTTACATAGTGTTATAGTGTTTTAATTGGATGTTATTTGCTATAATTTTCTCCTTATGGTGACTGTGGTCCCATATATTGGCTCATATTTTTTTTGAGCCTTTTCCCAAAAATTATGGTCTAATACTCATGAAACGTAATATTAATTTTATCTTTTTATTAATTAATGCATACGGTCAATTTTATATGTATGAACCTTGAATTGTTGTGATTGTATATAAGAAGA
Organism: Cannabis sativa; assembly: GCF_029168945.1. Taxonomy (NCBI): domain Eukaryota; kingdom Viridiplantae; phylum Streptophyta; class Magnoliopsida; order Rosales; family Cannabaceae; genus Cannabis; species Cannabis sativa. The sequence continues at coordinate 198,648 of NW_026870039.1, forward strand.
ACATCCTAATGTAAGGCAGTCATGTGCGTAGATTTATCCATTCTGTTAATCCGATTATTTATTTATTTATTTTTATTTATAAATATTTTTATATAGAAGAAGATAAGATAAATAAATGTACATCTATGACAGGGTGCAATGTTATTCAATCAAGTTTGGTTGCACATTTTGGTAACTGCAGAAATTTTTGGCTGTTGGACGTTCGTGCTTGACACATGTATATTCCATGAATCTTAGCTAAAATAAAGTACACATAATAAATTATAGTTTAGTTCTATTAGAAAGGGTTAGTTAAATTAAGAATAAAAACTATAATAGTAATAATACAGTTGGTTATTCGATCCGGTTAGCCTTCCCCACTATCTGCCAAACATGCTACATTTTTCACATGTGTTTGTATATTAATTATCTTCTTCATTATTTTCTTCTTTTTCTTTACATAAAAGGTGTACTTCGATTGATGACTAGGGTTTAACATATATAAGAAAGTTTCTTCAACACATTATATTTAGGACTTATTTAGAAGTAATTAATATTATGTAGTGTAGAGTGTTTAAGATTTTAATATACAATAGAATAAAGGGAAATTTACATGGTATACTAATTTTTGTTATTTTTTTACAAAAATACTGTCAGGCAGTATTTTTTACTTTTTTACTGTATTTTTTTATAAGTTTCATACTGCAGTATACTGTGTTAAGTTTTCACTGGTATTTTTTAGTTGTTCTACTGTTGTTTTGAGTTGTTCCGCCTTGTGTTTTATTGGTGTTTTATAAAAACATAGTATTTTTGAAAAGATTTTCGTGTGACAATATTTTTGTAAAAGTTGACCCAAATTTCAGTATTTTTGTAAATTTTCCTAGAATAAATCAAGACAAATACAACTTAATTATAGAGTAATTTGTGGCATAAATACCTAAGTTTAACTCCCAGTTGTAAATAAATATCTAAGTTTCATTTTTGGCGGCAATAATACCTAAGTTATATTTTTGGAACTCTGTAGGTACCTGATTGTTAAATATTAAGTAAATTGGTCCAAGTCATGAATTTTTAATTTTTTTAAAAAAATAATTTATATGTACTAATAAGAAAATGACACATAGATAATGATTTGACATTTAATGTTTAGGTACCTACAGAATTCCAGAAATATAACTTAGGTGTTATTATCGTCAAAAATTAAACTTGGGTATTTATTTACATCTGGGAGTTAAACTTAGGTATTTATGCCACAAATTGTCATGATAGTGGAAAATAATTGTGATTATATTCTTTCATTTGTGACAATGATGGTACTCCAAGACCATATATTTGTTCTATCTTTTTGTATGATCTTAATTTTCATATCAAATGATCATATATCTATAATTTTTTTATGCATATGAAGTACTTCAGGACTTCACTACTAATGAACAAACTTTATACATTTAAAATTTTTTGATATACAAAAGAAATAAAAGTTTGTTCTTCAATCATTTATAATACATTCAAAAACTCTCCAAGAGTCTATAGTATAATTTACGAATTTCTATTGCATATACAACCATACGTGTTTTTCAAATAATAATTTACTTACATATCTTTATTTCATACAAAGATCTTTGTCATACAGTGTGCGCGACTTTGAATTAACATCACTTAAGATATGTATTAAATTCTTCTTAGAATTTTTAGATAAGGCATATTTCAAATTCTCACTATATTAAGAGCTCCAAATAAATAACCTTTTGTTGCAACATTTATGTGACGCTTATAAATCCTCATAAAATTTATTCCAGGCTATAATCAAATCATGATTATATTTTCTCAATATTTAAGCCTTACTTCAATCAATTTCATGTCTATGCAAACTTTGTACATCAATTCATTTTGTACAAATATATATATGCAAATTTCTCATTAGAAATATTTATTTGCACACCCTACAGGTCTTATTTCACTTTATGCGAGTAAACTTGCCTGGATTGCGTTATAATATTTTGGCCAAAAACAAAATGTATGTCGATAATTCTCGACAAATCTGATACCACGATCCTTCTCATGTTAGTTATTGTATATGCAAACATTCAACATCTATTGTCGACAAAATTTTCATTATGATAATTTCCTCCCATATTGACATAACTTATAGAGATCTCTTTAAATTACATATTTTTCCAATATGTTTAATTATCATTTATAGGTACCTATATGGAACCACTTCAGGGATTCAATTATGATCAAATGTGTTATGTCTAACTTCTTTTCGGAGTCTCTTCTAGAGTACCGTTTTCATCACGGTTATCATTTTTAAATCATCAATACTTTATAACATTAAGGTATCTTCATGAGTACCTCTAGATTTAATAACTTTAGGACAAATCAAATGAATATTTATTAATAATTTTTACATTGTCCATTTACGCTTCAGGCGTTTTTAACTCATTCTAACTCAACTTTGAATAATATTGATTTGCAGTTGGTATAGATCATTTTGAACTATATCGTTCTTATATACTTTGTGCAAGGATCATTTGTCAAAAGTTATCATCGATCCCAACTGCTTCTCTTCCCCTGATCGAGAGAATTTTAAAAATTGTGATATGTAATAATATTAATACACTAGTAGGAATTTTAATATATCACAATAAATCAATATTTATTTAAACTCATATATATTATATACATTGAACTTCAAGTTCAAGTTCAATACTTATGAACTTAATTCATTTCTAAGAATGAGTCATACGTATACAATTAGAAATACATAAATTTACAAATTTTGTAAATCCATGATCATATGATCTTATCACATCGATAAGAAACTATGCAATAAAAATCTAATAATGGCTCAAGATTGTTAAAGAAATATAATTTAAATATTTTCTATGTGCAAATATATCCACATTCTTCTTTTGAGCCTTATAAATTAACAATGAGAAGAATCTTCTAGTTCTTCAACAAAATTTAGTCAAATCCTTTGACAATTTATTGTATATGATTGATCATATCAATATAACTCAATTCATAAACTTCAGGTTCACTATAATTTGTATTTCAATGAAACTTTCATAAGGTAATGTAAAATTACTACAACATATAAGTAATCATTACAAGTTTCATTTTTATATACACAAGTAAAATAATTATATTATTCTTCAAAACATATACACTCTTCAGGAGTTACTAATATGTTTATCAAACTTTATATTTTTTCAAGAATCACTATCATCAATTCAATGATGTGTATAATTTAAAAAGTACATGACAACTCCATCATGTTATTGTAATGGTCAAATAGATATAACCATAATATATCATTCATTTTTCCCCGTATCTTTCTAACGTGTCGTCTAATTTATTAACAGACTATTCATCAATCTAATTATCATGACTTGATATATTATATATTTAAATGTACAACCAGTACATACAATAAGTTATTTCTTGTCACTTTCATAACTAGATAAAAGTTATACATCTAGGTACATACATAGATATTTTACTTCTCCAAGTAGCAATTGTATGTAAGACTTCTTCAAGAAGCTTTTCAAATAATCTATTTTGTGAATCTTTATCACTTTGACTATATAAGATTATATTAGATCACTAACAAATATAAGTAAATTATATATTCACTTCTGAGAATATGCAAACTGAATTAAATAGTAAATGTATATATACATATTTTGTACCAACAATAGTTTGAAACTATTGATTTCAAGAAATAATAAAATATGTATATAGTAATTTGCTTCTAGCATTACCAATATATGTAAAATCTATATTCTTTGAAATAGAATTTCATGTATATTCATTCTCTTCAGGGAATGATATTTAAATATTTTAAATGTACAATAAATTTGTGATATACTAAAATATATGTACAATTCACATTCTACTCAATAATCAAATATAATTTTATCTTGATTATTCGTGTGTCCGTATTACAGGTATGTGACTACTATTATTCAATTCCACATGTACATGATTTATAGATTTCATGCACTTTGATTGTGTGTGGTATTTCATCTTTTGGTTGTTTCCACATTCTTTTGGAAATATTTGAGTAGTAAATAATGCCATCGATTATTTAAAATTATTGCATTCATTTCAGGGAATGACATTGAACAAGTAGAACATTATTATAAATTTCTTAAAAAATTATTAATTGTTCATCCATAAAAAATTATTCAGCAATTTCTTTTACAATATTTCAAAGAATATATGAATACAATTTTTTGCATAATCTTTAAGATGTATGAAAAATTTAATCTTTAATATATATCGCATGCAATAATTTCCTATATAAATATTGCAAGTAATAATAATGTACAATAACATGACTAATATGTAGAATACAAACAATCTTTAAAAGTAATTGAATTTAATTCGTATCATTCTCTCCAGAGAATGATGAACAATAAAAGCATGTCTCATGTATTTAAATAACATTAGTCATGTTCATTGTTATTCTTATACTTTGATGTTTCAATGCAATTTTCTTAATATTCTTTTTTGGGTATTCAAAATCCTCTATAAAATTACATCAATAATAATTATTTTTAATGATTCTTTAGTTGTATTCACATAAATACAATATTTTTTTTGACAAATATAAAATATTTACTTCATGAAATGTTTGTCAAAACCTATATCGATATTAGATTGCTTTTCATTGTCCTCTAGGAATACAAGAACATATATATAAATATGTGTACATCTCTTTCATTGTACATCAGTCAACTATATAATGAATATTACGTTTGCATAATCTTCAGGATATATGCAAGATTTTATTGAGGATGCATAATCTTCAGGATATATGCAATATTTTATCGATGATACATAATCTTCTGGATATATGTATAATTTATATAAATTTTCTCTATCATATCATAGATAAACAATAAAAGTATACAATATATGTATATATATGAATTCAATAATAAACATATAAGAATAAGAACATAAATATACATATATAATATATAAATATATAAATAAAAAATTAGATAGAAGAAAAAAATGGGTTTTTGAAATTATTTCAGTTAGATGAGTATATATATAAATATATATTTAGTGTATCGTGACCTTAAAACAATTCAAGAACTTTAATAAAATATTTACCTTGAGGCTTGGGCAAAGACTCGTGCTGATAACGTGTTATAAAATAATATAGAATAATATAAAATAGATAAGAAGAAAAGAAGAAGAAGAAGAAGATGATGATGAAGAGATAAAGAGAAATTAAGTGAATGAGAATTTCTCAGTTGTTTATTTCAATGGGGTGAACCCTTATTTATATAAAAGTATTGACTAAGGGAATGGAAAACTAAATTAATATGCAATAAAGAAAAATACAATCAAACATCAATGGTGATAATTTTTTTTTTTTTTATAACAGAAACTTCATTAAAAACCAGCAAAGAGAAATCATTTTATAGTAGCAACAAAGGGTGCTACTTCCCTTTCCAACAGGGGGTGAAAAACATTGTGAGACGTAGCCCAAGCCGCCACGTTGTGAGCCACCGAGTTAGTCGAACGGGGCAGCCAAAACACACAACCATGAGCTACAAAAGAAAGACAATTAAACAAATGCAAGAATTGAGAAGAGAGTTGCCAAACCGGGATGACAGACTTATTTATAGCAGCAACTAATTGAAGACAATCTGAAAAGAAGTTTGCCTCCCTGCAGTCCCACTTCACACATCAATGGTAATAATTAATATGGTGATTTGGACATTCATAAATAATATTACATAATAAATATAACAATTTTTGTTAAATAGTTGTACTTTATATATAGAAATAAAGAAATTAGAGGGTTAAATTTTACCCACTACTACAATGTTAGCCTTTAGAGACAGTTTTTTCAACCCCATTTATAAAAAGGGAAGCTAAAGGGTGTGAAAATACCCGCTATGTTCGAAATTGACATTTAGAGGCAGTTTTTTGATAAAAACCGTAGGTATAAAATTGTATTATACCATTTAGAGGCGGTTGAAAATTAAATATAATTTTTTTTTTCTGGACGACCCTATGGCGTCGGTTCCTTCATAGGAATCGACGGCATATGGTACACGTGTTTGCTGACACGTGTACCTTATGCCGTTGGCTCCTATGAAAGAACCGACGCCATAGGGTCAATCAGGGTATATGTTGTTCGATCGTCTTCTTCCTTCCCACTTCACTCAGCAACCAGCAAAACCAGAGAGCCCATTTCTTAGCAAAACCCTCGCCGAACCCACCTCCTCCCCACCATATCTCCCCCATTTCTCAACCATTTGAGCCCATTTTTTTTTAAATCCTCCATTTTCGATACTTAATAACATACACCTAAAAAGTTTTAATTTTTTACCCTCTTTGAGTGTCATCCGAACCCAAATAGTAAAGTTTGGGTTTGAAATCCGGCCACCCATTTTTCTTGAGAAATCCTTGAATCTCAACCTCGTTTAAGGTATAAATATTGTTTCTATTCATTTTTATTATGTACATTGTTTTATTTTTGGTTTTTGTAAATTATTATTTGAGTTTTTTTATTTTATTAGTAATATTATTGTGTTTTATTTGTATAGTGCCGGGAATTTTTATGGTGGTCGTCGAATTGCGGTTATTAGGTAATAATTTATACCTCAATGTATAGTATATATATGTATTTGTATATTTTATTGAATATTTGTATATAATGTGTGTATATATTGTGTGTATATAGTGTGTGTATATTTTTTTATGGAAATAAATTTTGTAATTGTATTTTATATATTTTTTGTAATATATATTTATTGTGAATAAAATGACATTGGAGGGATTTCATTCGTTTAGAAATAAAAAATTTAAAATTGAATTAGTGTGTGATATAATTTTATTTTTTTGAGATAATAGTGTGAGATATAAATGATTATATATATGTATGTATAATTTAGTAACTAAGTAACTTGTTACAATTTTTTATAACTAGTTATAAGTAATGAAATAATTAATTTTGTAATTTCGTTGTATTTCTTTATATTGTAGGTTCGGCATAATTTTGTGTGTAGCGTATTTCAGCTTGCAATTATAGGTATATACTTTAACTAACTTTTTCTTATTATATAATTAATTATCAATGCATGTTAGTTGAGTTTGAATATCTTAAATACTCATCCGTAGTGAAGTAGGTTCTGCAAATACATGTACTGCGGTCGGATGGGTGGATAAATTTTGTATTGTTTATCTGTTTTGTTTGCTATTTTAGGCACTTGTAAAATTTTTGGGAACGTCCAATTACAGCCGTTATGCTGCTGAAATTTCGGTAGAATTAGGATAAATCTTACTAAAACCATTCATAATATTTACATAACACAAATAACTAGTTAATTGTAACATAGTTGTTGACCGAGGTTTTCGGCGACCAATAAAATATTATAAGATTAGAGAGCTGTAAGAAAATTAGAGAAGGATTTTTACGTGGTTGGGGCATTAATGAGCCTTAGTCCACGAGTCTATCTTATTTATAGATGTCTTTAATACAAAGAATGTATTTGGTGAGTGTTTACTCTTTATAAATACAGAGAATGTTCTTGGTGAGTATTTACTCTTCCTGCTCTTATGAAACCCAAGATTCTCGACCCTATTTAATGAGCTTTGAGGGGGTATTTATAGTGTTTTTGGTGGGGTGATCCCCAGAATTATTGTACAAGTGTATCTGTAAGTATCCATAAAGTTGGGCATTCCCAATGAATATACCATGAGAAATGCATGGTCAAATCCCTAGGTGCTGTAGGGCTTTTATGTGGAATGTCCTTATTGTCTTTTGACTGATGTGACTCTTCACAGTGTAGTCGTCAATAGACTTAAATGATCATTACTTCGTAGCTGCAGATTGGGGGTTGTGCCGTCAGACTTTATTGCGTGTAGCAGTCCCAACACGTTTCCTCCCATGCGGCATTAAATGCAATTTGATTGCTCAGGGGAAGCCTGACACCTCGCGGAGATGCTTTAGTATTACTTGGGCTTCCGGGAGCGTATGGGGCTCCCTATGACTTCTCCGGGAGGCATGTCCCGGATGCTGCCTTATTACATAAGGACTTAGCAAATAGTTCAAATGTTAAGCTGTTTGATCCACGTGTCCTTGTCCGGTTGGTCCACGTATATTGGGCAAAATCAGGGGCAACAATAGTGATAAGAAGTTAGGTCACATAAAAAATAATTATATACACATTTATGTAAACTTTTTAAGTTTACCAACATTCTAATCAACTAAACAACCTAATAACATGAACTAATCTAAAACGAGAATTTGAGTAATTTATAAATTAATATGAGTAAATTGTGAGAAACTTAGTTAGTTACATTGTGTAATTAGTAACTAGCTATAATTAGTTACTAAATATATTAATAAAATAAACATATAAAATCCTTCTTTTTTTATTTTTTTTTTCTTTCATTTGAGAGGTTTAATGTGGATTTTTATTTTTCAAAGAAAATAAAGAGCAAAAGTTAATTAAAAGGGGAAAATATTAGTTAATACCCTTATTGCTTTACCAAAAACTTTTCCCCTCAACTTTTTTTATTAAAAATATTTAACATTTTACCAACATTCTAATCAACAAAACAACCTAAGAACTAATCTAAAACGAGAATTTGAGTAATTTATAAATTAATATGAATAAATTGTGAGAAACTTAGTTAGTTACATTGTGTAATTAGTAACTAGCTATAATTAGTTACTAAATACTGATTTTTTTTGGATAGGATTTTTGTTATGGATAAATCATGGATGCGTGAGGAGAGAGACACACTGCGATTTCAAGTAGGGTTCGATGCATTTTTAGAGTTTGCCTTAAAGAATTCTAAAAATCACGATCGTATTCATTGTCCGTGTGTAGATTGTTGTAATGTATCTAAAGGGAATATTACAATGATTAAGGACCATGTGTATTTACGAGGTTTCAATAGAAGTTATACTAATTGGTATTACCATGGCGAACATTTACCTAATGATCCATATCCATTAGGAAAGCAAGGGGTAGATGATATCGAGGGTAATGATTTCGATGATTATCCATTGGACTTGCTTAACGAAGCACATGAGGAATTTCTTAATGATCCTGAGAAATTCGATAATTTTCTTAGTGATGCTGATAAACCCCTGTTCGATGATTGTAAAAAACTAAGATTACCAACAATGGTAAAGTTTTACAACATAAAAGCAGAAAATGGAGTGAGCGATAAATGTTTTACTCAATTTTTAGCTGCTTTTAAAGATACCTTACCATTTGCCAACTGCTTCCCGAAATCTACTTATGAAGTGAAAAAAACGTTACATTCTATACGATTGAAGTATGAAAAAATTCATGCATGTCCGAACGATTGCATTTTATATCGTAAGGAATATGCAGACATGAATTATTGCTCGACTTGCGGTTTATCCCGCCATAAAGTAAACAAGAGTAAGGAGAATAGGAAACTTATCCCCCAAAAAGTGATGTGGTACATGCCTTTGATTCCGCGACTGAAACGATTATATCGTAGTGCAGAACATTCTGAAAATTTGATTTGGCATGAGACCAAGAGAGTGAAAGATGGAAAACTCAGACATTCTGCAGATTCCCAAGCTTGGAAAAAAGTAAACTGCATAAATCCTGAATTCAAATCGAACCAAGACACATTCGTCTCGGTCTGTCTGCGGATGGAGTAAATCCACATAGATCTCTAAGTAGTCGTCATAGTTCATGGCCTGTCTTCCTAGTTATGTACAATCTTCCTCCCTGGTTAGTGATGAAGAGGAAATTTAACATGCTTTCTTTAATGATATCAGGCCCGCAAAATAGACGGGGTTCATTATGCCGGACTCCTTCAAACATGATTGTCTCATCCTAGCTGGGAAGTTAATGAAAGACTTCAAGAATAGGATGACAAAAAACATCATAATGCCCTCTTTGAAAGAGAAGGATCTGGGACGACTGGGACAAGTCCCTGAAAAGCACCCCGAGATCGACGCTGCTGATTGGTGCAAATTTGTTGAAAGTTGACTAACTCCTGAATTTCTGGTACGCTAATTATATTAACACTAAGATAAACTCTTAAATACAAGTACATGTATCTAATGTATTTTTTTGGCATTGTAGGAATTGAGTAAGGTGCAACGTGAACGTTCCTCAAAAATTCAATCCAGACATCGAAGTGGTCGGAGTGGAATGGTGAACGTACGGGAAGCTGTGGTAAGTAATGCTTAAAATTTAATGTGCTATAATGTGCTATAAAATTTAATTGGTACTCATTTCATTGTTATAACGTTATGTAGAAAAAGGATCTCGAAGTTGCAGATCTCCCCCGCCACTGTGTTTGGATTAAATCTCGCACCAAGAGTCGAAAACTTGTCACTGATTACGACAAGGAAATTGCAGAGAAGATAGTAAGTATATATTAATCCTTAATTGAGTTCTACTCATGAGTTAGTGTATATAATTGATATACTAATTGCTTGAATATATGCGTGCATTAGGCTCAATTAGAGGAGAAGCTTAGTCAGGGACAAATTCAGGTCCAGGGCCAAAACGATATCCTGATGCAGGCGCTCGGGACACCAGAGCATCCTGGACGTGTCAGGGCTACTGGGTATGCTATTACTTGAAATGTTATTTATTTAGTTACACAAATAAAATCGTAGCTAATTTGCATTTTATGATTTGTAGGTTCCTGACCAGGGCATCTCAACTGTTCGGCGGGAAGAAAAGGGAAGTGTCTGATGTTGTGGCTCGGCAAGCGAAGGAGATTGAAAAATTAAAAGCCGAAGTCCAATCCCTTAAGCAGAAGAGAAATGCTGTCGAACAAGAGGAAGAAGGAGAGGTGGCTGGTGAGGCGTATGTTCCACAACCATACGCTCCTCAAGATGAGGTACAACCACAAACTTATGCTGAGGAGTTTATTTCCCTCAACGACCAAGGTATCCTGTACAATTTCGATGACCATGCGGCCCTTAATCAGCAAGTACATCTCTGCTCTGACAACATCGACAACATTGTGGCCCGAGGGTATTTGTACGAGCATGTTGGTATAATCCAAGTTCACTGCCAGAACTACGATGATTCACATGCCCGGATTATGGTTTCAGAAATCCTGCCAGAGGACGCTGAAATCTCAGTCCCAATTGAAGAGTACAGATATGTTAGGGACGTATACCAGATGTTCCTTCCTTGGCCTAAACACTTAATTCTAACAACCGAGGTAACTTCTCTTATAAATTAATTATTAATGATTAGTGGAGTTTGAATATCTTCAATATTCATCCGTAGTGAAGTAGGTTCTGCGAATATATGTGCTGCGGTGGGATGGATGAACAAACTACTGTTATATATGTGTTATTTGTCGTTATACAGGCATATTTAAAATTTTTAGGGGCATTCAATTACAACTGTTATGCTGCCGAAATTTCGGTAGAATTTGGATAAAATTTGATATATATATATATATATTATGTTATGTTTTGTTTAGGGTCCACTCGCTCAACCGCCCTCAAGACGTGATGCATCGAAGGGGAAAGCTCTGATGCTTTCTCCACAAGGCGGTGGTGCACGGGAAGATGACTTGTTCACGGAAGAGAAGATGGCGTTGATCCCTAATTCGCTAAAATGGATGATTCATGAATTCCTGAGGCTCAAAGATAAACGTGATATAATCACAATTCCTATCCCCCGAGGATTCATTGCACCGCGTACCCAGATCACGTTATCTGGAGAGGATTTGCAGCAGGTTGCTACGTGTGACTACATCGGCAACCAGGGAATGCTGTTTGGAATGATGTATACTCTTCTTTAATCCAATCAACCTTATATCAAATTATAGTCAAATTATTATAAGACACTAACACTTTTTTTGGCAGGCACATATGGGAGAGCATCAACGGTCTGAGGAAAATTTTCAAGTTTTACGACCCAGAGCTTCTCGTAGTGCATGGGATCACCGATGAAGAAAAGAGTCAGTCGTTTGACGATGCGGCAAGACAATTGGCTAATTGGTTATCATTAATGAATAACAACCACCAAATGTTCTTTATTTCTTGGAATATCGGGTAAACTTTATTAAAATTCTTTAGTGCTAATTGTTCATTTCTATATTATGACTTCAAATTATTTTTATACTATCTTACTTATATTCCAATATAATTTTCTAGGATGCATTGGACGCTAGTGGTGGTTACGCCAAGGAAAATTATTCATTTAAACCCTGTAAAAGGCTGCCCAATTCCCGAAGAAATAGAACAAATGATCGGAAGGTAATAATTTAATGACTTCTTATGTAACAAATTTAAATTAACTAACGAATTGAAATGCTAATATAATTTTCCAAAACAGGGCATTCATGTATATAGAAAACGCACATGAGTATCTTGGCCCGTGGCTAGGAATTAACCAAGCAAACTGTCCAAGACAACCTAAAAGCCAAGAATGTAGTTTTTATGTTTTGAAATATATCACTGACATCATCGCACGTGCAAACCCCAGTCGTTACATACAAGATCAAAAAGCTGTAAGTTTTAATTATTGATTATAGTATATATTTATTATAAAAACAAATATATAATATACATATATATAAACTAATATAAATTTTTAATTTTTTTAACAGTTTGGGGGTAAGAAGCAATACGATTCTAAAACGGAATTGTTACCACTACAGCGAAAGTGGATAGAACAATTGATGGCGCTGATTCACGTTGACGATTGAGGTTGAAAGGCCCAAGAATTTTCCTTCATTATGTAATTTTTATAGATTAACTTGTAGTTAGATTTGTAGTTAGATTTATTAACTTATTAATATTTTTGACTAATTTTACATTAGTGTTTGTGTAATATTTAATTACTTTTATGAAATGAAATTATGTATTTTACCCAAATTTAAATAATATTTAATTTACATTTTAAAAAATAAATTTATAATTTAAATTAAATAAAATAATATATAAATTAATAAATATATAATTAAAATGTAATTAAAATTATATAATTAAATTAAAAAAATTGAAAAAATTGAAATTCGCGACCTTTTGGCGTAGGTTGCTGTTGGATATTATTTTACCAGGATCTTAGATCTACTCACAAGTATGTTTATTAACATCCTAAATATGAACTTTCTAAAACGATAAATTAAACACATATAAAGTTTAAGAAACCTTACATTGGGTGCAGCGGAATTATAATGACTCCTTCCGTTCAGATCTCTAACCCTTGATTCCTTTACTCAGGCAGTATTATCAAGATCTGAACCTGGATCTTCTTCTCTGAATTCTTGATGCTGAATCTCCTTTGCTGTTGATCTTTCTTCACAATCTTCCTCACTATGATTGAGGTATGGCTTGATGTGTGTGGGCACTACTCTAATCACTAAGAGAGGTTCGAAATTTTGAGGAAGAAAAGAGAGAGAGAGTGGCGGCTAGAGAAGAGAGTGGAGGCTCAGGTTTTTCTGATTCAGAAAGTGTAATTTTCCTGAAGCCTTCACTATCTATTTATAGCATTCCTTCTAGGGTTTGACTTGAATTATATGGCATTAAAATAATGAAAAAAATCATTTAAAAAAGATAACATAAGTGGCCGGCCCTAGGCTAGGTGGACTGGGTCTTGATTTTTGCAATTTTGCAATTTTACCACTTTTGTATCTGATTTTCTCAAAAATGCCAATTTCCTAATTCAATCATTTAAATGCCAATTCTAACTATTTAATAACTATAAATAATTATTAAATAATATTGTCATTTATCATATTTATTAATTGCACCATACAAAGTATCACAATTAACAAATATGCCCCTGTTAACTCTTTCTTTACAATTTCGCCCTTACTTAGTGAAAATTTCACAAATAGACATAGTCTAATTTGTGAATTATAATTGATTAATCAAAACCAATTACATGAGTCTTACAAGCAATATTATCTCAACTAGTGGGGGGACCATGGGTCTATATAACTGAGCTTCCAATAAGTAGATCAAGAATTTAGCACTAAAATTCACTAACTTATTAATTCTTCGTTGAATCCACGCATAGAACTTAGAATTGCACTCTCAGTATATAGAATGCTCTATATGTTCCACCATATAGACACATCATTAGTTATCCATTGTTATAATCCTAATTTGATCAATGATCCTCTATATGAATGATCTACATAGTAAAGGGATTAAATTACCGTAACACCCTACCATGTATTTTATCCTTAAAACACTTGACCCCGTATAAATGATATTTCAGCTTATGTGAAATGAGATCTCCACCATTTATTTTCGTTTGGCCAAGCTCGAAGGAAATCATCCTTTGCTTACTATTTGCCAGATAGAAGCTATAGATTCCATGTTTATGCTAGCGCTCCCACTCAATTGCACTACCGTGTTCCCAAAATGTACGTATCACCCTGACCTAAAAGTAGGCTTAACTAACAAATCAAAGAACACGAATAGCCTTTCAAGATTGAGCCTAATCATAACAGGATTAAGATCATTTGATCTAGGATCAACTTGGCGATATTGACTTGAATAGATTTTACGGTAACTTTAATTAAATCTAATTCAAAGTTCAATATCGGTCCACTTCCGATGCATACTCCATGCATCCAACCCGAGCTTTACTTTAACCAATGTTCGGAAAGAACATAGTATTTCTCCAAATACAAGTAAACTCTTGTTGTAGATTATCATATCGGTAAAACCCGTGTCCGATAAATCTAGGAAACTTTATTCACATAGTCATGTTTACTTTCCAATGTGATGACAAGACAATAAACATGATCAAGTATGTGAAAAGGGTTTAAGATGAATTTATAAATCAATTAGACAAGCAATTGATAAAGTGAGCCAAAACATACACAAATGAATGAAAAATACTTCCGTTTCTTTATTGATGTTGAATAAAATAGATTACATTGAAACGGAGTTTTATTTAGGGCATAAAACCTAACAAACTCCCACTTGCACTAATATAAAACTAATTAGTACATATCAATTAATCCTAAATTCGACGGTGCTTTTCAAAGGCTGTCACGGCCAAGACTTTGGTAAATGGATCGGCTAGGTTGTCCTCTGTGTCAACTTTCTCAACTAGTACGTCCCCTCTTGCCACGTATTCTCTGATAATGTGATACTTCCTTTCAATGTGTTTGCTTCTCTTGTGGCTTCGAGGTTCTTTACTGTTTGCTATTGCTCCATTGTTATCACAGAGTAGTACCGAGGCTTTTCCATTCCAGAACAACTCCTATGCTTTGGTGAAGAACTTTCTTAGCCGTACAAGTTCTTTTGCAGCTTCAGCTGCTGCTATGTATTCAGCTTCCATAGTTGAGTCCGATATTGCGGTTTGTTTAGCACTTCTCCAAACCACTGCTCCACCCCCAAGAGTAAACACCATCCCAGATGTTGATTTCCTGTCTTCAAGACTTGCCTGGAAATCTGAATCGGTGTAGCCTATGGGATTTAAAGCACCACCCTTGTAGACTAACACAAGATTCCTTGTACTCTTTAAGTATTTCGTAATATACTTAACCGCATTCCAATGTTCTTGTCCCGGATTAGATCGATACCTCGCTCACGATTCCAACAGCATAACAGATGTCAGGTCTAGTGCATAACATTGCATACATTAGACTTCCAACTGAGAGGCATAGGGAATTTTCGCCATGTCCTCTATCTGCGAGGATCGATCGGTGATCGTTCCTTAGATAGACGAATACCATATCTAG
The DNA here is from genome assembly GCF_029168945.1 of Cannabis sativa. NCBI lineage: Eukaryota > Viridiplantae > Streptophyta > Magnoliopsida > Rosales > Cannabaceae > Cannabis > Cannabis sativa. Next base: position 214,335 of record NW_026870039.1, read on the forward strand.
AAGGCATGTTTGCCCCATTGGTGTTGCTCATGGAGAATCTCTCTAAGACTTTGTCTATGTAGGTCGTTTGAGAGAGAGCAAGAGATCTCGTTCTTCCGGTTTCTTATAATGCGAATACCAAGAACATAGGTCGCTTCACCCAAATCTTTCATATCGAATTGAGTGTTGAGCCATTCCTTAATGTGAGTCATTTTCTTGACATTGTTTCCAATGATCAAAATGTCATCAACATAAAGGACCAGGAATACTACTATTTGGTCTTCCTTGAGTTGGTAAACACAAGGTTCATCTTCATTCTGAAGAAAGCCGTAGGTTTTGATGATTTCATCAAACCTCTTGTTCCATGAGCGAGAAGCTTGCTTGAGTCCATAGATAGACCTGTTTAACTTGCAAACTTTCTTTTCTTGCCCGGTGAAGAACATAACCTTCGGTTGCTCCATATAGATGGTTTCTTCAAGTACCCCATTAAGGAAGGCGGTCTTGACATCCATTTGCCAGATTTCATAATCGAAAGCAGCAGGTATGGAGAGAAGAATTCGGATGGTTTTGAGCATGGCAACATGACTAAAAGTTTCCTCATAGTCCACGCCTTCTCTTTGGGTATAACCCTTGGCTACAAGTCTAGCTTTGAAAGTTTCGACTTCGCCTCCAGCTCCTCTTTTCTTCTTGTAAACCCACTTGCATCCTATCGGATGATAGTCGTCAGGTGCGTCTACATATTCCCGTACTTTGTTCTTTTTCATGGAATCCATTTCGAATCCATTCCGCCGACCATCGTTTCCGTTGCGGACTAGCCATTGCCCGTTTATAGGTTAATGGATCGTCATCAATACCGTCACCTACGACCATATTGATTTCACCATCCAAGCCATAACGAGCAGGTTTTGTTGAAACTCTCCCACTACGACGAGGTATGGTTGTCTTCGAACGTAAACTTTAGTAGTAGATTTCTCGGTCTTGTTCAACCGAGGGAGTGGGATCGTCTTCTTCACGAGTGGAAGAGGACGGAACATTGGAAGGACTTATATCTGATAGCAAGTCCTCTAGAACAACTTTACTTTTCGGTTTGTAGTCTTTAATATAGTTCTCTTCAAGGAAAGTAGCATTTGTAGAAACAAACACTTTATTATCCTTGTGACTATAAAATAGTCCACCCCTAGTCTCTTTAGAATTTCCAACAAACATGCATACTTCGGTACGTGATTCAAGTTTGCCTTCTTTCTGTCTTAAGACATGAGCGGGGCACCCCAAATTCGTAATGGCGCAAACTAGGTGTTCGACCATTCCAAAGTTCGACGGGTGTCTTAGGGACCGCTTTAGATGGAACAACATTTAAAATGTCATTTGCCATCCGTATAGCATATCCCCGTAAGGACGTAGACGAGAGTTGAATAACTCGGCATAGACCTAACCATTTCCAAAAGAGTGCGATTTCTTCTTTCCGCAACTCCATTTTGTTGTGGAGTAGCTGCGGTGTATTGGGATTCAATTCCAAGTTCAATTAAATGATCTTTGAACCGCATATCCATATATTCTCCACCCCTATCGTCGCAAGATCTTTAATGATTTACCTAATTGGTTTTGGGCCAAAGCATGAAATTCTTGAAACTTTTCAAACGTTTCGCATTTCTTTTGCATTAGGTAAAGAAAACTATATCTAGAGAAATCGTCAATGAAAGTGACACAATACTCATAACCACCTCGGGCTTTGACATTCAAAGGTCCGCGTACATCGAATGCACTAACCCTAGAGGGATTTTGGCACGCTCTCCCTTTGCGAGAGAAAGAACGTTTAGTCATTTTTCCTTCTAGGCGGGACTCGCATACCGGGCAGCTCACCTAGGACGACATTTTTTAATGGACCGTCTTTGGTGAGCCTATTGAGTCTATCAAAGCCTATATGACCTAAACGTAAATGCCATAGATAAGTTTGATCATCATTATCAATCTCTTTTCTTTTTAGGATTCTAGGTCTAGCTACACCGAAAAGTTCACTATTTAGTGAGATTTGAGTACTCGGTCTTAAAACATAAAGCCCTTGTTCCATTATAGCAACACATATTTGAAATCCATTACGAGAAATTGAACAATTTGTACTCGAAAAATTCAATATATAAGATTGTGTTTGCAAACATGAGACACTAATCAAGTTTCTACTAAAGTTTGGAATAAATAAAACATTTTCTAAAATTAAAAATCTTTGTTGAAACTTGATGCGGGCTTTTCCTCTAGCTTTGACCGATACTAATTCGCCATTGCCAACTTTAAGCTGTAACTCTCCTGGAAGTAGATTTTCCCTGTGTTTCAAGCAACTAAGTGAAGAACATACATGGTTAGTAGACCGGAATCAACAATCCGGATGGATTTGTCGTTCTCTAAAACACATGATTCAAAGACAAAAGCATTACCTTCGTTTGAATTGTTTAGAAGCCTGGGACATCGTTCTTCATGATGACCCTTTCCATTACAATTCGAACATAGAAGATTATGTCTGATAATTGTACTTGAAGAAGCGCTTTGCTAGATCCTTCATACCTAGTCCTTTTCCTTTGATTGTTGATTGCAAACCTGGGGGACCCATTGCAATCAAGTTCCGTTCATGGGCTCGTAATTACGTTTCGAGCTTGTCCATGCTCGGAGGAGTTAGAATTGTTGATCATATAAGAGATAACAAATTCATTATACTCCTGAGGAAGACTATTAAGGATAAGTTGGACCCATTGTTCTCTTGATAAATCAATTCCCGTAGATTTGCCTTTTGGAATTTCGCATTCATCATCAACAAAGTGCGAGTTAATGCAACTACCGGGATGCATTTTCACACTATAGAGTTCTTTTGCTAAGATAGTAACTAAGAGAGGATCGGGGTGTGGGTTATTCATAATGACACTACAACACATCAATAAAACATAAGTAAGGTTTTGGCTCATAAATTCATACACAATTTAGAAAATAACAAGTAATTACATATGTTATAGAAATACTAAATCTAACATAGTTTATTTTCCAAGGTATTTCAACAAACTGACACAGTGTCCCGTTTAGGCGAGAGTCAAAGCATCATTCATTGAATAGAGTTGTCAGCTCATCTAAAATGATAAACATTCTAGCAACCTTTTATTCGATCAAGATGTGAATCCGCGTTGTCCCGTTTAGGCGAGAGTCAAGGCAATTCTATCTTATGAGCTTCCACCATTGTTTCATAACTTGCAAGTCAAGTATGGTCGCCACCATTAGGGTGATCTATACCATACAAAACACTTACAAACTACTTATCATGCGAGGTTAAACGGTGCGAAATTGCTAATGAACGTTCCTCCATTAGGGAGGATTACTCACTAAAACAAACACGGTGTAAAACCCACAATGGAGATCGAATGTCTCTTGATTAAAAGCTCATTATTTAAAAAAATATATATATGTATTTTGTATAATCATAATATTCGATATTATAATAATGAAAAATTACAAATTAAAGTTGGTTTAATTAAAATCAACTTTAATTAATTTTCAATTATTATTTAAATTTGAAAAATAAATTCAAATAAATATCGAATAAGTTCCATAATATAATAATGAAAAATTAAAAATCAAAATTGATTTAAATAAAAAATCAACTTTAATTAATTTTCAATTATTAATTAAATTCAAAAATTTGAATTTTAAATGGAACAAATTTGAAAATATCTTGTTTAAGTTGTTTTAGAAAGAATCTAAAAAATCAACTTAAATATCTTTCAAATCGTATTTAATTAAATTCAAAATTAAGTTGTAACCACTTAATTTTGTAGATATTTTAAGTTAAATATTCAAAAAAGATATTAACTTAAAAATATCTAAGATATTCCATTTTAAGTTAATATTTGAAAAATATCAACTTAAAAAATATCTAAAGAATCTTAATAACCAATTCCTAAAATTCCTCAACTTAATTTAAAATTTTGAATTCAAAAGATATTCAGATTTAAGTTGGTTAGTTATGTATAACTAAATATCAACTTAAATAGGAATATTTAATGAAAAATTTAAAATAAGTTCCAGAAAGAATCTAGATGGTTATAATTCTATATTTAATTAAATACAAGAAAATACATATAGTTTAGCTTAGAATATTAAATTCTTTAAACTATGATTTTCTAAATTAATTTCAAAATAAATGAAATTAATTATGTTGCTAATTCAATTTTAATTAGGTTAAACTAGTGTAATTAACCCTAGTACGATCATTCAAATCGTGCAAATGGGCCTTCACAATTGGGGTAGTTTGTGTGAGGGGGTGCTGGGTTCAGTATGTCGTACCCACTTCTATGGCTCCCAACTCTCACACAAGGCCCAAAAGAGAGGAATTTAACCTTAATAAGAACAACTGTTATTAATTGAATAGGCCCAAAAACTAAATGGGCCTAAATAAATCCTATCAATAATTATGATAATTTATTTTAGCAACATTAACCTATATGCATCTATAATAAAATTAAACACATAGGCTCACACAGCACACTTTGGATGGGTCCTATCATGTTGCTAGGTCATACACGAGATGAAAGAAGATTGTAAATTATACCGTTACAAATTATTATCTTGACGAGGAGCCATCGGTATCATTAGATTCGGCAAAAGGTAACCATGGCTATTTGCAATCAAGTAATAATAGGTTTTGAAAACTTACACATAAGTTAAAACACATACTCCCGCAACAGGTTAAGTGGATAGTTGGAAGTAGGTTTTTTTTTTTTTTTTTTTTTTTTTTTTTTTTTTTTTTAATAAATTTCGAATAAATAAATAATTAAATAAAAATTTAATATTAAAAAAAATTTCGGAATTAAAAAATAAATTTCGAAAATTTAAAAAAAATTAAAAAAAATAAACCTACTTTTTATCTTATATCTATTTAAAATTACATGATTATAATTATCTTATTTTAAATAAGGTCAAAATATCTTTTAAAATATTTATAAAAACTGACCTTAAATTTAAAAAAAATAAAATATAATCAAATTTAAAAATAAGATAGGTTTTTAAGCAAAAAGATAAATACTAATCCTATTCGAATTCAAATTACACTAATGTCTTGAATTAATTTAAAAAAAAATAAAATTAATTCAAAATGATAATTAGAATTGAATTAGGAATAGTATTAGTATATATACAAAACCATACAAAAATTTGGAAGTTAATTCCATGAAAAGGTATGAAAAATTGAAGAAAAAGGAAAAAAACCGAAACTGTACGGACAGTTCTGCGATCGTTAAAAATTTCGACAAAATTTCCGATTTTGTCAAATCTTCAAAAAATCATAACTAATTCAAATAAAATCCAAATTGAGTTCTGTAAAAGGCTAACTTGCTTAATTTTTTCCATACTATCCAATAAAAATAATTACAGAATCGAAATCAGAATTATTTATCACGAAAATTTAACAAACATCAATCATTCATCAAATAACACTCAATACAACATGATACCATCCAAAGAACATACAAACAATCGTTTTAAAGTCCAAATTTCATGTAAGTAAATCAATTACCATGGCTCTGAGGCCAGTTGTTGGATATTATTTTACCAGGATCTTAGATCTACTCACAAGTATGTTTATTAACATCCTAAATATGAACTTTCTAAAACGATAAATTAAACACATATAAAGTTTAAGAAACCTTACATTGGGTGCAGCGGAATTATAATGACTCCTTCCGTTCAGATCTCTAACCCTTGATTCCTTTCTCGTAGCGAGTATTATCAAGATCCGAACCCGGATCTTCTTCTCTCGAATTCTTGATGCCGAATCTCCTTTCTTTGTTGATCTTTCTTCACAATCTTCCTCACTATGATTGAGGTATGGCTTGATGTGTGTGGGCACTACTCTAATCACTAAGAGAGGTTCGAAATTTTGAGGAAGAAAAGAGAGAGAGAGTGGCGGCTAGAGAAGAGAGTGGAGGCTCAGGTTTTTCTGATTCAGAAAGTGTAATTTTCCTGAAGCCTTCACTATCTATTTATAGCATTCCTTCTAGGGTTTGACTTGAATTATATGGCATTAAAATAATGAAAAAATCATTTAAAAAAGATAACATAAGTGGCCGGCCCTAGGCTAGGTGGACTGGGCCTTGATTTTTGCAATTTTGCAATTTTACCACTTTTGTATCTGATTTTCTCAAAAATGCCAATTTCCTAATTCAATCATTTAAATGCCAATTCTAACTATTTAATAACTATAAATAATTATTAAATAATATTGTCATTTATCATATTTATTAATTGCACCATACAAAGTATCACAATTAACAAATATGCCCCTGTTAACTCTTTCTTTACAATTTCGCCCTTACTTAGTGAAAATTTCACAAATAGACATAGTCTAATTTGTGAATTATAATTGATTAATCAAAACCAATTACATGAGTCTTACAAGCAATATTATCTCAACTAGTGGGGGGACCATGGGTCTATATAACCGAGCTTCCAATAAGTAGATCAAGAATTTAGCACTAAAATTCACTAACTTATTAATTCTTCGTTGAATCCACGCATAGAACTTAGAATTGCACTCTCAGTATATAGAATGCTCTATATGTTCCACCATATAGACACATCATTAGTTATCCATTGTTATAATCCTAATTTGATCAATGATCCTCTATATGAATGATCTACATAGTAAAGGGATTAAATTACCGTAACACCCTACCATGTATTTTATCCTTAAAACACTTGACCCCGTATAAATGATATTTCAGCTTATGTGAAATGAGATCTCCACCATTTATTTTCGTTTGGCCAAGCTCGAAGGAAATCATCCTTTGCTTACTATTTGCCAGATAGAAGCTATAGATTCCATGTTTATGCTAGCGCTCCCACTCAATTGCACTACCGTGTTCCCAAAATGTACGTATCACCCTGACCTAAAAGTAGGCTTAACTAACAAATCAAAGAACACGAATAGCCTTTCAAGATTGAGCCTAATCATAACAGGATTAAGATCATTTGATCTAGGATCAACTTGGCGATATTGACTTGAATAGATTTTACGGTAACTTTAATTAAATCTAATTCAAAGTTCAATATCGGTCCCTTCCGATGCATACTCCATGCATCCAACCTGAGCTTTACTTTAACCAATGTTCTGGAAAGAACATAGTATTTCTCCAAATACAAGTAAACTCTTGTTGTAGATTATCATATCAGTAAAACCCTGTGTCTGATAAATCTAGGAAACTTTATTCACATAGTCATGTTTACTTTCCAATGTGATGACAGCACAATAAACATGATCAAGTATGTGAAAAGGGTTTAAGATGAATTTATAAATCAATTAGACAAGCAATTGATAAAGTGAGCCAAAACATACACAAATGAATGAAAAATACTTCTGTTTCTTTATTGATGTTGAATAAAATAGATTACATTGAAACGGAGTTTTATTTAGGGCATAAAACCTAACAGTTGCTACGCTACCTATGGCGTCGGTTATTGGCTAGGAACCGACGCCATAGGAGTCCATATGGCGTCGGTTCATATAACCCTTTAGTGTCGCCCTGATCAGCGTCGGTAGCGAATTTTGCGAAAACCGACGCTAAAAGAGTTTAAAAACCGCATCTAAAAGGGGTTTTTGTAGTAGTGACCTTATATAATGCACCAAAATTTTAATGGACAATTTTGATTGTAAATAATGTAGAGTATTAATATCAAGGTACCTAATATTATTATGATATTATTATGATGTGATGTTTTATAATTAATTAGAGCATCTCCAATTATATATATATATTTTTTTTTTTTGAAAAAATCTCCAATTATATTTTTTAAACACACTCTTAGTTAAAATAAAGAGTGAGATTTTAAAAAAATAAAATAAGCTAACAAAAAATAATTATCAATAATAAAGAATGAATAGTAAATATTTTTAATAGTATTTTAATTAAAAGTATTATTACTTTTTATTATTTTATTAAATTAGTTTATATTTCACAATTTTAAATTATAAAATATTATTAAAATAATTAAATAATAATTAAAATAGAGAGATTGGAGTAAAAACTCTCTATTTTAATTTCTAAGAGCACCTCCAAGGAGGCAGCAAAAAATTAAAAATGGAGTAGTTAATGCTCCAAGGAGGCACCATCATCCACTGCAAAATGCATTTATATCTACAGTGCACGGCTTATATGCCGTGCACTGTAGCCACTGCATATTTTTTTTTTTAGTTTTTTTAATAATTTAATTAATATTTATATATATTTATATTATTATATTTGTAAAATTAAGAATTATTTTTTGGGAAATTTTTTAATACACATTTTTAAAAGTGATGTACGAATCTACTCCTATTTATTTCGGCACCCGAGAAACTTTTTTAGTCTATTTTTTTTATATAGTAGTGTATATTATAATTATTTAAGACATCCTGTAAAATTTAAAAAAATTTAGAAAAATTTAATAAGCCGAAAATAGAGCACTTCTTTAAAAGTGGTGCACTGATTTACTCCTACCTGTTTCGGCATTTGGGAGACTTGTTTAGTCTTTTTTTTTTATGGTCGTGTACATTATAGTTATTTAAAACATCTTGCAAAATTTAAAAAAATTTAAAAAAATTTAACATGCCGAAAATAAAATTCAAACTTTCTGTTGCGTGACTCTTTTATTTAGAAGAATACATTGTAAAAGCACCTTATAATATTTATTTTTGTGTAAATTTAAATGTGAATATCATAAATTATTTTTTTCTTTTAATTATAATTTAAGTAAAAATTTATTATATTTTTTTATATTAAACAATAAAAATAATTTTTAAAATTGAACACATATTAAAATTAAAATTAAACACACTAAAACATCATATTCTTATTAATCAATAGTACACATATTTTATATTACACAACAGAACATTATAAAATTAAAGCACACTCAATAATACATAATAAAAACATTACAAACTTAAACATACATTTAAAAATTAAAATACAACACACCAAACATTAAATGGAAAAGTAATAACACAGATACGATCCTTCAAAGACAAAATGAGATACAACAATTTAATAATGTGGAAGATTATTTCTTGATCCGCCAAGATAGTCATAATACGGACTATAAACTTGTGAGTCATTTTCAGCTCTTTCACCTTGATCTTGAGATCGTTGATCTTCATCTTCAACGCCATGTCCCGAATCTTGAGATGCTCGATATTGTGACCCCTCATATTGTGATCCCTGATATTGAGATCCCTGATTTGGATATCCCTGATATTGAGATCCCTCATATTGAGATCCTTCTCCTTGTTCTCCAACTTCGGATGTTTGTGCCCTTTCTTTGTAAATTCGTCTTTTTTCACTTTGAATGTACTTATGAAACTCTGGATCGGATATAGAATTCAAATCCGTGAATAAAATTTTTTCGTCAGCCTTTCTTCTATGATGTTCATTTCTATCCTTGTTACTCATTTCAATAACTTTAATGAGTTCTTTATTTTGTTCCATTAGTCTGTTGAATTGATCATTACCTAATTGTTTTTCCTTTGCTTTTTTTACACCACATGGTCTTTCTGTTGGATAAGTATTCATTTCCTCATTATTCATGTTTAGATCAAATGAACTCATACCAGTGGATGCCGATGTTGGAGACTCAAAATTGTGAGATGATGATTTCGATGAAGTGAAACTAGGACCTTCGTGTTGGAATCTACGTGGTGCATTGATGTTTTCATCATTTGAAAACTTTTGAATACCTTTGAGGATGTGCCACACATGATCAAATTTAAAGCCTTTATCGTACTTTTTATCTTGGGCTAATAACATCTTCGCTTGAATTAACTGTTGCAATATAAATTAAGTAATAACGTTAATGAAAATTGAAAAATAAGATAGTAACAATAAATAAATTATAATAACAAACACTTACAATGTCTTCTGCTGAAGCACCACTTGGATTTTTATTTTCAATTTGGTTGATACATCCCCTTAATTTTGCAACTGCACTATTAATAGTAGACATTCGAGTTTGCAAAGATCTTACTGGGCGAGGTTTATTACTAAATTTTCCATCTTTGTGGTACTCTGATTGAACTCTTGCCCAAAAATTATTACCTGATTGGTTTCTTCCTACGATTGGATCTTGAGAAATGTCAACATAGACATGACACAAGTGCACATCTTCCTCTACTGAGTAAGAAGAACCGCGAATGGAAGACATTTTTGAAGAAAATATAGCTATTTAGGAAATATGTTGAAGAGATGTGATCAAATTGAATGAGAAGTGTGAGATTATATAGGAAAGGAAAATACATTGCAACGGTTGAGATCGTGGTGAAATGATATCAGCGGCCAAGATTAAACTGTGAGATTTCTTGTCTTTTACTTTTGGAATCAGAAGATAAGGATGTGATGTGACAACACACTGCAACGGTTGAGATCGTGGTCAAATAATTTCAGCGGCCAAGATTAAATCACTAGATTTCTTATCTTTTAATTTTGGAATCAGAAGATAAGGTTGTGATGTTACAACACACTGCAACGTTTGAGATCGTGGTGAAATAATTTCAGCGGCCAAGATTAAATCACTAGATTTCTTATCTTTTAATTTTGGAATCAGAAGATAAGAATGTTTACACTATAAAATATGGATATCATACATGATATGAGGCACACCAAAAATATATACAATTTAACTTTGAAAAAAATATGAATTCTTATCCTGGTAGTTCATCGTATTTATCATCATCGTCTTCTTCAGATGATGAATATTATGATGATATAGAAATGCAAGTGGTAGGTCAAATCACTGCTGACAATAATTTTTGTATCGCTCAACACCAACAAAATCAAAGCTCACGTCGAGGCTCGATTCCTGGTCATATAGTTATTAACCGTGACCGGGAAAATGCTGATCGTAATCTTTTCAACGACTATTTTGCAGAGAATCCTCGATTTACCGATTTGATGTTTCGCCGAAGATTTCGAATGGGTCGTGCTTTATTCCTTCGTATTTTGGATGCTATACAAAGACATGACAATTACTTTGTCCAGCGAAGGGATAGAATGGGAAAACTCGGGTTATCAGGCTTGCAAAAAGTTACAGCTGTATTTCGTATGCTAGCATATGGTATGCCGGCAGATGCTACCGATGAATACATCAAAATAGGAGAATCTACAACTTTAGAAAGCTTGAAGCGATTTTGTCGTGCTGTTGTTGAGGTGTTTGGAGCCCACTATCTCCGATCACCCAACGCTCATGATGTTGCAAGACTACTCCACATTGGTGAACGTCGAGGTTTTCCAGGAATGTTGGGAAGTTTGGATTGTATGCATTGGAAATGGAAAAATTGTCCAACTGCTTGGGGAGGACAATATGCCGGTCGTAGTGGGTCCCCGACTATTATTCTTGAAGCAGTAGCTGACTATGATCTCTGGATATGGCATGCATATTTTGGCTTACCAGGATCTAATAATGACATTAATGTGTTAGAGGCATCCCATCTTTTTGCTAATCTGGCTGAAGGTATTGCTCCACCCGCTAATTATGTTATTAAAGGAAAAGAGTACAATATGGGTTATTATTTAGCCGATGGTATATATCCAAAATGGTCCACTCTTATTCAAACTATCCATGATCCACGTGGTCCAAAAAAGAAACTATTTGCAATGAAACAAGAAGCATGTAGAAAAGATGTTGAACGTGCATTTGGAGTATTGCAATCTAGATTTGCAATTATTGCTGGACCGGCACGTCTTTGGAATAAAACGGTTTTACATGATATAATGACTTCATGTATTATTATGCATAATATGATAATAGAAGATGAACGTGATCTAAATGCACCAATTGAAGAGCGTGTCGAAGTGCCAAGTCCAGAAGTTGAGATGGTAGAAGATGATAATGCTCGGTTTCAAGAATTTCTTGCCAGACATAGAAAAATTAAAGATAAAGATGCTCACATTGAGCTTCGAAATGCATTAATCGAACACTTGTGGGACGAATATGGTAACTCACAAAATTAATATAATTTAATTAATTTTAAGTGTGTGTTTCAAGTTTAATTTAATTTAATGTAATTTTTTTGTCATGAATGTAATGTTTGTTCTCTAGTAATGTAATATTTATGTTATTGCAATATGATATTTTAATTTATCGAATTTTGCCGATTTTACAGTATTATTGTATTTAATCACATTAGTAAGTTTATTTAAATATAACAATTGTGGTAATTTTTGTTAATTAATATGATATTATTTTTTTAATTTATTAAAAAATTAATATAATAATAAGGAATATTTTTTTAGTGTAATTTTTGGTGTTGTGGTTGGAGTAGAAATAATTTTTGACACCAAATTTGGTGATAGTGTAACACCAAATTTGGTGTCTCTTTGGAGATGCTCTAAGTTATTTTAGTTTTTGGTTAAAAATACTCTTAATAATTTTTTATAATCATATAAATAAAATAAGTGGGATTCCATGCTCTGACGGACTAAAATAGAAAGTTGGAGATGAATCATAAAAGAAAAATTCAGCTACTGTATCTAGTTTCTAGTCTATACAATAAAAATAAATAAGAATCCAAGTAGAGAGGCAGCTAGTAAACCATAGGCAGAAGAATAAGAAACTCAAATCATTCATGATTGATTTTGGCACTCCCATATCCATTCCTCCAATCAACTCAATCCATCAAGAATATAAAATTGTAGTATAGTTAGGTAGTCTTTGGTTGTTTGTGGGAGATAATCAAATAAAATAGAATAAAAAAAATTATTTTATTTTAAATGGAATGATTTTTTTATGGTTTTAATTAAAAGATTATTTTATTTTAAAATAAAAGAAAAATTAATTTCAATATAAGAGCAGAAAAATTTAATAACTTTTAATTTAATTTTTTTTTTACATGATTCAATTCTATTTCTATTTCCATTCTGTTTTTGTAATTCTTATCTTTACTAAGGGTGTGTTTGTTTGCATAGAAATTAACGGTACAATGTCATTGGTTGGTCAGTCAGTGCACATTTAATACTTCTAATTTTTCATTTCTAAAATAATAGTAGATGGGAAACTACAACAATTTTCCTGATTCATCTTACCTTACATTTATATATAATTTTTTTTTATTTGATTGGACCAAACAAGGGCTAGGTGTAAGTGACATTTTAGACCCCTCTTATATAGATAAGAGTCGTATAATAAGGGTGTGGTGTGCCCCCAAAAATAGTGGTTTCATTCTAGTCTTTTTCTTTCCCATTCTATTATTTGGTTTAATTTATAGGAAGCAAAGGAATGTGATATACAGTGGGGGTTTAACCCATTAGGCTATTAAAGAATGTGGGCAGAAGAGGTGGGTCGGTGACTCGGTGGGAGAGAGAACATGGGAGTTTAGGTTTGGAAACTGTGCTATAGACTAATCCTTTACCAAATTCATGTAACCATATACACAGCATTGGAACTTGAGGACTATTTAGGGTCCACTCCACTTAACCCAAAAGAGAGAGTGATAAATTATATCGATACACTTACAAAAGAAGTACCTATTTTAATCTTTCAATATCATATCTGTTTTCTTTTACAGTTAGTGGTCAGATCAGATATACATATGGTATGAGAAAAAGAAATGTATTTATGAATAGAGTTGAAGATGTGGGGTTTACTAGATCTGAAATGCATGTGGTTTAATTGATTAAAAATGAAAACAAGAGAGAGATGGTAAGATTAAAAAAAAAAAAGTTGTGTATGCTTTTTTCACTAACCATTCTCTCTCTCTCACTAGATCTCTCGTAGACCATCATATAAACTTTTTTTTTTCAAACACTTTTTATAATACTCTTATATAATTAAAATGTGATTGGACTAAAATTGTATAGCTGGGGTCTCCTATGTGAATATATGGTTTAATTTTTAATTAATGGAGAATGTTTAGAAGATAATTATTGGTGTGGAGGAGACAAAAGAAAGAGATGTTGGGTTATGTATAAAGATATATAGATAGATGTATAGGTGGGGATGATGAGAAGTAATAGCTTTATAGGTTTGTATAGTAGCCATGTCCACTCAGAGCTATCTAGGCTCACATGGAGTCACCAGAAAGCTCATGGGTTTCTTTTACCTAAAGACAATCCACATGGGTTGGCAGCCTGACCCCCCTTTGCTTTTGATGATTGGAACCCCACCCAGCATAATTGTGACCCCATGTATACTACTTCTCTCTTTAAAGCTTCTGTTTGGCAAGCAGGAAACTGATTTTCCGAGAAAGGAATATTATGCATTCCATGTTACGGGGGGAGCTACAAACCCGTCGTATCCAATCTATTTATGTTTATATAATGTATTCACTACAAGACGAGAGACCGTTAAAAATGAACTGTTCAAATGACACTATACTGTTTATACATTTGTTTGAAAATGACTCTTGAGCGATTTTATTAATATAAATTGATTTGGAGATAAAATATATATAATATACATATCATGTAACTGACTTTTAATTATCTGCAAATGAATTTATTATATGCATGTCAATAATTATATATGCATTAACTAATGAATAATTGTAGTGAAGACTCGAGAGGAAGATATATGAACAACAAATAAATTGATTATAATTAAATTTAGAGAAATGCTAAAAGATATTAATGGTGCCTATAGTATCTTTCTATCTATCAATATCACTATTGGTCTAATTAAGTGTCGGGTTACATATAGTTTAAATTTAGAGAAATGCTAAAAGGTATCAGTAGTGCCTAGCATCCTCCTATGTGTCAATATCGCTATTGAACTAGCTAATTGCAACGCGACATGTCGAGAAAGTGCTAGGCACTACTGGTGCCTAATAGCAATACTTTTAAATTAGCATTGCTATTAGGCACCAGTGGTGCCTAGCGTTGCGAAATACTAACGATACTCCCTAAAAATTATTATATTGAATTATATGAGACCTAATATTTAGTTAGACCAATAACAATATTAACACCTAAGAAAATGGTAGCCAGCCTTACCTTTAGCATTTCTCTAAAATTTAAGCCCAAAACCCTTTAGACTTTTACTACAAGACCATATATTCTCGAAACTTTCTTACAGCTTATATCTAACATAACGTAGAGACCCCATTACATTAATATATGACTATCATCATTAGTAATTAATATTAATAACCTCGAAGTTTGAATATTTATTAATAGACTTAGAGATTGGGGTAATTAACTTACACATGCATGTTTCACAACTCGAATAACTAGATAATCTCTGTTCCGCGCGGTTACTCTCAAAGTTAGGATTTTATTGCCAATATATCGAAATTTATTTAAAATAATCAGCAATATCTATGGATTATATCATTATCTTGGATAAGGTTATTCTAGGTTTAGAAATTTTATGGTGCAAATTCTCAAGCAAAGTAAGATGTAGACTGTACTTAATCACATTTTCTTGCTATTTTCTCTCGTAAACCTTGGATCTATGTAATTTTAATGAAACCGAGATCCTCTGGTTATTTAAAAATTGTTGAACGGATATATAAATTTACCTATATAGCAAGTAGTCTTATGTATTATATAGTATGCGTGAATATTTACACAATCCTAGATACAATTGCTAAAACCGTAAGCAAAGAAATCTACAGATCTATTTCTTACAAAATCAATTATACCTTGCCGTTATTACTCGAATGTATTCAATCTGATACTAAAAATTAGGATGGTACATCAGTCGGTTTGGGCGGTTTATCCTACATATTTTTTAACCCAATTTACAATTCAAGTTGCTAAAATTTAAGTGCAACCTGTCAAATTTAAAAAAAAATAAAAAAATCTGTAAACCGAATAACAGTTTGGGCAGTATGATTGGGTTAACCCGCCCAAACCAGCTAAATTTTTTTGTTTAGGTTCAAAAGTCAAAGTCAATAAAAATTAAAAAAAAAATAAATTAAAAATATTAGATTTAACCAAAGCACAACACAATATATATAACTTTAAAATTAATACGTAAGTATATAATTTTATATTATTATATATTTAATCAATTTATGTTATACATAATAAAAACTTAAAAGTAAAAAAAATAAAAAATTCAAAGTCAGATTGATCGAATCATTCTGTTTATTTGAGTAGATTAGACTTATTTCAACACCCCCGATAAATAAATTATAAATTGAGTGGTTTATAATTTTTTTTAAGTTATTTTAATTTGTAATTTTTATAAATTTTTTCTGTTAAGTTTGGAGGAGTTAAGAAATTTTTTTACAGCCCTACTAAAAATATTGGAAGCCCATAATAAAAAACGTTATTTGTTTGTACACATACATATCTAGCTATCATAATACCGTAATATTCAAGCGGTTGACTAAACTTTTTGTAGCTTTTAACATTTCATAATCACAAAAATATATGGTGGGACACCATCTCCGGTATGATGTATAAATCCTCTTAAATTTATTTGTGTGCACCTTCCTAAAATATTATATACCATGATCTTCTCCATTTTTAATTGATACGAAAATTTAGTTACACACCCAACAAACACCAAGACAATCATATATCCTTACGTAATCAAGTTGCATATTTTATCACATTTGAATTAATTCGAATAATAACAGGAGTTAAATCCAACCATTTGAGTATATATCATCAGAACGAAGAAACATTACACGTGGCAAAATCCCAAAACTCAATTTTATTTTCTCAATAAAACTAGAGTCGCCATCCGGATTGCCACGTGGAAGAAATTCAGAATCACTACGTGCGTGGCAGCAGCTAAGGGTCCCACCCACTGAGTTTTTTTTTTCTGTGATAAACTAATAATTAAAACGAAAAATAATAAGAAAAATTGTTTTATCAGGATATTGAGATTAAGAATTAAAACGTTATTCAATTTCAGAGAAAGAAAAAAAAGAATAATAATAATTAAAACGTTAGGTTCTCACGTGTACACCTTACCTTACCACTTCTCCATTCTCTCTGTGTGTCCTCCTCGTGATTACCGTTCATCTCTCCCGTTCAGATCTGACGATCCAGAACAGTAGTAAGTGGTGGGACGGGGTTTGGGGAGTAACATGGTCAAAGCGTAGTCCTTGTTCAGCAGACCCCATGAGTTTGTATCACCCACGGAGGCTCACTCATGCGGGTCCTTCTTTCACTTTTTTATTAATCTAATTTTAATTAAAAAAAAATTATTTTAATAAAAGGGTCTCCGATTTCAAAGCCCGCCATTACTTCGAGGACCCAAGTTTTTTGCCAAATTTTCAGTAAAACCGCCAAGTCGTTTGGAATAATAAGAAAAGCTTAAGGGTAAAAAGGTAATTCAATAAGACCATAGTCCGCCCACACTTTAAAAGACCAGAAAAACGGGAGACGCTGTAAAGTGGTAGTAACTAGTAAAGGTACGTTTTTTAGTGAGATGGGAGCGATTGTTGGCGACAGAGAGTGAGTAAAAAAGGTTGTTGTTTTGAGATGTGGTGAGACGGTGAGTGGTGGTAGAGGATTGTTTGGATACCGAGAAAGTTGAGTGAATTTGTTTTTGTTCTTGTTTAAGATGACGACGGGGATGGTTCGGGATCAGCAGCTAGAGAAACATATGGAGAAGCAGATGGGTTGCATGGCTGGGTTCCTTCAGATCTTCGACCGTAACCAGATTCTTGCTGGGAAAAGACTTTATTCCACCAAACGCCTCCCTTCTTCTGTGGTGAGTTTAATACGTTTGTTTTTCTGTTTGGCAACTTGGAAAATATTTGAAAATGATGTCGCTCATTCAGTTTTCTTTTTGTTCTTTCTTTCTTTTTTTTCGAAAATGCAGTCCGTGGATTCATCTCCGGAATCTGAGAAGACGATTCAATCCCCTGTGGTGCCTAGAGAATTGGAGAAACATAAGAATACCAGATCAACTCCATCGCCGGACCGGTCGAAGCCAGTTTCTGTGGCCACGGAGCTTCCCTTTCCGGTACCGGAGAACAGTCCGCCTAAAGAAACTCCACCTAAGTCTCCTCTTCCCCTTCCAGTATTCGAATTCAAGGAAGGCACTAGAACGGCATGGAAGTTCTCCAGAGAAGCTCCAAGGCTTTCTTTGGATAGCAGAGCTACGGTTGATGCGAAAGGAAGCCTCTACCCGAGGGAGATAAAAACTAATGCTTCGATTTTGAAGGCTAACCGAAACGAAAACCATAATCATGGAGAAGAAGATGATGATAAAAACCGCAGATCACCAAGCGTCATAGCTAGATTGATGGGACTCGAACCCTTGCAGCATTCAGTAGCTGAACCGGTCAAGAAAGCTGAACTTCGAAGATCTGCGTCGGAGTCTCGAGTGTCCAAAGATCTGTATCAGCATCGCTCTGTCGAGGGGAACGGTTTTCAGGGGAAGCAATGCCAACAAGCTCATTTCAACGTTTCTAGCAATGTAGTCAGAGATAATGGCGGAAACGAAGATCGAATTTTCAATGCTAGAGCAGGGGATCCAAAAACATTTGTGAAGTATAACGAAGCAACGAAAGGTCATCTTCAGCACAAAGGTATTGGACAGAGGAAAAGCTATTTCGACTCGGCAGATTTCTTCCCTGAGCCTAAACAGACTGCGTCTCTTTATTATGGCGAGATCGAGAAGAGGTTAAGAATGAGAGGAATCGATGAACCAGCTAAGGATTTGGAAACTCTGAAGCAAATCCTCGAAGCTCTGCAACTTAAAGGTCTTCTTCATCCCAAGAAGCCTTCGTACCATACCGACTACAGGAACTTTGTCTACGATCAGAGTTTCTCCAAGGAATCACCTATTGTCGTTATGAAGCCAACGAGATCACAATCTCCGACGGGTCGCTCTTCAAGGTTCGTTGGAAGCGAATCGCCGCCGCCGGTGAGTTTTCGTTCAAGAACCAGTATTCGCCGGAATATCAATTACACCGGCGAGTTTTTGTCAAGTCCGAGACGTGAACAGCGAGGAGAGATGGAGCAGAGCAACCGGAATCGCAGCCCAAGTAGAAGCCAAGCCCCAACTTCTCGGAATGAGAAGAGTCCAAGTAGAAGAAGACCGTTGAGCATTGAAACGCAAAGGAAAGGAAACGATATTACCGAGCAAAGAAGAGTATCTCCTATTCAATCTCCAAAACTTAATTCGAGGAGAATGGGGACGGATCAACAGACCCTGAATCGGTCACCAAGGAGTCGTAAACCAACGATGGAGATCCATCGAAAAGAGGATGAATCGTCCACCACCGTGTCAGAAAGTAGCATTAACACTTCAACCGATACAGAGGTTAGCATTAACTACCAAGTTTAAAATGCCTTTAATCATTGAATTTAATCCTTAATTGCAGTACATTTATTTATTACTTTCTAAATGTTCAGAGAGCAAAAATGGAGGAATACAAAGAAGGGAGGAGTTTATTGGAGAGGTGTGATAAGTTGCTTAACAGCATAGCTGAAATAACAACACCCACAGCCGAGTTACAACCGAGTCCAGTGTCGGTTCTTGACTCGTCGTTTTACAAGGACGAATCGTCCACTTCCCCTATCATGAAACGAAGCATTGATTTCAAAGGTAATTTTTTTATTTATTTATTTATACAATTTTTACAATACAATAAAATAAAAATTTGTCTTTTTCGGCCAAGTTTTGATGGGCTAGATTTTGTAATTGACAATGGTGACGTATGTTACCAACTTAAGCTCCTGCATTTTAGCCTCTCTAGGTTTTAGTTTTACCAGTAGATAAGTACTGGCTACTACTGCTGTGGTACTGAATATAGTAGGCATTAGTAGGCCTCTCTGTGAATGAATGATGTATAGTACGATCTCTTACACCACCAATAAATGCTTGCCACATCGTTACCATCACACAAAATAGATCCAAAAACTCACTCCAAAACCTCACCAGCTCAGCATTAAATTTATAACTATTCTTTTGACAACGACTTCATATTACATATGGTAAAGTCGAATTTATAAATTCTTAACTCTAGTAGATCACCCACTTGGTTGGTTCGTTAAAAACTGTCCCACTTAACCCTCCCTTTTATAGTATTTAATGCCCCAATTTTGTGCTCATAAATTTTGTTTACTAAATTTACAGATCAACCCTTAGAGCTAGCAGACGATATTTGGGGATCGGCTATCTCATCGCCGTTCGATGATGATGAAGCCGAGGACTGTGATCTGGTCTATATTTCAGAGGTTTTACGAGTTTCGAACTACATACAGGAAGACTCAGATATTTTCCTATTGGTGGAGAAGAATCTGTATCCGAACACCTCTAAAATCTCAAGACTCCAACGACGACTGATCTTCGATACCATAAGTGAGATTCTGAACCGAAATCGGCAGTTGCCTCCGTGGAAGATCGTAACTCCTGTAAATTCTCCGTCGGACCAAGTGTCACTGAGGGACATTTGGTCTGAATTTAGGAAAATTCGAGAGAGAGAGGAGTCAGAGGATTTGTTCGAGGTGATCTGTAGAGTTATGAAGAAGGATTTGGCGGGTGACACCGTTCATGGGTGGGGTGATTCCCCTATTGAAGTCTCGGAAGCTGTTTTGGACATTGAAAGACTGATATTCAAGGATCTAATCGGTGAAACCATCAGAGATCTAGCTTCACTTTCTGCCATGAGCTATTATCAATCTTCACCCTCGTGTAGGAAGTTGGTATTTTGAAAATAGGGTCAGAATTTAAGAAAAAAAAATGAAGAGAGTAATTTTGGAGCGTTTTTTTACTTCACTTCTTTTCTACTTTGTTAGATTAGATAATTGCAAATCGCGTACGCTTGTGAAATTAGTCCAATTTTAGCTATGACATTTGAAATTTGTAAAAAGAGAACAAAAAAATAATTTAGTGTTTAATTATATGTTTGGTGATGGTCCACACCGTTACAACGAATGGTAGAAGTAAAAGGTCCACGTGTTCGTTTGTGGTTTCAGCTTTGGAGTCCCTAATTAGTTTGAAGAGAAACCCAAAAGTTTTTGGGTATTTGCTTGTTAGAGTAAACAACAAATTAGGAAAGAATTTTTTTTTTAGAAGAAATTAGGAAAGAAGTGGCCTGAAAAGAAAGACACTATTTTGATACTAACCACTAAATTGTAAATAGTTTTAGAGTTTGAAAAATGAGCACAATGTAACTAAAAACATGTTTTCAATGATTGCTAAAAGTTTCTAAGTGCTACACATGGTGGAAAATGTGAACAAAGTGGCTAATAACTTGAATGCTTTCACCGTAAATAATAATATCCTTAATTTTAAAGTGGTTACTTGTAACAATGAGTTTTGAAAAGATCGTATAGAAATCACCTATATATTGTCACTTTCGTTTCTTCTTTAACTTTATTCTCAGTTATAATGAATTGTACCCTCAGTGGGCTCATATGTTCACTGCATGCTTTGTATTTATAAGACAATTTTTCAATAATGCTATGGTGAACTTTCACCCATGTGTGTCTGAAGGGTTCAAACTATGGTTGGTGATAAGAGAACTTCTACACCATAAAAGAAAATACGGGCTGTGCAGTATGCCTTTTGGTTGTAGCTTTCTGGGCCTACAGGTCCATTCTGATCTTCACTTTTCCAATGTTAGACAGTGTGGACTTTTAACCCGGTAGAATGGCATTTTTTTTAGGAAATTTACATGGTATACTAACTTTTGCTATTTTTTTTACAAAAATACTGCCAGGTGGTATTTTTTACTTTTTTACTGTGTTTTTTAATAAGTTTTAAATGCTAGATATCTTTTGTGTTAAGTTTTCACTGGTGTTCTACTGGTGTTTTACTAGTGTTCTACTGTTGTTTCGAATTATACTGCTTTGTATTTTACTGGTGTTTTATAAAAACACAGTATTTTTGAAAAAAATTCCGTATGATAGTATTTTTGTAAAAGTTAACCCAAATTCTAGTATTTTTGTAAGTTTTCCTTTTTTTTTTTTTTTAAGTTTATGAGCCCATCTACCTCTCTAAACACAGCTACCAATGTAGGTTTTGCCTGTTTTACTAGCAAAGATTTATGCTGCCATCGACGCATCGTAAGTAATTAAAAATATGAAAATAAACCCACGAATTTGTCATTAGAGTTAAAAAAATTGAGGTCTCTCATATTGTCCCCTCTTAAGGACACAAGCTTTTTTATTTAGTGTTTGAGATGTAGATTGATGATGCTCTGGCTAGGGCACATGCCAATTTCCTTTCTTTTTCAATTCAATGGTGGGGGCATTGTTTCATGAGGGCTAATAACTTGTTTCTTACCTGCTCAAGTGAACAAAAAGATACAAATAAAAAACCAAAAAAAAAAACACAAAACAAATGAAAGAAAATGTAGTTCATAAATTTTGTCCAATGGTTTGGTTGTGTCATGATCAGTACTGATGAGTCTTTGTCTCCTTCATTGGGGTCCCCTTAGTCAGATGTAAATTTTGACTAGGCAATGGGAGTTCATTATTGGGTGAGTATTAGTAGTGGGTGTACTACCCCAATCAAAGTAAAGTAACCCAGGAAAATGTCATATTATGGTCCCTAGGCCAATTGCATCCATACCATGTGAACTGGCTCTCCTGCTTCTTTATTTCATTACCCTTTTTCTTCATTTTCAATAGTGATTTAGTAATGTTTAATTTTCTTTAGCTACAAACTCAGTAATTTTTCTGTTTATTAATTATGAATATTTATATAATAATAATAATAATATAGTGAAAAGAATTTTTTCTATTATTTTTATTTTTAAGAGTTTCACTGCAACTAAAACATCACACGTACGGCTAGATAACAGTCCTAAAGCAAATTTAATTTAATTAGTTTTTTTTTTATTATTATTTTTTAAAAAATTGATCCCTAACTTTAATAAATAATAATAAGTTTGGTTACAAGATCAGAAGACACAAATTTAAATTAAAACCATTCCAAACATTCTCTTTATCCATTCCTAATACCTTCTTTACAAGATCATGAGCGAAAGTATTATTTCCCTTGGGAATATAACAAGCTTTACATTAGAAAAAGATAATAAAGAGGACAACATTTTGAATTAAGTTAGAAAGAGAAGATGTATCTCTCCACTTATGCTTGATTTTAATAACAAGAACTTCACAACCTGATCAAATTGAAGTTAGAGATAACTTAACTGCAACACACCATTAAAGAGTCCTGAGAAGTGCATGAGATTCAGCATGAATGAGAGATAGAGCATTGTGCATAGATGAGTAACAACCAGCAACAACATCACCCCTGCCATTTTGAATGATTGCACCAAAACCAAGCTTCATTGAATCCTTGTTGACACATGCATCAATACTTAGAGCATATTTTCCAGGTGGAGGCAAAGGAGACAACTCTAAAGCTGAAGCAGAGATGTTATGAGTATCAATATTAGAGCTTCTTTGAGCATTTAAATAAGAAAAATTTGTCAAAATGGACTTTTGACAAATTGAAATTAGCAAAATAGACTTTTCTATTTTTTTTTTTAATTACTTTTATTTTACACTTAACATTTAAAAAATTAATTTAATATTAAACAAAATTAATTAAAACCTCATAAAACAAAATACTAACCCTAATTTTTTTTTTACAGCCTCTCTTTCTTTTTGTTCTTCTTCTCCTCTTCTCCTCACCCAAGTCACTCATTCTTCTTCCTAATAAGACTAAAAAGACCATGAATACTCACAAGTGAACCATTCTTCTTCTTCTTCTTCTCTTCCTCTTCTCATCCTTTTTCTTCTTCTTGGGGCAAGTGGTGGCAGTCATAGACAAAAGAATTTAAAATTCATTCTAACAAAGGTAAACCCTAATAATTTTCTTGTCTCTTCTCATTTTGTTTCTTTTCTTTATTTTTTTTTTTAGTTGTAGCTATTAATATTTTTCTTCTCTCAATCTCTTATTGCAATAACTAATCATTTAGAATTATAATGGAATCAACAAGTGATGCATCAACCACAATACCCACACCACCCAATGAACATGAACAGGTAACATATATATTTTATTACAGTCTTTTGAGTTATAATTTTAATTTTTGTAATTTATGGATAAAAGACCTTGAATCTGCTCTGAATAACCATAAACGACCTTAAATTTACACTATGCGACCATCATGGTCTTTTATGTTCTTTAACTAACTTTAAAGAACTTGAATTTTCTCTGAACGACCATAAACGACCTTAAATTTACATTATGCGACCATCATGGTCTTTTTCAAAGAACTTGAATTTGCATGGAACGATCATAAACAACCTTGAACTTACATTATGCGACCATCATGGTCTTTTATGGTCTTCAACCAATTTTAAAGAACTTAAATTTAATCTAAACGACCTTGAGTTTGGTCTTTTATGTTCTGAAATTTCGTATTTTAATATTCCCAGTTTGATTATTTAATTAAATGATTAATTAAATGCGGAATAATAAAACTGGTACTGAAAACAGTTTTCTGTAGTTACAGAATGCAACTCTGTAACTCCAGAGAAACCCAGAAAAACAAACAGTGCATAAAAGTAAAAACACACAAGATTTTTGTACGTGGTTTCAACAATCCTTTCAGATTGTTACTAGTCCACGGGGCCACGCCCAGAGATAAGATTCATTAGATCGGTATCAAAAATACAAAGTAATTGACTTATGCATAAATAGACTCCCTCTTATTGTATGCCGCAAGCGTGATGTATTCCACCTACTAACCGAATCTTGATAAAACTCCAAGTGCTCGAACTCCCTTCGATCACCTTGAAGAGTGCTTGAATCCTCCCGATTCAAGGCTTAAAGGCTATCTCCCGAAAGCCTATACAACCATCTCCCGAAGGTTGTGTGCTTGTATCCTCCCGATGCAAGACTTCAAAAGCAATCTCCCGAAAGCTTGTAAATACCCTTCTCCCGAAGGTCCACTGATGTTCTTCTTCGTTGTAGACTTGAATACAGACTCAAGACAATACAAACAACAAATAAACAGAGTAAGAGTAGAACAACTCTTCTCTACAAATCAAAGACTCTCTTTTCTAAAGATATGAATGAAATTCAAAGATACAAGAGAGGTACCAAGAGAGGTACTAAACAAAGACACTCTTTCCTTAAGATATGAAAGCAATTCTAAGTGTATGAAAGAGATGCAAAACCTAGCTACTATAAGATGTATTTATAATGAATATACATCTCATAGACAGCTTACATTCGGTCTGAACAAGACCTCAACCCACTAGAAACTTCCCTAAAATAATTCTTCAATCAGTCCAGGAATTTCCGTTTCTGTACCTACAGAATCGTGGGCAGTAACTACAACTTTCCTTTTATAGAAAAGGAAAGTCTAGCTCCGGTTTTCTCTTCAAGAAACCTGATCTAAGAAAATGGGAAACTCAACACAAGATCAGATTACACAGCTGGTTAGATAAAAACGAAAAGGGTAACCAAACTTACCATTTTTACCTTTTTTCCAAAAATAGGAAAGCTAGACAACTTTCCTTTCAAGTTTGATTTACACAAATATGGAAACCATATCAATATATGCCAGCCGAAATATACATTAAATAATAAAATATTTTTGTCAATTAAATATGCCAAAAATGGAATCAACATGTTCTTTAACTAACCTTAGAGAACTTGAATTTTCTCTGAACGACCATAAACGACCTTAAATTTACATTATGCGACCATCATGGTCTTTTTTGTTTTTCAACCATTTAAAGAACTTGAATTTGCATGGAACGATCATAAACGACCTTGAACTTACATTATGCGACCATCATGGTCTTTTATGGTCTTCAACCAATTTTAAAGAACTTAAATTTAATCTAAACGACCATAAACGACCTTGAATTTACATTAAGCGACTATCATGGTCTTTTATGTTCTTTAACTAACTTTAGAGAACTTGAATTTTCTCTGAACGACCATAAACGACCTTAAATTTACATTATGCGACCATCATGGTCTTTTTTGTTTTTCAACCAAAAGAACTTGAATTTGCAAAGAACGACCATAAAGACCTTGAACTTACATTATGCGACCATCATGGTCTTTTATGGTCTTCAACCAATTTTAAAGAACTTAAATTTAATCTGAATGACCATAAACGACCTTGAATTTACATTAAGCGACCATCATGGTCTTTTATGGTCTTCAACCAATTTTAAAGAACTTGAATTTGATATGAACGACCATAAACGACCTTGAATTTACACTATGCGACCATAATAGTCTTTTATGTCCTTCAACTAATTTTAAAAAACTTGAATTTGCTCTGAACGACCATAAACGACCTTCAATTTATATTATGCGACCATCATGGTCTTTTATGGTCTTTAACCAATTTTAAAGAACTTGAATTTAATCTAAACGACCATAAACGACCACTAAGGTCGCACACGGTCGCACAGGTTGCATAGGGTCGCACATGGTCGCACTATCTATTTTCATACCACACGTGACCTTATTTATTTAGTTAAATTTGTAATTCTTTTTATACTTTTTATATTTATGTTCTTATCGTTTATGTATTTTTTATTCATTTCACTCATTATTATTGTAGATGCCCAAAACTATATTAACAACAGAGCTTCCATGTATACCTCGTGCCATTACTACTAATACAGCTGCAAAATCTAAAGTTACCATCAAATCCCCGCTAAGTGTAATAGGCCAAATAAAGAATTGGCTCACAAAGTCTGACCAGGATGTTTTTAAACATTACTCCCAATTGGGTCGTCTCTTGGACCTCGATACTAAAGGACTTTTTCCTGGCACCTTAGTAAACCAGATAGTTTTGAGGAGGGTAGATTGCCAAAAGAGGCATGAGTTATGGTTTTTGATTAATGGAAAACCTGTGAGATTTTCTCTCCAAGAGTTTGCAATTGTATCTGGATTGTACACTGATGGTGGCCCGACACCTGAAGAAATGGAGCTTGTTTCTTCTAAGAACAAGTTAAAAGAAAAGTACTTCAAGAACATGATGTCTATTAAAGTAACAGATGTTGCCAATGCTCTAGATAGCATATCTAGAGAATCAAAGACTAGAGACAGAGTGAAGTTATGCTTTATCTATTTGCTCAGTGCATTTCTAATAATGCCAAGTCCTTCTTCGGCTATAGATCTTGAATGGCTACAACTAGTGGATAATCTACCAATATTTGACAATTATTGTTGGGGAAAGCTGGCATATGAGAAAATAATTGAGCAAATTACAAAAAAAGATATGAAGAATAATCCAAGTGAGAAGGATATTAAGTGGAACCTCTTTAGTTGTCCTTGGATATTTCTGGTAAGAAATATGATTATGATTATAATTTAGTTTATTTATTTTTAGATATTTTTTATTGTATTTTGAGATATAATTTAAATATGAATTTTTCTTTGATAATATGGATTTGCGAAGCAATGCCAAAGTTGGGTGAAATGGTAGGACAAAGAGTCCCGGGAAATCATATTCCCCGATGGCTTGGTTGGAAAATCAATGATAAACATAAAAATTAGAGGAAGAATTTGGTCAGATGTCAATTACTTCTATGTGCCTTGGCATGATGGTAAACACTGGATGTTAGTGGTAGTTGACAGACATAGTTGGACAATATTGATTTATGACTCGATTCCAGATCACTGGATCTCCATAGAGGCAATGAAAAAATCTGTGGAGCCACTTGCAGCATATTTTCCTTTTTTACTTAAAAACAGTTGCCATATTGGGAGCCTCCATCATCAGTGTAGTGATCTCATGAGTATAAAAGTAGCTCCTGCAAATACTGTTCCTCTGAACAAGAGAACGTAAGTTTTATTTAATATATCTGCCTTTAAATCCAAGTTGTTAATATTAATGCTAACGTAGTTAAATTTGTCTTTATAGCGGAGATTGTGGTGTATTCATGCTTAAGACAATGGAAATGCACATTGCTGGTAAGTGCAACGAGTCAGCTACAATGTTGCTCAACGACGACAACATAGATACATACAGGAAGGCATATGCAGTTCAATTATATGTGGGTAGTGCAGATCCTTAATTAACCATGTCCTTGTTCGTAATTCTGAATTTTGTAATTTTGTGGATAAACTTGAATTTACTCTGAACGACCGCAAACGACCTTGAATTTATACTATGCGACCATCATGGTCTTTTATGTTCTTCAACAAACTTTAAAGAACTAAATTTGCTCTGAACGACCATAAACGACCTTGAATTTATACTATGCGACCATCATGGTCTTTTATGTTCTTCAACAAACTTTAAAGAACTTGAATTTACTCTGAACGACCATAAACGACCTTGAATTTATACTATGCGACCATCATGGTCTTTTATGTTCTTCAACAAACTTTAAAGAACTAAATTTGCTCTGAACGACCATAAACGACCTTGAATTTACACTATGCGACCATCATGGTCTTTTATGTTCTTCGATAAAAACTTGTATATTGTGTACTCTAATTCTTTAAATAGTTAAAAATTAACTTATACCATGTAATTCAATGATTGAGTTATTTAAAATATGTAACTATATAGTCACCAAGACTTATACAATGTACTTTAATGGTGAAATCCCTACACAATTATAAAATATACTTTAATTATAATCTATAGATTATACTTAAATGGTTATACATACATATTTTATAAAATAATTTATTTTATATATTGAATCTCATATATATATAATATAGTTAAATAATCACATACACTTATACAATTATATAATATACTTTAAATATAATTTATAAATTATACTAAATAATTATACACATACATACTTAATGAAATAACTTAGAAAATATAGTTGAATAATTTATTGTCATATATAATGTATTAAATGATTATATTGAAATATACTATGGTCGCACATAGTCTCATAGACCAATATTATGAGATATTTTGAAATATACTATGGTCGTACATAGTCGCACAAGGTCGCACAGGGTCGCATAGACCAATATTATGATATATTTTGAAATATACTATGGTCGCACATAGTCGCACATGGTCGCACAGGGTCGCATAGACCAATATTATGATATATTTTGAAATATACTATGGTCGCACATAGTCGCACATGGTCGCACAGGGTCGCATAGACCAATATTAGGATATATTTTGAAATATATTGTGTTCGCATATAGTCGCACATGGTCGCATAGACCAATATCAGAATAAAGTTTTAAATATACTATGGTCGCACATGGTCGCACAGGGTCGCACAAACCAATATTAGGATATACTTTGAAATATACTTGGTCGCACATGGTCGCACAGAGTTGGACAGAGTCGCACAAGATCCATAATAAGTACTTTAGTTAGCATAAATTTTACAAATAGATATAAATAAAAGTTTGCATATATCAAACACAAGAAACATTAAATATATAATTTAGAGAACTGAATAATAATAAATCACACATGAGTTGTGCTTCTACCATCTGATGGCACTTGTGGACATGTTTGCGAATTATGTCCTGACTGTCCACATGCTCCACAATTATATTGTTTCTTAAGAAATTCACCTTTGGAAGCTATGCGATTGGTTCTTGGTCTTCCTATAGTCTTGTCTTCAGGAGGTGATATCACTTGTACTGCAAGAATATCTTCAGGAATGTCAGTCCATTGTGAGTTTGGAGGTACAGGATAAATAGTTTCAGCATATGCTAACAACCAATATTCTGATGTGTAGTACTGTGAACACATAGAATATATGAGTTCCCCAGTATTTTGGGGTTGTGCCTTTCCTGCTGCTGCTATTGCATGGATACATGGAAGTTTCTCAATATCAAAAACTTTGCACGTGCAACTCTTTGACCTTAAATTTACTATTGCATCGAGTTCTCCACACATCACATTGTACTCATTCTCATTTAACTGGAGAGTTATCAATGAACCGGCTTCATCCCATCTCTTGCGTAATATTTCTTCCCTCTTTGGTGTTAATGGAGTTGTAACTACACATGCTTCCCGCCGACGTTCAAAAAACCATTGTCCCATCGTGCTAATGATAAAATCAATCATAGCAATAATTTGATACTCTCTGGCCTTTCGCATCATATTGTTCACTGACTCAACTATGTTAGTGGTCATGACTTCATATCGGTTACCAACAAAATGTGCTCTAGACCACTTACTGAACTTGACATCATTCTCAAGATACTTAGCAACACGTGGATATGTTTTGCGAAGTTGGTCGAAGTGTTTATTAAACTCTTCGATACGGTACGCTATTGCAGCTTTCTTATACAATTTAGTCCCAGCAGCACTTTTGAAACGGTGTTTTATATTTTGCTTTACATGCCAATAACATGCCCCATGAGAAGCCATAACATAAACACGACGAACTGCATGTTCAATACTTTGATGTCTATCAGAAACAAAACATAAGTCTGAGCTATCAGGTATTAAGTCCTTCAACTTCTCTAAGAACCATGTCCATGAAGTGTTATTCTCACTGTCAACCAAACCCCATGCAATGGGGTAACTATGGTATTCACTATCTTGTGTAGTTGCTACTAATAACACACCTTTATGCTTAGTCTTGATCCAAGCTGCATCTATACCAATTACTTTTCTCATGTAAGTGAACCCTCTTATGGCCACACCTAAAGCCATAAAAAAATACTTGAATTTATTTTCTAAATCAAGTTCAATGTGAGTAACTGTACCTGGATTTGCCCGCTTCAACATGTGACAATACGAAGGGAGCAATGCAAAATTTTCTTTAGCTGTTCCTCTAATCAAATTTTGAGCCCATTGTTTTCCTTTCCATGCTTTCCAATAACTAACTTGAACTTTCATTTCCTCACGCATGAATCCTGCAAGGCTTTTTGGGTTAAGTGGGTCCTTACTATTCTTAAAGTGTCCCTGTACACGAGAACCAATAACGCGACTGGATGCTTGTCTATGATTGGCATTTCGGTTCATTAATGAGCAACTATGAAGACTATGATATTGTCGAATGACAAAGAAATGTGAATCTTTCATCTTCGTAGCACGCACTCTCCATAAGCAATTTTCACTGACACAACGAACCTCCTTTATAGACTTGTTTGATTTGGTTGTTCGCATTTCAAATCTCCCATTAATGGCAATGATGCTAAGATAATAACTCAATTCATCCTTACTCACAAAGTGTTGACCCACTTTCAAATTCGATCCATCATGTCTGCCACTATCCTGACTTGCTTCTCTATTACATTGTGCAACATTTCCCATAAACATATCATAATGTTGATAAGGGATAATTTGACCTCCTCCGACTACAATGTCATTCTCAATTACATCATTATTTTCTTCAACTACTTTATCACATTCCTGAAGTTCATTGTTACCGCTCTCATGTACAATATCATCGAATTGTGGGATTGGAACCAATGATGCCTTCACCACTCTGAAGTATATCTTCATTCGGGACATAACTTGGATCATTCGGAACTTGATCTATTATATGACACCCAAAATAATTATCGTAAAAGCTTCCATTATCAAAAACATCATCATCACAATCAAATTCAACATCATTACCAGTGAGTTCATTACCATCACCATCATCATCATTGACAAACTTTGTCTTTCCTTTATCATTATTCTTTTTTACGCACACATATAAAGGAATCACTTCTTTAACTTTGTACAACTCTTTAAATAGATCCTCCACATCAGAATCACCACAAATCTTACTTGGTGCCATCTTGTTGAATGTTTCACCTGCCACCTTATGAGTTATTTCAATTTCATACAAGTTTCGATCAACACCTATTTTTTCATAGACTTTATTCACTAGTTGATGAAACTTGATACTACGATCAACCACAAATCCCTTGTTGCAACCGCACTAAACTATTCCCAAATACGATTATCGGTAATCTTCCACTCACCATTATAGTCCATGCATATAAAGATATGATCCATACCTGTCATAAAGTTAAAGTTTCAAATTAACAAGTGTAAAGTAAGAATATCAAATCACTTAGCTTATAGTTATTTTGAAGCCATTTAGATGCATTTAGAAATACATGTCGGAATCCAAAAATTAGTAGAAAGCAACCATGTTAGACCATGTGCGACCATGTACGACCATGTACGACCTACATGGTCGCATAATATAATTTTCTAATTACATTGAGCGACCATGTGCGACCACGTACGACCTACATGGTCGCATAGTGTAGTTTTCTAGTTACACTGAGCGACCATGTGCGACCACGTACGACCTACATGGTCGCATAGTGTAGTTTTCTAGTTACACTGAGCGACCATGTGCGACCTACATGGTCGCGCATGGTCGCATAGTATTTTTTTTGTTTTCACTAAACGACCATATGCGACCAAAGGCGACCAAAATTGGTCGCACATGGTCGCATATCACAGGTCATCTTCAACCTCGAACTGGAGTTGTTTTCACACCAGTTTTTTTTTTTTTTAAAGAATAACCTAAATTTGTGCTTTATATTGCTATATAAATGTAAAATAACAAATACCCAATCATTAAACTTGAGAGTAAAGTTAGTTACTAACCTTTACAATTGTTGGATGGAATTTTCACTTCTTCTTTAAGGGTTTCTTGAATTTTTTAGGTCAAATGTGCATGAATACCATTGAAGAAGAAATTCTTGAGTAGTGCTATGAAAATGAAGATAAAAACTCATATAGTAATGAAGAACTCAATTGAAGATGAAGATGAAAATGAAAAGAGGTGATGGGAGTCCAACCAAATCTATTTTTTTTAATTATAAAGAAAAATTAATATTAATTGTATTTATTATATCAATTATTATATCAATTAAAAAAAAAGACTATTTTGCTAATTAAAATATTTGAAAAGCCATTTTCCTAATAAAAGTTTTCATAAAGGCTATTTTGCCAACTCACTCTTTAAATAATCCTGCAGTAAAGAGACTTCTTTACTTAAACTGTCAAAACCTGCTAAAAGGAAGTCTTTAATATCACAATGTATATTATTATTGTAAAAATGAGAGAATCTGGCATGATTCCAAATATTAATCACTCTAGAACACTCTAGCAGTGCATGAGTGACGATATCAATGTGATTTGAGCAAAGAGAGCAGTACGGGTTGTCAAGAGCATTTCTTTTGGAAAGATTAGACGAGGTTGGAAGAATATGCTTGAAAGCCTTCCAAATAAAGTGCTTGATCTTAGGGGATGTTAATATTGGATTTTCTGTCCCAAATAAAACTCATTTCAATATAATCAGATTTACTAATTGATAAAAGATCAGAAATCTTTTTATGTTGCATGGTTCATACATGATTTATTTCATGATTATGTTTAATGTATAAATTCTATTAAGTCCAGAACATATATATATTTATTCATGATTATAGTGTCGTCAGCACAGTGAAATATAATCATAATTATATGTTCAAAAGTTGAAGTCCCATGATTTTTCAGTACACTGGATTTAGACTGACATGATAATCGGTGATAAGGTATACTTACACCTTGGATAAGTGTTATGTCCTTTCCAAGGTATTGACAAAGTTTACCAGTATCGGATGTATGAAGTATACATTGGATGGGACCGATATTGAACTTGGATAAGATATCTTAAACTTATTGTTATATCTTTCTAAGTCAATATCACTGGTTGAGCTTAGGTCTATAGATCTTAATCTTGATATGATTAGGTTCAACTTAGTTGTATTATTTATGTTCTTCAAGTTGCTCATGGAAGCTAACTAATGATTTTGGAAAATATTTACATCTTGGGAACATGGTAGTTTAATTGAGTGGGAGCGTTGATCATAGATATGAAACCTATAACTTCTATAAGTATTTAGAAGTGAAACGATAATTTCCTTCGAGCTTGGCTTGATAGAGATAAATGATTGAGGCTTCATTTCAGTAATATCAGTTTACTGAAATATTATTTATAAGTGACTAAGTGTTTTAAGGATAAAATAGATTAAATGGTAGAACGGTAAATTTGTCCCTATTCAGTGTAGATCATTTATAGAGGATCTTTGACTATTAGAATTGTAACAAAGGATAATCAAAACATGTCTATATCTTAGTACATATAGAGCGTTCTATATAATTGAGAGTGTAATTCAATTCTGAATCTATAGTGGCACAAGGATAAATTAATAAGTTAGAGAATTTACTTGGTAAAGTCTAGCTCTACTTATTGGAGGCTCGGTTATATAGGCCCATGGTCCTCTCACTAGTTGAGATAATACTGCTTGCAGACTCATTCAGTTGATTTAGTGAAAATTACATGAAATATGGGATTTGATACTAAAGTTACAAAAATATGGCATTTATATAAATTTGCTACTCTCCTATGACATTTTTTCATATTTAAAATTTTTTATGGTATTTGATATGCCACATTTTTGTAAATCTAATATCCAAACTCAAATTTTATTGTTTTTGTTTCTAGCCCAATTGGTTTTATCTTTTTTTTTTATTATTTTATTTTACATTTGCATTTTAGGATTTTTATTTCTCTATCTTTTCTTTTTACTCTAATATTTTTAGTGGATTTTGTGTTTGCTTAGAGTATTATTTGATTATTAGAGTGTATAATTTTAACCCCACCTCTATTTTTATTATTTTTTATACATGATTTCTTTTCCTCTTCTATTTTTTTAGTTATTCTTTATGGTTTTTATTCTACTTTTGTCTCTTAAATTTTCTTTGTTTTCTTTTTCCTCTCTCATTCTAGTTTCTGATTCTTTTTATTATTTTTGCTCTATATTGTATGTTCGAGAATGAAGTTAACCAAAATAGTTAGAAGTTTAATTATTAGATATTGATATAAAATTTATATGTTTAAAATTGGATTTTAAAATTATTATCGTTTTAAAGTTTGGTTATTAGGCATTGTGTATTTTTCATTATGTTGTTGATGAAATTTATTTTTTTCTGCCTCTTTTAATGAAATAATGAGTTTTTTTTTAATGTTAATGAAACTGATTTCTAAAGTTAGTATCGTTTTTAGATTATAATTTTTTTCATCATCTTGTTGATGAAACTATTTTTTTTTCCTTCTGCTTCTTTTAATAATTGATGAAACTGATTTTTAAAGCTTGTATCATTTTTAGATTATAATTTTTTGCATTGTATTTTTTTTTTTCAGTATGATGTTGATGAAACTGATTTTATTTTATTTTTTTTGCTGCTTTTAGTGAAATAATTAGTTTATTTTACTGTTGATGAAACTAGTTTTTAAAGTTGGAATCATTTTTACAATATTTTTTTTTATAAAACTTGTTTTAGTTTGTGATTTTCTTGGAGATATTTATCCCATATTGAATGCTCAAATCAATTATGATTTTTTATCAAGCAAGTAAGAAATTAAATGTCAAAATAGAGTATGAAGTTAGAAATTAGAGTATTAAGTATTCATATAAATTTATATGTTGGAAACTAGTTTTATAATTGGTGTCATTTTTAGATTATATTTTTTGCATTGTATTTTTTTTCATTATGTTCTTAACGAAACTGGTTTTAATTTTTTATCCCCTTTGTTATCTTTACCATATTTTGTATGCTTAAACCAACTCTGATTTTTAGAAAGCAAGTGAAAGATTGAATGCTAAAATAAAGAATAAAGTTAGAAGTTAGGCTATTTGATATTCATATAGAATTGATACATTCAAAACTGATTTTTAAAGTTTGTATTGTTTTTAGATTATAATTTTTTTGCATTGTATTTTTTACATTATGTTGTTGATGAAACTGATTTTTTTCTGCTACTTTTGATGAAATAATTAGT
Source organism: Cannabis sativa (assembly GCF_029168945.1). Classification (NCBI taxonomy): domain Eukaryota; kingdom Viridiplantae; phylum Streptophyta; class Magnoliopsida; order Rosales; family Cannabaceae; genus Cannabis; species Cannabis sativa. The sequence continues at coordinate 249,947 of NW_026870039.1, forward strand.
TTATCCAATAATAAAAAATACAAGGTAAAACTATTTTCTAATAAGCATTTTTTGAGCTGAAGCAATAACATCATTGGATCTGGCACAGAAAATAATATCTAGAATCTTTTGTTTGTAATGAAAACATGAAATCATGAGTCTCGTACACTTATTCATTTAATTATTTCCTAGGGTTCGCAGGTTCAAAACTAGTATTAGAAGGTTCACATCTATTCACAGGTTTGAAACTGGTTTTACAGCTTTTAAGGGTTTTAAAACTAGTTTCACATGTCTTAAGGGTTTTGTAATGGAGTTGCTCCGTTTTATGATATTATTGTATATTTTGATTTTAAGTTTCTTTTTATTATTTTGTTTCTAGGTTCGAGACTGGTTTTCACACTTATATTTATTTTTAGAATATTGGTGTGCATTGTATGATGTTTTAATTATATTTGTAGAGTTTTTTTTTTTTTGAAATATACGCTCCTGATCAAATGAATCGAAGGCTAGATCATCCAACAGTTGGGGATGCAAAAGATTGGCATTTAATGCATCTGAAAAAAGAGAATAAGGCATTTATTAATCATCATTTCGTGACAGCATCCACAATGCTTCTGAGGATAGGCATCTTTTCAAAATCAGCCATCATTCGCCTTCCCAAGGAATGCGCCTAAGACAAAGAACATGGGCCTCACGACTCCGCTAATCGAGCTTCATACTTTGGCAAGTCCTTCGAGATATCACCAAGAACGACTATCATAAACACTCCCTTCGGTCTCCCAATGAACTTTCTGTAAGTCAAGGACACAGAACCAATCTCCAGGAGAAGGCAGCAAGCTCTCGACACTCTCAAGTCCCGAGAGCTTGGGGATAAATATTATACATGTTCTCGAATAGGTTCTACGTGGAAGAAGTAGAAGGGTGCCACGTCAGATCGCATGTCGATATCATGAATCCCTTTTCAAGATATGGTCACGGAAGGTATCAAAGTGTTTAGAAGAACGCTTCCCTTACGAAGGATGAAGTAATTCTCGAGGTTCTAACTTGATGCTTCCGCTATTTGGAGGCAAACGAGAAGCATAAGCATTCCAGGATGATTAGGAATGGGCTACGCTAAGGAGCCTTAAGTTGTACTCCCTGGAAACTCCCTGTGACCTAATTCGAAACTACACCCAACGGTCACGCCTCTTCTAATTACACCGTGTCAGATCCTGTTCCTTGCGTCAGACCGTGGTTGTGCGCGTATGTGCCTCTGTAGTGCTTATTGTCCAACGGCTTGTTTAAGATATTAATTTTACAGGAGAAACCTTTGAACGACACGTGCTCATTCCTGACGTGATAGCCTACATCAATTAAGCACCACATGATGGGAGAGTTACCTACGAAACCAGCAGTTGGATGATCATGTGTTGTTTTACAGCCTTTCCTACGTGCTGAGTAAGAAACCCTAATAGGGTAAAGGGTATGTCCTTACCCACTTATGTGCCTATAAATACTTCCATTTTTTATGTAAAAAGGGGTGAACATATTTTACTTATAGAATCTCTGCTAAAATTCGTATAGAGTTTTTTTCTTAGAGTGAAACAAAAGGAATGCAGAGATTACCATTGTAAACACTTGTAATACTCAAAAATTTGCCAACGAAGGGTAATACTACTGACTCATGGACTATTATTTAATATTTTACATTTCCTTAAGCTCTTCTTAATTAGTTTCTAAAAATCTCAGTAAACACACACCGAACTGAGATTTTGTCTAAGATTTAAATGTCAATACGTGAAACCACCCGAGATTGAATCCTTGCTGAACAAACCAAAGTGTAAATGTTGCAAGAAATAAAGAGACTTTAGAGATACTAACCCAAATTTACCACTTAAATCCTCTTTCTTGTTTTAGCTGCAAACCCAAAGAATTCTTCTTCCTTCCCACTGATTTCATTTGAAACCCCTAAAAACAAAATCCCAAGTTTTTTCTTTTTATGTACACGTCGTTGCTGGAATTGAGATCTCATTCAAAGAGAAATATATCAAATATCTAGAGTTTCTTTTTGTATATTATATGGATGATCCGATCCGCAAGGACCATGATTGGGAATTATTTGACCGTCTTTCTCCGAGGAAGAGGCGAAACATAATCAACTTGAATTCGACACAGCTATTCGAAATCTTAGTGAAAGACTGGATTTGTTATCTCATGTTTGCTTTTCGTGAGGGGAACCCTAAGAGAGTCGCCGACTCCAACTACCGTCCATGTACGATCCATACTAGATCTGACCAACTGCCCATCCTACCTCCTCTACGTTCTTGACAGCTCATCTTTGTCTCAGTAGAGTTTTTCAGTGGCATGTTTCGGTCCTCTTCCCCATTACTTAGAAAAAGTGACCCATCGATTTAGGTACAAGATACTATTATTACTGCCTGGACAATTAGACACCCAACCCATCATTGTCCTGGCAATGGGTATAGGTCATCAACGTCGAACACATTTCGAATCTCTCTCTCTTCGGTGGTGCGGGTTGCTGCTCTAAGTTGGACCGCAAACGTCGTTGATTGGGGACAACAACTTCAATGGCTAGTCAGTGACGACAAATGGAGAGGAGAAGGGAGTGCTGCGACCTCTGGAAGCTGGGGCTTCCACCTTGTCTTGGTCTCATTATCAGATCTTTGGTACAAACCCCAAACATTTTCCTAATCTTGTTTCATTAATTTAGTGATGCACAATTTTTGTTCTATTTATATATTAAAAAAAAAAGAAAAGAAAAAAGAAAGGAGAAATGCTAAAACGTGATGCTAAGCTAAAAAATATATATATTTATTCAAAAAAAAAATAATATCTTTAATTATGGATATAATATTTATATTCTTTAAATAATTAGATCTAACAACCCCGCTCTTTTCAAGCAAACAAAAAAGTAACCGTTTTCAAATTTCGTCAGGATCCGTAGACAACCCCTTACACGCTGCAACGAAAAATCTCTTCTGTTCCATTGTCATCAAGGTTTTCTGGTTAAGCGGAGATGGAGAATTTGGAGACGAAGACCGTAGATTCATCGCAGTGCGTTCGAGTCGCGGTTAACATCCGTCCATTGATTACTTCGGAGGTTTTGTTTGGATGTACGGATTGTATTTCCGTTGTTCCAGGTGAACCACAGGTGCAAATTGGTTCACATTCATTCACATATGATTATGTTTATGGTGGTACGGGATCTCCTTCTACCATTTACGACGATTGTGTTGCTCCATTGGTAGATGCACTCTTCCACGGCTACAATGCTACCGTCCTTGCTTATGGGCAGACTGGCTCTGGCAAAACATACACAATGGGAACCAATTATAAAGGAGAAGGAAGTAGCTTTGGTATCATCCCCAAGGTAATGGATACTGTTTTCAAAGGAGTTTCCGGTAAGAAATCTAACAGAGAATTCTTAATTAGGGTCTCTTTCATTGAGATATTCAAGGAAGAGGTGTTTGATTTACTTGACACGAGTTCAACAACAACTTTTTCTAAGAATGAAGGCGCAGCCTCTTCGAAGCCTGTTGGGCCTGCAAGAGCTCCTATACAAATTAGAGAAACTGCTAATGGAGGGATAACACTTGCTGGTGTGACAGAGGCAGAGGTTCAAACAAAGGAAGAGATGGCATCGTATTTGACCCGTGGCTCTCTATCTCGGGCCACTGCGAGTACTAATATGAATAGTCAATCAAGTCGCTCACATGCTATCTTTACAATAACCATGGAGCAAAAAAAGATCGTAAATGGAACAGCAGCCACTGATGATTTTGGAGATGAAATCCTTTGTGCGAAACTGCACTTGGTTGATCTTGCAGGTTCTGAGCGAGCTAAGCGAACGGGTGGTGATGGCATGCGATTTAAAGAAGGCATTCATATAAACAAGGGTTTACTGGCTCTTGGCAATGTGATAAGTGCCTTGGGAGATGAGAAGAAGCGGAAAGAAACTGGCCATGTTCCTTATCGTGATAGCAAATTAACTCGTTTATTACAGGATTCTCTTGGAGGAAATAGCAAGACAGTGATGATAGCTTGTGTTAGTCCTGCTGATACAAATGCTGAGGAGACATTGAACACGTTAAAGTACGCTAACCGTGCTCGTAACATTCAAAACAAGGCAGTTATCAATCGTGATCCAATGGCGGCCCAATTGCAAAGAATGAGGTCCCAAGTTGAGCAATTGCAAGGTGAGCTTTTATTTTATCGGGGTTGTGATGCTGGTACTTCTCCCTATGAGGAGTTACAGATCCTCAAAAGGAAAGTGTCTTTACTTGAAGCAAGCAAAGAGGAGCTTAAACGGGAGTTGCAGGAGAGTCAAGTTACTTGCCAACATTTGACGCAGCGAGCTTTTGAAGCTCAGGTTGAGAAAGATAAATTAGCCATGAAAATTGAAATGGCTCGAAATGGTAAGTCTTGGGATGAAGTTGACTTACATTCAGAACAGGAACATGATCTGTTGAAAAATTATGTATTTAGAATTCAAGAGCTGGAAGGAGAGTTGTTGCAGTTGAAGAATTCGAACAGTAGAAAACGTGGACTCATTGATTGTGCTGATGACTCGGATGATCCTGATGATGATGAATTTCGCTCTAAGAATGTACTGTTTCCTTGTGGCGATGAGTATTCTGATTATGATTGCAAAATTGGGGAGATAGCAGCTGATATTGTTGATCAAGAGAAGGAGCAAGAACATTCTTGTGTTCAAGAAAAATTGGACCGTGAATTGAAAGAGTTGGATAAGGAACTTGAACAAAAGGAGGCCGAAATGAAGCGAGTTGCAGCAGGGGGTAATAATACTTCGGTGCTTAAACAACATTACGAGAAAAAAGTTCATGAGTTGGAACAAGAGAAGAGAGTTTTACAGAGAGAGATTGACGAGCTAAGACACAATCTTGCAAGTATATCATCTACCACTGATGACGGAGCTCAAAAGTTGAAGGAAGATTATTTGCAGAAGCTGAATCTTTTAGAATCACAGGTGTCCGCGTTGAAGAAAAAACAAGATGCTCAAGCTCAGCTGTTGAAACAAAAACAGAAAAGTGATGAGGCAGCAAAACGATTGCAAGACGAGATTCAGAGAATAAAAACTCAAAAGGTTCAACTTCAACATAAGATCAAACAAGAGTCGGAGCAATTCAGGTTATGGAAAGCGTCTCGAGAGAAAGAAGTTCTTCAGCTTAAGAAAGAGGGAAGGAGAAATGAGTATGAGATGCATAAGCTATTAGCTTTGAATCAAAGGCAGAAAATGGTTTTACAACGAAAAACAGAAGAAGCCTCCATGGCTACAAAAAGGCTAAAAGAGCTTTTAGAAGCTCGGAAAGCTGCTTCTACTGGAAGCATCAATGGTCCAGGAATTCAGGTTTTGATGCAAGCAATTGAGCATGAGCTTGAAGTTACTCTACGTGTACATGAAGTCCGCTCTGAATATGAGAGACAAATGGAAGAGAGGGGTAGAATGGCCAAGGAGATTGCAAGGCTAAAAGAAGAAGCAGCAGAGATGTTGAAACAAGCTAATTCAAGAGATTATCCTGAAACGATGTCTCCTGGTGCAAGAAACTCACGGATTTATGCACTTGAAAATATGCTTTCTTCTTCATCTACCACCCTTGTTTCTATGGCATCACAGTTATCAGAAGCAGAGGAGCGCGAGCGGGTTTTTAGCGGCAGGGGTCGTTGGAATCAAGTTCGATCTCTTGCTGATGCAAAGAATTTGATGAATTATCTATTCAATTTAGCATCTTCATCCAGGTGCTTGGTGCGTGATACAGAAGTTGTGTGCAGAGAGAAAGATTTACAAATAAGAGATTTGAAGGGAAAAATTGTGAGTTTGAGTAGTTCGCTTAGAGAATTAGAGATGCAAAAGGCTGAGCTTATTCATCAGGTGAAAACTCAGAATGTAGCTCTGAAGCATTATGCCAATGGAGGACATAATTATGACTTGCGCAAGCTTGATCACCGAAGCTCATTAGTTGTCTCAGAGGACATGGATACATCTGACTCAGAAAAATCAGATGTAGATTACTTAAGTGAAGACGACATACCTAAGAGACAACGACTTAAGAAAAAAAGCTTTAAAATCAGAAACCAGTCTAACATTGGATCTCATTCATTAGACAACAACGATCATGAGAGCCTAACATTAGACAGTTCAGGGGAAGGAATTGTTGCTGTTGGTGGTGATAAGGAGAACAATGCTTCAGGTTCAGGGGTATGCTGTTCTTGCTCCAAGAACTCATCATGCAAAACAAACAAATGTCAATGCCGCTCTTCTGGTGGGTTTTGTGGGTTCTCATGTGGTTGCATGGTCAGTAAATGTGCCAATCGAGAAATCGAAAAATCTCAGCAGTCAAATTTGGCTGAAGGGATTGTAAATGGTGTAAGGGCTGATGAAGCAGAGAAGGATAGACTTCTTGTTTCTCATGGAGCCATGCTTCTACAGACTGCGTTGGTTGACAAAACTACAGAGACAAATGAAGATGGTGGTCTTGGTCCAAGAAGAAAAGCTCTTGCTGACATTGGAAACACAACTGAAAAGCCAAACGTACCAAAGCCTATGAAGAGAAAGAAATGGAGGACATCTTCGATACTACTCGTTACCAATCCTCCACCACGTCCATCTCAGCCAGAAAGTGGTGAACAACCATCGCAACCACAACCACAACTGCAACTGCAATCTCAGAAGCTAGATAACAATGCAAATGGGGCTGACATTCCTGTACAATTACCGAGGGCAATGCGGTCTGTCACCACGACTAATGGCGGGAATTTATTCAAAGAGAGGAATGTTGAGAAAACAGAAGAATCAAGTGTCAACAAAGAGGCAGCTGAGGGGGCTCTGGCTCCTCCCAGAAGTCCTGTTAGGCAGAACAGGACATCAGATGAAAAGGAGAACTTTGGCCATTAAAAATAATCTTTAGTTTACTGAGTTTCTCACTCATTGCTCATGGCATTGGTAACATTGATTCATCTGATTTCTTATTTTATCGCATTATGTCAATTTTTCATTGTTGTAACACTTCTCTTATTTGATTGAACAAATGAATGACGATGCTTTGTTTCAATAAATAAATAAACTAAATAGTTGGCAATTGTAAGACCCCCATTTGCCCTCTCCCTATTATTGTTATGTTCTTTTTAATATAAATGGCAAGTTTTATGTTGATTAGTCTATCATGTATTTCCTAATCTGTCTTTGATTCATTGTGCCTGGGTGACCCTTTTAATGATAAAACTTTTACAAGACCCCTAGTTAGAAATTGTTTATTAGTACTATTTATATTAAGGGGCCTTGATTTCACATCCAGAAGATATTAATTCACTTGCTTCATGAATTCATAATGACATCCTAATGATGTCATGATTATCAATATGAACAAGCGCTGGAATTAGGTGCTGTGATTAATTATAATATATATATTTTTTTCTTTTTCCTTATTAGTTTGCAGTTCGATTGAAATGAAGATTGAAGTGCTCTAATTCGTTTTCTGGAATCCCTTTATTTTGGGAAAATCATCATATAGCCTTTGGGGGTGATGTCATCCTCCGTGTATTGAGATACAAAACTGGTCAGGTTAGGGAGAAAAGTAATTGCTGCCCATAGATTTGGCTCATTCATTTTTCCCTTGCCCTTCTCCACTTCAAAATATTATTATGAAGTAAACCCACTTTCAGGTTAATTTTCAAATGAAACCATTAGTGGTCAGGACACTCGGTCGCTCTCCTCGTGAGACAGAAAACACATTCGAAGAATCTTATTAATAATTTTTTAAAGCACATAAAAGGTGGGAGACATTATTAGTCCACTATGCTGGTTTTAGACCCTACAATAAATCTTGAGTCAAAACATTTTCTCTTTCAATAATTTATTATTGCCCATTTTCATTACCAACAATGAGAGTGAGGGTACATCATCCACCGAAAGTCTCATCATATATAACAAGGAATAGCTCTGGTTAAAGCTGATTGACATCTTGTATTTTAAACAAATTGAGAAACTGTTTCTGATTTTAGGGAATGTATTAAAGTGTCCTTTTTTTTGTACTGCTTGATGGATGAGGTAATTTAATCTTCATGTGTAAGAAGCTTGAGTTGAAGATGGCACTTGTTCTGATATTCAGGTGATAATTATGAACTTTTACATGTGTATGTATATTATTATGGACAGAGAAATTATTCTGATAGCAGTGGTTGATTCATTGTCTCCAAAATTCAAAATTGTCCTTGTTCCATCTCAACATGATCAGCGAACCATGTTCTTAAGCCTTAGGTAGGACATTTGGTATTGTGCCTTTGTTTTGCTTTGCCTGCATGAGTTGCATATAAATGCAAGTTAGAATTTAAGATCCAACAATTCCTAGTACTCTTCATAAATGTGTTTAAGCTATTACATAATTTGTAGCATGGTTGCTTGAATGCTGGATCATCCATCAGTGCTGGAGGATCCTGACCAAATATCATCTCACAACTCATATCTTCAAAATCTGCATATAAAAGTATGATGAGATTGGGCAGAGTTGTACGTGGCTCTATTTACATAAAACATTTGTTCATGGGGAAAAGAAGTACACAGCGGTTGATTTCTTTTCCATCTCATTCAACAATATGGTGGTTTGACCCTAATCAGGACATAATGTATATGCTTTGTGGCTACCATTTCAGTCATCAATCTATATAGTATTACTATTAATTCATATGATGGAATCCCCAACTGAGTTTGTATGGCTCTACTTGCAGTTTTTCACCCTTTGTGGCTTACACAGGGGACCCTCCATTGACATGATGAGCATGGCCCTCCACAATTAAAGTGCAGCTACTGTTAATTTTTCAAGTATTTTTTCCTATTTTTGTTCATTCTTTTTGTTAATATATTTACTATAAGAAGATTATGAGTGCAATATCTCTGTTGCCATAAGTTTTCCTGTTTCATTTCTTTAAATGGGTTCTAAATAGTCTGAAGGCATTTAAGTTCTAAGTATGAAAATTCAATCAAAGAAGGAAGACTGCAATAATGACTGATGAATCGATTACTCACTTGGGACCATGTTGACTGACATCCCCAGGGATTCCTTTATGAAATTCTGAGATGGTACCTTACAGAGATTACTGCACAAGCCTACACAATTGGTCCTCTCTAAAAATCTGCAAAATAGTGTCACATAGAGGGAACATGAGTATGACTAATGTTGGGGAGGATATAATGTCAAGGGTCATTAAATATAGATTAAGGATGATTATGACAGCAATCAGATATGGTCCTAATGAAAATTTATGACCAAAATGCAGGGAAGAAGAATCAGGCTACAGCACAATCATTGGAGAAGAATTAGGCATGAAGTCCCTCTTTGTTAGGTGAGATGGGACCTTTTTTAAGTCTAAAAAATTTCTAAAACAGTGAAGCATTTATGAGCCAAATTTACCTGCATTTGTTTATGTGGACTACGTTTTTTTCTCTTCTTCCATTGAGCTCCGATTCCCTGACCTATATAATATGAGTCCTGTTAGATTGTGCGTGGAACTTCCATTAAAATATCCTACTGGCTTAATGTTATGTGTGCTTAAAGCCTGTGTTTATTATGTATGATAGAAAAAGACAAAGCTTTTGTCATTGTGTGGTAATTATCAAGCACAGACAAACGACAAATGGGTTTATGCTAAAGAATAATGCTATAGACACAAACATTGTGAAAACTTTCTACACACGAGCATGAGAATCATATTATTTTTAATTGTGTGGTTGCGATTAATTGTTTACGAGATTTTAGCCAAAGTTGGCATGATTACACAAAGTCAAGAAATGGCATGATTTAAGGCAATTGTGAGCTCTAAATGTACCATATTTAAATACTAGCTTATTAATGTCTCCTAATTTCTCCTTGCAACTTTTGATTTACTGATAAGAAACTTGGATCTCTATGAAATATTAGAGCAAAACTACAACTTTAGTTTATTCCAAAAAAAAAAAAAAAAAAGTTATATGTGCAAAGTGCAAAAGTACGAGTCAGAAAAGATTAAAAAAAAATCAATTACAGAAAGAAGGAAAGGGTCTTATTGAAACTTGAAATATTAGATCTTTGTAGAGGAATTGGGGAGTCTTTTCACTGTCCTTAATGGAAACATAAGCGAACATTGCATTACGAGTTAGTAGATCATTAACCGTTCTGTTTAAACAATCAAAAAAGTAATAGGAAAGTAGCCAAGGCAAGAAAAAGTGTAGCACTAACTATAGCACAAAAATCATTTGATTTCACTTCATTTACTCAAGTGATTTTGGTTGGTGGGGTACCATGAGTGAATCAAAAATAGCCTTACGAGCAATATAAAAAAAAAGGGCTAGGATCATATTAATATAATATTATGATATATATTCTTGTCTAATCTCTATACATATGCTATATACCTCACAGGGCCCGACCAACCACGCAAAAAACAAGGTAGTGAAGACAGCAAAGTACTCTCTTGCAAATTTAGATTGTGGAAGCAGTGTTCTTATCTGCAAAAATTTGATAATCCAAATAAGTAATAGTTTCCATATCTCAATTCAAACAGAACAAAAATAACTAATTAAACAAATAAATAATATAGATACAAACTTGCCAGGGAGAGGATTGGCCTGGGAAAAGCTTTGTCAAGGGCTTGTATGACAAGTTCACGCTGCTTTGATGGACCAAAGTTCATTGATGCAGCAGTAGCTGCCTCCACCAACCCATCATATCCACTCTTACTATTTCTCAGCCCTACAGTTCAATAAAACTATCATCATTTTCTCATATCTGAATTCAAAACCAATCAAAAAGATATCTGTAGCGTACCTGTTGCAGCCTGAACACTTTGAGAGAGATGGTTTATGGCAATCCTATCAAACCAGCTATCACTATAGTCTCCAATGGATACCTCCGCGGGCCTTAAGCTGCTCGATTCGGTCAAGGCTATTCTGTTACTTGCAGGCGGTGTTAGCACCGAAACAACAATTGATTTTTTCCTCCCAAGGCTGTGGTTTGGCCAACATGAAGTTGAGCTAAGGTTAGTCCTAGTTGGTAAAAGATGTGTTGCTTCCATAACAAGGTAATTAGTTTTGTATAAGGAGATGTACTAGTGGTCTGTGTTTTTTGTTGATGAGAAGAAAGGGAGTGCATGTTGAGCATTTTATTAATAGAGAAGATTTAAAGAGAGTGTGGACAGAAGTCTGTGGTTTGGAATCTTGGACATATCGAAGTCTCAGCCATTCTCTCTTGGCTCCAAAGATGCCTTTTTTGGTTGTTTGTAATTGTAATGGCCAATTAGGAATCCACAAACAAAGACAACCCATTTCCTTTGAAAGTGACACTTTTTTATACGGACGAGTAGTGACGGCAAATTCATAATAATAACGTTAGTAAAAATGTAATTCATCCTGACACGGCAGAATTTATATCAGCATAATCATTTCTCAAATATTAATTGTTATTGAGAAATGTTAAAGGGTACCAGTGGTTTCTGGCATTCTCTTATGTGTCAATATCGCTATTGGTCTAACTAAATATTGGATCTCATATAATTTAATATAATAGTTTGTAGAGAGTATCGCTAACAAATCGCAACACGACATATCGAGAAGGTGCTAGGCACTACTGATGTCTAATAGCAATGCTCATTGTTATTGCCAAAGTGACACATTTGAGTCATTTCACCCATTTCCAAAAATGCAGATAGGTAATATTAGTAATTACAGACGTAAAATTAAATGTATCATTAATGTATATCAAATGTTTGTTCAAAATATAATAAAGTTATAATTATTCGTTTTTTTTTTAATTTGGAATGTGAGCTGTTTTTTATTTTAGCACTATGCTACACTCATAATTGAAGATGCTCTTATTAATTATAATAATTACTCATTTCAGTCTTTCGTTAATTTAAACAAAAATGCTACAAGTTTTTTTTGTTCGAGAGAAAATGCCACACGTTTTGTTATTTAAATTATTATAAAATAAAATAACACTAGTCCCAATATTTTGAAAAGGTAAAACAGTAAATTAGTAATCTCTGAATTTGTATTCTTTCTTAAAATTAATTTGTTTAAAGACCTACATGTCTTAAAATTAATATTGTAACACGTTTTAAATGTGTTTTATAATACTAGTGGCAACCATTTTTACTTTTATTTTTTTTGTTTTTAAACAAATAAAAATAAATATACAATTACTGCATAAATGTGCATAATTCTATACTAATAAGATATTTCTTAATATATATTTTTGAGATTTTTAAAAATTAATTAATTAGATCTTAAAAAAAGATATAAAATAATAAATAATAGACAAGTAATTTTTACGTGGTTCTGCTATTAAAAGAAAAATTACGTGGTTCAGGCGTTAATAATCCCTAGTCCACGAGTTTGTTGTATTAGCATTACCGGCGAGTATCTAAATATTACAAGTATTTACAGTATCAATATTAATGTATTCCTTTCGTTTCTCTTGGAGAAAAGAAAGCTCATAGGAATTTTGGCAGAAGTTATGTGAGTATCAAAATGTTCACTCTTTGCACATGAAAAATGAGAGCATTTATAGGCACATGTGTGGGTGAGGGCATACCCTTCACCTACCTAGGATTTCGTGCTCAACACATTACAATGGCTAGTTCTACGACTTTAGCAATTTGACCGTTGGTTGGTAGGAAGCCTTCCTATCGTGTGGCGTACGGCTGCTGCAAGGCAATTCGTGAGACTCAGGACATGTGTCGCTCAAAAGTTTCACCTTACAAAGTTGGTGTCTAGACATGTTGGATAAAAAGGAGCTATAGAAGCGCGTACGTGCACTACCAAGGTCTGACGCAAGGAACAAGATCTGATTTGGTGTTAGAAGATATGCAATCATCACCTTAAGCTCTGACTAAGACACACCCAAATAGGTTCGAAGAGCATCTGGCCATAGCCTTCCCGAATCAAATAAACCCGCTGCCACCCTGGAACACTCATAGCTTCTAATCCTTCCCAATATCAAATCATTAATGGGAATCTCAGAGCTCCTTCCGTCCTCACTGACAGGAAGAACCTCTGGGTAACTTCTGGTGTACAACATCTCCCATGATTTCGAAAGGCAGAAGGTACATACTAATTATGCATGACCTGACGTGTCATCCTTGCGTAATTGCCACATACCACGCATCCTAGAATGCAGATAACACTAGTGTAAGGAGCTTGCAGCTTCCTTCCGGATGCTTGACTTATTATTTTGACTTGTCGTCCAAGTATTGGAATATGGAAGAAGTCTTTCGTATTCCCTTGGGTAACTGAGGGGTTGATATACTCTGGGATACTATTTGTTGAAGCATGGTGATTGTTTAGTGGAGCTGTGGGGCTCACGCTCTGAGCCTAGGCACATTTCTCATAGGAAATGAATAACAAATGGACTTGAAAAGATGCTAACCTTCTGGCATGTTGGAGGTGTTGCCACGAAATGATGAGTAATGAATAATTTATTCTTTTTCTTTGGGCGCATTAAATGTAAACCTTTTGAATCCCCAGCCGTTGGATGGTGTTTTTGATTAATTCAATTTGGATCGTGTATTTCAAAAATGTCTGAACCGTTGCCACCCATATAAATAAAAGTCTTGACGATAGAATTCACTTTTCCTTCCTCACCTTAAGCTTCAATCCCTTGCCCAGAGAATTCTCTCAGGTAGCATCCTCAACCAGAAACCTTCACCCTTACTCACCTCTTTGAACTAAAACTTTGCCCCCTCTTCTCGACTTCGCTGTCGTGTTTCCTGATATTCATCACTTACCCAAACGACTAGTTCACTGTTGGAGCAAGGCGTGGCCTAGTCACCAAGCAGCCTGTGGAATTTTAGACGACGACAAGTAACCAGCATCTCTTCCTTTTAACCCGTGTACAAGTAAGTATTTCTTCCACTCAAACTACTATTTCTGGATTTGATTGTGAAATATAGTTTCGAGCTCATAGAAATGTGTTGCCTTGCATGCGTAGGATTTAAATTTGAAAATTAAGGTTACTGCACTTAAAATTTATTTGCATGAACCTTGGGGTAATACCTCTGGAGCTAGGCCTTTGTTGAGGTACTTTCCCTTCAATTTTGGTTGAGATATATGTCTATTATTTGGGATATTTTCGTTTAGGTGTTTTGGTCTAACATTTCTGGGTTCATACTAGTTTCTCAAATAATTTCGCTTTGTTTTGTTATGTGTATGCATTTTGTTTTGCTGTGAAAAAGGGAATGTGGACTTTTTGATACTGTTGTATTTTTGGGCTCTCGATTCATCACCGTAGTTGGTTCCTCTGTGAAGGTGACTTTGTAGGTGATGGATCTGATGGAGACCTCTCCAAGAAGTTTCGGAGGAGGCCTCCCTCAATACCCTATTTGTCATTTGAATATAGGGCATTAACTGCATGGTTTTTCTTTCCACTTTTTCAGTGTCTAGTGAAGATAACAACTTCCAGTTGGCACTTTTAAATCTTGAAGAGATTCCTGGAGCATCCTCTGTAGACATACCTCTTGCTCAGGTAAATCTTGAAGACCCAACCTCAGTAGAAAGGCCTTCTGAAGTTGTTTGGACCAAGCAGCAATGAAAAGACAAAGGCAAAGGCAAGGCTTATGGCGCATCTCCATCTCCTCTTGTACTTAATAATTCTATTTGGGAAATAGATCAACAAACCAATTTGTTGAGAAATTACGGTCTATTGGAGGTGTACTCTACTAATGGAGACGTTTTGAACATTTCGGGACTCATGTGTGGCACTAGATGTCTGTCCTTTGGGAATCGCCATCCCAAAGTGTTTATTGAAATATCATTTACAGGTAGCTAAGTATTTTAAGGATAAAATACATTGAAGGGTAGAATGGTAAATTTTTCCTTACTCGATGTAGATCAACTATAGAGGATCTTTGATTATTTGGATTGAAATAATAAGTAATTCGGAGCACATCTATTTTTGGTATATAGAGTGTTTTATGTAATCAAGAGTGCAATTCCAAATCTATAGTGGAATCAAGGGGAATTAATAAGTTAGGAAATTTACTTGGTAAATTTCGAATCTACTTACTGGGAGCTTGTTTACATAGGGTCATGGTCCCCACACTAACTTGGATAATGTTGCTTTGTAGTCTCAATTAATTGGTTTTAATTAATCAATTAGAATACTAAATAAGACAATATCTTGTTTGTGAATTTTTCACTAAGCAATGGCTTATTTGAGAAGAAAAGAGAATTTATGGTTTATTTATTAATTAAGAGACTTCTTAAAATCTAAATAAATAAGTTAAATGGCAATTTTATTTGATAATTAATTATAATTATTAAATAGATAGAATTGACATTTACAAAATTAAAATTCAAATATGGCATTTGTGAAAAGAAAGAAGAGTTTAAATAAAATAGTAAAATTGAAATCCAATAGGCTCACTATAGGATTCGACCAAGGGGTTTAATAAAGACATTATTTTTATCTTTTTTAATTCTAAACTTAACCCTAAAAGCTACCCTATAAATAAAAAAAGTATAGCTCTTATTTTTAAAAGATGATCAGACTCCTATTCCTTTGTCAGACAAAATAGAATTGTACCTTTTGAACATTATATGTTGTACCAATACACTCAGTAACACTACCGTACTAGTATTGGTGGCATATGAATCACAATATCAGCATGCATATAATACACATACACATATTTATATACATACATATATATTTTATGCTAATCTTACCTCAATTCCAATTTAAGTGTGTCGATCAATCTAAATGAAAATTTGTGCGTTGAATGGAGGCCCTTGAGTTCACACCACTTGAATCCCACTAAAATTCACCAAAATCATAGAGAAAAGAAGAAGAAATCTTCTAGTTTGGTATGGTTCTCCTTGGCCGACTATGGAGAGAGAGAGGGAAAAAGGTTTGATAATTTTGTTTTCTTTTCTTTTTGTTGCCTTCAAATAATTTTACTAATAAATTTAATCTTTATCTTAAAAAAAATATAATAATAATAATAATTAATAAAAAAACAACGGCGAAAATTTCATAATTACCTCATACATCCAACTTAAATATTCTATAGGTTCAGGAGTAAAATAGTCCAAAATCATAACCCTGCCTAAACATGATATTCCAAAATATCACTTATATTTGTCCCACTTCTAAACTCACCCATGTGACTCTAATTGTCATCTATCGTATTTTCTATTATTAACGAGCAAATTATAAACATTGTAAATTTTACATATAACAAGAATAACATACTTAGAGTTTAATAAAATCTCCAAATTTAAAAAATTATAACTCCAATACCCATTTTCTAAAAATAAGACCCACAACATAAATATTCATATAAAATTATAATTTAAAGATAACTAATGCTAATTTTCTTACTAATCTATATTTAATCATGCGTCATTACATTTTGTCTTGTACATTATTCATTTTAATAGAATTTGGAATATTGACAAATTTAGCCTTTATTTTCCTAAGGACATCGTTGATGAAATTCTGAAGGTTCTTATTTGTCCTCTTGTGGATGACACTCTCATTTAGGGATGTCATCCATCTAGCAATTTTACTGAGTTAGCTTTTTCTTTTTCTCCATCTTCCTCTAATCCGTCTGCTTTTAAGGATTGGTCAAAACTGGTTTGGTCTATGAAATTCCCCAAAAATCAAGCACTTGTTTGAAAAGTCTTTCATCATGTGTTGCCTTGTGCTTTAAGCCTTTTCAAACAAAAAAAAAGATTATTTCCCATCCTTTCTGCTCCTTTTGCAATGGTAAGAAGGAAACGGTTTCACATGCCCTATTAAAGTGTTCTTGAACTAATTTTTTTTGGAGAAATACTACTTTAAAGAGTTTCTATACAACGAATAGGCATTGTGACATCGAGAAACTTTTGTTAAGAGGCTTTGATAATTTGAACCATGATCAAATTTCCCTTCTTTTGTGCGTATGTTGGATGGTGTGGAATCAAAGAAATAATTCTGTGTTAAATAACCCTGCCTTAAACTTTGTGTAAGTAGAAGACTTTGTGCTTAATTTTTTGCAGGATTATAAAGAAGCTCAAAGTCATAGGTTGCATCAATATTCTGACTTAAGCTCCTTCCAATAGTGGTGTTTATCAAAATTGTAATGCTAGTTGCAGTTTGCCTTCTACTAAGAAATTTAAATTGAGTGTGCTTCCTTAAATGTCAAGGTTAGAAAAACCGATATAGGACCTGTAGTCATTGATTGTAATGGGGCTATTGTTGCAAGATTATGTTCTTGTGCAAGAATCTCTACTCCTATTTATGCAAAAGCCACGACATTGCATACTACACTATCTTAGTGTGTAGCCGTGAATTTCCCAATAGAGTTGGTGGAAATAAATTATCAAGTTTTGGTCTAACAAAATCAAACATAAATAGAAAGATAAATCTTCTCTCAAATGTTGTTCAATTAGTGCATAACACTTTGTCTTTCTTTTGAAATGTTACCCTTTATCATATTTCTAAAAATAACAATGTATTAAATTCTCATTGTTTACCTATTGTAAGTTACTTTACATTAAAAAAATAAAAAGATAGCATAAACTAATGTGGACTGTTAGGATGATTTATATTGATTTGTTCAATTAAATAGTGAACCAACGCGCTCTTTCAACAAAAAAAAAAAAATAGCACGTACGCCTTGGTCCACTAGTAATTCAATATTATCCACTAGTAATTCAATATTATCAACAGCAAACCTAGATAAGAAATCTCGAGGACTAACAATTAAATCACTAGGTACGTACAGAACTAAGAGCTGCATTACAAACTAGGATCCAAACCTAACAATATGCTGAAAATAAATAGCCATTATTAGGCTACAGTAATGTAGCCAAACTTTCTTCCTTTTTTTGTTTTTGCTGGATTCAATGGGCCAAAAGACTAGACTCTAGTGATGTTACTCGCCATATACATTGTGACTGATGAAATCAGCAACTACAAGTAATGCTATAAACAAGTATAAACATTTGAAGTGTTTAAACAATATAAACTACCATCCAAAGTCAGTGGATTATAACATATAGAATCAGATAACCAGGCAGCCATATCAATCTATCCAATGATACAAATGCAAATTAAGACAAATTTGCTGCTAATTAGATAAATGTAAACTACTAGACTTTTATAATATAAACACACGCAAACTAAAAACAGATGGTGACAGAATATAACTTGGTTAAAACTATCCAGCAAACAACAATGACTAATTCTAGAGAGGGAAGCTACAAGTGCAGAAGGGTAAAAAAACTACATTACCCACTTACACTTTACCTACTAACTAATAAGAAACTATCACAAAAGCAAACATTAGTGCCAAAGCGAAAAAAGAGAGAAAGTTGTAATCATAGACAGTGGACACAAGTTTCTAAGTTAATGACAACGGAATAAATTAAGTGACAGCAAATAGCTTTCGCTGTTCAGTCCTTGGAGGTCTTGTTGATGAGAGACTTGTGAATGTGAGGGATTACACCACCTCCAGCAATGGTACCTTTAATCAGGGTGTCAAGCTCCTCATCCCCTCTAATGGCTAGCTGAAGATGCCTTGGTGTAATTCTCTTGACCTTCAGATCTTTGCTTGCGTTTCCAGCCAACTCAAGTACTTCTGCAGTCAGATATTCAAGAATTGAAGCCAAGTAAACAGCAGCGGTAGCCCCAACACGGCCATGAGCTGAGATTCTTGTTTTCAGATGCCTATGAATTCGTCCCACTGGAAACTGAAATCCCACCATGCAAAACCGAATCAATCAACATATATACAAATAGCTCAGCTCAAAAAACCCCTTTAAATTTCCTAACTGTTAAACAAATTTTAAATCTAACTAAAACATAAAGATTTGCATTTGTGAACAAGAAGTGAGAGAGTATCATAACAAAACCATCTTTGTGAATAACGAGGTAAATATGTTTTCTTTTGAATGAAATCCTTTTAATTTATTGGTCTGTGAGTCCTTCAAACACAACAACAGATAAGATTAAGACTGCGACGTTGACTTTAGGACCACAACATTAAAAGAAAAACGAAATTCAATCTAAAAGATCTAAGCTGCACATGAAAGATTGTTACTTTAAATAGAGAGGTGGAAAAAAAATATTTACCTGGATTCCGGCTCGAGATGAACGAGAAACAGGCCTCTTCTTATCCTTATCCTTGTCTTTATCCTTGTTCGCTGCTGTGGTCTTTGCTGCCAACAGCCCCTTGCCACCTTTTCCCGCCATTTCTTGCCTGTTTTCGAAAAAGAATTATTGGTGAAACAAGAATATGAAGTAGAACCCACCAAGAAAATACATTGAGGTACATAAAACGAAAAGTCAAACAACTGGAAAAAAGAAACAGAACCCAGATCTGTTGATTTAGAACGATGTATTAAAAATGAGATTTGTTTTAGGTCTCAATGACCACAGCCGGATCAGTAGATCCGGATCTGTATATGCACAAATTCAGATTGCGAAGATGAACAACCACAAAAAACCTACATAATGAATGAGAGAGAGAGAGAGAGAGAGAGAGAGAGAGAGAGAGAGAGAGAGAGAAACCTGAGAGACTTTGCTGAGAGCCGGGCGAACGAAGGAAGAGGAGAGAGGAAAAAGAGAAAATGAGAGGGAAAAGGAGATGGGTTTTGGGGTTTTAAAGAGAGGGTTTTTTTGAATTCCAACAGCAAAAAAGGCGGTTTGTTTCGGGTGGGAATTTGATTTTCATTTTGTATTTCAAAATTTTCCCACTTTACCAACTCTTCCAATCCTTTTCTTTATTACCATTTATGTCCCTTCTTCTTTTCCCTGTAACGTATACTAATAAATGACGTGCCAGCCGCCTACATTTATTCCACTTAATCAAAGTTTAGGTCCCTGAATTTTGGAATTATTATTAAAGTTAACTGTTAAAAAAATTTCTTTAATTATTAAAATTACTGAATTTAAAAATTTTTGTCTAATTTCATTCAATTTTATTAATTTAGTAATAATTTATATACTAAATCATGCTTCTCAAATTTTAATATCTACCAAATCACGCCCCTTAAATTTTGACATGTGTCAAATCATGCTGACAAAAATTTTTAAATCCAATAATCTCAATAATTTATGAGGGATTTTTAACAACCAAAAAAGTTCAGGAGACAAAATTTGGTACATGTCAAAATTCGAAGGCAAAAATCTTAATTAGTATTTTTTTAATAAAAAAAAATTTATATTTGCAAATTGGATTTGGGAGATGAAAGAAAGAAAAAAAAATGAATAATATAGGATCAAACAATGTGGAGAGGAGAATAAAAAAAAATTCATGTATGGTATACAAAATTTTGTTAAATCAAGTTTTTTATACAATTTTTCTTTCATGCTAAATATGAAAAAAAAAATATTATTTTTTTTCTTTCTCCATAAAAATTTAAATTCAGAGAACATATTTAGAAAAAATAAATTATTTGTTTGGCAAGTTCAAATTAAATATAATCTGATTAGTTACAGTGTAATTACTGTTGGGTTTTATGCCCTAAATAAAACTCATTACAATCTGATTAGTTATCAATTTAGAAGTGAAGTATGTTTACATGTATGTTACATGTTTATGGTTTAATACATATACTTGATATATGCACAAAGTCAGTTAAATCCAGAACATATAGTTATTCACAATTACAGTATCGTCAATACAGTGGAATGTGATTGTGATTATATGATTCAAAAGATTTGGTCCCTGTTCATCAGTGTTTTGGATTTACACTGATGTGATAATCAGCGATGAAGTATACTTACACTTGGAGTAAGTGTTATGTTCTTTCCAGAACATTGGCAAAGTATACTGGTTTCGAATGCATGGAGTATGCATTGGACTGGACCGATATTGAACTTGGTTAAAGATATTGTAAACTTACCGTTGTATCTTTTCAAGTCAATGTCAGAAGTTGATCTTAGATTAAGAGAATCTAAATCCTGATATGCTTAGGCTCAATCTCAGGAGTGCTATTCTTGTTCTTTGATTTATTAGTTAAAGCCTGCTTTGAGTCAGGATAATACATATATTTTGGGAACATGACAGCATAACTGAATGGGAGTGCTAAACATAAATAAGGAAATCTATAGCTTCTACTGGTGTATAGAAGTAAAGTGATGATTCCTTTTGAGCTTAGTTAAATAGAAGTAAATGGATGAGCTCTTGTTTCAGTGACTATATATTAGATGACTAAAACATCATTTACAGGTAACTAAGTGTTCAAATGGGCAAAATACATTGAGGGGTGTAAACGGTAAATTGGTCCCGTCTCGATGTAAATCATCTATATAGAGGATCTCTAAATCACATTAAGATTATAACAATGGTTAAATGAGATAGCATATTGATATCGTGAAACATCTGATATGCTCTATATAAGTCTGAGAGTGCAATTCCAAGTTCTAAGAGTGGATTCAACGAGGAATTAATAAGTTAGGGATTTACTTGGTAAATCGGTTCAACTTATTGGAAGCTCAGAATATAGATCCATGGTCCCCATTCTAGTTGAGACTATACTGTTTGTAAGACTCTATAATTGATTTATGATTAATCAATTATAATTCTAAAAGTTAGACTATGTCTAATTTGTGAATTCTCACAGTTTAGGGATGAAATTGTAAATAAGAGGGTTTCTAGGTTTAATTATTAACTATGAGACTTTGCATGTCTGAATTAATAATTAATTTTAAATGGCAATATTATTTAATAATCTATTTTAGTTATTAAATAATTAGTTTTGGCATTTAAATGATTAGAATTGGAAAAATGATATTTTTGGAGAAATAGAAATAAAATTGAGGAAACTGCAAAATCCATGTGAGGCCCATTCACACCATGGCCGGCCACATCATTGCATTTTTCCCAATTATTATTTTCAATTTAATTTGTCATTTAATTGCTAATCAAAGCCTAGCCTAAATAGGAAAGTGGTGAATCACACTAAATAAGGCAGTTATTCAATTACACAGTAAAAGAGGAAACTGTATATTTGGAAAGTTGTGATCTTCCCTTTTCCTATTTATAGCCGCCCCCCTCTCCTCTCTTATCGTGCTTGTACTTGCTTGAGAAAGCCTTGCTTTGCAAAGTGTGTCACACGAAATCAAGAGAGAAAAACAAGAGAGAAATTTCGAAATCCCTAGTGAGAGAGAAGTGCCCACACACATCATTCAGTATCTCATCATAGTTTGGAAGACTGTGAAGGATCACATCCAACTGAAGAACTTTCGGGCTCAGATCTTGATTATATTCTGCTACAGACAGGAATCAAGGGTTAGAGATCTGAGTGGAAGGAGACATTAATTCCGCTGCAATCACTGTAAGTTATTCTTAACTTTTATGTGTTTAGTTCATCGTTTTAGAAGTTCAATATTAGGTTGTTAAATCAATATACTTGCAAATAGATCTAAGATCCTGGATAAATATAATACCAACAAGTGGCACCAGAGCCATGGTAATTGATTTGCTTGCAAGAAATTTGGACTTAAAACGATTTGATTGTGATTTGGATGGTTTCATGATGTGTCATATTGATGTTTGTGAATTCTGGGAAAAATAATTGATTGTCTGTATCTGGAATTATTTTTATTGGATAGTTTGGAAAATTCTAAGCAATTTACTTTTTTACAGAACTCGATTTCGATTTAATTTGAATTAGTTATGAATTTTTGAAAATCGGGAAAAAAACCTAGGTGGTGAGCACCTTCCCTACGCGCGCGGAAATCATGCGCAGGGGTGCTTGCGCCCAGATTTCTGGGCTGTGTCTCCCCTCCCACGCGCGCGGACAGCATGCAAAGCATGCTGTCCGTACCACCTGCTATTTTCTTCGTTTTCTTCGATTTTTCATGCTATTTCATGGAATTAAATTCCGATTTTTTGTGTAGTTTTGTATGTTGATTTTTATTTTTCAAATTTCAAATCTAATTATCAGAAATAAATTAATTTTAATTTTTAAAATTAATTTTAGATATTAGTGCAATTTGATTTTGAAAATGGGAAAAATCAAGTTTTGCTTACCTCTTTTCTTATTTCTTTTTAAAATTTGATTATTTTATTTTTTAAGGTCAGATATTAATTTTTTTTGGTAACTTGACCTTAATTAAAATAAGATCATAATAATCATGATAATTTTAAAAGAGGAAATAACGTATTTTTGTTAACTTTTAAATTTTGTTAATTTTTCAATTAAATTAAATTGTAAAATAAGAAAAGGGTATGTATTTACCATTTTCTATTTTATTATTTGATTTATTAAATAACATGAAATTTAAAAGGAAAGTTAGCAATTTAATTTTGAAATGCATTTAGGTTACCCAAAACTTAATTTTTCAAAATGGTAGGTTTAATTTTAATATTATTTTTCGAAATATAGATTTAAAATTAAATAAATCATACATCCAACTATCCAGATCTAACCTTGTTGCAGGAGTATGTGTTTTAGATTGTTTGTAAGTTTTTTCTAAAACCTATTATTACTTGATCTAAATTGCCAGGATTAACTTGTTGACAGATCAAATGATCTGATTTTAACCCATGGTTCAATTGATGATAGATCAAGTAGATAATTTGTAACAGGTAATTTTTACAAACTTCTTTCATCTGTGTATGACCTAGTAACATGATAGGATCCATCCAAATCTGTGTGTCTGTGTGAGCCTATATGTTTAATTTCTATTATAGATACATATAGGTTGTTGTTGCTAAATAAAATGTCATAACCTGATAGATTTTATTTAGGCTCATTTAGTTAATGGGCCTATTCAATTAATAACAGTTGTTCATTTTAAGGTTAAATTCCTCTCTTTTCGGCCTTGTGTGAGAGTTGGGAGCCTTAGAAGTGGGTGCGACATACTGGACCCAGCTCCCCCTCACATGAACAACCCCAATTGTGAAGGCCCATTTGCCTGATTTGGATAACTGTGCTAGGTTAATTATATTAGTTTGACCTAATAAAATTGAATAGCAACATAATTAATTTCTTCGAAATTAATTTAAGAAAAACATAGTTTAATGAATTTCATTTCTAGACAAACTATTTGTATTTTTCTTGTATTTAATTAAATAAAGAATTTTAACTACTAGATTCTTTCTGAAACTTACTTTTATTATTTCATTAAATATTCTTATTTAAGTTATGAATTAGTAATTACTAATTTTTATAATAACTTAAATTTGAATATATTTTGATAATAATATTAAGCTGAAGAATTCTAGGAATTAGTTATTGAAGATTCTTAAAAGATATTATTTTAAGTTGGTTTTAAACTTAAAAAGGGAATATCTTTAAATTAGGTAGTTACCACCTAATTTTGATATTTAATTAAATGATGTTTGGAAAATTTTAAGTTTGTATTTATAGATTCTTTCTATAATAACTTAAATCAGATATTTTCCAAATCTTGAAAAGATACTTGGTAGAATTGAGATATTTTCTAGATAGTTATTTCCATACTAATTATTATTTCTAATATAGGAAAATATCATTGATTGTGAAATTAATTGGTTAATAATTAATTTTGGTACAATTCAATTAAGGATATTTTTCCTTGTATTAAATTGGAAATTAATGATTAAGTCTTCTCTATACTTAATTATTTATTTCCTGAATTTAATACATTTAATTAAATTGAAAATTAAATGTCTAAGTTGATTTTCATAATGATACTTGGATATTGTTATTTTCATGATATTTAATTAAATAAGAAAATTATTTTAAGTTGGGTATTTCCATAACAACTTAAATTTGAATAATTTTCATAATATATTTTATTTATTTTATTAATCATTTTTCAAAATAGCATTTAATTATGCAAGATGATTTTGAATTTATCTTGAAAGATAGATTGAAGTTGTAAATTAATTATTTTTAATTAATTTTGAATCAACTTAAATCAATGATTTTTTCATTTAATGATCAATTTAAAATAAAGGAACTGAAATATATTATTAGAAATTGGATTAATTAGTCAAGAAAATCTAGATAGATAATATTTTTGCTTGAAGTATTTTTTCTAAGTAAAGTTTGATTTATTTTAAATGTATTTCGAAAATTGTATATTTTTGGAAATACAATATATATATATATATTTGTAGAAAATTTTAATTTGAGTTGCAAATTAATTTAAATTAATACAACTTAAATTAAGTAATTTTCTTAATATTTGTTGGAAAATTAGCACTAAGATGGAAATAATTCATTTTATTTTCTTAACCATCTAAGTTTAATTTTACAAATATTGAATTAAATTTTATTTAGATTCTATTCTAAATTTAAAATTTAATAAATATATATATAGATTTAAAATAAATAAATAATAGAAGAAAATACAATTTAAATAATGAGCTTTATTATTTTGAGATATTCGATCTCCATTGTTGGTTTTACATAGCTATTGTTTTAGTGAGTAATCATCCCTAATGGAGGAACGTTCATTAGCAAGTTAGCGCCGTTTAATCTCGAAAGATAAGTATGTTTGTAAGTGTTTTATATTAGTATTAATCACCCTAATGGTGGGTACTATATAAGACTTACAAATGTATGAAACAATGGTAGAAGCTCATGAAATAAGAATGACCTTGATTCTCGCCTAAACGGGACAACGTCGGATTCTCTTTTCGATCGAATAAAAGGTTGCTAGAATGTTTGCTATTCTAGATGAGCTGACAACTCTATTCAATGAATGATAGCTTTGACTCTCGCCTAAACGGGACACTGATATCAGTTTGTTGAAAACCTTGGAAATTATTTAGGATTGAATATTTTTTGTGTATTTTCTCTAGTCATTCCTACTTGCTGTATGCTGATAATTTCTAAATAAGATTTTGTGACAAACCATAATTGATATCTATGTGTTATCTTGTAGTATCCTGAATTGCAATGTCAAATCCCATGTTGTCACTCTTAACTGAAAATAAGCTAAATGGGTCTAACTTCCCAAAGTGGAGAGAGAACATTCATATTGCTCTCATAGGTGAAAGTGCCTCGTTTGTGTTGACTGAGCCGTCCCCTGAGCAACCAAGTGACAATGCAACCAAAGCTGT
Source organism: Cannabis sativa (assembly GCF_029168945.1). NCBI lineage: Eukaryota > Viridiplantae > Streptophyta > Magnoliopsida > Rosales > Cannabaceae > Cannabis > Cannabis sativa. The sequence goes on from NW_026870039.1 coordinate 275,960, forward strand.
AAAAGAGAAGTTCGAGCGTTGGCATAATGCTAACAATAAAGCTCGTTACTTCATGCTTTCCAGCATGGTTGACACCTTGAAAACAAGGTTTGCAAACACTGTCACGGCTGCAGTAAATCATGACGCAAAGCGAACTGAGCTATTCGGTATGGCATCTATCCAGTCTCGTTTCGACGCGACTAAGGAATACATCAACGCACGGATGGAACCCCATCAGAATGTGCGTGATCACCTTCTCCAGATGGCTAGTTATTTCCAGGAAGCCCAGAATCATGGTGCTGAAATGGATCAGACTACTCAAGTGAGTCTCATCTTGAATAGTCTGACTCCAGATTTTCTGCCCTACACATCAAATTATGTCATGAATAAGAAGGAACAAGACTTTCATACTTTAGTCAATGACCTTCAGACATATGAAAATTTGATAGGAGGTCCCAAGAAAAGAGGGAATAAACCTCAGAATTCTGGAAATGGTAATAAGACAAGTAATCCTGAAGCACTTGTTGCTTCTACTTCCAAATCCCATCATAAGAAGAAGTGGAAAAATGCCAAGAAGCGCGCTCAAGCTGCGAATGCAGCTAGGAACAAAAATGCTGGAGCTTCTGGCAATACACAAAAAAGGAAAATGTTTCTACTGCAATGAGAAAGGTCATTGGAAATCCCAATGTCCTAAGTATCTCGCAAAGAAACAAGGTATTTTCTTTATAAACTGATGTGTTTTTAGTGAATTATTATCCTTTTGGATTAATAATTCTGGACTACTAACCTTGTTTATTATTCTTCTTATAGCTAAAACTTCTTAAACTCGGATGCTGTCTTAACGAGTTGGATTAGAATGCTGGATGATGGATGGAGATTGTCTACAATAAAGAAGAAGCTCTTTCATTTGAATTAATTGTTTAGTTTTTCAAACAATTTGGATTTCAATTTTGGGATCTTAATTCCCTGTTTGGTTCTCATAAATATTGCAAACAATTTTTTTTTTGGTTTATAATAAAATATCTTTTTCAATTATATTGCAATTTATGAGTTGAGCTTCAGTTCTTTATTTTATCTATTACCAATTATATTTATTTTGTTTGAATGTGTATGTGTTTTTATTATTGATGCAAATTTAAAAGTATTTAAACTCTTTACAGAGTTATTACTACATAAACACTAGAAGTTATTTCTATGTTTATGAATAATTGTTAGTTCCAAAACAATTATTTGAGAATTTGTTTAATAAAAAGATCTTTTGATCTGATAGGGGTGGAGAAAAGTTAAGAATAATATGCAGTTCAAACGATCTTTTATATCTAATGAACTCTGGATTATATTCAACTCCACAGACTCTCTATCACACTTAGAGATTTACAACCTTTAGGGGTGGACCATAATCTCTATAAACTTAGGGGTGGACTTTATTCTACAGTACCCTTTGTGACACATAATTTTAAACATGGAAATAATATAATAAATTAGCTATTATCAGAATAAATTCTTGATCTTGATTATATGTTCCAGTTTAGATTTACTGTTGTAATAGTTATTGATACCATTAAAGTTCTTTGATAATGTTTCACATTACCTTGGTTGAGTGGGAGAATATTAAAATTCTTTACCCATCTTCTTTTGGTTGATAATTGTGATAGGAACTTAAGAACACCTCTGATAAAAACAAGTCTAACCATTCACATGGATAGAAATAACTTATCAGAATTATGAGAATAAGATAGAAGAATTCTTGCATAGTCTATTCGAAAGACTGATTCAAGATGTCTATTTCTCATAACATTTTATGGTATCTTGATTTGATTGCTTAAATCTCTAGCAAGTATTTTTCACTTCAAATACTAGAATGCTATGTTGCTGACCTAATCTTAAAGAAACTTACAGTTTCAGCTTAAGATAATAAGTCACAATGAGATGTTCCCAGAAACAATAGTAAAAGGTTAAAAGTTTCTAACTAGAAATCTGCTATTGAGTGGGAGCCATCTGAGATGTAATCAAATTGGGAACATTAAGGGACAATCAAGAAAGATTTACAAAAGTGACGTATATGTTATATAAGGAACTATGCATTAGTGATCCTGATATGCACACCGACTCATTGTGAGATGGTGGTTACTTCCGGGGTGGAGGAATCATTATAGAAGAGTGTTAAAACCCATCTATAATAATTCAAGCTTCATCGAAAAAGATATAACTTTGTAAATTCAAAATTACCAGAAAGTTATTTTACTGAAGAAAATTCTACACTGCTTTATCTCAATTCCAAATTTTAAAATTTGAGAGATATGTCTTCTGGTTGTTCAGATGTACTTAATGGGCAATAAGGATTTCAGTATCCCTTGATGAGTAAAGCATAAGTTAGGAAGGTTTCATGAGTCTTATGAACCTGGTTCCAAATATATGGGTGGATTCAAAGATACTACACTTGATCAGAGGATCAAGACAAAAGATTGATTGTAATACACAACTTGTTTTATGTTAGTGCAAGTGGGAGTTTGTTGGGTTTTATGCCCTAAATAAAACTCATTACAATCTGATTAGTTATCAATTTAGAAGTGAAGTATGTTTACATGTATGTTACATGTTTATGGTTTAATACATATACTTGATATATGCACAAAGTCAGTTAAATCCAGAACATATAGTTATCCACAATTACAGTATCATCAATACAGTGGAATGTGATTGTGATTATATGATTCAAAAGATTTGGTCCCTGTTCATCAGTGTTTTGGATTTACACTGATGTGATAATCAGCGATGAAGTATACTTACACTTGGAGTAAGTGTTGTGTTCTTTCCAGAACATTGGCAAAGTATACTGGTTTCGAATGCATGGAGTATGCATTGGACTGGACCGATATTGAACTTGGTTAAAGATATTGTAAACTTACCGTTGTATCTTTCCAAGTCAATGTCAGAAGTTGATCTTAGATTAAGAGAATCTAAATCCTGATATGCTTAGGCTCAATCTCAGGAGTTCTATTCTTGTTCTTTGATTTATTAGTTAAAGCCTGCTTTGAGTCAGGATAATACATATATTTTGGGAACATGACAGCATAACTGAATGGGAGTGCTAAACATAAATAAGGAAATCTATAGCTTCTACTGGTGTATAGAAGTAAAGTGATGATTCCTTTTGAGCTTAGTTAAATAGAAGTAAATGGATGAGCTCTTGTTTCAGTGACTATATATTAGATCACTAAAACATCATTTACAGGTAACTAAGTGTTCAAATGGGCAAAATACATTGAGGGGTGTAAACGGTAAATTGGTCCCGTCTCGATGTAAATCATCTATATAAAGGATCTCTAAATCACATTAAGATTATAACAATGGTTAAATGAGATAGCATATTGATATCGTGAAACATATGATATGCTCTATATAAGTCTGAGAGTGCAATTCCAAGTTCTAAGAGTGGATTCAACGAGGAATTAATAAGTTAGGGATTTACTTGGTAAATCGGTTCAACTTATTGGAAGCTCAGAATATAGATCCATGGTCCCCATTCTAGTTGAGACTATATTGTTTGTAAGACTCTATAATTGATTTATGATTAATCAATTATAATTCTAAAAGTTAGACTATGTCTAATTTGTGAATTCTCACAGTTTAGGGATGAAATTGTAGGTTTAATTATTAATTATGAGACTTTGCATGTCTGAATTAATAATTAATTTTAAATGGCAATATTATTTAATAATCTATTTTAGTTATTAAATAATTAGTTTTGGCATTTAAATGATTAGAATTGGAAAAATAATATTTTTAGAGAAATAGAAATAAAATTGAGGAAACTGCAAAATCCATGTGAGGCCCATTCACACCATGGCCAGCCACATCATTGCATTTTTCCCAATTATTATTTTCAATTTAATTTGTCATTTAATTGCTAATCAAAGCCTAGCCTAAATAGGAAAGTGGTGAATCACACTAAATAAGGCAGTTATTCAATTACACAGTAAAAGAGGAAACTGTATATTTGGAAAGTTGTGATCTTCCCTTTTCCTATTTATAGCCGCCCCCCTCTCCTCTCTTATTGTGCTTGTGCTTGCTTGAGAAAGCCTTGCTTTGCAAAGTGTGTCACACGAAATCAAGAGAGAAAAACAAGAGAGAAATTTCGAAATCCCTAGTGAGAGAGAAGTGCCCACACACATCATTCAGTATCTCATCATAGTTTGGAAGACTGTGAAGGATCACATCCAACTGAAGAACTTTCGGGCTCAGATCTTGATTATACTCTGCTACAGACAGGAATCAAGGGTTAGAGATCTGAGTGGAAGGAGACATTAATTCCGCTGCAATCACTGTAAGTTATTCTTAACTTTTATGTGTTTAGTTCATCGTTTTAGAAGTTCAATATTAGGTTGTTAAATCAACATACTTGCAAATAGATCTAAGATCCTGGATAAATATAATACCAAAAAGTGGCACCAGAGCCATGGTAATTGATTTGCTTGCAAGAAATTTGGACTTAAAACGATTTGATTGTGATTTGGATGGTTTCATGATGTGTCATATTGATGTTTGTGAATTCTGGGAAAAATAATTGATTGTCTGTATCTGAATTATTTTTATTGGATAGTTTGGAAAATTCTAAGCAATTTACTTTTTTACAGAACTCGATTTCGATTTAATTTGAATTAGTTATGAATTTTTAAAAATCGGGAAAAAAACCTAGGTGGTGAGCACCTTCCCTACGCGCGCGGAAATCATGCGCAGGGGTGCTTGCGCCCAGATTTCTGGGCTGTGTCTCCCCTCCCACGCGCGCGGACAGCATGCTTTGCATGCTGTCCGTACCACCTGCTATTTTCTTCGTTTTCTTCGATTTTTCATGCTATTTCATGGAATTAAATTATGATTTTTTGTGTAGTTTTGTATGTTGATTTTTATTTTTCAAATTTCAAATCTAATTATCAGAAATAAATTAATTTTAATTTTTAAAATTAATTTTAGATATTAGTGCAATTTGATTTTGAAAATGGGAAAAATCAAGTTTTGCTTACCTCTTTTCTTATTTCTTTTTAAAATTTGATTATTTTATTTTTTAAGGTCAGATATTAATTTTTTTTGGTAACTTGACCTTAATTAAAATAAGATCATAATAATCATGATAATTTTAAAAGAGGAAATAAGGTATTTTTGTTAACTTTTAAATTTTGTTATTTTTTCAATTAAATTAAATTGTAAAATAAGAAAAGGGTATGTATTTACCATTTTCTATTTTATTATTTGATTTATTAAATAACATGAAATTTAAAAAGAAAGTTAGCAATTTAATTTTGAAATGCATTTAGGTTACCCAAAACCTAATTTTTCAAAATGGTAGGTTTAATTTTAATATTATTTTTCGAAATATAGATTTAAAATTAAATAAATCCTACATCCAACTATCCAGATCTAACCTTGTTGCAGGAGTATGTGTTTTAGATTGTTTGTAAGTTTTTTCTAAAACCTATTATTACTTGATCTAAATTGCCAGGGTTAACTTGTTGACAGATCAAATGATCTGATTTTAACCCATGGTTCAATTGATGATAGATCAAGTAGATAATTTGTAACAGGTAATTTTTACAAACTTCTTTCATCTGTGTATGACCTAGTAACATGATAGGTTTTGGGTTTTATGCCCTAAATAAAACTCTGTTTCAATGTAATCCAGATTATTCTATATCAATAAAGTAACAGAAGTAATTTTTCATTCACTTGTGTATGTTTTGGTTCACTTAATCAATTGCTTGTCTATTTGATTTATAAATTCATCCAAACCCCTTTCACATACTTGAACATGTTTATTGTGTTGTCAACACAGTGGAAAATAAACATGACTATGTGAATAAAGTATTCCTAGATTTATCAGAACACTGGGTTTCACTGATATGACAATCTACAACAGAGTTTACTTACATTTGGAGAAATGTTATGTTCTTTCCAGAACATAGGTTAAAGTAAAGCTCAGGTTGGATGCATGGAGTATGCATTGGAATGGACCGATATTGAACTTTGAATTAGATTTTGAAACTTACCGTAAACATCTATTCAATTCAATATCAGAAGTTGATCCTAGATCACATGATCTAAATCCTGATATGGTTAGGCTTAATTTCAAGAGTGTTATTCGTGTTCTTTGATTTGTTAGTTAAGCCTAAAACTGTAGTCTGGGCAATACATACATTTTGGGAACACGGTAGTGCGATTGAGTGGGAGCGCTAACATAAATATGGAATCTATAGCTTCTATCTGGCGAATAGTAAGCAAAGGGTGATTTCCTTCGAGCTTAACCAAACGAGATAAATGATTGAGTACTCATTTCACTTAGTTGAAATATCATTTATACAGGGTTAAGTGTTTTAAGGATAAAATACATTGTAGGGTGTTACGGTAATCTAAGTCCCTTTACAGTGTAGATCATCCATATAGAGGATCATTGATCACATTAGGATTATAACAATGGATAACTAATAATGTGTCTATATGGTGGAACATATAGAGCATTCTATATACTGAGAGTGCAATTCTGAGTTCTATGTGTGGATTCAACGAAGAATTAATAAGTCAGTGAATTTAAGTGGTAAATTCAAGATCTGCTTATTGGAAGCTCGAATATATAGACCCATGGTCCCCTCACTAGTTGAGATGATATTACTTGTAGGACTCATTTAATTGATTTTAATTAATCAATTAAGAATTCTCAAGATAAACTTGTCAGTTTGAGAATGTAGCACTCATTAAGTGAAAAAACAGTAAATAGAGATTTTGAAGGGCATATTTATTAATTAGGAAACTTTAATTAGTTTCATTATTAATAAAATAAATGATAATATATTATTTGATAATTATTTTTAATTATTAAGTAATTAGATTTATCATTAATATGGTTGAACAATGGAAATGGCAATTTTTCACAAAAAGGGAAACTATCAAGTGTAGGAAAAGGAAAGTTGGAAAAGAGGCAAGCCTTGTTTCCACATTGCCTAGGCCGGCCCCTTTACCTTCCTTTTCCCCTTGATTTTCTCAGTTCAAAATGTCAATCATAGCCCTTGGTGGTCTTCTATAAATAGAAGGCAAAGGCTTCAGAATTTAACATAACTGAAAATGCTTTTCACAGCTTTATTCTGAAAGAATTTTCTCTCAGAAAATTCTCTCTGAGCCGCCACCCTCTCTCTCTCTATACCTTTACTGTTTCAAAATGTATGAGTGCTAGAGTAGTGCCCACACACATCAAGTAATACCTCAATCATAGTGAGGAAGGCTGTGTAGATTTCAGAGACAACAAAGAAGGACTTTCGGGCTCAGATCTTGATTATACTCTGCTACAGAAAGGAATCAAGGGTTAGAGATCTGAGTGGGAGGAGACATATATTTTCCGCTGCAATCACTGTAAGATTTCTGATACTCTTATGTGTTTAATTTCATATCGTTTTAGAAGTTCATATTTAGGTTGTTAAATCAACATACTTGTGAGTAGATCTAAGTTCCTGGTAAAATAACTTCCAACAATAGGATCCATCCAAATCTGTGTGCCTGTGTGAGCCTATATGTTTAATTTCTATTATAGATACATATAGGTTGTTGTTGCTAAATAAAATGTCATAACCTGATAGATTTTATTTAGGCTCATTTAGTTAATGGGCCTATTCAATTAATAACAGTTGTTCATTTTAAGGTTAAATTCCTCTCTTTTGGGCCTTGTGTGAGAGTTGGGAGCCTTAGAAGTGGGTGCGACATACTGGACCCAGCCCCCCCTCACATGAACAACCCCAATTGTGAAGGCCCATTTGCCTGATTTGGATAACTGTGCTAGGTTAATTATATTAGTTTGACCTAATAAAATTGAATAGCAACATAATTAATTTCTTCGAAATTAATTTAAGAAAAACATAGTTTAATGAATTTCATTTTTAGACAAACTATTTGTATTTTTCTTGTATTTAATTAAATAAAGAATTTTAACTAACTAGATTCTTTCTGAAACTTACTTTTATTATTTCATTAAATATTCTTATTTAAGTTATGAATTAGTAATTACTAATTTTTATAATAACTTAAATTTGAATATATTTTGATAATAATATTAAGCTGAAGAATTCTAGGAATTAGTTATTGAAGATTCTTAAAAGATATTATTTTAAGTTGGTTTTAAACTTAAAAAGGGAATATCTTTAAATTAGGTAGTTACCACCTAATTTTGATATTTAATTAAATGATGTTTGGAAAATTTTAAGTTTGTATTTATAGATTCTTTCTATAATAACTTAAATCAGATATTTTCCAAATCTTGAAAAGATACTTGGTAGAATTGAGATATTTTCTAGATAGTTATTTCCATACTAATTATTATTTCTAATATAGGAAAATATCATTGATTGTGAAATTAATTGGTTAATAATTAATTTTGGTACAATTCAATTAAGGATATTTTTCCTTGTATTAAATTGGAAAATAATGATTAAGTCTTCTCTATACTTAATTATTTATTTCCTGAATTTAATACATTTAATTAAATTGAAAATTAAATGTCTAAGTTGATTTTCATAATGATACTTGGATATTGTTATTTTCATGATATTTAATTAAATAAGAAAATTATTTTAAGTTGGGTATTTCCATAACAACTTAAATTTGAATAATTTTCATAATATATTTTATTTATTTTATTAATCATTTTTCAAAATAGCATTTAATTATGCAAGATGATTTTGAATTTATCTTGAAAGATAGATTGAAGTTGTAAATTAATTATTTTTAATTAATTTTGAATCAACTTAAATCAATGATTTTTTCATTTAATGATTAATTTAAAATAAAGGAACTGAAATATATTATTAGAAATTGGATTAATTAGTCAAGAAAATCTAGATAGATAATATTTTTGCTTAAAGTATTTTTTCTAAGTAAAGTTTGATTTATTTTAAATGTATTTCGAAAATTGTATATTTTTGGAAATACAATATATATATATATATATATTTGTAGAAAATTTTAATTTGAGTTGCAAATTAATTTAAATTAATACAACTTAAATTAAGTAATTTTCTTAATATTTGTTGGAAAATTAGCACTAAGATGGAAATAATTCATTTTATTTTCTTAACCATCTAAGTTTAATTTTACAAATATTGAATTAAATTTTATTTAGATTCTATTCTAAATTTAAAATTTAATAAATATATATATAGATTTAAAATAAATAAATAATAGAAGAAAATACAATTTAAATAATGAGCTTTATTATTTTGAGATATTCGATCTCCATTGTTGGTTTTACATAGCTATTGTTTTAGTGAGTAATCCTCCCTAATGGAGGAACGTTCATTAGCAAGTTAGCGCCGTTTAATCTCGAAAGATAAGTATGTTTGTAAGTGTTTTATATTAGTATTAATCACCCTAATGGTGGGTACTATATAAGACTTACAAATGTATGAAACAATGGTAGAAGCTCATGAAATAAGAATGACCTTGATTCTCGCCTAAACGGGACAACGTCGGATTCTCTTTTCGATAGAATAAAAGGTTGCTAGAATGTTTGCTATTCTAGATGAGCTGACAACTCTATTCAATGAATGATAGCTTTGACTCTCGCCTAAACGGGACACTGATATCAGTTTGTTGAAAACCTTGGAAATTATTTAGGATTGAATATTTTTTGTGTATTTTCTCTAGTCATTCCTACTTGCTGTATGCTGATAATTTCTAAATAAGATTTTGTGACAAACCATAATTGATATCTATGTGTTATCTTGTAGTATCCTGAATTGCAATGTCAAATCCCATGTTGTCACTCTTAACTGAAAATAAGCTAAATGGGTCTAACTTCCCAAAGTGGAGAGAGAACATTCATATTGCTCTCATAGGTGAAAGTGCCTCGTTTGTGTTGACTGAGCCGTCCCCTGAGCAACCAAGTGACAATGCAACCAAAGCTGTAAAAGAGAAGTTCGAGCGTTGGCATAATGCTAACAATAAAGCTCGTTACTTCATGCTTTCCAGCATGGTTGACACCTTGAAAACAAGGTTTGCAAACACTGTCACGGCTGCAGAAATCATGACGCAGTTAACTGAGCTATTCGGTATGGCATCTATCCAGTCTCGTTTCGACGCGACTAAGGAATACATCAACGCACGGATGGAACCCCATCAGAATGTGCGTGATCACCTTCTCCAGATGGCTAGTTATTTCCAGGAAGCCCAGAATCATGGTGCTGAAATGGATCAGACTACTCAAGTGAGTCTCATCTTGAATAGTCTGACTCCAGATTTTCTGCCCTACACATCAAATTATGTCATGAATAAGAAGGAACAAGACTTTCATACTTTAGTCAATGACCTTCAGACATATGAAAATTTGATAGGAGGTCCCAAGAAAAGAGGGAATAAACCTCAGAATTCTGGAAATGGTAATAAGACAAGTAATCCTGAAGCACTTGTTGCTTCTACTTCCAAATCCCATCATAAGAAGAAGTGGAAAAATGCCAAGAAGCGCGCTCAAGCTGCGAATGCAGCTAGGAACAAAAATGCTGGAGCTTCTGGCAATACACAAAAAAGGAAAATGTTTCTACTGCAATGAGAAAGGTCATTGGAAATCCCAATGTCCTAAGTATCTCACAAAGAAACAAGGTATTTTCTTTATAAACTGATGTGTTTTTAGTGAATTATTATCCTTTTGGATTAATAATTCTGGACTACTAACCTTGTTTATTATTCTTCTTATAGCTAAAACTTCTTAAACTCGGATGCTGTCTTAACGAGTTGGATTAGAATGCTGGATGATGGATGGAGATTGTCTACAATAAAGAAGAAGCTCTTTCATTTGAATTAATTGTTTAGTTTTTCAAACAATTTGGATTTCAATTTTGGGATCTTAATTCCCTGTTTGGTTCTCATAAATATTGCAAACAATTTTTTTTTTGGTTTATAATAAAATATCTTTTTCAATTATATTGCAATTTATGAGTTGAGCTTCAGTTCTTTATTTTATCTATTACCAATTATATTTATTTTGTTTGAATGTGTATGTGTTTTTATTATTGATGCAAATTTAAAAGTATTTAAACTCTTTACAGAGTTATTACTACATAAACACTAGAAGTTATTTCTATGTTTATGAATAATTGTTAGTTCCAAAACAATTATTTGAGAATTTGTTTAATAAAAAGATCTTTTGATCTGATAGGGGTGGAGAAAAGTTAAGAATAATATGCAGTTCAAACGATCTTTTATATCTAATGAACTCTGGATTATATTCAACTCCACAGACTCTCTATCACACTTAGAGATTTACAACCTTTAGGGGTGGACCATAATCTCTATAAACTTAGGGGTGGACTTTATTCTACAGTACCCTTTGTGACACATAATTTTAAACATGGAAATAATATAATAAATTAGCTATTATCAGAATAAATTCTTGATCTTGATTATATGTTCCAGTTTAGATTTACTGTTGTAATAGTTATTGATACCATTAAAGTTCTTTGATAATGTTTCACATTACCTTGGTTGAGTGGGAGAATATTAAAATTCTTTACCCATCTTCTTTTGGTTGATAATTGTGATAGGAACTTAAGAACACCTCTGATAAAAACAAGTCTAACCATTCACATGGATAGAAATAACTTATCAGAATTATGAGAATAAGATAGAAGAATTCTTGCATAGTCTATTCGAAAGACTGATTCAAGATGTCTATTTCTCATAACATTTTATGGTATCTTGATTTGATTGCTTAAATCTCTAGCAAGTATTTTTCACTTCAAATACTAGAATGCTATGTTGCTGACCTAATCTTAAAGAAACTTACAGTTTCAGCTTAAGATAATAAGTCACAATGAGATGTTCCCAGAAACAATAGTAAAAGGTTAAAAGTTTCTAACTAGAAATCTGCTATTGAGTGGGAGCCATCTGAGATGTAATCAAATTGGGAACATTAAGGGACAATCAAGAAAGATTTACAAAAGTGACGTATATGTTATATAAGGAACTATGCATTAGTGATCCTGATATGCACACCGACTCATTGTGAGATGGTGGTTACTCTGGGGGTGGAGGAATCATTATAGAAGAGTGTTAAAACCCATCTATAATAATTCAAGCTTCATCAGAAAAGATATAACTTTGTAAATTCAAAATTACCAGAAAGTTATTTTACTGAAGAAAATTCTACACTGCTTTATCTCAATTCCAAATTTTAAAATTTGAGAGATATGTCTTCTGGTTGTTCAGATGTACTTAATGGGCAATAAGGATTTCAGTATCCCTTGATGAGTAAAGCATAAGTTAGGAAGGTTTCATGAGTCTTATGAACCTGGTTCCAAATATATGGGTGGATTCAAAGATACTACACTTGATCAGAGGATCAAGACAAAAGATTGATTGTAATACACAACTTGTTTTATGTTAGTGCAAGTGGGAGTTTGTTGGGTTTTATGCCCTAAATAAAACTCATTACAATCTGATTAGTTATCAATTTAGAAGTGAAGTATGTTTACATGTATGTTACATGTTTATGGTTTAATACATATACTTGATATATGCACAAAGTCAGTTAAATCCAGAACATATAGTTATCCACAATTACAGTATCATCAATACAGTGGAATGTGATTGTGATTATATGATTCAAAAGATTTGGTCCCTGTTCATCAGTGTTTTGGATTTACACTGATGTGATAATCAGCGATGAAGTATACTTACACTTGGAGTAAGTGTTATGTTCTTTCCAGAACATTGGCAAAGTATACTGGTTTCGAATGCATGGAGTATGCATTGGACTGGACCGATATTGAACTTGGTTAAAGATATTGTAAACTTACCGTTGTATCTTTCCAAGTCAATGTCAGAAGTTGATCTTAGATTAAGAGAATCTAAATCCTGATATGCTTAGGCTCAATCTCAGGAGTTCTATTCTTGTTCTTTGATTTATTAGTTAAAGCCTGCTTTGAGTCAGGATAATACATATATTTTGGGAACATGACAGCATAACTGAATGGGAGTGCTAAACATAAATAAGGAAATCTATAGCTTCTACTGGTGTATAGAAGTAAAGTGATGATTCCTTTTGAGCTTAGTTAAATAGAAGTAAATGGATGAGCTCTTGTTTCAGTGACTATATATTAGATGACTAAAACATCATTTACAGGTAACTAAGTGTTCAAATGGGCAAAATACATTGAGGGGTGTAAACGGTAAATTGGTCCCGTCTCGATGTAAATCATCTATATAAAGGATCTCTAAATCACATTAAGATTATAACAATGGTTAAATGAGATAGCATATTGATATCGTGAAACATATGATATGCTCTATATAAGTCTGAGAGTGCAATTCCAAGTTCTAAGAGTGGATTCAACGAGGAATTAATAAGTTAGGGATTTACTTGGTAAATCGGTTCAACTTATTGGAAGCTCAGAATATAGATCCATGGTCCCCATTCTAGTTGAGACTATACTGTTTGTAAGACTCTATAATTGATTTATGATTAATCAATTATAATTCTAAAAGTTAGACTATGTCTAATTTGTGAATTCTCACAGTTTAGGGATGAAATTGTAGGTTTAATTATTAATTATGAGACTTTGCATGTCTGAATTAATAATTAATTTTAAATGGCAATATTATTTAATAATCTATTTTAGTTATTAAATAATTAGTTTTGGCATTTAAATGATTAGAATTGGAAAAATAATATTTTTAGAGAAATAGAAATAAAATTGAGGAAACTGCAAAATCCATGTGAGGCCCATTCACACCATGGCCAGCCACATCATTGCATTTTTCCCAATTATTATTTTCAATTTAATTTGTCATTTAATTGCTAATCAAAGCCTAGCCTAAATAGGAAAGTGGTGAATCACACTAAATAAGGCAGTTATTCAATTACACAGTAAAAGAGGAAACTGTATATTTGGAAAGTTGTGATCTTCCCTTTTCCTATTTATAGCCGCCCCCCTCTCCTCTCTTATTGTGCTTGTGCTTGCTTGAGAAAGCCTTGCTTTGCAAAGTGTGTCACACGAAATCAAGAGAGAAAAACAAGAGAGAAATTTCGAAATCCCTAGTGAGAGAGAAGTGCCCACACACATCATTCAGTATCTCATCATAGTTTGGAAGACTGTGAAGGATCACATCCAACTGAAGAACTTTCGGGCTCAGATCTTGATTATACTTTGCTACAGGCAGGAATCAAGGGTTAGAGATCTGAGTGGAAGGAGACATTAATTCCGCTGCAATCACTGTAAGTTATTCTTAACTTTTATGTGTTTAGTTCATCGTTTTAGAAGTTCAATATTTGGTTGTTAAATCAACATACTTGCAAATAGATCTAAGATCCTGGATAAATATAATACCAACAATTACATGGTCAGACAAACATGCCAAATTGTGTAATTACCTCTAATTACACACAAATCCAATTACAATGTGGCTTTCCAAACACATTCTTAATTATGAGAAGGTGTTTGCTGTTTCAAGACGTTATAGCTTTATTGTCTATATTTCTGGGGGCAGTTTTGTCCAATGTAGCTCGCGATTTGATTTCTACAGCTCATGGTTGGCAAAACATGCCCTTCGGTTAGACGATGAGCTATCTTGGTTCGAGGAGGCCGATTGTGGTTTGCTGCTTTGTTAATCATGTGTGACTCTGTTCACCACGTCAAAAAAAAATATAATTTGGTAAATCATTTCCATACTCTATTGTAACCAATTATTCTAATCTCCATTGTATACTATGGATAAATTGATTTATAATTTTTTGAAATAGATAATATAGTACTTAAATTATGTTTCTTAAGTAATTTATTTTATTTAAAATTTAGAATTTATAGTGTTTAATTTGAAATTTAATTTTTATAGTTATTGATTTTATTTATATCTCGATATTGAAGTTAAACATTATAGAATTTAAGTTATGTTATACTCGATTTTTGAAAGAAAAAAAAAATCAACTTTAAGATTTGGATCAAAAAGCGAATGACAAAATGAACACTAAACTCAACTGGAGTACCAAATAGCACAAAATCAAATGTGACCACTACCATGAGAAAGTGTCAGTGGTCGCATACTTCTACAGTTCTACTCTTGATTTTCTCATTCAACTCTTTTGAAGGGACAATTCACTTCAAAAACCCTAGCTCGAGGACGAATGGCATCATCAAGGCTAGAAGAGAAATGTGATATGCAACCAAGACACTCCCAAGTGTCAGTGGTCGCAAAGCCATAGGAAAATGAATTGTTGTGCAAATAGGGCAATATGTTTGGCCAATTCTTGTGTAGCAATTGAAGAGAAATAAGTCAAATAAGCCACCAAGAACCAACATGTGGTCAGTGGTCGCATATTAAAGAGAAATCAAAGCTCACATGCAACCATGAATCTTCCTAGCGGAACTGGTCGCATAATTTGTGTAAATTGTAGATGGCATGCGACCATGACTCTTTATAGAGTCAAAGGCCTTACACTTTAAGAGGAGTTCCATGCGACCAAGGCCAATCCTTAGAATGGTACTTCACTATCCCTAGGTATTCAATTCAATATTTTCCCCCTTGTCGAAAAGTATTTAGAATGCTTGCTTCTCAACTATCACAAATAGGGAATTGTTGATTCAATTGACCTAGAAACACAATCCTAGTGAGAGCTTTTTATTATTGGTTTTTATGGTCCATACTAGAGTTATAAAAGCGAAAACAGAATTTTGATAAAATAATTTTTATCTAATATGAACTATAAGCTCAATAATCTCAACATAATGTATATAAATTAAATCTAACTACTAAAAAAATTCAATTATCTCTTGATGCCTTTCAGGGTATCCCTGTTTCTTTTCGTATAACAATCAAACATCCAATCCAAGAGCTTGATTGAAAAATCCATACCTTGATCTTTCAAGCTAGTCTCAACACGCAGAAATAAAGTGGATTATTAGATCTTATAGAATGAACATATTTATGTATTACAGTGGGTTATTAGATCTCTCTATTTCCAGTTTTTTTTCTGTCTCTTAATTAATATGCTAATTTATGTCTAGACCGAATGATGAAGAATCTGGACCTTATATGTGGTTTGTTTAAGAAAATAACAGAGTTTGTATCGACGGAATTAGAGAAAAAATTACAGTTTTATAAACATTGGCTACTTATGCCCCTATTCACCCTTTAAATTATGCCCCTATTCACCCTTTAAATTATGCCCCTATTCACCCTTTAAATTACAGTTTTATAAACATTGGCTACTTAAGGTACTTATGCCCCTATTCACCCTTTAAATTATGCCATATTTTTATAATAAAACTTGGGAATACCATATTTTATAATTTGTCTTGTCTCTCTCTCCTATTTTACTCTCATTAGACCAGAAACAACCACGACTTTTTTTTTGTTGTTAAGGATCTCCTCAGTCACCATGCTTCTGGAATCCATTTCCGCCGCTGCCATTCCTCTTGCCGGAATCCATTTGTCTCTAAGATGCTGCTGTGATCCGACCATGGACAGGGAGGTTGACCTTCCACCCCCATTCGCACTGGGGAGGGATCTCACCCGTCCTATGATTCCTAATTCTAACTCCTCTCATTTTCCAAGGAAGCAAAACAAGAAGTAAGAAGATTGGGTAATTAATGGATGTGAAATCCTCAGACTTACCGTCATAAGAAATCGATTTGGAGAAGAATCTAAAAAAAACAGATGTTATATAAACTGTAGATATTGTAGTTTTGCTAAAGAGTAGTAATTATTTCAACCTTGTCTGCTTTAACCTCTGTTTTCTATGGCACACTCGTGCAATACAGACTATAGGTTCAAAGATTCTCACTCTCTCATTCGATAGTTCTCTTTGGATTATATATTATTGACAATATGCATTAGATGTTTAAGTAATTTACTGATCTTATTTTTAGTTTTTTCTTGCCTTATCTTGACAACTCACCATTTTTATTGATGCCTAAAATGGCAATCACTCAATCTGTGGATCATCTTCTCCAATAGATACTCTCACTGTTACTTCTTTAAGGGGTAAAAATGTGGCAATAGAATCATAAAATGTTATATTAGCTGGATTTATCTCATGATTAGTTCTAGAAAAGATTAGCAATAAAACTCTAGAAAGGAGTTTGATAATTAATACAATCATTTGTTTATGGAACATAGTTAGAGCTTGATATTTATGGAGGATCTGAAAACTGATCATTATAACATTTAATTGGACCATTATAAAAAGAAATTTGCATGCAGAATTATATTCTTTGCCCAACTTTAGTATAATTTTGTGCTAACCCTTTTATTGTATTTGTTGGGCATATTCCAAGTGTAATGCAGTCAAATAGCACAGGGCCTAGGTGAATTTTGGTTCCTGTCAACAAGGAGTGTCTGCAAAATCAGCATCAAGTTCAGGTCATCTTGATAAGAACTCTTCACATAAAGTGGTGGTTTGAACCCCTTTTTTGTGGTGAATGGGAAAATGAGACTTATCAGAGTTGGATATTCAAGTTATAGAAGATGAATTTAATGTGTTTTATGATGCCTTCTATTTTTCTTAAATGTGTTTTTGATATACATACATGTATTTGTCAGAGGAAACCTTTAGATAACTCTTTGGTCTTCCACATTATTTTCTTGAGTATCAATATGCATGTTTAGTGAATTTTGGGCCATAAAACTCGTAAACATGGTAGAATGCAGAGTTTTTATTTATTTATTGTGTAATTTTTATTTTAGTTACTTTACGGAACTAGTTTTTTTTTTTGAATTTTAAACTAATTGATAAATATAATCGATTTTTTATCTCATATTCTAATGTTCAACTCCAGCATCTAACTTCGATGATGATGAAAACTTAGACTACTTAGTTATTTGTTTTTTTTTTTTTTCTAATTATAATCGGTTTCTTAGATATTGTGTGCTATTTGTTTTTAATTATTTTGTTGTAGAACCGGTTATATTTTAATTCATGTCTTAGTTGGTTTTTGAATTAGCCATTTCAGAAAACGATTATTGAATATTTATTTCAAAAATTTGTTTTACATTTAATTAATTTAAGTAACTCGTTATTAATTTAGTTATTTTGGAAACCGATTATTTATTTAGTTAATTTAACAAACTGATTTTTATTTTATTTTATCTTATTTAATTGTTTTCTATGTAACTTTTATTTTAGTTGCTTTACGAAATTAATTTTTTTGTCTCAAATTTTAAACTAATTGATCAATATAACCGGTTTTTTTTTATCTTATATTTTTGAGTTATTAAATTACGTGTTATTTATTTTATTTATTATAGAACCAATTCAGTTTAGATATATACTTCAATATTTGTAGAATTGATTCCCACACATTTTTTTTTTAACTATAAATGGTTTATGAGGTATTATATGTTTTTTGTTTTTACTTAATTTGTTGTGAAAATTGTTTTATTTTTAATTTATGTTTTATTATTTTAGGAACTGATTTCTTCTTTATTTTTTAATTATAATCGGTTTAAGTTATTCTGTGTTATTTACTTGTATTCATTATGTTATAGAACCGATTATATTTTTAATTATAACCGATTTGAGTTATTCTATGTAATTTGTTTTTGTTTATTATGTCATAGAACCGTTTCTATTTTAATATATAATTGGTTTGAGTTATTGCGTGTTACTTGTTTTTATTCATTATGTTATAGAATTGCTTATATTTTAAATTGAGACATCTAATTCCGGTGATATTTTCGACGACGACACAACTCCATTGACTTTTTCAATGATTTTTTAGACAATTTTTTTTTTGTGACGATGATTTTTTTGACGAGTTTTCGGCACTGTTGACTTTTTGTTGGCAACAAAGTCTTCTTCGATAACTTTCTAATGATACTTATTATTAAAAGTTTTATCAAATTTATTTTATGGCTTTTTTTTATTCGGATATTTTAAATTTTATTATTTTTTTTAATTTCATATTCTTTTTTATTATTTATTCATGTCATATCATTCATTTTTTCCCATATACTATTTTTTTTCTATTTTCTTTCTTTTTTATTAATACACGATAATATTATATTTTATACTGTTTTTTTTTATTATTGTATACTGCCGTGTATTGAGCACTTATTAAGCAATTTTTATTATTTTTTATATGTGATAAAAGTATAATGTGACTTTATATTGTCACTTTACTGACACTTGTTTTTCCTTTTAACTAAAATTGTATTATATTTTAGATAATATAAAATTGTGATTTGACTTATGTTGTGATAGTCTTTTTTTTCTTTAATTAAAATTGATGATGAAAAATTTGATACCCTCAATATTAATAACCGTTCATTTTACTTTAATCTCACTTCTCTATTATTCTTTCTTCCTATTCATCATATTTTTTTCACTCTTTGTTTTTCAAGTTCTCTTTATCTTTCTCCATTAATATATAAGTTTTTTTATATTTTTTTTCTTGTTAAGTTATTCTTCTTCATCTTCTTTTCATTTTTTTATTTAGTTTTTGAAATTTTTAGTCACGTTTTTTGGAAAAGATAAGAGTTAGTGTGGTTTTTTTATTCTGATTTCTAGAATTGAGCTTGTAAATATAGACTCTGTTGCATCTGGTGTTGAGGCTGGGCAGAAGATGATTAGTTTTTTTAATCATTTTTTTATTCCTTTGTTTTTTTATTTGTTATAGTGTTGTTTTACCGTTATTTTCCATAATTTATTTTTTGACGTCGATTTCACTGTTCTTGCTCCATCTCGTTAGAATTAATGATTATTTTTTGGGTGTTCTCGTGTTCTGTGGTGGTTCTATCTGTGAGTATGGAAGATGGATGCTATAAAATACATTTCTTCTTCTTTCTCTATGTTTATTTTTTAGTTTTTTTATTTTGGTTCTCCTATAAATACATTTGACGAGCTCGCTAGAAAAAAAAAAATTGAGGTGTGTGGTTCTTTTATGTTTTTCTAAGTGATTATATTTGCTTATTGTTTTATATTTATTTTTGTGTTGTTTAGTAGTTTTTTAATTCTTTTTTTTAAGATTGGGCTTGCAAATATAGCTGTTATTGCATCTGATATTGATGTTGTGTAGAAAATTACTAGTTTTTTTTTTTAATCTTTTTTCCTTTCTTTTGTTTAATTTATTTTAGTGTTGTTTTACAGTTATTTTGCCATGATTATTTATTTGACGTTGATTTCACTGTTTTTTCTCAATCTCACCGGAATTAATGGTTGTTTTCTGATTGTTCTGGTGTTCCTGTAGTGGTTCTATCCGTGAATGTGGAAGATGGAGATCTCATTTTTTTTTTGCTGTTTATCGTATAAAAGGAAAAAAAAAATAGGCCAGGACAGTGTAAAAGTTATTTCTGCCATATGATAGTATTTTTGTAAAGATTAGACCAAAAATCAGTATTTTTGTAAGTTGTACAAAAGAAAACTCAGTCTAAACGATGAGGCGCACAGTTAGAGCTTTAGCACTGATCCATAGGCCTTTAGTAGATTTGGAGCCCACAACTCAGACCATGGGGCGCTCCATAGGGCCATGAGTTTGGGTAAATGGACCACACTCCAATATCAGTAATATATAACAAAATGAATTATTTGAGCAGTTAGTGACAAAACCTGATGAGTAAATAATTTAATAAAATCTCTGAATGGGTAGGGGACCCAAAAATCAAAAATCAAACACAGTTTCTCACTCGACTCTTCTCTGTTCCACTCTAGGCCCATCTATAATTTATCTATACAAAATAACAATAAATATTTAAGACATAATTGTGTTTGTATTTTTTCTATTACCCTTTTTCATGAATTAATAAATAATGTGATACGTGGAAAGTTGCAATAGCTATAAAAATGATGAAAATATATATTTTTTTTTTTTTGAAAGATGTATATTCAATCAAAAACAACTTACAAAAGTTTAGGCAAATCTGCCATTATATAGGCAGATGCACAAGAAGGGTAATTCCCTTTCCACAACTTATTACACTTAGAAGAAATAGCCAATTTGGCCAAAGAATGAGCTACCCTATTGTTGTTTCTGCTGGTGTGAGACGCTGCCTGGCAGTGAACAAACGCAGGGTCTGCTCTCATTTCATCCAGCAGAGCTCCCCAATCGGTTTTTGCTTGGAACTTCCCTTTAATGTACTCGATTACCCGAAGACAATCAGATTGAATGATGAAAGGGATAGCTGAGGTTTGGACAGCCAAAGAAATTCCCATTTGAATTGCAAGAGCTTCAGCCAACTCAATTGAGAACACCCCATTAACATGTTGAGTTGCAGCAGCAGTAACCTCACCTTTGTTGGTTCTTATTACCACTCCCAGCCCAATTTCAGCCTCTGTATAATGCACACTAGCATCACTGTTGATGCAGAAAATGTTCACAGGGGGCGGCTCCCAGCCGAGGTGCTTCAAAGGTTTAGTGATATTGTGACTTTCCAACTTAGGATCCTGGTGCATTATATAATCCACTTCCATTTGAGCCCACTTTAACCAAGACTCTTGAGAGGAAATAAAATGATTAAGTCTTTTCTTATTTCTTCTATTCCAAATCAGCCAAGACATAATTATGAAAAAATTAAACTCCTCCTTTGCTACCTGGTTTCGGATGTTGATGAGAATATCAATGATGGTGCCTTGACTTTGTTTGAGTACCTTCCACCAAGGATACTTCTTCCAAATCTGTTTTGAGTAAGGGCAGAACCAAAGGCAATGTTCAATGGTTTCCTCTGCTTGTCCACACCAGTAGCAACTGGTATTGATATTCATGCCGCGGTGTTGTAAAATTGTGTTCACCGGGATCCAGCCATTACAAACTCTCCACAAGAAATTTCGGATTTTGGGAGGAGCTTCAATCTTCCAAATGCTAGTCCACCATTTTCTTGTTGTTGCTTCGGAGGATGGGCCAGCCTTGTAATGGTCTATTTCGGCAACCTCATAACCACTTCTAACAGTATATAAACCATCCGAGGTGAAGTGCCAAATAAGGTCATCATTGGAGTGCCTTTTGCAAGGGGCCATTCCTAGAATAATAGGAATATCATCGTTATGGAAACACTCCTTGATTAGATCCAGGTTCCAATCTCCATCTTCCTCCTTTAGTGTATCCATCATTGTACCCTTAGGAACCTTCGCCGGTGTTCTCAATGTAAAGGTTGAAGGACGGGGCAGCCATTTATCTTCATTTACGCGAATGTCTTTCCCGGATAGGACTCTCCATCTTATACCTTTTTCTATGATTTGCCTTCCCCAAATTATACTTCTCCAAATAAACGACCCGAAACCTCCTATCTTAGCCTCCAAGAAGCTAGAGTTAGTGAAGTAGCAAGCTTTTAGAATCCGAGCCATTAATGAATGGGGGTTGTGAAGGATTTTCCAACCTTGTTTCGCCAATAAGGATTGATTAAACTTTTCCAAGTTTTTAAAACCCATACCTCCTTTCTCCTTTGGCTTGCATAACTTGTGCCATTTCCCCCAATGGATTTTATGTTTTGAGTCCGATGAGCCCCACCAAAATCTTGCCATCATCGCATGAATATCTTTAATGAGCTCCTTTGGAAGACGGAAACAACTCATTATATAAGTAGGAATCGCTTGGATAATGGCTTTGAGTAGAACTTCCCTTCCCGCTTGTGAGAAAAGGTTGGCTCTCCAACCTTGAAGCTTGGTTCTAATCTTTGTTCTAATGTCCTCAAAAACTTCCTTTTTCCGCTTACCAATAGTCGTCGGCATCCCCAAGTACTTGGTGTGGCAATCTACTAGTTTAACTCCGAGCACCGCCGCTAGTTGCTCTCCCTCTTCCTTCTTAATCTTGCAGCCGATACAAACTTCAGATTTGGTGAAGTTAATTTTTTGACCCGAAAGCATGGAGTACTCGTCCAAAACAGCTCTCAATCTTTTACCCTCCGTCTGATTTGCATCCACAAATATGAAACTGTCGTCAGCGAAAAATAAATGGGATAACTTGATACCTTCTTTTCCAAACTTAAGTCCATGGATCATGTCGGCTCTCTCCGCTTCTTGAATGAGGCAAGATAGACCTTCCGCACAAAGTAAGAATAAGTAAGGAGAAAGAGGGTCTCCTTGGCGGATCCCACAATTTGGTTGAATTCGGCCGCACACTTCCCCATTGATGAGTATTGAGAATGAAACCGAAGTGATACAGTTCATGATTTTGTTTACCCATCGTTGTTCGTATCCAAGGCATATCATCATTGCTTCAATGAACCGCCAACTCACTCTATCATAGGCTTTTGACATATCCAGTTTGAGGGCCATCTTCTTTCCATTCCCAAATCTCCCTTTCTTCATACAATGGAGGCTTTCAAACCCCAAAATCGCATTGTCCTGAATTAGTCGACCACTTATGAACGCACTTTGGTTTTCGGAGATGACTTCTTTTAGGCTGTCCTTCATTCGATTGGCGAGACACTTTGTAATTATTTTATAGCTGACATTGCAAAGACTTATAGGCCGAAAGTCAGCAACTTTGTTTGGGCACTTGACTTTTGGAATTAGGCACAGTAATGTCTTGTTGATGTAGCTACAGTCGGTGTGATTGTTGAGTATATTCAGACAAAGCCGTGTAACGTCCTTCCCCACAACATCCCAATGGTGTTCATAAAAGAGGCTTGGCATTCCATCCATTCCAGGTGCTTTCATTGCATTGATTTGGGACAATGCATTCAGAATATCCGCTTCCTTAAACTCGGAGAGAAGGAATTCGTTTTGAATCCTACTCACTTTACAGGGAACAAATCTTTGGAGATGAGCCACCATATCACCCTCATAATCTTTGGCCGAGAATATCTCTTGAAAATGGTCACAGATGTGCTTTTCAATCTCTTCCTTTGAGCTGATCCACTTCAAATTGTTGTCAAATAATCCCCGAATTCTATTTTTTTTACGTCTTGAAGAAGCTTTTTGGTGGAAATACTTGGTATTCCTATCGCCATGGTGTAGCCAAATTGCTCTGCTTCTTTGTTTCCAAAAAAGTTCTTCCTTAGCCAAATGACAATTAAGATTTCTTTCAACCTCCTTAAGGCAAGAGAAGCCATGATTTGTTTGGTCATGGGAGAACTTCTCTATTTCTTTTTTCAATGCTTTTATTTTGGCTTGGTTGTCCCTTCTCTGGTTTTGATTCCATTGATTTAACAAATTGCCACAAATCTGAATTTTTTCCCCAAATTCTGTAGCCGATCCACTAGAACAGCCTTCTTGTCAACTGTCTTTAATGATTCTTTTGCACTCATCTACATCAGCCCATGCCTTTTCGTAATGGAACCGTGAGCTCCATTTCTGCTTGGTCCCTTCCCCTTTCGGTATTGTATTGAAAGTCACCAACAGTGGGCAATGATCGGAACACCATCTTCCTATATGTTTCACTTTGGCTACTGCGTAAAGTTTCCACCAATTATTATTTACCATTACTCTATCTAGCCGTTCAAACACCATTCTCGCTTTTCTTCCATTGCACCAAGTATAGTTACTTCCTTCCACTTCAAGTTCTCTGAGAGCACATTTGTCTATGGTGGCGTTAAAATTTTTCATTAGATACCCCGGTTTGCCTCCTCCTCCCAATTTCTCTTTGATACTTCTAATTTCATTGAAGTCACCCCCACACATCCAAGGCCCCACATCGCTTCTTGCAAGTCTTTTCAAGAGAGTCCAAGAGTGTTTTCTTTGAGAAGGATCCGGGTCCCCGTAGAATCCCGTAAAGCGCCAATTTAGATCGTCCTCCGTATTGATCCAAGCATCAATATGGAAATCATTGAACGATCGTAATTGGACCGAGAAAGGAGCCTTCCAAAGGAGAGCCAACCCCCCACTTTTACCTTTGGCATCCACACAAAAGCAACCATCAAACCCCAACCGAATACGAATCGTCTCCATGTAATGGCTTTTAGACCGAGTTTCAGAAAGGAACACAAAACCCGGGTTAAAGTCTCTCACATGAGTGGCAAGAGCGTTCACAGTCCAAGGGTTGCCAATCCCTTGGACATTCCAGATTAGAGAATTCATAGTCCTCGGCGACCCTGCTCCGCAGAGTTCGCCGCTTCGTTGGTCTGCTCAGGAGTTGAATCACATGGCATTGAAACTTCCCCTGCTATAGCATCAAAACTGTTCCCCCATTCTTTGGTCTCGGTGACTTGATTCTTGGCACGAGTTGCTGACTTTGGCACAAATTTTCTCCTTTTCTCCCTTTGTTTTTTCGGTTGATTAATTTTCCCAGCATCATAGGTGATGGGGACATCGAAAAGGTTGCCGCTTGATTCAAACTCTTCTCTTGCTGTTTCATTGAATTTTGCCTTGCAATGTCTATTCTGATTTGGACTCATTGAAGCCTCCATCCCCAATTCTGATCCCATTCTCTTTCTAATTGCCATTTCTGCCTGTTGCTGATTGGATTCCATAGTTTCTTGAACGCATTCCTCAGCCCGAATTTGAAACGGAGGAGAAGAGTTTATGGTTAGAATGGCGTCCTCATTATTTATACTAGACTTTTGATAATTATTAATGTAATGAGCATGTATAGGATTACCTTTCTGGTTGTTTAGTTGTGGAATTAAACTCTCTCTCTCTGTGGTACGTTGTTCTATCCCCCGAGATGGAATTGGTCTTCCTACGCCTTGGCTATTAGATGGATTCATCTGTTGGGTCTCTTTATGGCTAGTGGATTCGATTCTCCCTGTCATGTCTACCTTCAGCCACGCTCCATACGCCGGTTAGGGGTGTACATCAAACCGCTCAAACCGCCCGCACCGCAAAAAAAAATGCGGTTTGAAATTCTTCGCGGTGCGGTTGTGGTTTGAATTTTTCCCAAACCGCGCGGTGCGGTGCGGTTTGCGGTTTTGAATTATTAAACCGCGATTCAAACCGCACCGCACCGCATCTTTTAAAATTTCAATTTTTATATTTATTTTATTAAGCCCATACATATGAGCCCAACCCAAGCCTATAAATCTTATGGCAAAATCTATAACTCTTCACAAACCCTCTCTTCTTAGCAACAAACCCAAGCCCATACATGTGTATTAAAATTTGGAGTTGGAAGTTTGTGTTTGTTTTATTTTTAATCTATTGGTGTAAGTATGTTAGTTGTACATTTATATTGTTGTTGGAACTTAATTAGTTTCAAGTTTGTTATTTTGATTTAGGTGTGTTGTTGAAACTTTAAAAAGATTATTGACTTATTGTTGTTGTTATAACTTTTATTAGTCTCAAGTTTGTTGTATTTTCTTAAGTGTTTTGGAATAATTATATTAATGATAATTTAATTATTTTATGATGATTTCAAAAAAAAAAAAATTGTGATAGTTCAAACCGCATAAACCGCAAAAACTTCACCGCACCGCATCATTTTTTGCGGTGCGGTTTTTGCGGTTTTTTAGTATCGCGGTGCGGGTGCGGTTTGGAAAATTGGAAAAACCGCATGTGCGGGTTGGTTTGAAAAAATGGTTAAAAACCGCACCACCCGCACCGCGAACACCCCTAACGCCAGTTCCATCTCGACATTTTCCTTCATTATCGTAGCTTTAACTTCTGGACATTGCCGCACTTCATGTCCGATCTTCCCACAGTTAAAGCACATATAGGGCAGCCTATCATACTGAAATTGAAGCCATCTACGTCGTCCTTCATGAGGGAACAAATAACCAGGAAATATTTTGGATTGAATGGAGTTCTTGACTGTGAATTTAAAGAACCCATTAATTGTGATTCTATTGATATCTGGTTCTTGTATATCCACCACTTCACCAGCCATCCCAGCCAATCGTAACATATTAGTTTTTGTTATTGCTTTGATTGGTAGATTTAGAATTCTCCCCGATATAGTGAACGATGTCAATGTTGTCTCCCATTCCGTGGGTACGCCATCCATTCGTTCAAGTAGTAAGAACCCTGCATTCAAAACCCATGGGGTTCTTCCCAAAATTCTTTCCAGTGTAGTGTTCTGTTTGAAAGAAATTATCAAGAAGAGAGCTTTTGCTGTTATTTTCTTGATTTTGAGGTCCCATTCCAATTCCCCCAAATTCCATAGTCGACATAGGATGTTCTTCAGTAAAGAACGGGTGAATGGTTTCATGGTGCAAAGTCGCCCAATGAGACACAGTTTCCCAATATCCGCTGCCCCTTCCTCGTTGATTTTCCAGCCTTCCTCGTCGGTTACCGTCAATTTACTCGTTCGAGAGAGAAGTTCTTCCATTTGTGCCATGCTTTCAGAGCACCTCTGTTGAATAGGCTCTTCCGAAGAGAGCATGGGGGAATCGCCAATCGCCATTTCTAGAGAGAGAGAGAGAGCACGAGTCTTATTAGGCTTTTTGGTACAATTTGATTTTTTTTATGATGAAAATATTTTTATAGATATGGTTATGTATTTTTTTTTCTTTTTCCATATGATATTGTTTTTAGAGATAATATAATATACTACTTAAATATGGATATTATAGTATTTATTTATAAATCATAATACATATATAATTTTTTTTAGGAATAAATAATACATACATCTATTGTTTCTTAAAGAGTCACCCCTTCTTTTCCTGTTATTATTATAAAAGGATATTTGTAGTATAGATATTTTATTTTTTTAGTTTTATATATTTAAATATTATATTTTTATTCATAATAACAATAATAATAATTAATATAAAAAATTTTACACAAAAAAATATAAAATACACACTTTATTACTAAAATACCACCACATGGTTAGTGTTACTTTTTTACTCTTCAACTTTATTTTATTACAATTTTACCACTTCCACACATATTTCATGCATCACTATGTTCATACACGTCAATGGTCTACTATGACCTCTATCAATCAACCATTCATCATTTCCCTATCTTTTTTTCTTCTTTTTCTTTTTATTTTCAATTTCTTTTCAGTTTTTATTTTTAAAAACCAAATCCTCCATAACTGAACTCGTCTCCCTCCATGATCCCAACCCATTTTCCCTCTTATTTCTTTTCTTCTACTTTTTTTTTTCAACTCATATTAACCGATTTTCATAACCGTTTTCCCTCTCTTTTTATTGCTGTGAATTTATATATATATATAATCATGTCTATTACTCGTTCTTCATCTACCCCTTCTCCATTGCCAAAAAAAGTTTGAAAATGGGTGTTAAATCTGTAGCTGATAGGTCCAAGGGGAAACGTCCAGTTGGTGAAGATGATGACTCGAATTTTGCTCCTCAGTTATTGAAACGTGATCGTGGTCCTGCTAAAAAGAAATCTATAGTTTTTGCTCCTCCAAAAATTTCCCATGCTTCTGATAATAAAAATGATATGGTTGATGATGATCTTGAATTAGAGGTTTGTTTTCGGTTTCTTTTTAGTTTCCTCCCATTTTTGAAATTTTTTCTTATATAACTTTTGTGGGTTTTGTGTTTATTGTTTTCATTATTTTAGGTTTAGGTTTTTTAATTTATTTTTGGAGTTCTGTTGTTTTTTTTTTTGGGGTTGTAATGCTTCTGTTATTGTAATTTGATGTATGTTTAGTTTATTGTGTTTTTTCTTTTTTGTTTTTTTTTAGTTTTAAATTTTGTTACTTGTTTTTTTTTTCTTTCTGTTTTTGATTTCCAAATGTGTTTTTGTTTTTTTTTTTTTTATTTCAATTTGTTTATTTGATCAGTTTTCATTTTCTTTTTTATAGTTTCTTTATAGTTTAAACACTTTTTGTATGCGTGTTTGTATTGAAATATTTTTTAAATAGCTACTTTGCTGTCTATTTATATATCATCAATGGGTAAAAATTAGAACTATCATATGGAGGTTGATATTGAAGGAGATTAATTCGGTTGGTCTACTACTTTCTTTTATTTTTATGTTTTTATTGTGTTTCTATATGTTTTGTTGTTTATATTAGGTTTGGTTTTATATCTATGTTTATGTTATTATTTATTTTTATTTTTTTCTCTGTGTGTTGGTTTATTTATAGTTGTTTTGTAGTTGTATTAGAGTTTTGTAACTTTTGTATGCTCAATCATTATATTTACTTTCTTTTTAAAATGCGGGATTGGGTAAATAAATTCAGTCCCAGAGATTTTTATACATCCAAATGTGTATCTACTAGCACTTACTCTGTTATTCTTAATATAAAGAATACTATCTCGGGGAATTTGTTGAAAATATTCCGAGATATGCAATTTGGTCATTTTTTAGATATTCATGAGTTTGTTTTCCATCCCCAAGTTGTTCACAGTCTTCTGTTGAGGGAGGTTAACCAGCCCAATCCTAAAGAACTTTGGACAAAGGTTGCTGACCGTTGTATACAGTTTAGTGCTGAAGAGTTTTACTTGATTTCTGGTCTTGATTGTTTTGGTGATTGCAATAAATTATTATTTTCCTAGGAACCAAACCAATTAGTTGATGTCTGTTTTCCTGGAACAAAAACTATTGATCATAAGTCTATTGAGGATGCTTTTTTGGGCACTAGGTGGGGACAAGATGAATCACTAGGTTTGAAATTGACTGTGGTGTATTCCATCCATTGTTTCCTTCTTAGTAATACTCATGAGAATGAAGTTGTTAGGTCTGAATTAGATATCATTGATAGCGGTCGTTGGGATGAATATTGTTGGGGCAGGGAGTCTTTTGAGTTGACGATTGATTCATTCAAGGGCAGAGTCGAACATGGTATCAAAATGAAAAATAAAAAAGAGAAAAAGGGAGGTCAGTCTTATGATGGTTGGGTATAGAGCGTTGGAATGTCCGTGGGTGTTTATGGTATGATTTTATGAATGTTGTCCTGCGATGGTAAATTGTTTTTGCAAAAGAGTTGCATCTACGATTCCAAGAATTCTAAATTGGACCAATAATGTCTGGGCCAAAAAAATCCAACTTTTAGGGATTTGAAAGGCAAGATATTTGATTTGCTGTTGAAGCAAGTGATTTTTCAATTTCCTTACTGTTTTATTTTTGTTTTGTCTCATTTTATTAATCTTTTTTATTTTTTATTTTTGTTGTTTTATATTTACAATTTTTGTTTTTTTTTTTTCAGTTAAAGGTGAAGAACATTCGTCCATCTGATGAAGAAAGACAGAATTTGCATTTGGATGGCTTATTTTTAGATGAGTCTATCGATGATCGTGGTACAACAAAGCAAATATTCGGGAGTGGTTCATCTTCTAGAAAATCTGATTCAGATGATATAGAAAAGTTAAAATCTAAGTTGAAATTGGTTATTTCCAGTCAAGAATCCTTGGCTGAAGATTCTATTTCTTTGAGGTGTTTTGTTAACCTTAATTTCAAGTTTGTCATGACTGTTATTAAAGATATTCAGGAAAAAGTTAATGTCATTTATAATCGACCTTCTGTTGAGGTATATATTTTCATAGTTTTTTTTTTTATTCATATTTTATGTTC
Organism: Cannabis sativa; assembly: GCF_029168945.1. Classification (NCBI taxonomy): domain Eukaryota; kingdom Viridiplantae; phylum Streptophyta; class Magnoliopsida; order Rosales; family Cannabaceae; genus Cannabis; species Cannabis sativa. The sequence continues at coordinate 306,267 of NW_026870039.1, forward strand.
TGTTATTGTTGGGTTTTTTTTCATATTTTATTTCAGTTGCAATACTGTAGGTAAAGTCATCTGATGAATTTGTTGACCAAGATTTTGATAATAATGATGATGATGAGGATGATAATGATAATGAAGATGATAATGATAATGATGACCAAGATTAAGTTGCAATACTATTTTATAAAATGTGATTAATAAAAGAAAAATAGTACAATATAGAATATAGATTAAGTGTGAATAATAAGAAAATATAAAAGATAGAAAAAGAAATATAATAATTTTTTTAAGAAAATATTAAAATGGAATTTTGTGGAAAGCAAAAATGTGTTTGAAAAAAGAAATGTATACTCTTTCAAAAAAAAAAAAAAAATGTATACTAAAAATAAAAATAAAAATAAATTAGTGTGAAAAAAATATATAAAGAGAATTGAAGAAAAAAAAAAGATAAATAGAGTGAGAATAAAAATAAAATAAAAATCAGCTAAGAAAAAAAAAATCAAAGGAAAAGATATAAGAAATAAAGAGGAAAAAAAAAACAAAAGCTGAAGCCCTAATATATAAAAAAGAGTAAAAATAAAAATAGGTAAGGAATTATAAATGTTAAAAATTTTATGTAAAAATTAATATATAGTGTTAATATCCTTAATGTGACACTGTGTCCCTGCCAACTGTATTGTTTTGTTTTATCTCCAAATATTTCTGTTCTCATAAAGATTAGAATTGTGAATTATTTTTCATATTTTAAATCTCAAATCCTAAGCTAAAGTCTCCAGAAAATGACACTATTGATGACACTATGCAATGTGACTACGAAATGAACAAAGTATTCTATTGGATTTATCAAGGTTGGTGAATGTAATATTTAACCACTCTCACTCTCCTATTATATTATATTAGATTATATATTATATTTTTATATAATATTATTTTATATTTTAATTTATATTAAAATATTATATATTTAGATATCCATAAAAATTAATACCATATATAATTTTACATTAAAATATTACATAAAATATAATTTAATACAATACAATTTAATACGGAGTTTCAAACTAGCCTGTGAATTATTTGATTTTTTATTTTTTTTTTCCACTTTAATTCTTTAATAAGATGTGTTGTGACCGGTATCCATCTTATTGTATCTACTAAAATTATACTATTTAACTATGTTCTTAGATTGTAATGGAAAAATAAAATATTATCTAAACATATTGTATGGCATATCTTTCTCCGGATAATCTTCTACATATATCATTAACAAAAAATGCTATTTAAATGAGTAATATGGTAAATAAAAATCATGACAAATCACATATAGCAACAATAAATGGAGGTTTTAATCGGAATTACAGGAGTTAATTACAATAAAAACGAAGAAGTTATATTACTCAGTAATAAGTAATTGTATCAAGGTTGAAAAAGAAGAAATTTAGTCCTTTAATTAATCATTACCTACCTACTAGGTAATTGTACAAAATTATGATTTGCTAAGTGAAAAATTAAATAATAATGATAAAAACTTGACAACGTGTTTGATCATATTCCCATTCCCACTTAAGGTTATAATGACAATAACATCTTAGGGTGTGCTTGTTTTGAATGGAATGTGAACCAAGTTTAATTCTCTTCCATTTAAAATAGTATTACAATGTTACAATGTTTACAATATAATTTTGTTTTGTTTTTTTTTAAGATATATATATTGCAACCACAAAGAAGAGATACAAATAGAGTACAGGTTACAATAAAATTAGAAAATCTTTAGAACATCGCCATTCCAAAGGACCACTCTCTCAAGCCTTATAGCAGCTTTAGCCAAATTGTGAGACATTACATTGTGATTCCTTAGTACATGAAGGATAGTTGCAGAAGGAAAAACAGAGAGACACGATAGAATTTGTTCCACCATATCAGATAAAGCTCACTTATCTTTCCATCGATGCTTCACTCTATGCATAAGAAGCAGACAATCACTTTCAATGCAATCTAAAAGGAACCTTACAACTATACACCAGCAAAGGCCACAAAGCAAAGCTTTTGCTTCAGCCAATAAGGGGATAAATTACCATCAAAAGGAGAGGACATAGCATCCACAATATCTCCCTTAATGTTGGTAACTACTGCTCCAATTCCAACCTTATGCATTTGATCATTCAAAGCAACATTCACATTTAATTTAAAATAACCTGGCTTAGGAGTTGCTGGTGTAGAACTGCCATGGCTACAACTTGAAAACACTTTAGGAAGAGTGTGAGCATGAAAATCCTGGACATCTGAAAACACTTTAAGAAGAGATTTCTTCATGTATATTGAAGCCAACTTGTTCCAGAGACCCAAGGCATTGTCTTCATCTGAAACTTCCCTCAAAACCTCATTACCAAGACTAAGGAGGATGGCACTATGTGCCTTGGCTTCAATTTCAAGTTTCCTCTTCCTGTCTTTAATCAATTCCATGGCTTCAGCATCAAGTGCTTTATAGATCCCTTGGTGAACTAGAATAGCCTTCATTTTGATTCTCCATAGGCTGAAATCATTGGAACCAGTTAACTTGTCCACCTCAAACCTTGTTGTAGCCATTCAAACTAGGTTCTTGATTGCTTGAATTCAATTCTTGAAAGTTTGATTTTGATTCTTGAAATGTTGAAGATAATTCTTGATTGGTTGAATGTGATTCTTGAACTTTAAACCCTGAACTCTGATACCATTTGTGGTGAATGATCTCCCTCAAAATCGATTGTTACAGTAATAACAATATTCAAGAATGCACAAATAAAACTAAAATCAATCACAAAATCAAAACTAGAACTTAATTGAATTTAGACAAAGAAAACTTAGCTTAAGAATGAGTGAATCATTGATCTTTATTACTTAAATAGTCAATAGTACACAATCGAATGAACTCAAGATTACAACTCAACACAGCGAATGATTACAAAGAAATGTCTCACAATATGAGGGATATCACTTCTAGAGTGATACTCCCATTAAATCCCTCCACACACACACACACACACACACACTCTCTCTCTCTCTCTCTCTCTCTCCCTAAACTTGTCTCTAAATCTAAAGTATGAGCTTTGGAGATTGGAGATCAGAACTCCCTTGAAAGAGTAGAGACACTCCTATGTATAGTTGTTGGTGAGGTCCTCTTTAAGTTGGTATTAAAGCCAACTATTATAACTAAAAGCAGCCACTACAAGAAAGGAGACTTTTTATCCCACTTTTTATCCTTAACAAAAATAAAAAGTGGGATAAAAGATATGTTACAACTTTTTATCCCACTTTTAGATTTGGCATCTCAAAAATAATATATAATATTTTTTTAGACAAGGGCCCTGTTTGGTTGAACATTAAAAAAAAAAAAACCATAGTAAAAAATGAGTTAAAGATTGAATTTTTATTTACCAACCAAACAAGCTCCAAATGACTTATGTATATCAAGGGCCTTGTTTGGTTGGTAAGTTAAAAATCTATTTTTCTCTCTTAAAGTAGGATAAAACAATAGCAAGTACCAAACAGGCTTTAGTTAAACCCTTTTATCCCGGTTTTTTGGCTAAAAACCGGGATAAAAGGGTTTAACCCAAAACCCTTTAATCACTTTGGACAGACCCAAAAACCGGGATAAAAGCTTTAGGTAAATAAATTGCCTCTTAGTCTCACTTTCCTGTATCACGCCGCCGTCGACCATTTTTAACCCTAGCCTCCTCTCAATCGCAGTGCGATTTTTGTTCTTCTTCTTTTTTTTTTTTTTTTTTTTTTGCATTGGTTGTACAATAACTTTTTTTTTTTCAAGTAGGAGGGAGAAGACTCATCTCCTTCAGCATCACTAAAGGAAGAAGAAAGACATTTTCAGGTACAATAACTTCCTCTTTTTTTCATTTTAATGACTTTTTTTTATCAAAAAATATTTTTTTTGCTTCTATCTTTACTTTGAAATGTTAAATATACCAATAAAAATCATTTCTTTCATATTTTTAGGAAGAAAAAAAGTGAGTTTTTGAGTGGTATGATTGAGTCCGAAAATTTAAGAAAATTTTAAGTGGGTTTTACTTTTTATTTATTTCTTTTTTATTATTGTTGTTGAATTAATATATTTAGTTCTAATCATATAAATGTATTTTTTTGAGTAATTTATTTTATTTAAATTAGAATGTTATAATTACCCACAAATAATGTACACCTATGCTAGAAACTAAAATTTATTTTACACCTAGAATTAGAATATGTTACAATATTATTTTTTCAAAAAAAAAAAAAAAGGAATGTTGTAGTTAAATAATGTGTAGGTAAATTAGAAACTAAAATATATTTTAAAAATAATTTTTGTTTAAAAGAGTGATTAGTTTTCAATTGCTCTAATATATTGATATTGAGAAAGTCTTAGTAACTATAGTCTATTAATTATATAAATAATTTTATTTGTGCTTGTTTATACTTAATTGTAGATATATTAAGTGATTTTGTGGTGATTTTTTTTTTATTTCTAAGAGCTTCAAGAATATTATTTTAAGTAGTTACTAGTTACTATTCTTACTTAGTTGGAAAAATCTCTAGTACTTTTTTATTTTGTATGCTAGAACTTTGTAAAAAATTTAAATTATTTGAAATTGTATTAAATAATATACAATTATCTTAAACTCAAATAGATTTTAGAGAATTTTTTATCTAAAAGAGTAATAGTTTTCAAAAGGATATATTATATTGGATATTGTAAAATTTTTAGTTATATAACTATTATCTACTAACTATATGTGAATAATTTTTAATTGTGTTTGTTTAAACTTAAATATAGATGAATTGGGTGACTTCATGGTGATTTTGGTTTTGATTTTTAAGAAGCATCAAGAGCATTATTGTAAGTAGTTACTAGATACTATATTTACTTAGTTACATAATTATTTAGTTACTATTTATATATGTATGAGCTAATTATTACAATTATAATTTAACTTTTATTGAAACTTTTTATATTATATTTAATATTTTAGGTTCTGGTTCGTTATTGGAAAACAAAGTAAAATTTCGGTGATCATTAATAACTTTTTAGAGGTACGTTATTTTCTTTATTTTTACTAATTATCAAAATATTAGAGGAGTTTGAATATATTAGATATTCATTTGTAGTGAAGTAGGTTCTGAGATATACTATACTGTGGTGAACGAAGAATTAATATATACATGCTATATATTATGATTATTATGTCTTGTTTCCCAATTTGTTGTATTGTTTTTGTTGTATGTTACATACTTATGAAATTGGGAAATGTCATAAAAAGAAGGAAAACTCTGCCCAATTTTTTTTAAGATTTGATAAATGAACATATTTTTTTATTATTTAATTAAAAAGCATGCTTAGGAATGTATTTGAAACTTTTAAGTTTCTTACAACTTGTTTATTAGGAAATCATGTTTTAATTTTTTAGAATAGATAAATCATGGATGAATGATAGAAGAGAAACACCACGATTTTAAGAAGAATACAACAATCTTTTAGAGTTTTGCCTAAAGAAGCCACCCCCATTTATCAATATTGGAAGGGTAAGTTTAGAGCTTTAGATTACTGTGTACTAACTTACATTCGTCTTGTTAAATGCTATTATGATTATTTTGTCTTGTTTCCCAATTCGTTGTGTTATTTTTGTTGCATTGTTAGGTACTTAATTATGAAATTGGAAAATGTCATAGAAATAGAGAAAACTCTGCCCAATTTTTTTTTAGGATTTGATAAATGAACATATTTTTTATTATTTAATTAATGAACATACCTAGGAATGTATTTGAAACTTTTAAGTTTCTTGCAACTTATTTATTAGGAAATTATTTTTTAATTTTTAGAATAGATAAATCGTGGATGAATGATAGAAGAGAAATACCACGATTTTAAGAACAATAAAACAATCTTTTAAAGTTTTGCCTAAGAAGCCACCCCCATTTATCAATATTGGAACGATAAGTTTAGAGCTTTAGATTACTATGTACTAACTTACATTCGTCTTGTTAAATGCTATTATGATTATTTTATCTTGTTTTCCAATTCGTTGTGTTATTTTTGTTGTATTGTTATGTACTTATGAAATTGGAAAATGTCGTAGAAAGAGTGATCTTATTATAAAAGATCTTAAAATTGGACAAAACAAGATAAAATTGGGCAAAACATTTAAATCCTATTGAAGTCATAAAAGGAAAAAATAAATATATACTTATCTTTATTATAAATATAAACATATAAAAAAAAACTTTCCTTTTAATTAGTTTTAAATTTTTAATTTGACAGTTTGGCGACCTATCCCAATGTTGTGAGGAAGAACATCTCGTAGCGCTTCGACAACAGTTGTAAAATCAATTACTTCCTTATTTATAAATATTGATCAGTAGTATTTTATTGTATTTTTTATACACTAGCAATTTATTATGTGTAGTATTTTAGAGAGATTTGTATACAATGTAAATTATTATTTATTAATTCAAGTTACTAATTATTATTGTTATTTTTAAAAATTATTTTAATCATTTAATTTTTAGTTAAATTTTTTATACATATTCAATATAATTATAAATATAAAAATTAAATTTAATAATTATTGCAAAAATACAAATGCAATAAATTTAAAAGAAAAAAAAATGTGAAACACCTACATTGGATAAAAGGTCACCTTTTAAGACCTTTTATCCCATTTTTTTTGAAAAAAGTGGGACAAAAAGGGACCTTTTATCCCGTTTTAAAATAAAATCTGGGATAAAAGATACCCTTTTATCCCGGTTCTTAAGAGAAAACTGGGATAAAAGGGTACTTTTTATCCCGCTTTTCTCATAAGAACCGGGATAAAAGGGTATCTTTTATCCCAGTTGTTATAAAAAAACTGGGATAAAAAGTCCCTTTTTATCCCGGTTTTTTCAAGGACTTTTTATCCCACTGGCATATATCCCGGTTTTAATTTTAGCGAAAACCGGGATAAAAGGCCTTAAAAACCGGGATTAAAGGCCTTTGTTTGTAGTAGTGAGCTTTCTTCAGATTCATCTGATGAGTGAATAGATGGACCTATTGACTTTGACGAATTAAGTGAGTTTAATCCCAACAGGGCTTAACATATGTGTAAAGTTCAATTAAATTAAAAGTGTGTGGTTTTTTCTAATTACCTGAAGCCTTTGGTAAGCTCATCTCCCTAGCTTTATAAATACATATTGTCATGACAGTTGTATAATCACATAAAAATAAAATTTCTTTTAATTTAGAGATTTAGAGAAGAAGATTTAGTTAATTGAATTGTACTATCAAAGTTGAAATAATTGCTATGGTTCAATTATGTATCCCTAATTATTATCTTACTATTATTATATTCTATATTATATATTTTAATCTTAAAGTTTAATTAAAAATCAATCTAATTCAATTATATTTATATATTAAAAAATTATTTATATTTATTATATAATAAAAATATTAAAAAATAAAAAATTATACATTAATTATATATTTAATGGTTTTATTTTATGATGCTTGTTCTAGTTTATTATTTGACAATTGTTGTTTTAATTATTTTAAATTTTTAATTACAAGTATTTTGATAGAGTATTGAACGTAATAGACATTTAAATTTTACTTATTTTTGTTATTATTATTATTTTTTTTTGTTGGAGTTAATATTAAAAATTAGTTCTGTATATTCCAATCCAACCTACAACAAATTGTTTTCTTTCCCAAAAACTCAAAGACTGTTTCATGAAATTAAAACCTGAAATGTTAACGGAGATGGAGACATGATGGAGTAACCACCACTTCGGTGACTTGATGAAAACAATTGTGGGCATAGCAGGAACAAGAATCATGTCATTATTACGGTGTCGTTTTAACTGCAAAATAGTTCAAACTGCTGACACCATCCATCATCGATTGATTGGATTCAAACATTTTCCTTTTCCGAGGGAGATAGATAAAACATCCTGACACGTAAGACTTACAGGTGGCAGTATAGTCCTAGTCAGCACTGAGCTCCTCACCTTCTATCTTTATATTCCCACGCTTCTGCTGCTTATGTCTCCCCCTAACTTAAGAAACTGTAACCCAAAACAACACGAAACCACTGATCGCCCCATTCCTCTCTCTTTCACATTTTCAAAACTTACCGCCGGTGATTATTCGCCAGTAAATGAAGGATCCGGTGATCGGTGCTTACTCAAGTACTGTTGCGACAAATTTAAATGGCCATGACGTCTTATATAGTATCTTACTCTCGCGTATCACGGGGAATCTCTAACCATTTTATCTGAAGCAAAAGCGACTTTAACTTGGCAGAGTTTTGAAGTTATTCCATACTTGGTTTGGCAATCAGAGGTGCGAAAGCCTTGTGTAATATTTTATATACATATTTATAAATATATAAACACGCAGAGATTTAAACGAGCCTTTGTCTGGTTTTTGAGCCTCGAATTTTGCTCAACTGCGTCATTTTTTGCAAAATTGTGGATCTCTGAGTCGATTCTGTACGTAGCTCTGATCGATGAAGGTGATGCAGAGTTTTCAATGTCTGTTTTGGTAAAAGCATAGGCTTTATTGTGTGACTCTCATAATTTTCCCTTTTTGAGTTTCACTTTATTTTTTCTTTTTATATAAAATTTTGGGTTTCGGTAGAGAGTGGTTGTACTTCTTTTCTTCTTGGTTTCTGAAGTTCAGTGCTCTCCTGGGGATTTTTTTATTTATTTTAGGACTTGGAGAAGAAAGATATATCGGTCAAATTCTTTGACTTTCAAACTCGGAAAACCAGCTCTGTTTCTGGTCTGAAAATGGAGTTCAGAAGATAGCTTTTTCAAATAGTAGAGGTGCTACCGATCGAGTAAGAAAGAGCTTTTGAAGTGATGCCATTCCCGATGAAGATCCAGCCAATCGATTGTCACACTCCGACTCAGGAACCGACTCGGTTAATCGAACCAGTTAAACCGGCGGTGAAGACGTCACGGTTCAAGCGACTCTTCGAGCGGCAGTTCACGAGTGTCTTGAGGCTTTCTGCGCCTGCGCCTTTGGTGGAGAAGGCCGGCAGCGGAGACGAACCGCGTTTCATCAAAGAAGCGAACAATAACAGCTCCGGCGACCTGCAGTTCGAGCCGAGCTCGATGTGCTTAGCGAAAATGGTTCAGAATTTTATCGAGGGAGGTAATGGAAACGAGAAACAAATTTCTGCTTCGAGGTGTGGCCGGACCCGCTGCAACTGCTTCAACAGGAGCTGTAACGATAGCTCCGAAGAAGATTCGGACTTGTTTAATGGATTTGGTCACGATTCCAATTTAGTCAATTCTGGCGAGGGTTGTGAAGTTCTCAAGGTAAATTGATCAGAGTGTATGAACGAATTTTTCGTTTGAGTATAATAATGTTAAAAAAAATCTGTCCAACTGTTCTTCGTTTCTGAACAGTTTTCTTGTGTGGTTAGGGTTTGGTTCTTTGCTCGAGTGTTAGTGAAAGGAATTTATTAGCAGATACTGCTAGGATCGTTGATCGGAACAAGATCTGTAAGCGTAAAGACGAAATTTGCAGACAAATCGTTACTGATGGATTATTGGCTCTCGGATACGACGCTTCAATCTGCAAATCTCGTTGGGAAAAATCCCCCTCATACCCTGCCGGTACTAATTTTGTCATTTTAAATCTAATATTTCCTAAATAATCGTTTGGATATATATTGTTTGGTTGCTGGGAAACACGGAAGGAAAATCCAATTTAATTCATCTTCCTTTTTCTGACATAAGGAATAAAATAAATTTTAAAAAATATATATATATATAAAAAAAGAAAAGAAAAGAAAATCAGTGCTCAATTTCCTGAAGAAAAAAATCCAATCCAATTTAATTAATTAAATTTGTCTGTATCTATGTACAGGAGAATACGAATACATAGACGTTATAATCGACGGTGAACGATTGATAATCGACGTTGATTTTAGATCAGAGTTTGAAATCGCTCGACCAACCAAGACCTATAAGACAATTCTCCAAACTATACCGTACATATTCGTCGGGAAAGCCGACCGGCTCCAGAGGATTATTCCGGTGGTTGCTGAGGCGGCGAAGCAGAGCTTAAAGAAGAAAGGAATGCCTGTCCCGCCGTGGAGGAAGGCTGATTACATCAAAGCCAAGTGGCTTTCTTCTCACAAACGAAACGCGCCTCCCTGCTGCGGCGAGTCCGGTCCGAGTTGTCGGTGCTGCTGCAACTCAGTTTCAGTGGAGAAGAAGACCGAGTCGGGTGTGGTGGAAGAGGAAAAATCTAAAGCTCTGAAAGAATGGATAGTGGTGCCCAGACAACTTATTGGTTTTGGGGTCAAGGAAAAGGTCACTGGTTTGGCTTCTGTTATGGTCGATGAGCCATGAAAATTTTGATTTTTGATTTTTTTTTTTAACTGTGGAAGAATCACGTTCGTATATGGTTTGCTTATGTGATAGTACTACTGTAACATGTCGATCCCCTTCTGTTTTTTTGTTGTAAGGGTCTAATTTTACTTAATATCAAGAGACTAGCATAGAATATACAGTTTGATAATATAAAGAGAAAAACATGATGAAAGTTACGATCGAGTTTTGTCTCATGTTTTTTTTTCTATTTGGATCGAGTTTTTGTATTTGTATGTACATGTCAGTGTTTTTTTTTTCCTTTAAACTTTGGATTGGATACATATTGGTATAATACAGTTTTCATTTGACCTTGATTGATTGAATTAAAGATGGGTATCAAACGACTTTGCAAAAGAAAAAAAAAAAGATGGGTATCAAACTTCAAAGTCCCAAATTTGTTCAACATATGGACAACAGTACAAGTTCTTTATTTATTTTTTTTAAAATCATCAAATAAAGGTTTTGAATTGATACCATAATTATTACTTTTGGTAACATTTGTGGTTAAAAATTAAAATGAAAAAGGGAAGAAGAAACAATAAGAGAATGGTGCTAATATATTTTGTAGCTAGAAATAACAATAAGAGAAAGCACAACTGTTATTTTCCGTTGCACAAGGAGATGGGTGGTAGAGATGAACGCCGTTTGTCTTTATTTAGTTTAGTCGTTTTCCTTTTCCGGTCAAAGACGAAAACTCAAACGTTTTCCGTCAGTTATAACAATAGCAATAATCCTTAACACCTGGCGCATAGAAGTCATTTGCTCTATACTTTATGCTAACGTGCACCGAATTTTGTCGTTTGCGTGCCTCGTACTGAACCAGGCCTCTCAGCAATCTCGGAAAATACCATATCTTTATTCTTTTTAAGCTTTAAAAGCATAGGCTTTTTTCTCTTTGCAATTTTAAAATACATTTTTATCTATAATTTAGTATTAAGCAGAGTAATCAATCATTGCGATTGTAAAATTTTAGTAATGAAACTTATTAAATATTAAATTTGTGATAGCTATTCTTATCCATATCCGCGTTTTTTTCTAAGTAAACAATAAATTTTCTGTATTCTATTTTAAATAATTTGCAAAAAAAAAACAAACATAGTAGGCCCAAAATGTAACATAATTGCTTTGTGTGGGGTCAAAATGTTAATAATAATAATAATATAAATAATAGCGAAGATTATGAAGCAATGTCTAATTGTATACGTGGTGAAAGGAACCTATCAACTACTAAAATATTCATTTATTACATTGAAAACCCTTTACCTTTGTATATCAAATTCTACTTTATTTTTTGAGAATAATCACTCTTATTATAAATTGGAATCATTTACAACAACAGAGAAAATAAAATAGGATATTTCTCCTATCTAACATATGTCATCATCTAACCCTAAAACAAATTTAGCGAGTTCATGAGCTGCTTGATTAACAGTTCTTTTAACATGAGATATAATTATATTTGTCTTGTAAATTTAATCACACTAAATATGATAATTTTTTTTTTTTAAAAAAATTAAAATATGGAATAAATCATTATAGATAAGAAATAATACCATAAAAAAATAGTTAAATACTATTTTAGACCTTATTTTTTTTATAAAAATTACCAATTGGACTATTAATTTTGTTAAATGACAAAATAGACACTGTACTTTTCAAAATAGTATAAATAGGACCCTGAACTGATTTTTGCCAAAATAAAATTTAATAATAATGCGATCTAGAGATGTTATGACAAATGTGATTATATTTTCTATATTTGTTCGTATTCAAAATTGTCTTCAAGTTGGTTATATTAAAAAAATTATCAAAAATTGAGTTCAAAATTCTATTTTTACAATTTTGGAAAATATAGAATATTTTGTCATTTAATAAAATAAATGATCAATTCAGTAATTTTTGAAAAACACAGGATCTAAAATAGTATTCACTCTAAAAAAACTTAAAAATTCGTGTATAAATTTTACGTCTATATAATTAAAACTACTTTCTTAATGAAGAAACTAGTATCTTGATGAATAAACTAATTTTTTGATGAAAAAATTAATTTTCTGATGAAGAAATTAGTTTCTTGATAAAAAGAAAAATTAGTTTTTTGATAAAAAAAAATAAGTTTTTTTTGATAAAGAAATCAATTTTTTTAATGAAAAATCTTTAGTCGTAATTTATCTAAAGATTAAATATGAGTTTTAAAAATTAAATTAAATATGGTAAATAGTTTAAAAATAAGAAAAAAAAATTATCATTAAAATGACCAAACTTAGAGGTATCATATTTAAGTAAGAAATATTCTAAAACTCTCTTCTAAGAAGGGCTACAATGTTTCATCTTATCCATTTTGTACATGGATCTTAGTAAAGAACAAGCCCAAATTGTTTACTTTTGTCTCTTTTCAATATAAATGCAATATTATATTCCTCAATTGACAAAATACTAAGCCTATGGATAATTGGATTGTGTAATTTTCACTATAATTATAGGTTATTATTTGGGATAATTACATAAAATATTAATTTTTACAAAAAAATATATATTTACGTTTAAAGATTTTTTTTTAATATATTTTTTACGATTTTTTATAAAAACAACACAAAAAATAATAAAAAAACTATATTAAAGTAAAAAGAAAATAATAATAACATCCCAACAACTCCAAATAACAATAAAAAATAACATACATATAACAAAAAATCAACAACAAATTAATAAGAGTACAACATAAAAAGACTGTATTTCTATAAATAAAATTTTAAAAATCGTAAAAATATTTAAAATTCTGTACAACTGTATTTTTATAATTTCTTTTTTGTTGTTTTTTATATTTGTGAAATAATTCTTTTATAATTTTATGAATCAAACAATCTACGTCCAATACGAAAATCTTGGTAGTAATATAAACCAATAAAAAAAAAAAGGAGAGTTAATATATACGATCTATTATTTTTAACTTTTTTTAATATAAAGATCGAACTCCTACCCAGTAACTCACACATATCCCTCCCATATCATCTTTGAGATGGCCTTAATTGTTTAGGACCAATTAAGTTATTAGTAAAACATTATAACCAACCATCTAATTAGTTAGTTATGCTGGTTAAAAATTAGTCCTAATTCTCTCACATTTTTTCTTACAATCAAATTGGATCGTACAAACTTTTTAGCACGAAAATCTCAAGTCATATCAACAGTAATTGGTCATGAGCTGGACGAAATTTTATTCTCTGATGTTGGACCACCTCAGAGGCTCACCAATGGCGATCTCAATCCTGTCTTCACACAATGACGAAGGAAAGATAACCTTCTTCTTTTTAGGCTCTGATCGTCAATGGCGATCTTAATCGTGGAACAAAAGTTTTTGAGCCAATCTAAAGCTCGTCTTCTTCAACTCAAAGGTCAACTTTCTAATATTCACAAAGGTACTTTTTCGATCTATAACTATGTTGATAAGATCAAATTTTCTTTTTAATTCATTAGCTATATTTGGTCATCCACTTACTAATTTCGACTTGGTGTTACACTTTCTTAATGGCATTGGACTGGAGTTTGATCCCATTGTCTTTGGAGTTACATCTCAGAGTGACAATCTTTCACTAGAGGAAGTTCAAGCATTATTGGTGTCTCATGAAACTCGTCTTGAACGTCACACTTCGATGATTGATCTTTTAACAAGATGTCTATAAATCTAACCTTTGGATTAATAATTAGGCCTTATCAATCTTACAACAACTTTGGTAGAGGAAATTCTCATGAAAACTCATCAAGATTTTCTGCAAGAAGGTCTGGTCATTACCAGTTTTCTCAACCATCAAATCTCGATCCAAATCTTCCTTTATGCCAGGTTTGTATGCAGTATCGCCATACTGTAATGATATGCCAATTTAGATTTGACAAAATTGGGTCACCCCTAAATTCACATCTGGTTCATCATTGCTTCAAGTTAATTTGACTGAACATTACCTCATTTTGTTCCTAAATTTGGCGATGATCAAGGTTGGTATGCATACATTGGAGCTACATCACATTGCTCATAACATGGATCATCTTGAGATTGCAATTTCTTATTCTAGCCAAGAAATTGTGGTTGTAGGAACTGATAAGAAACTTGACATCTCTTAGATTGGTAAAGCCACTATTTCTTCTCATTCCTCTCCACCAATCCACCTAAATTCTATTTTAAAGTCCCTTTTGTAGCCAAAAATCTTGTTAGTGTTTCTAAGCTTACCATGGACAATGATGTCTTCCTAGAATTTTACAAATCTTGTTGTTTTGTCAAGGACAAATAAACGGGTGCAGTCTTAATCAAATGGAAGATTAAAGATTGTCTATACCACCTAGGAGATGATAATTCGAGTCTTTCAAACACTTTATTGTAGTGTCATCTTTTTACTTTTGATGTATCTTCTATTTCTATAGATTGTATTTCCAATTCCTATTATAAAACTTGTACTCAAACTTGAATACAATTTCTTTATGTAATATAGTTGCAATCAATAAAGACTCATTTTTTCCTTATTCTCTGGTTTCTTATGTCTTAAATTTATCATCTAACATCAATCTTTGGCACTGTAAGCTCGAGAATACTGTCAAAATCAAATATACCTCACTTTTTTAAAAAGTTGCAATTTTTTAATGCTTGTCAAATGGGTAAAAGTCATAGACTTCCTTTTTCTCTATCTACACCTCATGCTATTCAACCTCTTGAGTTAATCCATATATTGACTTGTCGAGGCCCTCATATATTGTGACTAATGACGATTATAAATATTATATTGTGTTTGTGGATAATTATAGCAAGGTTTCTTGGATCTTCCCTCTTACCCTTAAATTACAAGCTTTTGAAATATTGATTCAGATCAAAAGCTTAGTGGAAAAACAGTTTCAGTGTTCAAGATGATAGTGGAGGTGAATATAAGCTTTTTGAAGATATATTATTCTAACATCCTTGTCTTTATACTCGTGAACAAAATGGTAGAGTTGAAAGAAAGCATAGACCCATCACAGAAACTAGTTTAACTTAGTTTGGACATGTCTTATTAGCGGCATGCTTTTCAATGTGTTGTTTACTCCATTAACAAAATGCCTACACATGTTATTAGAAATATTAGTCCTTTTGAGTGTTTGTTCCACCAAGCTCCTAATTACAGTATTTTAAAGTCTTTTGCATGTGCTTACTTTCTCATCTAAGGCCTTATAATCATCATAAATTGGAGTTCAGATCTAAAGAATGCACTTTCCTTGGCTACTCTCTCAAACATAAGGGTTATCTCTGTGAGAATACAACTGGTAGCTAGACTTTTTTATAGCTACAAATGTGGTGTTTAATGAGCTTGTCTTTCCAGCAACTCGATCTCCCTTATCAACTCGGGTACCTCCTAGTTCTCCTATTTTTCCTACTGCTCAATTTTCTACAAGCTCTATTCTATCAAGTACTAATGTATTGTCTTCATCTACTGTATCTGATCTCTTCTAAGCCACATTTGCATTCTCCAAATGAGTTTAATACTATCTCTGAGCCGCACTTGCATTTTCCAAAGGTGTCCAATTTTATCCTTGCTACTGCAGTTTCTTCGGAAGTTTCTTCCAACACCTCCACTAAGTTGAATGAGTCTTCTATGCCTCATCTATCAACTATCCACTACCTACTACATTTGTGTCTAGCTCACCTCCTAGTTCAACTATAGCTCCCTATGCTTTCGAAGTTGATATGGTAGCTCAGGCACCTTAGAGGACTCAATCTACAATTACACGATATCATGAAAGAGGCATTTATAAGCCAAAGGTTTATTTAGCTACCAAGCACAAGTTACTTGAGATTTTACTCTATACTAAACCAAGATCCATTAAACCTACCCTTCAGAATCCAACCTGGTTTGCCTCTATGAAACTTGAATTTGATGCTCTTATTTGTACAGGGACATGGACTTTCGTTTCTTATGAGTCTCATATGCATCTTATTGGAAACAAGTGGGGTTCATAGAATTAAATTGAATGTTGATGGCTCTCTTAATAAATCCAATTCTAGATTGGTGGCTAAATGCTTTCTTCAACAACTAGGTGTAGACTATGAGGACACTTTTAGTTCTATAGTTAAACCTATCACAGTTCGAATGGTGTTTACTTTTGCAGTGTCATCTAATTGGGAGGTTAGACAACTTTATGTTTCAAATGCTTTTATTAGTGGCACACTGCTGGAAACAACGAACGTGTCTCAACCCCAAGGCTTTGAAGATCCAACTAAGTCAACTCATGTTTTCAAACTCCATAAAGCTTTATATGGCCTCAAACATGCCCCTTGAGCTTGGAATGATAAGCTCAAAATAACTCTCTTTCACTGGTGTTTAGCAGTATCAAAAGCTGATACCTCTCTGTTTATTTTTAGTTCAGCTCAGAGTTTGGTTAGTCTTCAAGTTTATGTGGATGATATTCTCATTACAAGCCCTAATAAAGTGTCGATTCATAAGCTGACTACTAATCTAAATGATATTTTCTCTCAAACATTCGGGATAGGTGGACTACTTTTATAATTATTTTTTTGTTGTTTTTGTATTTTTTTTTTAAATTATCCCATTATTTTTTTTGAATCGGAAAACTACTTCTATATTTTAATTTGCAAGAGGAATTTGACAATTTGGTGTAATATATACTAGGAGATGAACTTGAAAGAAAGTCTACTCACTAAAATTAAAAAAATCAGTCACTTGCAAACACTACAACATTGTCTTTAAACAATAAAACATAAACATATAAATGTATATTTCTTTTTTCATTTTTTTTTTTTTTGAGAAGAAAAGAAATCTAGAAGCTAATGAATTTCTTCTACTTTTTTTGTATTAAACAAAATATTGCCGAGTCAAGTCATGATACGAAAGAAGCAAGCCTCAGGAAACATCCATCAAGTCAATAACTCAAAACTTCCAAGAAATTACAATATCCTTCTCATTACCTAGTCTCTTTTGGTTCATAACTTGACCAAAATTATAATATTTCTTTATTATTCTAGAAACGATATATTTAGATTGATAGATATATAGTCCAAATAATTAGTTACAACATTAAAACTATAATAATACTAAGAAGTTTTATTTTGCTTGCTAATATGTAATAGTGAAGAAGTTGTTATAAGTGTGGGTCTTCCTTATTCTTACACTATATTCATGGCATCACCAACTAAAATCCAATTCATAGAACAAGCTCTCTCTTCTGATAGTCCTTTCAACCTCTCATATTTAGATCCAAACCAAAAATGGGTGATTCGAAATCACCTCCTTTCGTTTCTCCAAGATTTTCCCAATTTCACTCCCAATTTCGGCACCTTCGTCCACAACGACGGCATGGCAGTCAACCTCTTGTGCGTCACCGGAGAACTCCGCATCTCTGCAACTCCCAACACTCCTCTTGTTCCCATCACAATCTGGCTCCACGAAAACCACCCTTTCATGGCTCCAATCGTCTTCGTCTCCCCAAATTACAACGACCGAATTCGCAGTGATCACCCATTCGTCTACCTCTCTGGCTCCACCACCTGTCCCTATCTCCAGACTTGGGCTCACCCAAGGTCCTCTCTCCCAGTCTTAGTCCGGAACCTCACAAGACTTTTCACCCACGATCATCCCTTAACACAGTACTCTCCGGCGGCGGTGCAAACAACGGGCTCAGGCAGCGGCGGAATAAGCTCAGGTTTCGCACACCCTTCGAGGGTCTCGAAGCGCGAGGCTCTTGATCGACTCGCCGGGGCTGCTTACTACGACGTGGCGAATTTCAAGGCTGGAGCTCAGCGTGAGATCGAGGAGTTGAGGAAGTTGAGAGCGGAAATGAGGAAGAGGGTGGAATTTGGGGAGAGAGTGATTGGTGGGTTGGAAACAGAGAAAGAGGAATTGAAGAACAGAGGATCGGAGATGGCTGAGCAGGCGGATGTGGTGAGGAATTGGCTGAGGTTTAATGATCGGGAGGAGTTGGTGGCGGCGATTGGTGGGGATGAAATCGAGAAAGCTTTCGAGATTGTTGAGTGTGAATCGGTTTTGGAGTGCTTGGCTGGTGATACAGCGATTGAGGATACGATTTATGCCATGGATAAGGGGATTGAAATGGGACTGATGAGCTTCGAAAGCTATGTTAAGCAGATCAGAAGTTTGGCCAGAGAGCAGTTTTATAAAAGAGCTTTCCTACTCAAATTCAGAGATTCTAACGTACTTCGATGAACTCAATAATGAAATTCTGTGTATATATATATTATCTATATATATATATATCATATTCATATGCATGTATTACGATCCAACTGTTAAGTTGCATATATAGAATGGTTTCAGTTTTACGTATATGTACAGTGATGTCCAATCCATGCACATATATTATAATTTATATATTTGGTTAGATTTAATGTATAACTTTTTTTTTATCTATTAAGAAGGAAAGAGCTTATTCAGGAAAAAGAAAGAAGAAGAAGAAAAGTTGTTAGGCTTGAACTGTGGGAGTTTGAGTAGTAAAAAAGATTGTTCATACAAGGATTAAATAAAACAAATTCATCATATGATTAACTGAATTAAAAAATCCTAGTCAAATGCTACAAAAATAAAATATCATGGGAAAACATAATTTTCAGTAGTTAAACTTATTAGTTATAAAAAAAAAAGTAGTTAAACTTATGAAAAAATAAAATAAAAGAAAATATAATATAACATTGGAAAAAATTAAATATTGTTTCATATTTTATTACGAGGTATATCATTAATTTATGAACTTCGATCCACCCGTTCTTTTTATTTTACTTTTTTCTTACGTTTCATCTCATTACCACTAGAAAATTGATAAATCATTATCCATATCATGGACTCTATACTTACATAGAGATTGAGAACTCGATCCAAATGGTCAAAGGATTTAATTGAAGAAAAAAAATGGTTTCACAAAAAAAAAAAAAAAAAACAAAAAAGAAAAAAAATGATTTTACAAAATACTCCTTCCCAAACAGTGAACATCTTGTCGACACTTTCTATTTATTTTGAATATAGCTATTTTTTTTTTTAGAAAAAAAGCGTGCAAATATATATAAAAGCAATTAGACCTTCTGGAAAAGAGTTTATTTGGGATAGAGCTAATCGGTAAGGAACCGAACCTCTAGTGGGAAAACGCCCCGTTAGCCACATTATGGGCCGCAAAATTACACTGTCGACTAATATGTTCAAAAATACATCCAACAAAAAAATGAGAGGATCTAATATAAAATGAGACATAGTCGTCGAGCTCCCAACGGGAATCTTTCCCATTAAGAGCATTGATCACTATTCTCGAATCACTCTCAATCAAAATAAACTTTAAACCACGATCCCTTGCCGACTCCAGAGCTAGACAGCAAGCCGCCGCTTCCCCGCAAAGAGCGTCAGAGAACTCCAGCTTAGAGATAGTAACCCAGATCACCTTGCCAACATGATCCCTTGCGACTACAGCTGCACACATGCTTTCCAACCCTACTCTGACATCACAATTCAGCTTCACCCAATCCTGGGGAGGGGGCCGCCAAACGTCCTCCAAGTGTGAAATAGTGCAAGGGAGCAAATAAACATGGTGATCTGCAAAAGAAGAGCGAACAGAGTCAATACATTTAAATACATCAGCAGGACAATGATTGTGTACCTTTTCATTGCGAGTCCGCCAGATGAAGTCAATAAATCCCATTTTATGCCGATATTATTGATGGTATACCAAAATTACTCGTCCTTTAATTTTTTTAGGAAACACTCATATCTCTCTTTCTCAATCTCTTCTCTATTTCTCTCTATTGTCTCTCTCTACTTAGCCATTGGAGAGATGACGAGCGTCGAAGAGACCACGATGCCATGAACGCCAAAGAGATCACGACGCCACAAACGCCAGAGGAGGACCACACCACCATCCCAAGAACGCCCAGGCCGTTACTCCACCATGGAAGGCCAGAACACGTAAAATAATAGGTAAGTGTTTTTAAATAATTTTTTGTATTGTTATTTGCATTGGTTTTGTTTTGCTGTTTTTCAAAATCGGGAGATCTAGTTTTTTGGTGTAATTTGGGTATTTTTTTAATTTTCGATAGGGATAATTGCGGCAAAAGTCCCCAAAAACTTGAGGTTGATGCCGATTAGTCCTCAACTTCAAAAATTGGCGGTGAAAATACCTAAGGTCTCAATTTTTGTTTGTCTGTTGGTCCTTTTTCTAACGGATCTGTTAAATTCAAATGAAATGCCACATGTCAAATTTTAATTGGTCCAAATAATAATTTTAATTAAAAAAATTAAATAAAATAAAAAACTAAAAAAAAACATTTTAAAATCATAAATTTATTATTTTTTTCTTTTTTTTTTCTTATTCATCTTCTTCATGAACCCAGTCAGCCACGAGGGTTCGATCGGAACACCACCACGAGATCTTTGAAACCTCGAGAAACCATTCATAAACTTCATCTTGAGACTAATGATAGTCATAAAATTATTTTTTTTTTCTTTTTTTCCCTTTCTTTTTTCTTTCTCCTTATTCACCCTCTGCTCATAAACCACCCATATCAAAAACTCACCACCCACAACCGCCATCTACAACAGTATACGATTCCCATTTAAATAAATAAATAATTAATCAATAATGATTGATGATGAAGATGAATCCTAACAAATCTCAACATTCTCATCTCAACAATCAATAAACTAAAAAGAATTATTTTAAAATCATCAAACAACTTTTTTTTTCTTTTTTTCTTCTTTTCTTTTTCCTCTCCGTCTTCTACCTCTCGCTACTCCCTGGGTCATCCCATTTTGATTCTTCTTTCAGCCACACATTATTCTTACCCATCCTCAAATTTTGGTATATAAAATAAATCCAAATATATATTAATGTACAAAAAAAAATACAGTAAAGATTCAAAATGTTCTTATTCCATTCCCAGTAAACCTAAACCCATTCTCAGTAAAAAAACCCAAAATAGAAAATCAAATTCCTAGTAAACCCAAACCCAGATTTAACTCACACATCAGAAAAAAAAATCAAACTATACCCGAATTGAAATCTTCGTCTTCATCTTCTTCTTCTCTGTCCATGTCTCTTTTCACAAGCTTAGATCGCATAAGGAGAGAGATGAAAGAGGATTTGGGCTTCAATGGTCTCGGTCTAATCACCGTCGGAGAGCGATCTGTGAAGATGCTCCATAAACATTGTTGATGAGGGCCGATTGGCTCGCCGTAGACGGGGTCGAGGATGATGACAGGAAATTGCAAGCTCAAAACGTGGTTTGGGTTTTTAATGCAAGAGTTGTTTATGTGTGTCTATGCTCCATGAAGAAGGAAGGTCTTATGCTCCACAAAGAAAAAAAAGTGGGCTGGGGTCGAGCTCATGGTGGTGGTGGTGGAAGAAGCTGAACAAGGAACAAAGAGTTTTTGAAAGAAAACAAAAACGGACCAAATCGTGGTCTTTCCTCCATGAAGAAGAAGAAGGAGAAAAACAAATAAAAAATAAAATAAAAATAAAAAGAAAAGTGTTAAAGTTTTTATTTATTTTTTAATAAATTAATTATTATTTAAATTATTTAAATTCTTTATAATTAAAAATATGATTTGGACCAATAAAAATTTGACACGTGGCATTTCATTTGAATTTAACGGATCCGTTAGAAAAAGGACCAACAGACAAACAAAAATTGGGACCTTAGGTATTTTCACCGCCAATTTTTGAGGATGAGGACTAATCGGCATCAACCTCAAGTTTTTGGGGACTTTTGCCGCAATTATCCCTTTTCGATATGTTTTCTATATATTCTTGATGACTTCTTGATGTATGGCGTATAAGGTTAGGGAAGACCAAATTCAACACTATTTTGATTATTTTCTGATAGATTTCAATAGTCTATCTATTTGTTTGTTTGAATAATTTTTCATTGATTTTTGATAGTAAATTTGTTATTGATTTTTTGACATATTTTCGATAGTTTACTGAAGTTATGTTATGTTATTTGCTTGATTATTTTTTGATAGTTCTTGATAGTTTTTTAATGGCATTTTAATAGGATTTTTAGGAAGTTTGTATATTTGTTTTGCCCAAGATAAAATTTATTTTTGATGGAATTTTGATGAGATCTTAGATGTGTTTTTGATATTTTTTTTTTTTAAAACTAAATTTATACCTTTTTTTTTATCAAATATTTCTAGAGCATATATTATTCCAGTTTTAGACTGGAGACTTTAGAGGTCGTGTGACATATAGAGAGTGTGACATATAGAGAGTAGAATATTTAGCAAGATCGTCACACACTTTACAAGCATAAACAATGTAATTTAAAACAAACCAAAAGCAATTTAGTTAAGAAATAATAAACAAAATCATCAACAAACTACAAAATTATTAGGCAAAACAAATATACTTGAAATCTTATAGAAATACCATCGAAATCTTTTCGGAAAGAAAAAGTAAAAATAACATAACACAACTTTTAGTAAACAATTGAGAAACTATCCAAAACTCATTAAAAAAACACATGTCGAAAAAGCAATAAAAAATTAACTATCGAAAAGCAATAAAAATTATTCAGACAAATAAACAAACCATCGAAAATCTATCAAAAAATAATTGAAAATTTGTCGAAAATGACATTCCCTAACCTTGGTACTGTTAGACTTTTATTTAGGCTTACATTAACTTTTATTAGTTTTATTAAAACTTCGGTTGATTGAATAGTTCTTTGTTATATTAGCTCATATTGTTAGTAATTAATAGTTGATGGGCTTAGTATCTGTGTGTGTAAAATCTAGTTGAAGCAGAAGTGTGGACTTTTCTAGTTAACTGAAGCCTTTGATGAGCAGGTCTTGTCCAACTAGGGTTATGTAGTTGAGTTTCATCCCTAACTCTATAAATACATATTGTTTCATCACAATTGTATAATTTTGATGATCAGAAAAATGAAATTGCTTCAAATTTAGAGACTTGGGGAGGAAGACTTAGTTGATAGTATTGCATTATCAAAGGAAAATTTGATTTTATATACTTAAAAAATTAAAAAAATTTATTATTAAACCAAAAACCTAAACCCTAAAAAAACTATGACTTTTTTTTCAAAACCCCAAAAATACTCCCCTCACAATTCACCCATTCTCTCTCTGCATCATCTCTCTCTCTCTCTCTCTCTCTCTCTCTCTCTCTCGCTCTCTCTCTCTCTCTATCTCGCATCCCAACCGCCCACCCTCACCACCACCTCCGACCTCCATCCTCCGACCTCCGACCCTCACCACCACCTCCGACCACCCACACCAACACCCTCGACCCAGCCCCACTCTCTCGGACCACCCAAAGTCGCACCCCCTCAGCCCACTCTCTCTTCCTCTCTTTGAAATCGCAGAAAAAAAAAATTTCCCCCCAGGTTCGATGGTCGGACCCCATGGTCCGACCATCTGACCTGGGTCTCTCTTCCTCTCTCTGAAAATGCAAAAAAAAAAAATAATAAAATAAAATATATAGGTCCGATGGTCGGACCATTGCGTCCGATGGGTCCGATTGGTCAGACCCCATCGGACCCCATGGTCCGACCATCAGACCTGGGGGAATTTTTTTTTTCTGCGATTTCAGAGAGAGGAAGAGAGAGTGGGCTGAGGGGGTGCGACTTTTGGGTGGTCCGAGAGAGTGGGGCTGGGTCGGGGTGTTGGTGCGGGTGGTCGGAGGTGGTGGTGAAGGTCGGAGGTCGGAGGATGGAGGTCGGAGTTGGTGGTGAGGGTGGGCGGTTGGGATGCTAGATAGAGAGAGAGAGATGATGCAGAGAGATAATGGGTGAATTGTGAGGGGGGTATTTTTGGGGTTTTGAAAAAAAATGTCATAGTTTTTTTAGGGTTTAGAGTTTTGGTTTAATAATATATTTTTTTTAATTTTTTAAGTATATAAAATCAAAATTCCCTTATCAAATTATGGTAATTGCTATGGATTAATTAGGTACACATACCTAATTATTATATATAATCATTGTGTTCTATATTATATAAAAATTGATCTTAAGTTTATGATATCAAATCGCCAATTGTATATAATTTAGGATCAATAATTTGTGTAATAATTGATTGATATAGGTTAATTATCTCTAATTATATATTAACTTCTAATTACATATTGATTTCGCAATTATATGTTAGATTTTTTTGTTGTTTAATATCAAAATTTTAGGAGTTTTATTCCTCATTAAATTCTCTTTATCTTAATATATTATATACATGAAATTATTGAATGAATGGAAAAAAAATTTAAAATTAAACTTTTAGGGTTTATGAATTTTCATTATGAAATCAAATTTTGGTTTTTCATTAAATTGTTTATTGATCAAAATTGATTGGGCAAACCTCATTACTAAGTAATCCACAATATTTCTACACAACTTATTTTTTGAATTGGACTAGATCAAAATTACCACTATAGTCCGATTTATTTTAGCTCATAGTTTTTGGATGTATTTCATTAGATCTACCTAAGTTATGTATGTATACTCAAAATTAAATTCTAGATCTCTTAGAAATTGAAACCTGAATAAAACCCTTTAATTTTCCACAATTTTCATCAAATTTTTGCTCAAAATTTCATCCCGACCCAATTAGGTCTGAATCGGGTCTCACGAAACCCGTTTTAAGAGATTGATTGATACTCCCACTCAGCACATTAATTCTTTCCCTAACTGTAAATGGTAACTGTTGACCACCATGATGTCCTCCTTACCACCGTCTTGTCTCGCTAAAAAATGCTCATTTGCTTCAGTACCCATATGCAAGTACTGAGAAAGCATCAAAAAATTCTACTTCCGAGGCTAACCATGCATCCAATTCCCATACAATTTTACAATCTCTTCAGCCAGCGTATCAAAAAGTTTGTGGCAAAAATTCTCAGAATGTCCAATGATACTACATATGAAATAAAAAGTCGGAACATGCTCATATTTAAAGTTAGCATAAAACCA
Source organism: Cannabis sativa (assembly GCF_029168945.1). Lineage (NCBI taxonomy): Eukaryota > Viridiplantae > Streptophyta > Magnoliopsida > Rosales > Cannabaceae > Cannabis > Cannabis sativa. The sequence continues at coordinate 331,585 of NW_026870039.1, forward strand.
TTCACCACCCGTCTTCTTCATCCTCATCCTCTATTTTAGCGGGAGATCAATATTGATGGTGACACGAACACGCAAATAATCACGCAATAACCCATTATAATTCTTCGGGTCTATTTCGACAAAATCGTCGATGGTCCTAGCCGCCTCCTTAGCCACTTGTTCAGTCATAAACCCAGACGAAAGATTGTGAATTTGGACCCACATATCAAGCTTATTCAAACTCATCGCTTTTGGATCACCACCTTTTGGCACCCTTCCAAACAAGAATGGCAACTCATTGAACGTCCAAGGACTGCCATTAATAACACTTTTAATATCAATCTCATAGTCTCATAGTATAACTGAAATAAGAAGAGATTCGAAGCCAACTCTTTAACAAATAACCTTTTTCCTGGCTTCCAAGGCCCTGCCATAGTGTGTTTCATTGCCTCAAAATCCAGCGCTCTCACGTTCAAAAAATGACCCACCAAGCACCATTGATCATCCACCAGTAAATCTTCCTCATCCACGCTATCAAACTCTACCATTCCCCCTTCATCTCCAAGTTCGATATTCGAATATTGATCCTCCAAATCATGCACGACACGACTACTGGAAGCCATTGGACAAAAGAGTTGAGATATTGGACCATAAAAAGCCAAACTAGAAAGGACAAACTAAAACTTTTGAGAGAAACTTACAAACACATGCCAAAAGGCAAGACTGGTATGTTATGTTTTGGTTAGTGATATATATGGAAGATTGATTGTTACACTATATTTTTAGTCACCTACAACAATAATTTTTTTACTTATAGTAGTGGACGATGGGAGGCTATTCCTTCGGTCTCAGATTCTTATGTTCATTTTTTTCATCTTCATTTTATTCTGGTGATCTTATTGTTATTTTATTATATTATGCTTCATTTTTATTTTTTTTTCTTTATGAAATTTCGACCTTATTATGTATTATGTTGGTTTTGTAGAAATTCCACAACTATCTACGCCGAAACGGTAACTCTATGGTGGCGTTGGATTGGTCGTTTGGGCCTGGGACTTCCACTTAATTCTTTTAAATTTGGCTATGCAACTTTGAATTTTTGTTTTATCTATGAGATAGTCTTTCTCTAATGATTTGGACTCTATTAGAAGTTATTACTAGTTTGCTTTCTAATTTTCTTAATGTATCCCTTATTCATATTTATCTTACAATAAATTAGTTAATCACGTACTTAGGGTGGATAATTAACTAGTTTAGATGTATAGTTTTTCATCTTTGCTTTTCGTTGTACACTATTTTAATTAATTTCAATAAAAGTTTAGTTTATTGTTAAAAAAAATATAAATAAATATTTGATTTACTTTTTTTTTAAGAAATAAATGGAATTTAGTCTGAGCTTTACACACATTTATTTTTCATAGCTAACAGAATAGTAGTAACAGAATGAAGTAAAATAATTTAATTTGTAAAAAAAAAATATAATATTTAAGTATATAAAATTTAAAAGTTTTTGTTGTAAATTTTTTTTAAAAAATAATATTTTGATATTTAATTTCAGAAGTTCGAGAAAAAAGTTTGATGGTAAATTATAATCTTAGAGCACTCCTAATAGTTTCTCTAAACTATCCTTTATAATACCTTACCAAAATTCTATTTTTTTCTTATTTTACTTCAAATTTTTACATTACATCATACATTAATTTTTTTATTTTTATCTCCATATTATTTAAATATTATTATGTTCAATATTCATTTATATAAAAATAATGAAAAAAAATCAATAAAATAAAGAAAGAGATGGTATGAGAGAGAAATAATAAAGTAAAATAATAATAAAATAAATATAGCTTAATGAATAATTGTAGCTACATTTAGAGAAGCTATAGTACAATTTTTTAAAATAACTTTAATACCATTCTTTAAAATAAATTTACAGTATTTTCTCAAAACAAAAAAAAAATAAATAAATAAATTTACAGTAACTCATATGATCCATTTGACCATTTTTAGCTAAATTTTTACATATAAAGGTATTTTAATGGAGTTGTGCTCTTAGCGACCAGACAGACAACTTCCCCCAACGTGCGTGTAAATACTAAATAGTAACGTAGAATTACAGCTAAAAAAAAAAAATAAAAAGATAAAACTCAGTCAATTCTCAATGGTCAATACATTATTTATTTTATTATTTTAATCGAAAGGGCATTTATCGGCTACTTTACATTACAAATTCCAAATCCTGAGCCTTTCTCTGTAAAAATGCAAAAACCAAAACCAAAAACCAAAACAATCCGCTTGTTATGTTGATCTCCCACGATTCTTAACGTACACCCTTCTCCTTTCGTTTTTCAGATCCCATTCCATCTCAACGCTCTTCCCCAAACCCGCTTGCTTCTCTTCCTTGCATTCTTATGGTTGATTTCCCCGTACACTTATGTGCACCGGTCTTTGACTCGACCCCATTGGTGAGATAGGCGGTCTCTGCAATCTTCAGCAATGGAGTTTTCTTCTTGGTTCATGGTTTTTTCTATTTCCTGCTTCCTTTTAGCATCTGGGTCATTCTCGGTCGAGAATTTTAACCAGGCGTAAGTCATTTCCCACTGTTCATTTTTTTCTTTTTCTTAATAAAATTAAGAAAGTATGTATTTTGTTCGAAGATGTGTGTGTGTTTCCATTTTTTTTAATCTTGCCTATGACTAGAATGAAGCTATTTACAATTATTGGAATGTTCATTTGTTTAGTTTTGTGATTGTTAAGTTTGATCTTATTAACTGTTAGCTGTTAGTGATAAAGGTGAATCTTTTAAGTTATGTTTCTTGTCATAGTGAAGAATTTCGCTTCGTAATTTGGTTACAGAAAATGATTTGATATGCTAAAAGAGTTGCTTTTTTCAGTTTGGTCTCTCAAATTATTGGACTAGTTTGGATAGTTAAACATGGAAATACTCGCTCTAATATCATATTAGATTTACTAATTTGATTATAATGCTAATAGAAGGGGCACCGCCAATATTAGAATGCATGCTTTCCACATATCGGAGAGTTTCTAACATGGGTTCTTGATTTGATTGCTATGTAACTTGTTCGACAAATAATGATTTTGAACATAAATTGATTTAGCTTTGTTTATATTAAACTTGACAGTTACTGCCCCTTTGTAACCTCTACAATATGTTTACACTAATGAGAACTTAAATTGATGCAACGGAGTTATTAACTAATTGTGTTATCTTCTGAGATTGTTTGTTTTACAAGTGCTTCTCAGTTTGATATCATTATGGGGCACATAATTGTCATGCAATATATTTTTGTTCACTGCTTAAATTTTAGAAGAGTTGTTTAGGTAAATTGTTCAGAAAGATTTACACATAATTTTTTGTTCTGCAAATAACATTTGCAAGCCGCTATATCTAACAATTGTTGCAACACTGCATGCTCAGGTTCCCAATTGTCGAACCCGATCCTGGTCATACCAAACTTCAGCTTTCAAGGGAAGGTTTGGAGGCCATCAAGAGAATAACAACTCCAATTGCAGCTGTTGCAGTAAGATAATTTTATGGAGCAGCTTGTACTAAGAATTAATATATTTTATTCATTTTTGAATTACGCTATTGCTTGAAAGTTTAACATAAAGGTATATTTTTGGACTTCATGAGGTTCAATTGTTTAGGGAAACCTTCAATACACTTGAGATGGCCTATTTAGCATGTAAAGATTAAAGTAGTTGTCATGTCAGACATAGGAAATCTGCTCTTTCTTTTTCTTGTTTTCATGCTAAAAGAGCTTGTCTTTTTTTTTTCTCTTTCCAAATATTTCTTCACCATTCTTTTTATTCTTTAATGTTTTAAAATATCATCTGTGTGGATTTTTGGAGCTGAACCAGAAAATCTACACATGTAATAGTGTTTTTCATTTTCAGTGAAAAAAAAATAGGTGCAAGTAATTGTTTTGAGTACCCTTATTTATGAGTTTGGTCAGATTTTACGTTTATGAGCTTCCTATACTTTTCATTAGCTTGATTCCATATCATTGGTGGCTTGTTCTTCAGGTTATTGGACCTTACCGCTCTGGAAAATCGTTTTTGCTTAATCAGCTTCTCTCGCTTTCTTGTTCCGAAGGTGCAGTCCTATTTATTTTTGTATTGTTTCTGAACAGGTCTTGTTGCGTTAATCTTTCTGCATAGTTTGGTTAGTTTATATGATGTAGTATCCTTGAATATCCAAATGCTTTTTCTTCAGGCTTTGGTGTTGGACACATGCGTGACACAAAAACAAAGGGTAATTACCTTGAAATCACTGATGTGCGTACTAATAGTTTGCTTCTTTCATTTATGTGGCTGCTATCTGACAGTTTTGTTCTTTCTTAATATCTGTTTCAGGGATATGGGTATGGGGAACCCCACGAGAAATGACGATCGATGGAGTGAAAACTTCCGTGCTTTTCCTTGATACAGAGGGTTTTGAGAGTGTTGGGAAATCAAATGTATATGACGACAGGTAATTTCCACGCCAATAAAGTACTTATTTAAATTAAACAAATAAATAAATTAAGTGCTGTTTTTCTTTGGTGTGCCTTTCCTTTTCTCCCATACTGAGTTCCCTGCTTCTGCAGGATTTTTGCTCTGGCTACTGTCTTGAGTTCTGTACTTATCTATAACCTGCCTGAGACGGTTAGTGGCAATAAGTTTGATGTTATTATTTTAGAAGGCTAGTTAATCTCGCGGCTCCTATGACCAAATTAACTTCCTTATGTCATTTGTGTAGATACGTGAGGCCGACATCTCTCGACTATCATTTGCAGTTGAGCTTGCCGAAGAATTTTACGGAAGGTTCGTGCTTTTTTCTTTCCTTCTTTCTTTCAAAATATTTTATTAGGCATCTTAGTTACTGTATTTTTCCACTTAGCAATTGTTTTAACATTTAACAATGTTTTGGTTATTGTCTATATTTTTATTGGCAAAACTAATTTTTTTAGTGGCTTGGTTTTTTCATGGCAAACAGAGTGAAGGTAATTTACAAAACCTTTTTGTATATATTACCTCCCCCCTACCATACAATTTATTTTCTATGATTCTAATGATTTCTATTGGCTATTTCTGATGATACGTGTCGTGTGATATGCATAAATAGGGGCAAGATATTGCTTTTGAACCTGCAAAGCTTTTGTGGCTTATCCAGCGTGATTTTCTCCGTAAGTTTCATTTGATATGTTTTTTGTAAGGAACCTGATCTGTAATTTATGTGACAACCTACCAATAGATCCTTTAGCTCAGAACCGAATTGTGTAATATTTTTCTACCTTCTTGTTGTCCTGCAGAAGGGAAATCTGTGCACCAAATGGTGGTTGAAGCTCTCCATCGTGTCCCTAACAGTGAAGGTCAGGTTTTTCTGCTCATTGGCTGAACTCTTTTGTTTTTGTTTTTTTTTTGTTGAAAAAGTTGCAAGCCCAGCAGTGAAAGGCAAGGGTCATTTTTATTATTATTATACTACTAAAACCTGAGCTGTTTTTGTAAAAGCAAACTCTTACTGTTGATGTTTTTTGAAAATGCAGGGGACAAAAATATCGATCTGGTATATCCTCTAATAATTGATTTCTTGATTTTCCCATTTTTTTCAATTATTAATTTAAAAAATTTCTTTTGGAACTTATCTTTGATTTGCTTTGTGTTTTTATCAGGTTAATCAAATTCGAGATTCCTTGGCTATCATGGGTGATAACAGCACAGCGTTTAGCTTACCGCAAGTACGGGTTTTACTTTAATATTTGCTGTCCATTCAATATTAGTTTCCTAGTTCTATAAGTATGACATGTATTCACGCACACTAGAGGCTGTGTGTATATTTATTTGTTCATGTTTTGTATTTTGTTTATGTGATCTGATTCTATGGTGAATTTGAATTCTGTACATATAAACAGCCTCATCTTCAGCGAACAAAACTATGTGATTTGAATGATGGTGAACTTGACCCAAGTTATGTCAAGAAGAGAGAGCAATTAAAAGATGTTGTTGGCAGCATTATTCGTCCAAAGATTGTGCGGGGAAAACCTCTTAATGGAAAGGAGTTTGTATCTTTTCTAGAGCAGGTATCTCTTAAGCTGGCTCATGCGAATTAAAACAGGAAAACCAGGGAAAAAGTTCCTGTCATTGGAGATTAATAATATGTTGTAAAGAGTAGTAGTTTTAAGCCCCTTCGTTAACATTTGTGATCCTATCAAACTTTTGGGCATTATTGATACGTTTTTCTAATATTAGCAACGACAATCAAAATGAAACGTGATTATGTGTTATCACATTTATTTGTTATGCCATTCATTTCCTGCCTTCAATATGTCATAGTTATTTTTTTTAAAAAAATTTATTATTACTACTATTATTATTATTATTATTTGATTTGTTATTCTATTACCAATACAAAAGAGTATACTTCATTTTGTTATGTTGGATGCTATCTCTTGTACATGAATTGAAATTTACACATATATTGCTTTTTGATGGTAATACTATGCATTTTAATATTTTCTTATTCAGATCCTTGAAGCCTTGAATAAAGGGGAGATCCCATCAACCGGCTCTCTTGTTGAGGTTTTTAATAAGGGTATTCTTGAGCGATGTTTGAAGCTGTATAGTGATCTGATGGCAAAGTTGCATTTACCTCTCTCTGAAGAATCTCTGCAAAATGCCCATCAAAATTCCAGAGAGGAAGCAATGCAACTTTTTGAGCACCAGCATTTTGGTCGTCACCATGCAAAGAAATCAGTTAAGGAGCTAGATGAGGAAATAGAAAAGGTATTCATTCAACTACACATATATTTATATATACGTAATCGGAAGTTGTACTAGGTTATATAGTATATACAACTAAATAGATGGTACTAGGTTATATACTGTACGTGATCAGTGTACCTGCTCTAAAATTCTTGGGTGTTTCCAGTGCTGTTTAGTGTCTTTCTTCTATCTGATTATTGGGCACTTCTGGGAGAATATATCTAAAATTATTGAGCAATTATTTCATGAACAAAATAGAAGTTTTGTCAGTGGTGAAACCTGTAGACATTGATTATGGTGCTTAATTGTGTTTGTTGAACTCCATTTGGACTTCTTCACTCCAACATATTTCGTACTCATATCATATTACGGTTTTGCATTATGCTAGAAGTACGATTACTAATTCTAGAAAAATTATATAGGCTTACAAGAACGTTATTCTAGCAAATGAAAATAAATCGTCAAAGCTCTGTGAGGGATTGTATACCACGTGTGAGGATGAAATGGATCATCTTCAGGTTCTCAGACTTCCTACAATGGCGAAATTCAATGCAGGTTTCCTGAAATGCAATCAAAGTTTTGAGCAGGAGTGTGTAGGACCTTCAAAAGCAAGCTATGAGCATCGAATGATGAAGGTTGGTCAATTTTTTTCGTTCTTTTTTGTTTGAGTTTGACATTTCCTTTAGCTATTAAAATTTGAAGTTCAAATCTATTTTGATACTTGTTTGTCATTTGGATAGCAGAATGAAGCCATAATTCATTGTTTGGCTTCATCTCTATTTTTGACAATTTTGTTGCCTTGACATAGTCTGCAACTGCAAAAATTTTAGACATACCCTTACAAAAACGACCTATGACAATTTAATTTCGCAAACTGTTCTTTTCTAAGAAGTTACAATTACCAATTGACTTTCTTTATTGCCATAATAAAATTAATTAATCTAGTTACATATTCAGTGTCGAAATATGTCAGTTTGGTATGCTGGAGCCAGATAACTGAATTATCATACATACAATTTTCTGCAGATGTTGGGGAGATCACGCTCTCTATTTATCAAAGAATATAACAACAGGCTCTTCAATTGGTTGGTGACCTTCTCCCTTGTCATGGTGGTGTTAGGCAGATTCATCATAAAGTTTATTTTACTTGAAATTGGGGCATGGATACTCTTCATTTTCTTAGAAACATACACAAGGATGTTCTGGACAGCTGAGTCTCTTTACTACAACCCGGTTTGGCATGTGATAGTTGCCACTTGGGAAACACTTGTTTACAGCCCAGTACTGGACTTGGACAGGTAAATGAACTCTCCTTTCTTTGATCCTCAATCAGAAGTTCATGTAGGGCACTTACCAAATGAGATATAAATCTTATCACACTCAATCACCATTAATACTCAATTACTGTGTTTTTGATTTGGCTTTTTTTCGTTGTTCGGAACAGATGGGCAATCCCCCTTGGTGTAGTACTTTCATTATTCATACTTTATTGGCGGTGTTACGGGATAAGGAAACACGGGTCGCGATGGCTTTTACCAATGTACAATCCCAAAGGCGGTTCAAATCGCCCCAGATCAGACTGAGAAATAAGTGTTTACTTTTGAAGTGTTTAACTATGCATCTTCTCTTTGTACACTGGGCAAGCTCTTCTTTTTTTTATGGTACGTGAAGCCTGCCGATGATCTATTCTTTTGGTTCTTCAAGGACTTGATTTGCTACTGCAGAAAAAGATGAAAAATGGTGAAGAAGATTGAAAAGAAAAGGGAAGTTTCAGACAGTGTAGGCCAAATGTAGCATTAGCCAATTAATTGTATCTTTGTTATTTAAATTATTTCCAAATTCATTTATTTCTAGCGTTTTAGATTTGACAATGAATTAATACTCAATTTGTATAATCTGAATTTCTCATCACGAAATACTTTAAATACGAAAAAAGGAAAAAAGAAAAAGATAAATGGTTTACTCGAAATATCTGTGTCAAATGCTTGTGGATTATTCATGAGATTTTGATTAAATTCCCCGTTGGACTTTAGTTGTAAAACTACTAATGACACATTGTTCAGTATTTTAATGTAATTAGCCTTTGATAACACTTATATTCCCTCTTGGCGAATGGAAATTTTTCGTAAATATGAGAATTTAAAGAATTTTTCTTTTGTTAAATATGAGATGTTACGCAAAATAAAAAAGAGATTTACAAGATGGTTGAAACTCAACTTTAGATTGAAGATAAATGATTTTAATGGAAAATTAGTCATTGAAGATAATTGATCAGTCTAAGAGCATATCTAATCGTATACTATTTTATTAAATTGGTGTGAATTTTTTACACTATTTTACTTTAATAATACACTAAATTATGGTCTAATTCTACATCATTAATAATGTTAAATTTTGAATTTACACCGATTTAGTATATAATTTTTTTTTTTTTTTTACATTCTAACCTTTATTTAATTTTATTTTCAGATATAATCCTACAATTAAGTCCTTTAATTAAATTTTATCACAAAAATAATAATTGATTTAAAACATTAACATATGTGCAAATACAAAATAACAATAAAAAAAATATTAATACTAATAAAATAAAAATAACATAACACTAAGTTATAAAACTAAAATCAACAACATTTAAGTAATTAATAATTTAATAGTCAAATTGATCACTTGTGGATCTTAGCTTTAAAAAATATTAAAATATTGATTATATAAACTTTAAGTACTTTCAGAATATTGATATTTAATATGCTTAATATTATTGATGATCTCTTTTTTGCATAATCATTTTTTGTTTGTTTTGAAAATGGTCGTGTATATTAGGATCAACTATATAACTTCAATAAGATTTTTTTGAAAAAATATTTAGTGTTTAATTGTTTTAATAAATATTTATTTTACTAAATTATTTTAAGATTCTAAATTCTTACTAGTAGTCATGATATAATTCTTACTAATTATTTCATAAATTAACTATTTTTGGCTATTAATGTAAATAATATAAAATGTGAAAATTTTTAAGTAAAATATATTTATTTGGTAGAATATTTTGTGTATTTGATGTGAATCATTTTAGTTATTGTACCAAAAATTAAATCTTTTAACATTAAATTGGTATAAATTTCACATTATATTAATAGGGATATGATTTTGTTCCGTGATGTACTCTCACGGAATGTATTCTGTGGTACATTAGATGGGTCTCAGGGTACATTAAATGAGTGTGAGGGTACGTTTCTATTTTTTAACCCTAATTACCCCTAGATCAATCTCAGCTGTTAGATCAAATAACTCCATCATCTGACGGCTTGATCTAACGGCTGCCATACACCACGGATTACAATTCGTGAAAGTATAATAACAGGACAAAATCATATTAATATAATCATTGGAGATTGTCTAAAAAAAATTATTTATGAAAGTAATCTTTTATGACAAAAATATAAGGCTATAAGAAATTAAATAAATTTGTTGATGTTCATTTTTAATCAAATTGCCCGTACAATATCACAACGCATTAAAAAGAAAAATTTATAATAGCATAGACATTATATAAATTTATTACAATATACATATTTTTTTTTTGAAAGGGACAATATACATATTTAAAAACATAATTTTGTTTGTTCATACAATTTGTTTATTATAAAAAATATATTTACATACAATTACACAACGTATATAATTGGTATGTTGATAGGGCCGTCTCAAGATGTTGAGAGACTTGGGGCGAAATTTAAATAAATAATTACATAAGACATCATTTTTTATAAAAAAAATTATATTTTGACGTTTACAGATTTTTTTTTACATTTTTATGATTTTCGATAGAAACAACACAAAAACAACAAGAAAATTACATAAAAGTAATATGAAAATAACATCTAAACAACAACAAAAAATAACATACAGATAATGTAAAATCAACAATAAATTAACAAGAGTACAACATAAAAAGACCGTATTTTCTGTAAATAAAATTAAAAAAATCGTAAAAATATTTAAAATTTCATAAAATAGTATTTTTGTAATTTTTTTGTTGTTTTTGTATATTTGTGAAATAATCTCAAATTTAAAACAGTTTTTTTTTTTTTTTTTTTTTGTTTTTACAAAAATGTAAAATAAATATTATTTAAATTTTAATACAATATCAATTTTAATTCTTTTATCCCCATATAACAAATAATTATTCTCATCACATAAATTAACTTAAGGTAATACTTGATTATAATAACATCTTTATTGAAGTAACTACCTTTTGCCTTTTTGGAAAAGTTGTGGCCCCAATGAGTGTGGAAGTTACTACTGTCCAGGAATTTGTGGACAAAACATGGCATATTCCTGTGTCTATAGTGGCCATTCCTGGTGAGGCTTTTAATTCCAACTACTTTGAACTGGGTTTTAATGATGAGGAGGTCCGTACTTGGGCTCTAGAGAAGGGCCCTTGGTGTGTTAGGGGATATACACTGGTCCTACAAGCTTGGTCTCCACGGGAGGGTGGAAAACTACAATTTACTCATCTGAAACTGTGTATCCAGATACACAACCTCCCTCATGAGTACTTCTCTGTAGACAATGGTAAGTTCTTGGGTAGCTTGGCTGGTGAAGTGTTGCAAGTGGATTTAGATGAAGACAAACCGGCTTCCTGGAGTAACTTTCTCAAGGTTTGGGTAGTGATTGACATTGCCGAACCACTATTTTCTGGGTGTTTCTTCGACTTGGCTTCTGGGGTCAAGTTTTGGCTTCAATTCAAATTTGAAAGAATTGGCATTTTCTGCTACAACTGTGGATGCCTGGGTCATCAACGACGGGGGTGCTCCCTCTCCTCCCCTGTCACGGTGGAGAAAGGAAATGGAATTCCGTTTCCACTCTTTGGTCCGTGGCTCTCAACATCCTCGTCTTACCTAGATGTTTTCTCGGGGGCCAATACTTTCGTGCCAAGCCGTGGCTTTTCGTCGACCTTCCCCTAACATCGACTTCCCGGCCTGGCCTCCTCGGCGTCGAAGGGTGGTAACGGAGTGATTTCCAGGCGAACAGCTCCCACTGTGGGTGGTTTTTCGAGAATGAGTAAGAGAGTGACCCGTCGCTCTCCTGCGTCGATGGGGTTTCTGAAGTCGGCAGCGTGGGTGCCCAGATCGAAGCAGGGTGGTGGTACGGCCAAAATTTCTGGTAATGGTAATGGTGTTCTTGGTGAGCAAATAGAGAATGGAAAAGCTTCTGAAAATTTTCCTGATATATCGTTGAGAAAGACCTTACACTGTTTCTCGAATAGTGTGAGGAATTCAAACCCACCTAATGTCTCTGAAGCGGTCAAAGAGACGCATCACGTGATGCACGTGCAGAAGGAAGTTGGCTCGGTTCTCTCTTTGCGTGGGCCGATTGAAGATCAACAAATGGGAAATGGGCCGTTTAACTATGGGCTTCAGGTTACAATTAATAAATCTCATGGAGAGGGCTGCTCACACAGGTTTATTGGGCCGGTTGGAAGTGGGCTTCAGGACACTAATAATGACATCCCAACTTCAGTGGGGCCTACAATTCCAATTAATGTTTTAAAAAGGAGTGTAATATTAAAAGATGGGCCTGAAAATCCTAACCGTGGGCTTATCCAAATGAAGGGTAACATTAATAAATTAAGTGGGGGTTCTTATCTTTCCAACGTGGGCCATGACTCTCTTGAGGCGTTGGGACCCGATGGCCTATCTAAAGAATCAATTGAGGGCCAAGATGTGGATTCGGGATTGGATGAGAAAAAAGCTCTTGCTTCCTTCTTTCAAGCCCAGGAAACGTTGTTGCATGAGCTTAAACATTTTGGGAATCTTGATTTATATGAGATCAAACAATTGGGAGGAGACATTGGTGTTAAGCCTACTTCTGAAACAAATGAGAGAGTTACTCCCTTCAAAAAGCGGAAATTTTTTGAGTCTTCTGCATCTCTATGCTCTAGACCCCATAAAATCATCCGTCGGCACCCTGGAGTTATTAGAGATTTCCCTTGGGATTCTGAGAAGATTGAGAATGCGGATAAGAATGATGTGGAGGATCCTTCTGAGGACACTTCTTGTTCATTGTCTTGCCCTGAAGGTGTTTTGAAGAACCCGTTGGTTGGCTCATTTCTGATTGGTGATGCTGACTCTAGCGAATCAATCCACTTTTGTACCCCTGTGGAGGAGAATGAGGTCTCTCCTCCACAGGAGACATGAGAGGTATCGCTTGGAACTGTAGAGGGTTAGGGCAGACCTCTACAGTTCGAGAGCTGAAGTCCCTTATCAGAGCGCGGTCTCCGGATTTTGTCTTTCTCACTGAACTAAAAGTTGACGCGGCTCCCCTGGTACGTATACTTAAATCTATGCATTTTTACTTTCACATATATGTGCCGCCTGTTGGTACTGCTGGTGGTATTATTTTGCTCTGGAAGTATGGCTTTAGTTTTGAGTGTATTGCTTGCTCTCGTAATCATATATCTGGAATTGTTTACTCGGACCCCCCGTCCCATCCCTGGCTCCTATCTTGTGTGTATGGTCCCCCCTACTTTCATGCGAAGAAACAGTTTTGGTCGGATCTTATGAAACTGGGAGATAAGTTTGGCGGACCTTGGTTAATTCTGGGGGATACTAACTTCGTGTTGAGTAATTCGGAGCGACAAGGTTCTTCAGGAACAGATCAATTCATTCCTTACATTTCAAGCCTTGTTAACTCTCGGGGGCTGATTAATCTGACTATTCAAGGTGACCAATTGACTTGGGACAATCACAGGGCTGGTAGAAGCCATGTGAAGTCTGCCCTAGATAAAGGAATCGTTAATGGCGCCTGGCTAGACTTGTTTCCCAAAATTGTGCTTTGCTCCTCTCAGACGTGTAATTCAGACCATCGTCCATTATGTCTGATGACTAATGGAATGGAAGGAAGGTTTAAAAGAGGTTTCAAATTTGAAGAAGGGTGGACGAGAGACAATCGAAGTCGCTTGGTGGTTGACCAGGCCTGGAATTCGGTCTTCCATTCTTGGGCTCCTGCCCGCGCCTTCAAGAGGGTGAGTGCTACTAGGGTTGCTCTTATGCATTGGAATAGAACTCAATATGACAAGATGGACGTGGTCATTAAAGAGCTTGAAAATAAGCTTAACGGGATTCAAAGCTTACATGTGGGCTCCCGGGATTGGAGCACTGAAAGGTCGCTCCGTAGATCTCTTAATGATGCTCTTGAAAGAAAAGAGTTGTACTGGAAACAGAGAGCTAGGATTTCGTGGATTAAGGAGGGTGGCAAATGCTCTAAGTTCTTTTTTCTCTCGGCCACTATACGACATCGAAGGAATGCCATAGAAAGCATTTTGAATGGTGACGGTGTTTGGATCTCTGACAGAGGATCAATCGGTCGTGAGTTTATGAACTTCTTCACGGGAATATTCAATAGCCCAGATGTTGGCCAGGGACTAAACTGTAGCCAACTCTTCCAAGAAAGGATTCAGGAAGTGGAAAAGGACGAACTAGTTAAATGCCCCTCTCAGGATGAGATTAAGCGCACCCTGTTTGATATGGGTAATCATAAAGCCCCTGGTCCGGACGGGATGTCTGTTCTTTTCTTCAAACATTATTGGGAGACGGTCGGGGAAGACTTTTGTAATGCCGTCTCTGACTTTTTTGTCACGGGTAATATGCATAGGGGTATCAACACCACGAATATTGTTCTCATCCCTAAAGTCCCTAACCCAACCCGTACTAATCATTTCTTGCCTATATCCCTTTGCAATGTGATTTATAAGGTCATCTCTAAGATCATTGCGAACAGAATTAAACCTATTCTTCCGACTATCATTTGCCCTACTCAAGCTGCGTTTGTGCCTGGAAGGAATATTCAGGACAACAATGTAATTGTGCAGGAAATAATCCACTCGTTTAATAGAAAGAAGGGCAAGGAGGGATTTTTTGCTATAAAGATTGATCTGGTAAAAGCGTATGATCGACTGAGCTGGAGATTCATTGATCATGTCCTCTCTTGTTACGGGATTCCCCAGCAGTTTAGGAGGTGGGTTTCTCAGTGTTTATCCACCACCACCCTCAATATCTGTCTGAATGGAGGTAAAGTTGGGGCAATTAAGCCGACCTGTGGGCTTCGCCAGGGGGACCCTCTTTCCCCCTATCTTTTCATTTGGGCAGCTGAGGTTCTCTCTAGGCTGCTTCTGAATGCTCTAGATATCGGTGAGATTAGTGGAATAAGACTTAGCAGGGGGGGACCAGTCCTCTCCCACATTTTCTTTGCGGATGACCTAATCCTGGTAGGTAGAGCCAATGTGAGGGAGGCTAAAGGAGTCTGGCAATGCCTTGAACAATTTTGTGCTTGGTCAGGACAACAAGTTAATAGGCTTAAAACTACAGTTTTCTTTAGCAAAAATACTCCACTGGATATGAAAAGGGAGATCAAGGAAACTCTGGGTATCGAATCTCCCACGGGCTTTATTAAATATTTGGGTCTCCCGTTATTCCGGTCCAGGCAAAAGGATGCCGACTTTAACTTCATTATTGAGAACCTCACTTCTAAGTTACAAGGGTGGAAGGCGAAAACTCTTTCTAAAGCTGGGCGTGCTACCCTGATCAAATCAGTGGGCCTTTCAATGCCGATGTATGCAATGCAAACCACCAAAATTTCCAACAGGCTGGTCAGCAAAATTGATGGGATGGTGAGAGATTTTTGGTGGGGATTTGAAAAAGGGAACCATGGTCTGCACCTAAGAGCTTGGGATAAGTTGTGCCTTCCGAAGTCCCACGGAGGTCTTGGGTTTAGGAGGACAAGCGAGATGAACTTGGCATTTCTGGCTAAATGGGGATGGAATTTATTGAATGGGTGTAACTCTCTTTGCTGTAGGATTCTGCAAGCGAAGTATCTAAAAGGGAAGGATCTCCTGAATCATAAATATAAGAGTTCGGATTCATGGTTTTGGAAAAACGTGATAAGAGCAAATGCGGTTTTGAGGAAGGGTGCCTGTAAACTGGTTGGGGATGGCCAAGATACCAGCGTCTGGAGGGATCCTTGGATTCCACATGGCAAAGACTTTACCCCAAAGCCGGTTGTCTCGTATGGAAACGAAGATTATAAGGTGGCTGATCTTTTACTCCCTAATGGGGGTTGGGATATCAGTAAACTAAACGCTTTGTTTAATCAAGATACGATTTCGGCTATCTTAAAAGGGGGTCATTCCTCTGAGCAAGGTAGGGATAGGTGGGCTTGGACTCTGGAACGAAATGGAAAATTCTCGTGCAAGTCCGCTTACCTAACTCAGGCTTTGGAGACATAAGATGCTTTGGTGGTGTATTTTGTCTAAAGCCCTTCCAATTAGAGCTGAGATTAATAGAAGATTTCCCATTGAAGATACTAGCTGTCCTCTTTGCGGGAGAGGGGAGGAAACTTTTGAGCATTTGTTCCTCTCATGTGAGGTGGCCTTCCACCTTTGGCGTTCTTCCCCCTGGGGTATTTATCCAGTTTGCAATACCGGAATTCAACCTTGGGACTGGGTAAAATTCATTTGGGACCTGAAGAACAAGGGTGTTAATGCGGAGGATGTTTTCCTCTATGCTTCGATTACTGTTGACGCCATCTGGAGAATGCGTAATGATAAGGTACACAACAATAGTCCAGTTGATGTTAGCAGATGTATTGACTCTATTTGCTACTCTTTTGCAGATATGCATGCTACCATTTCCCCTCCTCCTAGTCCCCCACCTTTGCAGGACTGGAGGCCTCCTCCACCGGATTGGATCAAACTTAATTGTGATATCAAAGTGGGGTTAGATAGCATGTGTTCGGCTGTGGTGGCCAGGGATCATCTTGGCAGGGTGCTTCGGATTACAACAGCCAGGCTAGATTTTGTTGATTCTCTGTGTGGCGAAGCGGCAGCTTGCTGCTTGGCGATTGAGACGGCGCTGGCTCTTCAGGCAAAATTTATTATTGTGGAGAATGATTCGAGTGTGGTTATCAATGCTCTTATTGGGAAGGAGTCTCAATGGGCACTTGAGAACTACATCTCATTTTGTAATAGATCTACTCCTTTATTTTCCAGTTGTGTTTTTTCTTATGTTAGTAGAACCTGTAATTACGCGGCCCATAACGTGGCCAAGTGGGCTTTCACCCACAAGACATTTGGTATTATTCCGGTTTCCTCTTTACCGGGGAACCTGTTATGTAATGACCGCGAGGTCTAACTCTTTCTCTTATTAATATATATTGCTTCGCTTTTCTTCAAAAAAAAAAAAACATCTTTATTGAAGTACTATATATTTTAGCACTTTTGTAAAAAAAAAAAAACAATACTATGTCAAAAAATTTATCAATTTTTTCTAATCTATGTTATTAATTGTATAAATTTAAGAAGACACATAATAATTAATAAATATACTTTTTATTTAAGTTATAATATTGTATGAGGTTGTCATTAATTTTTTAAGTTATAATATTCCCATTAGTTTTTTTTTTTTTTTGAAATATTTTATTTATTTATTATTATCGTGATAGTTTTTTTATCAGTTTGCACCTAAAAATGCTACTATACACTATATATTAGAGTAATTTAAAAAAAAATTGTACTAAATATAATATTTACTCCATATCAAATATATATAATATAATATTTATTTTATGTAATTCATTTTTATTTTTATTTTTTGAAAAAAAAATCCCAACACTTCCCTATAGAGCAAAAAATAAAAAGATATAAATATTATATTATTTTTTAGATAAAAGATATTTTAAAATATTATATAAAATAAATTCTAATAGCCTCTACAAATTTAAAACATATATATAATATAATATTTTTTTAGGTATTCATTTTTATTTTTATTTTTTTGAAAAAAAAAAAATCCAAACACCTCCCTATGGAGCACAAAAATAAAAAGATATAAATATTATATTATATCTTTTTAGATAAAATATATTTTAAAATATTAAATAAAATGAACTCTAATAACCTCTACAAATTTAAATCATTTACTAACTATATATATAATTATATATGATTATTTATTAAAATATATGATTATGTAAAAGAATTTTAAAAAATTAAAAGTGTCATTTGTAAGATTCAAACCCGAAACGTCATATATATATATATATACATTCTAAGCTTCAACTAACCACTTGTGCTACCACATTTTTATGCAATATATTAAACTAAACTTTATATATTATATTTTATTTCTACATACATACATATAATATAAATTTTAATTTTTTCGAGGCCTCCAAAATTATGGGGCCTGAGGCCTGGGGCCTGGGGCCTTGGCCCTGATTCGCTTTCACATTCGTATCCATATCACCGACTTTTGAAAATTGGGGCTATGGTTACAAAAAAAGCATATCATGACCGACTTTTGAAATCCCCGAAGTGTGCTATGGCAGCGTTATCTTCATCGTCTCCTTCGTACTTCAAGATTTCTGAGGATCATGTTCAGGTAGTTAAATAAGTTATATCACAGTTCTTTATTTCAACTACGCATGTTGGGTCAAGTTTGGTTTTAGGGGTTTTTTTTGGTTGTGCAAATAATAATTAGGATTCGGCCTCTTAGTAGTGTCGAATAATGTTATGGAAAGTGTGTTCGTCAAGAGAGCGCTCGGAGAATTACTTGGACAGGGCCTCCCGAGTCGACTTTTACATTTGATGTTGTTGCGGATAAGAGTGTTAGCCAGGTATTATTTTCAATTGATATACTGATTTAATAGTGAGTTTGTTTCTTTATATTCATTTGGGGTTACTGCTGGGATTTTATGCCCTAAATAAAATCCATTTCAATTTAATTTGATTTGTTATCAATAGAAGATTAGAAGTCATTTATGTTTACATGTAGTTTTCATGTTTATGGTTTAATGTGTACAAAATCTATTAAGTCCAGAACATATAGTTATTCACAATTACAGTGTTGTCAATACAATGGAATGTAATTGTGATTATATGCTTCAAAAGATAATGTCTCTTGATTCATCAGTGCACTGTATTTACACTGATGTGATAATCATTGATAAAGTATACTTACACCTTGGATAAGTGTTATGTTCTTTCCAGAACATTGGCAAAGTATGCTAGTTTCGGATGTATGGAGTATACATTAGACTGGGACCGATATTGATCTTGGTAAAGATATTATAATCTTACCGTTGTATCTTTCTAAGTCAATATCACTGCTTGATCTTAGATCAAAAGATCTTAATCCTGACATGCTTAGGTTAAATCTCAAGAGTGTTATTTGTGTTCATTGATTTGTTAGTTAAGCCTACCTTTTGGTCTGGGTTATACACATGATAATACAATTGACTGGGAGCGCTAAACATAAATATGGAATCTATAGCTTCTATCTGGACATAAAAGTGAAATGATGATTTCCTTCGAGCTTGGCTTAATAGAGATAAATGGAAGAACTCTTATTTCAGTGATTATATTAGTTTACTGAAATATCATTTATAGGAAGCTAAGTGTTTTAAGGATAAAATACATTGAGGGGTGAAACAGTAAATTTGTCCCTACTCGGTGTAAATTATCTATAGAGGATTTTTGATTATTGGGATTAGAACGATGGTTAAATGTTTATAGCGTATCTATATCGTGGAGCATATAGAGCGTTCTATATAACTGAGAGTGCAATTGCAAGTTCTATAGTGGTTTAATGAGAAATTAATAAGTTAGGGAATTTGCTTGGTAAATTCTAGATCTGATTATTGGAAGCTCTGTTGTATAGGCCCATGGTCCCCATAATAGTTGAGACAATACTGCTTATAAGACTCGGTTAATTGATTTTAATTAATCAATTATAATTCTAAAATTAGACTATGTCTAGTTTATGTCTTTTCACTAAGCTAGGGCTTAATTGTGAAGAAAAGAGATTTTAGGGTTTATTTGTTAATTAAGAGACTTTATTTAGTCCAATTAATAAATATGTTAAATGACAATTTTATTTAATAATTAATTTTAATTATTAAATAAATAGTTTTGACAGTTAAGTGGTTGAATTTTAAAATATGGCATTTTTGAGAAAAATAAGATAAATAGTTAAAAAAAATAGCAAAATTGCAAAGTTCTAAGGTGTTGGGTTTTATGCCCTAAATAAAACTCATTTCATATAATCAGATTTACTTATTAATAAAGATCAGAAATAACATTTTATGTTGCATGGTTCACATGATTTATTTCATGATTATATGTATATAATGTATGAATTCTTTTTAAGTCCAGAACATATGAGTTTGTTAAAGATTATAGTGTTGTCAACACAGTGGAATATAATCTTTATTATATGTTCAAAAGTTTATTCCCTGATTTGTCAGAACACTGGATTTAGACTGACATGGTATAATCAGCGATAGGTATTCTTACACCTTGGAAAAGTGTTATGTCCTTTCCAGGACATTGGCAAAGTTTACCAGTATCGGATGTATGGAGTATACATCGAAAGGGACCGATATTGAACTTTGATTAGATATGTTAAAATTTACCGTAATATCTATTCAATTCAATATCACCTGTTGATCCTAGATCACATGATTGAAATCCTGATATGGTTAGGCTCAATCTCAAGAGTGTTATTCGTGTTCTTTGATTTGTTAAGTTAAGCCTACTTTTGGGTTAGGATGATACTTACATTTTGGGAACACGGTAGTGCAATTGAGTGGGAGCGCTAACATAAATATGGAATCTATAGCTTCTATCTGGCAAATAGAAGTAAAGGATGATTTCCTTCGAGCTTAACTAAACGAAGATAAATGGTGGAGATCTCATTTCACTTAGGTGAAATATCATTTATACAGGGTTAAGTGTTTTAAGGATAAAATACATTGTAGGGTGTTACGGTAATTTAATCCCTGTACAGTGTAAATCATCTATATAGAGGATCATTGATCACATTAGGGTTATAACAATGGATAACTAATGACGTGTCTATATCGTGGAACATATAGAGCGTTCTATATGACTGAGAGTGCAATTCCAAGTTCTAAGTGTGGATTCAATGAGGAATTAATAAGTTAGGGAATTTACTTGGTAAATTCGGTTCGACTTATTGGAAGCTCGGTTATATAGACCCATGGTCCCCATACTAGTTGAGACCATACTGCTTGTAAGACTCAGTTAATTGATTTTAATTAATCAATTATAATTCTAAAAGTTAGACTATGTCTACTTTATGAATTCTCACAGTTTAAGGATGAAATCGTAAAGAAAAGGGTTTCTAGGTTTAATTATTAATTAAGAGACTTTGTATGTCTAATTAATAATTATTTTAAATGACAATATTATTTAATAATCTATTTTAGTTATTAAATAATTAGTTTTGGCATTTAAATGATTAGAATTGGAAAAATGACATTTTTGGAGAAATTGAAATAAAATTGAGGAAACTGCAAAATCCAAGTGAGGCCCATATCACCCTATGGCCGGAACCTCTTTGCTTGTTTCCCAATTATTATTTTCAATTTTAATTGCCATGTAATTGCTAATCAAAGCCTAACAAAAATAGGAAAGTGGTTGATCACACTAAATAAGGCAGTTAATTGATTACACAGTAATTAAGGAAACTGTTTTATTTGGAAAGTTGTGCTCTCCCTTCTCCCTATATATAGCAGCCCTTGTTCTCTTCTCTTGCACATCTTTTGTAAGAAGCCATAAGCCACGAAATTCAAGAGAGAAAAAGAGAGAAAATTTCGAAATCCTTGTGAGAAGAGTATTGCCCACACACATCAAGTGGTACCTCAATCATAGTATGGAAGACTATGGAATTTTTGCATCAAAGAAGGAGAAAAGAAGATCCAGGTTCAGATCTTGGTGATGCTCTGCTACAGAAAGGAATCAAAGGCTAGAGATCTGAACGGAAGGAGTCATATTATTCCGCTGCACCCACTGTAAGGTTTTCTAACTTTATACGTGTTTATTTTCATTGTTGTAGAATTCATATTAGGTTGTTAATCCAACATACTTGTTAGTAAATCTAGATCCTGGTAAAATAATTTCCAACATAAGGATGTCTAGAGGCTTATGTCTTTTGTTTTATGCTTTTATTTTGCGTACTTTATTTTTTATTCTTGTACGGCTTATAGGCCTTTTACTTTAATTTGAACAATGTTTACGTATGATCGTGGGGCCTTTTATTTTTGAACAGATGACTGGCCAGGTGATCGTTAATCCTGGCTTCAACTTCTTTTGTTAGACATGTAGATGTTCGAACTTACGCTTTTTATGTCTAATATGAAATATGCCATTTGCACTTACTTAGTTTTCATTTTTTTGCTTATCAAAGCTTTAAATTTTACTTAAGTTTAGTTGTGCTTGTTTGATGCTGTATGGTGTGGGTGCCCTCCAAGTGATCGACCAGACTTATGGTCTCTTGGTCACTTGCGATTCACTAAGTACTATAGACCTTTACCTGTGTATTTTCTTGGCGAAACCTATTTGTACGCATGTGGAACTAAAAAATAAAGATTAACTTTAAGAAGTTATCTCTTTAGCAAAAGTAAGACTTTTCAAGCTCACATTTACGCTGGCAAAAGTAAGATTTTTTCCAATGCATATTTACGCTGGAAAAAGTTAGACTTTTCCAAATGAACATTTGTGCTGGCAAAAGTTTAACTTAAACTTTTGCCAGCGCATTACTATGCTGAGAAAAATTATTTTTGCTAGCGCTTTTTCATTTTGTGTTGGTAAAAGTTTCAATACTAATACGGATTTGCCAACGCAAAAATATGTTGGCAAAATTTAATGTTGTTTTATCAGTACAATATCTAACTTTTACCAGCACAAAAATAAACTGGCAAAAATCTCTTTTTTTTAAGAGTGCATGAACCACTTTATACCGAGCGGAAGAAACACATTGCAATGCCCGTATTACTCAAACCTCACTAAAACCCATCTTTATTAACTTATTAATCTTACAAGGTTGAATAATTTAGGCAAAATTTAAATACTGCAACAAACAAGCAAGCAGGTATAGTTAAACGAACAACTTAATCACAATTATAGTTTTTATATACAAAATTCATATCTACAAACACATGACGATTTTTAATAGTAAGCTGAACGTTATTAATTAATTTATTCATACTAGTAGAACATTCTTACAAAAAAAAAAAAGATAAAAATAATAATAAACATACTAGTAGAAATACAATGTGCTGGTTCATTCAAGGCTTCATTTTCAACTTATTAATTAGGGAAATTAACAAATGGATATTGTGAAGATCATTCTTTTTTTGAATAAAGCATAAAATTTGTTTTTTTTTTTTTTGAGAGAAAGCATAAAATTTGTTGGTAGACAAAAAAAAAGCATATCCAAAAAAATCTTATTATGATACACATTATTAATTTTTTTTGAAAGCATTATTATTTCTTTAATATAACTGATATAATACCATTTGATGCAATTTAGGATAAAAAAAAGGTCATGTTATATGAGTATGACTAGATTTTTCAAAGGATTTTTTTCCTTAGATTTTAAAAGGTCATAAATTAAGATTATTAGTACTAATGGTGTTTAGTACTTTCTACAAGTAGTATTTTACGATGCGATATTTTTTAAAAGTTATTCTTTTTAAAATTATATGAAATTCAATATTTAATTACACTAATAATAATTCAATAGCAAAAGAAATACTAGGCACCAAACATTTCTCATAAATTAATTACATGAATTAAGAGAGTGTTTTCACTTAATTACATTCTCCTTGATTTGAACACCTTTTTTATATTGTCTACCTAGGGATGTAAGAAATAAGAGTGCCAAAAATAATGTGGAATAGAAATAAAATAAAATATTATATCTTTAGATAATGTGTAAATTTTTAGCATCCTTAAAGAATGCTATCATTGCATATGCTCTAATATAATATTTGGTAATTGTGCCTGTCAACCTATAGAGTCTAATTAGACAACAAATATTGTTTTTTTTTCTTTTCTTTTTCTTTTTTTTTTAAACAAACAAATATTCCTTTTTCTTACAAAAAAACCCTCCTATTTAGGACATATAATATTTTTACACCATATGAAGCACAAATATTTACAATAAATTTAAATATATAAATTTTTAGATAAGCACCCGACTATAAAAAGGAAAAGAAATTTGCATATATATAAATAGATTTATTATATAAAAAAAATGTATATTTGTTTTTTTTTTTTTTGAAAAGAAAAAAATGTATATTTTTAGAAAAGAAATTTGCATATATGCCTTCTTATAGCTAATTCAGACAACAAATTATAAATGTGTGTGAGGCAAAGTCATATATGTAACGGTTTAAAATATTCTTTACGAGGGTGCGTAACACGCACACGACGGATTTTCGAGAGACCAATGGTTATGAAGTCAAAGTCAACAATATAAGAGAACCTAAAGTAATATTAGTCGTAGGGGTGACGTGGAGAGTAATCATTGGATGAGCACGAGCGCACAGCGTTGATGTGCGAGGTAGAGGATATTTTGTTTGAAAAACTCATAGGCCAATGTCTTAAGTAAAAACAATTAATTAATTATTTTTTTTTAGTATATATAGCGAACCATATTATGATAAACCATCATCATTTGCCAATTACATTACTACAGTTTCACTCTCTGAGTACTTTTTTTCTTCTCTCTCTTGATTCCTCAGGTTAGTGTGACTGAATTTTCTTTATGGGTATCCAACTTTTTCTTATTGTCTTTTATATGTATTGTACACAAATATATCTAATATCTTATCTTTGTGATTTTTTTTTAGGGTTGTTTGTGATTCCAATCTGAAAATGAGTGAGGCAAATGAAGTAGTTGAGATGATGGAGGAAGGTGAGACAAAGTTTTTTTCTGTGTTTAAATCTAATTGTGTGTACATTTTGTTTTGTTTTATTTTTCTCTATACATGCTTTTTTACATGAAATCTAGCTCCAAGTTAATTTGTTTTAATTTTAGCACCTCAAAATGTTCTGATGAATCAGATGTTGCATCACAAAATAATATAAGGGTGGAATTTTGAAAAAAAAAAATACTAGATTAATTCAAGCATGAAGAAAAAATAGAATGATATATAGAAATTAAACATATCTTATTAGACACTAATAAACAATTATATATTTCATTTTTATGAGCAATTTTTTGTGATGATAACTATATTCTACAAGAAATTCATTGAAATTCCTTCAATTTTATTGTTATTTGATTTCAATTATAGTTTAGATATAATATCCGGTTCGATCTATTATGTACATACAATTGAGAGTATAATTTGCCCATTTTCGATGATGTAGGATGGAATGTTTTTGAGTCAAGTTAGATCTAGCCTTAGGAAGTACATTTTCATAAAATTTCAATTAGAACTAGCTAGTATATTGTGAAAATTGATTAATATGTCATCTACATCAAAAATAAATTATTCTTCAACATAACAATGATAAATTTATTGTTATTTTCTGTTTTTTAAGAAAAAAAATATTGTATTTACGTACTATTTGACTTATTTATTATACACATGCAACGACTTCATTTATTGTTAAGAATATTGTTAAGTCTACTCATTATTTCGGTATATGAAAAATAGATTTTTGACAAAACTTTAATACTCAAATTAATTAAGCTATTAGCTAGTTGATTAATTTTAATGATGACTTTCGAATAAAAAATGCGGCGCGCGTGAGGTATAAGAGAGATTTTAAAAGTTTTAAACTCGCATTATTTATCAATCTATTTGAAATTGTATAAATAAATTGTAAGAAATATTACTTATTACTTTTCCTATTTTTATAGTAATTGGTATTAATAGTTTTTTTTTATTTGGGTGAAGCATAAATTTGACTCCAAAAAAATCATGTTTTTGATACCAATCATTAACTTTGTTAATTTTTTGATAGTCTCACTAGATTTTCCAAAAAGGAGTTTAGCCATATAGAGGAGTTGTGTACTTGCCCTAACTGTCAACCTATTCAATACATGTTCAAATTTGACAGTATATATACCCTAATGGTTAATTCCCTTTTTGACAACAAAATATTCCTTTAATATAGCTTGTCCAAATTAAGTAGACATATATAACAGGCACAAATATCTATATAATAATAATTAAATTTAAGAATCTCTTTTCGTTGGAAGCAAATGCTTTTATTTGTTAACACATTATTTCTCGCGGTTCATCAAATTTTGGGTCCATATTTAGTACTACATTTTTAATGTGTAGAAATAAAATATTATATATAAGATAAATATGTAATTTTTCTGATAGTTAATTAGTTTTAAAATAAAATCTCATGCATCTTATTTTAAATTTTAACATAATATTAGAACCTCTTCTAATTCTTTGTGAGCCTAAAATGTCGCCGGTCTAAAAAAACAGTCTTAAAAAGAATTGTTTATTGTGATTTGTTGTGAAAAAGACAATTCCAAACTAAAAACTTTCGCTGTCTCCCCTTTAACCTTCATTTAGATCCTTTCGACCAATGTACCAACTTCTAGTGTTGGGATTTTTGATCTGTTTCAAAAGCTATAAATTTCTTGACTTGTACACCCACAAATTTCTCAATTATGTCTTGTTGAATTTTTTCAAATGTCACGTTTGGTTCTGTGGTCTTTTAAAGATCATTTGTTATACCCACACTTTTCAAGCCCAAACGTGAGGATAGTATATATATTAGAGTTAGTCTCACATTGCTAATGTATAGAAATAAAATATCATATATAAGATGAATGAGTTACTCTTCCTATTACCATTTAATTTTAAAATAAAACATTATGCATCTTATCTTAAATTCTAACAACTTAAAAAATTATACATATATTTTTTAAGTAAAAAATATAATATATGTTGATACTAAATATTACCCCCTTTTTTATTAAAAAAAGTATTAACCCCTTTTAGTTTATTTGGTCTATTATATAAATATATCTGTGTAGGATTAATTAAATATTGTGAGATCTGTAAATAATATTGAAATAAAAATGATATGTATATTAGTATGTATAATTAGGATTTTTCGTCTAAAATTTTATAGTTTTGATCATGAACTTTTTTTTTTTGTTTCTGAACTGTACAAATTGTTACAAACATTCAATTTTACTTACATTATGCTCATTTTTAAACGATTAATTTGCTAGTGTGGTTATGCGTTACAAATATAGTTGCAGTACCAAGTTGAACTACCCAAAATCTAATTTATTAATATTAAATGTACAAATATTAGCTCTAAAATACATGCATTCATATTTCATAATAAATAATTATATCAGATTGCTATTTTGATTTTATCTTTTGTTTGGAGTACTCTTAATAAACTAGGCATCGTCACATTAGTATTATATATATTAGCAAATTGTTTAAACAAAAATATAATTGAAACTGAAATTGAATATTTGCAACCATTTTATAGTTTAAGACTTTCCAAAAAAAAAAAAAAAAAAAGTTATAGCAGAACTCTGAAGGTCATAGCTAAAAAGACAAATCCTATTTATTATATATATATATTAATGGAAGAATTACCAGCTCTTACATTATCTGAGTTAAACTTTTAAAATATTTATATATAATGTAAATATACATTATTATTGATAATGAAGAGGTAACGAGTGCGGCCTTCCTCCCTTATGAAGAGAAAATTGATGAGAAGAAGGAACCAACGAACATTGCCCCCAATCCCCACGATGACCATACGGCGCCCACTCCTAAGAAGACTGATAACGTAAGCTTTTTTTTTTTTTTCCTATAGATGTGTAGTTTATTATTATGAATGCATTTTTTTGTTATTTTTATTTTGCGCGAATAATAATGAAATTCAAATTAATTAATAAGAATATACATTGATATTTGAATTTGTATAAATGTATATTTAGGAACGTAAGAAAGAACTGAGGCTGGAAGCTAGCAAGTGGATTGGAGTTGTTATCTTTAAGACTATTGGCCATGATACCTACAAGGGAAAGGTGGTGGACTATGTGGTTAGAAATGGCTGGTTTAAGGTACATGTATATGTAGTGCGATCTTTAATTTATATATACATAACACTCATCATTTATATAAAATTATTTATGTGATGTATACATGTGTATATATAATGTTACACACATGATTAAATGGTGCAGGTTATGTATGATGATGATGAGAAGGAAGAAATGAGCAAGATTGAGCTACTTCAATTGATGTCTAATCCTGAAGAATTTATCGAATCTGCCAACCGCTTACCTCCTAGGTATGCCCTAAATTATTAATTTCAAATCGTTTGCTATAGAATATATATTATTTACTGAACTTATATATATATATATAGTTTGGAGACGCATAGGCCGAGAAGGAGGAAAGAGAAAAGTGATGATGATGATGAGAGAAGGAGTAAGAAAAGGGAGAGAGGTAGAGGTGGTCGAAGAGTGAACATGGCGACTGCCTCAAATGTCCCAGTGCGTTACTCAGAACCAGCAGAGCCAGCTACTCAACAGAGAAGGCCTCGCAAGCCCAAACAGCCCAGCACCTATGTACCTCTTGCTCTCAAGGAGTCTAAGAAGGATGACTACTATTGGTATTGGCCATGAACAATGATCACCTCTCACCTTCAATCCAATCCAATCCAGGTACTTATTTATTTTAATTAATTACTCTTCTTTTTTTTTTAAAAGGCTCTTTATTATAACCCTTTGTTTGATTAAGGATATTTCGATATGAAAAGGGAAGATGAATATATTCCAAAACATAATTATATAAAATTTAAATAATTCTATTTTTTGTTTCCATACAGGTGAATCGGTTGCTTGTTCATGAGCTCGTGAAAGGCTATATATTGTTCATCTTCTTTTCTATATTATTATTGTGTATCTTTCGATATGCATCAGTATTTTAATTTTTCCTTTGCTCATCAAGAACGTGTGAGACTTTTGAACATTTTATTGTCTCATTTCTCTATTTATGATTATACTGCTATGACTTTATGATTGAATGTTATATATTTTAAGCAAGTTAAGTCTTAAATATCTGGTTTTATACATTAGTCTGAAATGTTTCCAAAATATATCAGACCTTACATAGTCCCTGATGTGGGTTTCTGCCCTAATCAAAATTTTAGTTTATATGTATAATTTGTGTGCATATATAAATGTTTTATCTGTGATCTCTTAAAATATTTATTTCTTTGCTTCTCTTTTTGAATTTTATTTTCAACAAAAAATAAAAAATTTGATTTTTCTATCCTTTTCTCAAATATTCACACACACACGTAACATAATTTTTGGTTTAACATTATTAAATTTTAACAGAATATTCCATTAGAAAACCAATTAATTAAAATTATTAATTGTAGCTTATAATCCTTAATAAAATTTAATCAAACTAATTTTTCAAAAATAATGGTAAAATAAATTCTCATTATTCATCCCCTTAATCTTCTACGATTGAAATTACACAAAGGAGAAAAATCATCTTTATGTTGATGTTACAATTTATTAAAAATAATGGTGAAATGCGATTCTGCCAGACTGTCGAAGTTGCCTACGGCTAGAACCCTCTTTATGCAATTTGATTGAAGGGGTCCTGGAGATATGGCTTTTATAAGATGACTTCAACAACGGCACAACCGCCCTCTCAAGCAAAGAGATTAGTTTTCAGTTAGGGAAAAAGATAAACTTCTTGTAACCCCTTTACCAGCAAGTAATGAAATCAGCTCACGTATGTATATACCATACACAGGAGAGACTGTATTGGTATGCATATTTTGATTCTTTTAATATTATTGATTTTATTCTCATATTTTGTTAGTTGTCTTCTTGTGAATGTAGTTGGA
The DNA here is from genome assembly GCF_029168945.1 of Cannabis sativa. NCBI lineage: Eukaryota > Viridiplantae > Streptophyta > Magnoliopsida > Rosales > Cannabaceae > Cannabis > Cannabis sativa. The sequence continues at coordinate 361,073 of NW_026870039.1, forward strand.
TTGCGTATGGCTGCTTTGCCATATTTTTATGAGATTGATCCTTAAACAATTAACGTTCTTCTCATCTATGTAGCTCTTATAACATATCTTCATTAAGAATTACATATGGATTGGATTTTTATGTCAAGTGTCGCTTTAACTGCCAGCTGAAAATAAGTTCTTTTTTTCCTTCATGTATATAAATATTGATAATAGGGGATAATAAGTGATCAACAATGTATATTTTCTGCTACTCTATTAAAGGATTTTATTTGATCTTTCAGAATAGAATTTTGTCAATTATTTAGAGCTTATACTTTATTTTTTGGAAAAGTTCTTTATTTTCCATGTAAATTTTATGGGGGTCTTTGTATACCCATATATAATGCTATTTTTTCTTTCGTAGTTGTCGAATTAATACTGGTGTTATTAGTTTAATGCTCCAATTTACATTTCTCTTATTACTATTCTGTCAGCTTTATACTTAGTTTCAATTTAGTGTTCTTATCGGATAGAATATAATTCATGATTACTCTTTTCTTTTTTTCTTCCTAAATTACGCTATGTAGTGGTTCGTTTATAATTAGCAATTGCAGATTTTATATGGGTTGTTGTTATTGTAATTTGATTGGAATTTCAAGTATTGATCTACAGTAAATTTGCAAGATGGTTGAGATTTTTATTGATTGTTTTACTATTCTTATCATTTTTACTATGGTATAGGGAGTATTTTTGGACCTTGTGTTTTATGAGCTATTGATTGGGAAAGGAATATGCAAAATATTTGTAGCAATATTTGTGCATGGATTTATTAGTTGAGATTATTGTAAATTTTATACAACTAAAAATATGTCTAATTTAAAAGAAAACTAAAAATATAAACATTAACCTAATATATATCTATACCTCTTAGTAGTCTGTGATTTTATACCCACCCCCTTTCTTGATATTTCAATCCATTGCTTTCTTTATATCTCTTTCCACCTCTCTCTTTATAGTTATTGTTCCTTCTTTATCGATGCTTATTTCCCAAAGATACCTAATTCCTCTTTCTTTTGTCACATATAATCTTCTTATTATCACATAAATTAACTAATTTGGGTAATATGTTAGTAAACGATCCAGTTTCGAACACTAAAATAAGTACTACAAGGAAGGGGATCTTTTATTCCACTTTTTAAATTAACAAAAATAAAAAATAGGATAAAATATGTTATTGAGATATTTTATTCCACTTTTAAATTTGTCGCTTCAAATATGTAGCTAATTTTTTTTTCAGGCAAGGGCTTGTGTTTGGTAGAACGTTAAAAAATATATCAAAGGTAAAAATTGAGTTCAAGACTCAATTTTTATGGGATAGCCTAATGGGCTTCAAGGTTTTATTAAAACCCTTTTATTCCGATTTTTAGTTAAAAATCAAGATAAAAGAGTTTGCGTGTGGAACTCTTTTATCCCATTTTTTCATTTCACAATGTCCAGACCACCTACCCCTTTCGACCCTTCTTCTTCCTCTGATTAAATCCTCCCTCAAACCCTTTTCCATTGCAGTTCTAACCTCACCATCAACGTTCGCCCCTCCATTAAGGTATATATTTTTCATTTGTTTTAAACTCTTTTACATTTGACTTACTATTCTTCTTTTTTTTGGAGTTTTTTTTTCAGGATTTTTTTCTGCTTGTTCTTTGTTTTTTTTTTCTCTTAATAATATTTATTTTTGTAATAATTTTTGGGTTTATATTTTTTCATTAGGTATCCTTTTTTTTTTTACTTTTTAGTTCTTAAAGATTTGATTTTTATAATACTTGAGTGATAACTTGTGCAGCAATAATGGATGTGCAAGTATGTGTATTTCAATATTTCTTCTCTAATATACTTTGATTTTACTATTACTGCCTTCTTGGTTATATATTGTTGATTACAAACTAAATTATATTTGTATTGGAGAACATTATCCCACATGGATTAAATGTAAAAGTATCGAACCATATATAAGAACATGGGCTACTCCACTCATTGCCAATTAGTTTTAAGATGGAACCCCATGATTCTCAACATGGTATCAGAGCCATATCCCTAGCCGCCTAGTGGGCTTTCGATCCACACCTATCCAGATGGTTAAGACGCCTGAGATCCGAACAAAAATAAGCGAGCATGTGATAAGGTGATTCAAGATTGATAAACAAAAATAGCCACTAATATGAAATTTAAAACTATGTGCGAAAAAATTAAGCTTGTTAAAATTTCTATTGTAAAAAAATTATTAAAATTAATCTAAAAACAATTTCAATAGTTCATGTGATTTCTTTAACGACCTTAAAAATTTAGAGAATATAATTTAACACATAAAACAAAAAATTCTAATTAGCCTCAATTTTATATATATTGTTTTATTATTCTCCACATGACATAATTTTATTTTTATCCCTATACAATTTATATTTTTTATTATTGTCTTAACATATGTTTATTTTTATCTCATTAATACTTAACAAATAAATAAAAAAAAAAAAAATTGGCCCCACTTAGAATTATGATTACCCTGCCGAGCACTGGATAAGGAATCCACATCTAACCGTTGAAACTCAAATGACGGTCAAGAATTACAGGGGGGATCAAGTGTTGGAAAACGAAGTACAGACCGAAGCAAAGTGTAAATTTCAACAACTTTAAGATTTAAGAGGGTCCCAATGGAATGGAGCAATTGAGAATCAAGATAATGACTAAACAAAAAGATGTTTCTTCAAGGATCTAGTGGAAGAGGAGCTTAGCCAGAAGCAATTGTTGATGATGATGCAGCTCAGCTCATCTCTGTAGATAGAGAGTGTTTTGAGCTACTACATTATTCTGAAGCTTTGATTACTTGTAAAAATGGTGCAATCTCTTCTACAAGCTATTCCACTTTTTTATTCCCCCTCTATCTCCACCTCCAGGTTCCATACAGCTACTATATAATTATATATAAATATATATGAATATTATTTTTGTAATTACTTAAATAGCTAGCTTTCTTTTGTGGTATTCGTGCTTGAATCTGGTGCCCAGAGTTGACACTCGTTGTCCTGCTAATAATGCAGGAGAGGGCTTGGGAAGATGATGCTGAAGTGCTCAATTGAGCATCCTTCCGGATCTAGTAAGCTAGTGACCAAACATGTCTTATCTAGTTTTGCAGCTTCGATAATCTTCCTCTCCCAAATTGATCAGGTTGCTTGAGTTTCTTTATCTTCTAATATTATGGATTCAGCTATTTTGAAGAAAAAAGTGGTTGACATGGGAATGATTGCATTTGATTTGTGAGAACAAAATTATTGAGATGGGTGTTGTAGCATGACAAGGTCTACTAAAATTGAACATTTAGTTATAGATTTTACTTTCCAAATCAAGCTGTTTATTGATTTGTTGAAAGATATTGTTTTCTCTTCTGTATGTTGGAAGCCACAATCGTATTTGAGTTTCTAATTTGACTGGAAAAATTATGCCTAATTAGTTTGTTTTATATGTAATGGCAGGCTGTGGCTGCTAATGTACCCCATCAACGAAGTATATGCCAGCTTGCAAATGCAGCAAGTAATTTGCCAACTCTTCCACTTGATGAGGATTCTGATAAAGGAGGCGCGAAGCTAATGATGATGAGAGGCATGACAGCTGAGAATTTCGATCCCATCAGATATTCTGGAAGATGGTTTGAAGTAGCTTCTCTTAAACGCGGATTTGCAGGACAAGGTCAGGAAGATTGCCACTGCACGCAGGTAAATGCAAAAGGGTATGTATAGTAGTTGAGATTTGTGAATCTTAATGCTTATAATATTCCTTAAAGATTAGACATTAAAGGATGAAACCTTAGCTCTTACTCTCAGTAGAATCTATTTTGGCTGTGAATTTAAAATATTCTTTGGCTTACTGTTAATATAGTTAGGAAGCTGAGATAAATAAATTTCAGCTCCTTGATGTAATTTAAGTCAAAATGAAGATTGTTCAATTTCAATATTATGAAAGATATCTATGGCTTCTAAAATGTATGAAATGCAGGGTGTCTATACGTTTAATATGGAGGCACCATCAATTCAGGTTGATACCTTTTGTGTTCATGGAGGCCCTGATGGATATATAACAGGTATTAGAGGAAAGGTCCAATGCCTATCAGAAAACGATTTGGAGCAAAATGAGACTGATCTGGAAAAACAGGAGATGATCAAAGGGAAATGCTATCTGCGTTTCCCAACATTGCCTTTCATTCCTAAAGAGCCGTATGATGTGATTGCAACAGACTACGACAATTTCGCTCTTGTTTCTGGAGCGAAAGACAAAAGTTTTATACAGGTAAGAACTCATTAAAACATATAAACTAGTGTGAAAGCTTTAATTCTCTTTTTATTTCGGAGTCTTTGAATAGCATTTACTCTATAGATTTAACTTAACAAGCAATTTTTTAATGCAAATATCAGATATACTCAAGGACACCTAACCCTGGGCCTCAATTCATTGAAAAGTACAAGTCTTACTTGGCCAACTTTGGATATGATCCGAGCAAAATCAAAGACACTCCACAAGATTGCCAAGCAATGTCAAATAGTCAGCTAACTGCGATGATGTCAATGCCAGGAATGCAACAGGCTCTAACTAACCAGTTCCCTGATCTTGGATTGAAAGCCTCTGTTGAGTTTGACCCTTTTACTAGTGTCTTTGACACTTTGAAAAAGCTTGTTCAGCTCTATTTTAAGTAGTTTCTCAGTAAACTTGCTATGTAAATTTTTATTTACTTTTTCTTTTTTCTTTTACCTATAATCCAACTCAAGACAGTAAATAAATGTATTTATTTTAAGCTTTGACTTGATATATTCTAATAGTACCTTGGATAATAACATCCAGCTCTCGAACAGATTATTAATAACACAAAATAAGTACCAACTTTCAACCAAGTACAGTATAATTCTCTTCCATATAAAAGGGCTATGTCGGCTCATCTTCCTAATTTGGAAACTTTTTCTTTCTTCCAATAAATTACAAATCATTGTTTTTGTTTATTTCTTATACATGTCATGTCATATTTTTTCTTGAAAAAATTATACTTCATACTATTTTTATTTTATTACTATTTAATTTATATACAGTTTTATAGATCATATCACAATTAAGTGGTTAGGGACTTTAATTTTAACAAGTTATGTGAGATTATATTTGGTACTTTAATTATAAAAAAAAGTACTTATCAATTAAAATTATTTTGCAGTTATATTTGGTTAATGTGTAATAAAAAATGTGTATTTTTTAACTTATCCCTCTTTCTTTCAAAACAAAAGTTAGGGTTGGGCCTAGGCTAAGACGGGCTATAGGGCCCACCGAGCTCAGGGGCCCAAAAAGAAATATTTTTCAGTTAAAATTATACATATTTTTTAGTAGTTTTCAAAAATACTACATATAATTTTTTAAAAAAAATAAATGGCCCAATAATTTTTTTTTCTTCTAAGACCCACCCAATCTCATAACCCTGCCTTAATAGAAGTTCAACGTTTTAATTCTAAAAACAAGAAAGTAGAGAACAATATAAAATTAATTGTCGTAGGAAGAAAAGAAAAAGATTTAGATTAGATGACAAAAACGAGTACAATAGATTAAGTTATTATCATTTACTTGAAAACGTGTCAATATCATGCTTTTTGAATCGAAAAATTAAGAATTGTTGATAGTGTACATGAAATTGGTTAGTTAGAACTTGGTTGTTATAGGTTAGTTATGTTCTTGTTTTCAACTAACTATCAGAATGTTAGTTAAGGATTCTGTTATAATTAGCTAAGCTCTCTTTAGAGTATATATAATCATTGTACGCATTTTACTTCAATTAATGAAACACATTGTTTTCTTCTTCATTGTTCATACTCTGCTCCTTTGAAAATCAACTTGGTATCAGAGCTCATGGTTGCATCACTAGTGTTCACTTCCTCCGATGCTGCAGCTCATCATTCTGCAGTTCCAACCACAATGTTCGTTCCACCCCTGCGATTGAATCGAAACAACTATTTTTTTTGGAGATCTCAAGTTCTCCCTACAATCAGAGCCCATGATTTGGAAAGAATTCTTCTCAACCAAAATCGACCTCAACCAAGGATTCGCAAACCTCCTGAATCAACAACAATGGTAAGCAATCCTGAATTTAATAGATGGATGCACTTAGATCAATTCCTTTTGCCGTGGCTAATGTCAACTATTTCTGAATCTATGAATGGACATGTGGTGAATTATGCGTTTGCCTCTAAAAGTTGGACCACACTCGAGCAACTATTTGCAACTTCATCTCGAGCTCGCCAAATTCATCTGATGAATTAACTCCAATCCACCAAGAAAGGCTCTTTAGCCATTGATGAATACCTTCTCAAGATGAAAAATCTTGCAGATGGCCTTCGTGCAGCTGGAAATCAAATCTCAGAGGAGTAACTTATTCTTTATGTTCTTGCTAGTCTTGGAACAGAGTATGAAGTTTTTGTCGTAAACTTAACCTCAAGAGAAAGACTCACTCTTGCAGAGGTTCAATTCATGCTTCAGAATCATGAAATTCGTATTGAAGCAAATCAGGCCCAGGCTACCATTGATCTCCATGGAGCTACAGCCAACTATACTTAGTTCAAGAAAAATCAATCTGGTGGATCCAACCCCAATGGAAGAGTTGGATCCATCAATTTTTGAGGTTGTGGCAGGACCTCTTATGGTGGAAGATCAAACAATGGTGGTGGCAGAGGCTACTTCAACAACAATTGACCTGTGTGTCAACTTTGTGGCTGCATTGGTCACACAGTTCAGAAATGTTACAGAAGGTTTGATATCTCTTACAATGGTCCTGATGAGAACAATGACAACTTAAGTCCAAATCTACCCCAAGCACTTGTTGCTTCAAGTGGAACTCATGATGATGATGCCTGGTATCTTGATAGTGGTGCCTCTCACCATGTCACCCAAGATAGTGCCAATCTTCAACAACAAAACTCCTACAAAGGCAAGGAAAAGATTACAGTATGTAATGGTTCTTCCCTTTCTATATATAACATTGGTAATAGTACTTTAACTGCAAGAAAATCTCTTTTATCTCAAAAATATTCTTCATGTTCTAGCCATAACAAAGAATTTAATAAGTATTTCTAAGTTTACTCATGACAATAATGTCACTGTTGAATTCACTCCTGATTTGTCTTTTGTCAAGGACAATGACTCGAGGATCCCTCTTCTCCAAATTCTATAGTCACTAGATCCATCAAACCTGCCAATATCGACTTTTATGTTACTCATGTTAACAAATTCAGAATTAATTAAAAATTCATTTTGAGAAGACTTAGTTTGATTGTCCAATGGGACATCCTCAAACTCCTTTAGATCAAGAACTCCTTCTTAAGGGTATACTTCCTTCTGTATTGATCACCTTCTCTTCTTTCTTGCGAGTTATTCTTGTTGATCTGCTCAACTCTAATACCACTATAAGAATTTTACAGATTTAACCCTACACAACTCATACACACGAATCAACACATTATTTTTGAAATGTGGATGAAGAGGAGAAACATGTTTTCTTTCTATAAGTTTCCTTTTATTTTTTTTAGTTTCTGAGTTTAACAATACCAATTTTCTTTTGCAGTGATGGACAAACTTCGAAATCAAAGCAAACACAATGGAGTTAAAATTGAAACATAATCAAGTAAAATCAAGAACTTAAGTTGTGCAGAGTAAAGAACAAGGAACAAAGAAAATTTTAAAAGAGGTGAGAGAAGAGAATACAAATTAACATAGTAATTTTACATGGTTCACCACTTGATTTTGGGGCTGCGTCCTTGGTGAGCTACCTCAGAAAAGCTCACATAGAATTTACTATAATCAAGATCAAGATTACACGGTGTCGAGAAGATTCAAAGTCACACAGATTGACTAATAATCTTCTACTTCACACTCAAGTACGAAATTCTCCTTTCTGTACAATTTTTTTCTTTCTAGATCTCTTCAATCCTTTTCTTTCTCTCTCTAACTCTCTTCTACTACTACTCTTTGCACACGAGAGTTTCTCTCACTAGGTTCTCACTCTAGCTTTCTTCTAGATCTAGAGAGAAGAATATTTTCAAGTGGTAAGTCTCTTCTTCTGATCTTCTTTCTATTTATAGATGTAGAGTTAGTTGAGTTGAAATGGTAGTTAGTAAATAACTTAGTTAATGTTGATTGCAGAAGTTGTTATGGCTGTTGAGTCTAGTAGATTAGAATCTAACTGATTTTTTGTTGTATGTTGAAACATATTGGCTTATATGAGGAATTATTTCAACACTTTATATTTTGCCATAACCTTATACATAATAACAATCTACAAATTTTTATAATTTTGGGGCAAAGTACAACTTTACTAAAATATTCTTTTAGAATGCTAAAAATTTCTAGATTTGCACCTCATTACCAAAATGCTCATATCTTGAGCTATGAACACATTTTCAAGAGTTCCAAAGCCTAATATTAGATATTGTTCTACACCTTTTTTTTTTTACAAAATCAGAAATGTTTTGGAGGTCTGACCTATTGAAAGTCAGACCACGAACATTGACAACTTGTATTTTTACAAAAATTACAACTTCAACAATTTTTAATCAAAACTTTAAGCCCATTGATGCATGAACGAATTTACACATAAAAAGCATAAGGGATATATAAAGTTTTGATCATGTATATATGAAATGAGCCATATATATTTTTGTATATGTATATTGCATTTTAATGTAGCGATGAGGTAGATAAATCCATGGTCAAAACAAAATGGTGAAATTAATATATAATGGAATTATGAACGATGGTTTACAGGCTGAATTTCTCCTAGAAGATGTCTTTCGGACTGATTAAGTTGGTCCCCAACATTTGCCAACTCAACTACTACTCCAACTGTATTACCAGAACTACCATCTTTATTAGGACCCACTTGGCTAGACCCATTTGAAGCCTTTCTCATTCCTTTATTCTTCTTGGCCTGCCGAGCCCAATCAACTAATCCATCTTGTATGTGTTCTTCGAAAATAGCTTTCTTGAAGGAACTTCCCATCTAATAATTCAAATTCAACAACATACAATCATATAATAGTAATGAACAAAAAACAGGTACTTAATTGTTTATTACAACTCTTCCCATTCAACTCACCTGTGTGACAATGGCATACAAAGGCAAGGTGCTGTAACTACAAAGGAACTGAACAAATACCCTGAAAAAGAAAAAAAAAATGTTTTTATTAGCTGGAAATATAGTACTTTTAATCTCTACCAAATTTTTTTTATATATATATAAATATATAGAGATATGATTTTGTCCCGAGATGTATTTTCACGGAATGTATTCCGTGATACATTAGAGGGGTCTCAGGGTACATTAAATGAGTGTTAGGGTACGTTTCTATTTTTTAATCCTAATTAGCCCTAGAACAATCTCAGCCGTTAGATCAAATAACTCTCTCATCTGACGGCTGTCGTACATCATGGATTACAGAACAAAATAATATCCCTATATATATATATATCTTTTCACGTACCCAATCACTAGTCGGGGAATGATAAAGCCGATCTGCCCCATTATGCAAGAGTCAAATCCGTATTGAACCTGTGACACATTATATTGAACCAATGATAGATTCAATATATGAGTAGGGAAATAATATTATATATCCCAAAATAGCAACACTACCAAGAAAAATGTGTAGAAAAATGTACATTGCGTACCCAAATCCAGAAGAAAAATGCTAGTTCGAAGGAATTTTGGAAAAGTATGATATGAATGAGTATGAGAACAAGGCGGGGTCGATGAAACCAGAAGTGATCGTCTGATGGTTTAACTACCAAATCGCCTTCAATTGCTACATGTTTCTCAGCAACTTCATGGGCCAATTGGGTAATTACATGCTCCAACTTAGTGCCAACAGCAAGCAGAAGCTAATACATTATTTTTACAATGTTAATTACTAATGCATTATAAATATACTTATATTGGCATAATAAATAATTATATGTATATATATATATATATATGTACTACTTACAAGCAAAGGTACGAATGCCAACCAAAAATATGCGTGCAAACCTGTATATGTAGAAATTCCTCAAAGGTTAATTTCCGGAAGAAAAAAAAAACAAAGTTGATTATTTGTAAGAGGATGAAATAAAATGAAAAAAAGCTAGCTTACCGGATACATTCAGGCACAAAAAGAACACCACAAACAACCACAAATACCAACTGCAATTGATTATTCAAAAGTTTGTGTTAGTTTAGCTTAATTTGTTTCAAAAAAAAAACATTTAGTTTAATTCAAGCGAAAATGTTATGGATATGAATATAATCTATATATATAGCAAGATAGCACTGGTGAATGCTTAATGTTTCATAATAATAATTAACTGTAATGATCACAACACACCTTATCCCAACAACTTTTTTAAAATCAGCTTCAAGGGCACGAATCATGTACTTGTGGAAATTAAATTTTCGGTTTCCCCTGCAATGTGTCTACAATAAAGATTAATTTACTTCAAATTTATCATATACAAAGTAAAAAATATTAGTTACACAAAAAATTTACCATGATAAAGCCTAGCCTAAGTGTCAAATAATCTGCTTCGGTCACAGATCCAAAAATTTGCTTGAAGAATGAATGCTGAAATTTAAGAATCAAAAGTTTATAATCATAATTACACAGACAGAAATGTATGCAACTAATAATAATGAATAACGGCTTAAATTGATTGTAAAGCATAATTATTAATCATCATCATTACTACTCACCACCCAGCCTAAAAGTGATAAATTCTTCCCAATGCCCAAAAAGCGACCCCTGATAAAATCGTGACCTTGAACGTCCGTGAACTTTGTTTTTAGAGCTACATATACATATCAACATAAAAATGTAGCAAGTAGTAGTAAGTACTTAAACTTGAAAAAAAAAAACCAAAAAAAAAAAGCAAAATAGGTACGTACCCTCTTCTGCATTGTTTGTTCCATTTTTTGAGATAGAATCCTCCCATTTTTTCCATTGACGTATCTAGAGAAAGGAAAAAGATTTTAATAATATGTACATGTTCAATGAAATTGAGTATAAATTTAGAGAGATAGGTAGGTAAGATACCTTTATCCCACCAAAAAGAATAGTTAAAGCACAGAAGGTGACATGGACAACGGCTAACACAAAGATGAAGATATGAAGATGGTGGAGTGCTGTAGTGGACAACAGTGGAACCTTTTCCTGAGGACAAAAGCAAAGAATTTATTTATAGACTATCATTAATTTGTCTCTTAATCTATTCTATCTGTTCTTGATTCTTAAATATGTCTTAATTCACTTGTCACATAATAAAAGTATAATTCTCTTGGTATGTATATGTGAAGACAGAGTAAATTGAGTCATATTATAATAAATAAGGATCGAATAAAGAAATGAAAGAAAACATAGTGGAGTAAGACTTAATAGATAGATAATTAATTAAGGGTAATTAGGATTTAAATGTACCAAATCATGCCTTACAAGTTAAAAATTCACGTGAATTATTGGGATGGTTAGATTTAAAACTTTTATCAAAATTCATTCAATTTTACTGTTTCAAAGATTGTTTGTGTACTAAAATATATCTACCAAATCATAAACTCAAATTTGATATGTACTAAATCATACCACTAGAATTTGTTTACTAAAATTAGAAAAAATCCTTAAATCTAACATTAAAAATTTTAACGGCAAAAAAAAATTTAGGAGAATGATTTGTCACCTGTCAAACAAAAAATCCTAATTAATGAAAAATTTGTGTGATGATTAAGATACCTTTTTGGAACAGTAGTCATCGGAACCTGAAGAGGAAGCCTCGGCAAGGAGGCGTGGAACAGTTGTGAAAAGGGTCTGAAAGTGATGAGTAGTTTTAGATGATGAGTCATCTTCGTCATCGCTACAAGGCAGCCACTGCTTGGCATGCTCTTTGCTTATACATATTTTGGCGATGCGGGCTTGGAAAACCGTCAGCAGCAGCGATATGAATCCCAAAAGCATTAACTCTGCAAATTAATACAAATATATCAATAATATTCATTCCAAGGATGATTGATCCATTCCCACAGAGATACAAGTAATTACCTTCTTTGACCTTTTGCAATGCTTCGAACAGAGGCTTTTGGTTCTTTTTCTTCAAATACTGCAATATTATGAGAGATATTAATATTAATAAGACTGAATGGGTGAATATTGAATAACAAGTATAATATATACATGCCTTTCCGGTGTAGTGAATGATTCTCTCAACGGTTAGAGAAATGAAGACGATGACAGTACAAACCAGAGCCACAACCCAGGTGGGCGTGTACTCCAACGTTGTTCCCTCCTCTGTCATCCTTACTTTATTCTCTTCTCTCTTCTTCACTCCTAATCTTATTTCTATTTCATTTACATTTACACTAAAAAGCCAAAATCACTTGCTTGCCTGTAAAGCTACAAACAAAGCCCTGTCTTTCTTTCTCTGTTTCTTTTTTTTTTTTTCTTCTTTCTTTTTTAATAATAAACCAGTCATATACATAATACATATACATATTTTATATTGAATCGACTCGGACTGCGAAAGAAAAAAGAAGAAGAAGAACGCGTACTGGTATTATTACCACAAATACAATAATAATTTGGCCTGGTGGTGGGTAATGGGTTGACTTTGTAATTAAACCAAAATCAATATTTTTACAAGGTAATTAATCTCTTTGGATTTTTCTTTTCGTTTTTAGTTACTTTCTTTCTTTATACATTTTATTTTACAAAGATAGTATCTCCTCATATTTCATTTCAAGTAACCATATATTAATTATTAGTTAGCAAAAAAAAAACATATCTTAATTATTAGTGTGTAGAGAATATTAGACACTCTGTCTTTCTGGATTGATTGACAATGCAATGAACATAAGAATCATCAGTCACGCCTCAATTAAGGCCGACTAAGGAGCCACTACTACTACCCCATTCTTCATTATTAAGGGCCCACCCTCCTAGGTATAATGTTATTGGTGTGTAGTATATAAATTAATTGACGGTGTGTAGCATATAAATTAATTGATGATGAATTACTTTATATATTGTTTTTAAAATTTTTTTTTATAAATTCACGGTTGGGTATATAAAGTAGTTGCAACAGTAATTACAATAAATAAAAAATTTTAAAAATATAAAAAAAAAAAATCTTTTAAAAAGTAAAAAAAGAAAAGCCCCTTAATTAAATTAATTAGATAATAGTGTGAATTGTGCTGCTAGATAGTACAACTGATGCCAAAAAAAAAAAAAAATTACCATACATTAGTCATTACATACGTATCTTTATGAGTTTGTTTCTATTTTCACCTTATTTATTTTGTTTTTCTATTTATATATAGATACATTTTTACAATTAAATATAAACTTTATTAATATTTTTTAAATTACTTTTCTCTTTCTTTTTTATTTTCTTGTACAATGAATTCTTCTTCTTTCCAATATTTAAGTCTTCCAAACTTTAAAGGTGTAGCCTAAAATTATTCTCACATTTCAGTAGTACCATCATCACTATTCAGTTTTTTTTTTTTTTTTTTTGAATAAAAATAGAAACTTCATTAATTCAAATCATCCGAAATCAAAGAAGAGATTACAAAAGATAAAGATAAACTATTAAAAATACGATCAGCCTCAAGAAGAGAGGACTACGCCAAACAATGCGCAACCCTATTAGCAGATCGCTTAACAAAACTCAAAGAGATGTTGTCAATCTCGGCACAAAGAGCCTTACATTCTAAGATGATATGTGTAACACCCTAACTAACTTAGGCGTATTACGTGATTTTTAAACGTACTGTGCAGCTCGTTGCTAATCAACGAGGTTTATGGAAAAACGTGATTAATTAAAATTTTGCTTTTTAATTAAACTTATAAACCATATTACAAAAGACTCGGGATCCCGATTTATAAAATCATTTACAAAAGTTTTAACTGTTTAACTATTACATAAAATTAAAAGTCGTCTAACGACCAGTTACAAAATTCAGCCTTGCTGTCTCGAGGATCGTACGCTCCAGGCCTAACCGCCCCGACATGTACAATCTCATAAGCTCGCTCACGGTCCATCAGCTATAGCCTTGCCTTTACCTACACATGAACATAAACTGTGAGTCGACAGACTCAGTAAGAAAAGCATAATAATATCATACATAAATCTAACTGCCGTGTCCAACACGATACTGAGTCCCGCTACTGCCATGTCCAACATGGTACTGAGCCACTACTGCCATGTCCAACATGGTGCGAGTTACGAACGTTCACGGGGACGGTACTATTGACAAGTATCCTCCGATCGGTCGAGCCGGTCATACTCATTCTTGGTCATACTCCGGCTGTACTCGACGGATAGGTCAATAGCATCGAACCACCAACCAAATGTCGGCTGATCGGTCGAGCCGGTCATACTCCATTCTTGGTCATACTCCGGCACTGTACCGACGTGACAGGGTTGGATGGTTCGAAGCCTATATACATAACTAATGTAATCTAGCAGGCTTCCTACATGCACGCTAAACATGTAATCTACATATGCATACTGTTATACTAATCTTACCTGGATTTCGATTTCAGGTGTGCCGGTCAACCTGACTGGAACTGAAGCTGAGCGGCGGATTACTGGCTCCTAAACCATAAAAATCACAACGCTATAAGTGACACGCTAAATCACTTTCCCGGGGACTAAAACTAGGAACTAAAAGTTTCCCTATCGATAAAAAGCATGGCAATACCCCTAAAAACATAAAAACGAGGAAAACTAGGGTCCCTGAATTTTCCCCAACCGTAGGCAGGTTGCCCAATCGAATTCCGGTTGGAAAATTCGAACCCTCATCCGAGATTCCGGATGCACAACCGAATCGGTTCCTCGCGAGCAGCCAACCAAAATTTTCATAACTCGACCAATTCAACCCCAATTGGTTCCAAACTTTCCAGACCTGCTCTAAACACCCCAAAGAACAAATCTAAGGCCTCAAAACCACCCAGAAAACACATATACAAAAATCACCATTGGAGCTCAAGCTTTGAGTTCCAAACTCAAGCTTGAGCAAATCCACCTAAACATGCATTCCACTAGCTTAATTCTACTCAATCTAGCATAATATCACCTCTGAAAACTATTAGAAACAACAGCAACATCACAGAACAGATTCACAACATTTTCCTTCCAAAAACCACATTTTTGCATAGAAAACTCAAAGCTTTGAACAACCTAACTAACATGCTTCAAACAACTCAATTAACATCAATTAAACATGCTTTGAACCTCAGAAAATAACAACCAAACACAGCAATAATAACAGCCACAAAAGCATGCATTTTACTCAACTTTTTCATCATTTTTCATCAAAGTTCAAGAGAAAACTAAAGAAGCTAACCTAGCTTGAAGATTGCTTAGCTTTGGATGAGAATCCACTAGAGAATCAAGCAAAAATCCACCCCCTTTGCACCCACATGCACAATGAGAGAGAGAGAGGAAAAGAGAGAGAGCTTTGAGTGTGTGAGTTTTGAAATTTCTTTCTAATTTTGACTAAGTGTGGAATTAAAGGGAAAAAGGAGTTTATAAAGCATTTAACATATTATTTCAGCCAAGTAACAATAGAATAAACATTTATTTTTCCATTTCATAAAGTCACAAAAGACAAAATACTAATGGGGCAAAAAGACCATTTTGCCCCTCCACCTTAAAACCACATAAATCATACTAAAGGGGTATTTTTGGGAAATTCTAAATTCCCGGCCATTCCCGACATTCCCAATGTCTAAAACCCGTCCCCAAATTACTAACATACTAAGTTGTGATTTCTACTGAGCCAAACGCCGAGTTCCAAAATACCGGACACCGGAAATGCAAAATATAAAAACTACTGATGACATAATCATGCATTTCTGAATTCCATAAATAACAGTAATAAATTATTTAAATAGCTATAAATAATTTCATAATTAAACATAAACAACTGCTAATTTCCAAATTAACTAAGCGGGCTTTACAACTATTCCCCCCTTAAAAGGATTTCGTCCCCGAAATCTAACTCGAATAACTCTGGATATTGAGCTCTCATATCTGACTCTAGCTCCCAGGTGGCTTCTTCCACCTTACTGTTTCTCCAGAGAACCTTGACCAATGCTATGGTCTTATTCCGAAGGACTTTATCCTTTCTATCCAGGATCTGCACTGGCTGTTCCTCATATGACATGTCTGGCTGAAGCTGAAGACTCTCATAACTGAGTATATGAGAGGGGTCTGAAACGTATTTTCTCAACATTGAGACATGAAATACGTTGTGCACTTCGATAAAGGCTGGAGGCAATGCTAACCGATATGCCACTTGACCTATCTTCTCGAGAATCTCGAAAGGTCCTGTAAATCTAGGGCATAACTTGCCTCTTTTCCCGAAACGTTTAATCCCCTTCATCGGAGATACCCGTAAAAATACATGTTCCCCTACTTGGAACTCAACATCTCTGCGTTTCGGATCTGCGTAACTCTTCTGTCTGCTCTGTGAGGCAAGCATTCTAGCTTTTATCTTTTCTATTGCCTCATTGGTCCGCTGAACTGACTCTGGACCTAGGTATTTCCTCTCCCCTGTCTCATCCCAGTGGATAGGGGATCTACATTTCCTACCGTACAACAGTTCATAGGGAGCCATCCCTATCGTACTCGATAATTGTTGTTGTATGAAAATTCTATTAACGGTAGATATTTACTCCATGAACCCTCAAAGTCCATAACACAGGCTCTCAACATATCCTCCAATATCTGAATTGTCCTTTCGGACTGACCATCTGTCTGAGGATGGAATGCTGTACTGAATTTTAGCTTTGTACCCATTGCCCGTTGCAAACTTTGCCAAAATTTGGAGGTGAATTTCGGATCCCTGTCCGAAACTATAGACTTCGGTACCCCGTGAAGTCTCACTATCTCTCTGACGTACAGTTCTGCCAACTGATCCACTGAAAATGTTGTTCTAACCGGCAGAAAATGAGCAGATTTCGTAAATCGATCCACCACTACCCAGATGGAATCGTACATACCCGTGGTCCTAGGTAACCCGACCACAAAATCCATCGTAATATCCTCCCATTTCCATTCTGGTAGGGTTAGAGGCTGCAACAACCCTGCTGGTCTCTGATGTTCAGCCTTAATCTGCTGACACGTGAGGCATCTCGATACGAATTCTACCAAATTCTTCTTCATACCGCTCCACCAGAAGTACGGTTTCAAATCTTGGTACATCTTGGTGGTGCCGGGATGCAGAGAATATGGGGTAGAATGAGCCTCCTCAAAGATCTCATTTCTAAGTTCCACACTGCTCGGGACACAAACCCTGGCTTTATACAAAAGCATCCCACTATCTGACACTGAAAAGTCCTTGGCTTGACCAGCCAATACCTCATCTCGGATTTTCACTAACTCCGGATCTGTCATCTGAGCGACTTTTATTCTTTCTAATAGATCAGATTGCAGCGTCAAGTTGTGAAGCTGACCTACCACAAACTCAATGCTAGATCTAACCATATCCTCAGCTAGCTGAGGTGAGATCTGAACCATGGTAGCTACTTGCCCGGGACCCTTTCTGCTCAGGGCATCGGCCACTACATTGGCTTTTCCGGGATGATAGAGGATCTCACAATCGTAATCCTTCACTAATTCCAACCAACGCCTTTGTCTCATGTTCAAATCTTTCTGAGTAAAGAAATACTTGAGACTTTTATGGTCGGTATAGATCTCACACTTCTCCCCGTAAAGGTAATGCCGCCAAATCTTCAGTGCAAACACCACTGCGGCCAATTCTAAATCATGAGTCGGGTATCGCTGTTCATAATCCTTTAACTGACGGGAGGCATAAGCGATAACCCGATCGGCTTGCATCAATACACACCCCAAACCCTGTTTGGATGCGTCACAGTAGACTACGAACTTCTCCTTGTCCGAAGGCAAAGCTAGTACCGGAGCAGTAATCAACCTTTGTTTCAGCTCCTGAAAACTAGCTTCGCATTTATCTGACCAGATAAACCGCTGATTCTTCTTTGTAAGCTCGGTTAGGGGCATTGAGATTTTGGAGAACCCCTCCACGAACCTACGGTAGTACCCAGCTAATCCCAAGAAGCTTCTGATCTCTGTCACTGTCTTCGGTCTCGGCCAATCCCTGACGGATTCAATCTTCCCGGGGTCCACCTTGATCCCATCTTTACTCACAATGTACCCTAGGAAGGACACCTGAGACAACCAGAACTCACATTTCTTGAACTTGGCGTAGAGCTTATGTTCTCGAAGTCGTTGCAGTACCATCTGAAGATGTAACTCATGCTCCTCTTCTGATTGAGAGTACACGAGGATGTCGTCGATAAACACAATCACACAGATATCGAGGAAATCCTTGAATACTCTATTCATCGTGTCCATGAATGCCGCGGGAGCATTGGTTAGTCCGAATGACATAACCGGGGAACTCGTAATGTCCATACCTAGTGCGGAAAGCCGTCTTTGGAATGTCCTCCTCTCGGATTCTCAACTGATGATAACCCGAACGGAGATCAATCTTAGAAAAGACCGTCTTTCCCTGAAGCTGATCGAACAAGTCATCGATTCTAGGTAATGGATATTTATTCTTCACCGTCAGCTTGTTCAATTCTCTGTAGTCGATGCACATCCTCATAGATCCATCCTTCTTCTTGACGAACGAACCGGGGCTCCCCAGGTGACACCTTTGGGCCGAATGAACCCTATGTCAAGCAACCCTTGGAGCTGAACCTTTAATTCCTTAAGTTCAGCTGGAGCCATCCTATACGGGGCTTTGGAAACCGGATCCACCCCTGGTGCCAAGTCAATCACGAAATCAATCTCCCGCTGAGGTGGTAACCCTGGAAGTTCTTCGGGAAAAACGTCCAAAATTCCTGAACCACTACGATGTCCTCTCGGCCGAGATGGTGTCTGGCCGAGTGGTGTCCACCACCACGGCCAGAAACCCTAAGCACCCACCGTGCAACAATTCTCTCGCTGACATAGCCGAGATCACCGGGATCCGAGATCCCTGAACTGAACCCACAAATACAAACGGTTCTTCACTTTCCGGTTGGAAGACCACCATCTTCCTTTTACAGTCAATGCTCGCCGAATATTTAGATAGGAAATCCATTCCTAAAATAATATCAAATTCGACTAAGCTCATCTCTATCAGATCAGCGCTTAACTCTCTACCATCTATCCTGATCGGCATAGACCTAATCCACCTATTGGAGATAACCAATTCTCCGCCAGGTAACAGGGTTCCAAACCCTGATTCATATCTATCAAAGGGTCTACCCAACTTACTAAAGACTACGGGCCGCCACATAAGAATGTGTAGCCCGTAATCAAACGACGCGAATATAGCGAGTTGTTAATAAAAAGGCGACTGTGACTGCGATGGGTGGCATCCGCATCGGCTGCGTGATAGCGAACACCCTGGCTGGAGTGGGTATCGCTGGAGCTCGCGGTGCCTCTGGTCGGAGCTGGGGACATTCCCTCTTGAAGTGTCCGGGCATGCCACAATGAAAGCATCCCTGACCTTTGCACTCACCCCGATGGTGCCTCTTGCAGCTAGGGCACTCGGGGTAGGAGAATCGGGTCTCAGTACCACCAGGACGACTCCCTCTGTTCTGGTTCCCCCGGAACCTCTTGTTCTGACTCGAGCCGCCGGAAGCAGTGGGTGCCCTCTTCCTCTGATCAATGGCCGAACCACTACTCCCCCTGCTATAGCCTGATGCAGGAGGGGTAGGAGCTCCGCCACTCACCGGAGTACTGGCTGATTCAGACATACACCCCACTGCGCCCTCAGCTCGCAGTGCCTTCTCCACCATCTGAACATAGGTGGTGCTGTCGTCGGTGGTGATCATCAGGTCATGCCTGATATTGGGATTCAACCCGTCCAGATATTTCTCCTTCTTGCTGAAGTCGGTCGGCACAATTCCCGAGGCTAACCTCGCCAACCGATCAAACTGAGTAGTATACTCAGTGACGCTCATGTTCTCCCGCTGGGTCAGGTGAACGAACTCTTTCCTCTTGGCGCTTCTGACCGCCTCATTGTAGTATTTCGCATTAAAGAGTTCCTGGAACCTTTCCCAGGTCATGGTGGTGACGTCATGGATCTGAGACACCATGTCCCACCAGACCAATGCGTCCTCCTGGAACTGAAACGTGGCGCACACCACTCTGTCGTTACCGGTGACACCCATGAAGTTCAGTATCTTGGTAATCACCGTCAGCCATTGCTCGGCTTTCATTACATCCGGACCTCCCAGGAATACCGGAGGTGCTTGCTTCCGGAACCGCTCATACAATGGTTCCAATCTATGGGCCGCCACCACTATCTCGGCACAGGCGGCGGGCGGGTGCCAGCCGGAACTATGGGCACAGAACCTGCAGGGGCACCTGCTGTCTCGGCCTACGAATCTCGAGGTCTTGTTCTTCGATCCGGCTTGCATCTCCGCAAACCGTAACTCCCGATTCGGGGCTCCCCGATCGGGCAGGGAGCCTGGGCAGCCTGTGGCGGGTTCTCATCACCCCGGCCACAAGCCCTGCCTCGGGGACCTCTGCCTCGGCCCCTAGCAGGTGGGGGAAACTGAGCTCCCTGTCCTTGGTTCGACCCTACGGAGTTGCCCTGACTCCTGGTAGTCCGCCTGGCGTCCATCTAGTTAGAACCGCCTGCGAGACCAAGAGTTGGCATATCAGGTCGTATTCAAGGCGAGCTTACTAATGCCGCTTAATTTGGAAATTAAAAACGAAACATGCGCCTATTCTACTATCGCTACTAACATGCTTCCTAACAGCTTTTCTTTTCATAACCGAATAAAATAAACTACTAAAGCAATAAAGGCTTACCGAACCGTGAACCGAGCTAAGCTGGCGATGATGATTGTACATGTCGTGACGATCTTCTAAGACAACCCGGCGGCTACGATACCAAATTGTAACACCCTAACTAACTTAGGCGTATTACGTGATTTTTAAACGTCTTTGTGCAGCTCGTTGCTAATCAACGAGGTTTATGGAAAAACGTGATTAATTAAAATTTTGCTTTTTAATTAAACTTATAAACCATATTACAAAAGACTCGGGATCCCGATTTATAAAATCATTTACAAAAGTTTTAACTGTTTAACTATTACATAAAATTAAAAGTCGTCTAACGACTAGTTACAAAAATTCAGCCTTGCTGTCCCGAGGATCGTACGCTCCAGGCCTAACCGCCCCGACATGTACAATCTCATAAGCTCGCTCACGGTCCATCGCCTATAGCCTTGCCTTTACCTACACATGAACATAAACCGTGAGTCGACGGACTCGGTAAGAAAAGCATAATAATATCATACATAAATCTAACTCGCCGTGTCCAACACGATGCCGAGTCCCGCTACCGCCATGTCCAACATGGTGCGAGCCACTTCTTGCCATGTCCAACATGGTACCGAGTTACGAACGTTCACGGGGACGGTACTATTGACAAGTATCCTCCTGATCGGTCGAACCGGTCATACTCCGCCTTGGTCATACTCCGGCTGTCTGCGACGGATAGGTCAATAGCAGAACCACCAACCAAATGTCGGCTGATCGGTCGAACCGGTCATACTCCGGCTGCTGGTCATACTCCAGCCTGTACCGACGTGACAGGGTTGGATGGTTCGAAGCCTATATACATAACTAATGTAATCTAGCAGGCTTCCTACATGCACGCTAAACATGTAATCTACATATGCATACTGTTATACTAATCTTACCTGGATTCCGATTTCAGGTGTGCCGGTCAACCTGACTGGAACTGAAGGCCGAGCGAGCGGATTACGGCTCCTAAACCATCAAAATCACAACGCTATAAGTGACACGCTAAATCACTTTCCCGGGGACTAAAACTAGGAACTAAAAGTTTCCCTATCGATAAAAAGCATGGCAATACCCACTAAAAACATAAAAACGAGGAAAACTAGTGGTCCCCGAATTTTCCCCAACCGTAGACCGGTTGCCCAACCGATTCCGGTTCGGGAAAATTCGTAACCCTCATCCGAATTCGGTTCCTCGCAGTACCAACCAAAATTTTCATAACTCGACCAATTCAACCCCAATTGGTTCCAAACTTTCCGGACACCTGCTCTAAAACACCCCAAAGAACAAATCTAAGGCCTCAAAACCACCCAGAAAACACATATACAAAAATCACCATTGGAGCTCAAGCTTTGAGTTCCAAACTCAAGCTTGAGCAAATCCACCTAAACATGCATTCCACTAGCTTAATTCTACTCAATCTAGCATAATATCACCTCTGAAAACTATTAGAAACAACAGCAACATCACAGAACAGATTCACAACATTTTCCTTCCAAAAACCACATTTTTGCATAGAAAACTCAAAGCTTTGAACAACCTAACTAACATGCTTCAAACAACTCAATTAACATCAATTAAACATGCTTTGAACCTCAGAAAATAACAACCAAACACAGCAATAATAACAGCCACAAAAGCATGCATTTTACTCAACTTTTTCATCATTTTTCATCAAAGTTCAAGAGAAAACTAAAGAAGCTAACCTAGCTTGAAGATTGCTTAGCTTTGGATGAGAATCCACTAGAGAATCAAGCAAAAATCCACCCCCTTTGCACCCACATGCACAGCCGAGAGAGAGAGGAAAAGAGAGAGAGCTTTGAGTGTGTGAGTTTTGAAATTTCTTTCTAATTTTGACTAAGTGTGGAATTAAAGGGAAAAAGGAGTTTATAAAGCATTTAACATATTATTTCAGCCAAGTAACAATAGAATAAACATTTATTTTTCCATTTCATAAAGTCACAAAAGACAAAATACTAATGGGGCAAAAAGACCATTTTGCCCCTCCACCTTAAAACCACATAAATCATACTAAAGGGGTATTTTTGGGAAATTCTAAATTCCCGGCCATTCCCGACATTCCCAATGTCTAAAACCCGTCCCCAAATTACTAACATACTAAGTTGTGATTTCTACTGAGCCAAACGCCGAGTTCCAAAATACCGAACACCGGAAATGCAAAATATAAAAACTACTGACGACATAATCATGCATTTCTGAATTCCATAAATAACAGTAATAAATTATTTAAATAGCTATAAATAATTTCATAATTAAACATAAACAACTGCTAATTTCCAAATTAACTAAGCGGGCTTTACAATATGGCCATAAGGAGAGACCATACTTTTATTACTTTGAACATCAGAAACCACCCGCAAACAATCCGATTCCAAAATGACCCCCTCCCAACTGTTGGACTTTATCCAACTCAAAGCTTCCTTAATCCCAAATGCCTCCACCTCATGCGGCTGCAGCAAGCCAATTTAAAGCACAGTCTTAGCTTGAAGAACCAAACCAGCCGCACTTCTAGCCACCATTCCCACCCTAAACCGCCCTTCGGAAGCAAATAAAGCACCATCAACGTTAACTTTAATGTTTGGAAAATTTGGAGGTCACCATTTCTCACTGACAACCATTGAATGACTAGGAAGAGATTCTTTTTCGAACTGTTGTGCTTTGCATCAGTCCGAATAATTCATCTTAGCAACATGAATTACCTCTTCACTCGACGGAGAAATTGAGTTCCAAACTACATCGTTACGCATCTTCCACACTGCCCAAAGAGTCATGGCCGCTTCAATACTCTCAACCTCACTCCATTTCGACAGACCTTCCTCAAACCAGCTCCTAAAGAGCATTACAGCAGGAGCAACAATCGGCACATTAGACTGCTGCCAGCAGGAACGTGCGAAATTACACCGCACCAACACATGGAGAGCGGTTTCAGGAGCAGCCGAACAAAAGGGACACAAACTATCAACGTGCACATGTCTAATAGACAAAAGGAATCTCGTCGGAAGGCAGTTCGCACTCACCCGCCAGAGAAAATTAAGTACCTTCGGAGGCACTTTAAGATTCCACAATCTCTTCCACAGATCAGTAGGGACATTAAGATTGATATGGCCATGAGACTCTTGTTGATGCCTATAGGCACTCTTCACCAAAAACATGCCCTTGCTATCTTTCAACCAATACCAAACATCTTCCCTACCAGCTGCTGTAAGAGGAATACGCCAAACCAGCTCTTTGTCACGATCATTTAGCACATCTGAAATGACTTCCTGATCCCATTCAAGTTTATCAATTTGCATCAGCGCATTTACCATCTTCCCTTGAAGACTCGGGCTGGATGTTTCAATATATGTATTAACATCGTCAATAAGCCAAGGTTCATGAAGAATACTAACCCGAGACCCATCACCAACCAAACGCCTTGCACCAGCACGAACCAAGTCTTGAGCTTCCAACACGCTACGCCAAATGTAACTCGGGTTACTGCCTAATGTAGCAGTAAGAAAGTTACCAGAGGAGAAATACCTAGCTTTAAAGACTTTTGTAGCTAAAGTATCCTCACAAGACAACAGCCGCCACCCTTGTTTGGCAAGTAAGGAAATATTAAAATCTCGAAAATCTCGAAACCCCATACCTCCATTAACTTTATGGGCCGTGAGCTTGTCCCAACTCAACCAATGAATGCCTTTAGTGCTATTCGACTTCCACCAAAATCTACTTATGGCACTCTCAATTGCTTGACAAGTTCCCACTGGAAGAAGGAATAAGTTCATAGTGTATGTTGGTAGTGCCTGTACCACCGCTTTAATAAGGACCTCCTTACTAGCTCTAGAGAGAAACTTATTGTCCCAAGTTTGAATCCTTTTTTGAACCTTGTCCACCACAAAACTGAACGCCGCTGTTTTATTCCTTCCAATTGAACTAGGAAGGCCAAGATATTTGCTATTTTCTTCAGCTTCTCTAATACCCAACCGATCACAAATGGTTGCTTTCATGTAACTAGTTGTATTGGAACTGAAAAAAGCCGAAGACTTTCCAAAGTTCACCCTCTGTCCCGAAGCGTTAGCAAAGATCTGAAGCATCTGTTGAACATTAATAACCTCTCTCTCAGTAGCTTTGCAATAAAGAAAGCAATCATCAGCGAAAAGCATATGTGACACCACAGGAGCACCATTAGCCACTTTGCACCAATGAATAAGCTTCCTTTCCTCATAGCGTTGAATAAGAGCTGACAATCCTTCCGCACAAATAAGAAACAGATACGGTGAAATAGGATCGCCTTGACGAAGCCCCCGACTTGGTATAATAGGTCCAATAGTATACCCGTTACTCACAATATTGTATTGAACCGAAGAGAGGCACCCATAAACAAGCCGAACCCATTTATCACTAAACCCCAATCGAGATAACATAGCCGTCAAAATATACCAATCCACTCTATCATAAGCTTTACTCAAGTCCAACTTCAACGCCATACAACCGTCCCTCCCAACTTGCTTCCGCTTAAGATAGTGAAGAACCTCATACGAAACCATAATGTTATCAGTAATCAATTTTCCAGGAATAAAAGCACTTTGATTCAAAGAAATAATCCCAGGGAGTAATCCTTTCAATCTATTAGCTAGCACTTTAGTGATAACTTTTGCAACAACATTACACAGAGAAATAGGCCTTAATTCACTCATGTCATCAGGCTTTTTCTTCTTGGGAATCAGTGCAATATTGGTATCATTCAAACCCACCGGCATCTCCTCAGTCATGAAGAAATTCTGAACACAAGCTACCACATCCTCCCCAACAATGTGCCAATACTTTTGAAAAAAATTTGGGTTCATTCCATCCGGCCCGGGAGACTTATCGGGATGCATTTGGAATAATGCATCTTTGACTTCTTGAGTTTCAATGGGTCTAATTAGAAAATTATTTTGCTCCTCATCAACCTTGGGAACAATACAACTCAACACTTCTTCCCAATTACCAGGCTCGGCCGAAAACATTCTTGAGTAATAATCAAGCATTAACTCACCCAAGCCAGAATCCCAATATTTCAAAACTCCCATATCATCTTTTAAACAAATAATATTATTATTACGTCTACGAGAAGAAGCCTTTGAATGGAAAAACTTACTGTTTCGATCACCATCTTTGAGCCACAATTGCTTCGAACGTTGGCGCCAATAGATTTCTTTCTGGTTAAGAGTTTCAAACAGCTGAAGTTTGGTGTCCGAATACATTTGTTTCCCCTCAATATCACACCGACCTTTAAGCACTTTAAGGTCATTGTTGCACTGCTTAATTCTTGTTGAAAAGTTCCCAGCAACACTACTCCCCCAAGCTTTTAAATCCTGGCCGCATTGATAGAGCTTTTGTTGCATTTGCGACCCTCCCGAACGACTCCAACTATCTCTAATGATCGACTCACACTCCTCCATCCGAGTCCAATAATTTTCGAAACGAAAAAAATTTACCCCAGCCGGTTTTACATGTTGCAGCATATCCAAGAACAACAGAGAATGATCCGAAGGAGAAATCACCAAATTGAATAGTTTTGCTTCAGGATATCGAGTCAACCACAGAAAATTCACCATAGCCCGGTCTAGTCTAGCCTCTATCCACTCAGGGGTGTCTCTACTTTTTTCCCAAGTAAATTTGTGCCCAAGCAAGTCAAGATCACACAATCCACAATGGCGAACCGTATCTTGAAATCCATCCAAAAGCCAAGTCGGGTAAGCTCTTCCTCCCTTCTTTTCAGAATTATGCAAAATGTTGTTAAAATCACCCATAATACACCAAGCATCTTGAAACCGATCATGTAGGGTGCGTAACAACTCCCAAGAATTTTTCCTAAGACTCCGATTCGGCTCCCCATAAAAGCCAGTAAAGCGAAATTTAGGATAGCCCTCAAAATGAACAAAACAATCGATATGGTTCACAGAGAAAGAATCAATCACCACTTCTTCCTCAATTTTCCACAATAATGCCAAACCCCCACTTCTACCTTGAGCTTCAACAACAAAACACCCTTCAAAACCTAACTTCCTACTCACCATATTAACTTTCTCCTTGTTACTTAAAGTCTCACACAAAAATAACACCTTGGGCCTTTTTTGGTCAATCAACTCTTTAAGGAACTGAATGTTACATGGCGGCCCCAGCCCACGACAGTTCCAGCTTAAAATTTTCATAATGTTTGGCGAGCCCCCATACCAAGGCCCGCCACTAAAGAGTTTTTTGGGAGTTCACTACCACTATGGGCCTGCCCCACGTGACCCACACTTTCCTCACCACCAACCTTTCTTTTTTTTATTATCATATATAGCCACTTCAGAATTACCACCAATCACTATCTCCTTTTCTTTATTTTTTCCATTTTTTGAAACATTGACTTCACCCTCATTACTTCTAGCAATATCTCCTTCCAGATCACCTTCCATCATATCATTAAACATAGCATGATCCTTTCCATTATTGTGCAAAATTTCCTGAGCGTGACTTATGGCCAAACCAACTAGAGGATTAGTTTCCATATTAGACTGGTTTGAACTATGACCAGGTGCATTGTCCCCGGAGTTTGCCACCGGCGTCCACCCTCTATTCCTCAGCCACCTTGCTCCGATATTCTTATACGATCTTTGTGGCATAGCAATCATAAACTCACCATAAGGCTTCATAATCTGATCAAGAGGTTGCTGGAATAACCGACTACAGAACTTGTCTGAATGGCCAATTACACCACATATGAAGCAAAAAGTAGGGACTCTTTCATACTTGAAGTGAACCCAAAACCAGCTACCATTTTTGTGAGTTAGCTTCAGTCTTCTTCTTAGTGGCTTCCTAATATCAAGAGTAACCCTTACCCGAAGGTAATCCCTCCAAACACCGACGAAATTCTTAGGATCATTCTCTAACAACTTCCCGATAGTATTTCCTACCCCTCGCACCGTCACTTCTTTCATACATCCCGGTTTAACATCATGTATTTGAACCCATATATCAAGATGATTTAAATGAAGAGAATTCGAATCCCCTCCCACCGGTAGTCGTTCTATAATTAATTGCATCCGATCAAACGTCCATTGACTCCCATTGATGACTCTTTGAATGTCCACTTCATGATAAAATTGAAATAAGAAGCGATTATCTTCAAGCTTTTTGACAAACATTCCCATTCCCGGTTGCCATAACGAGGCTAAAATGTTCTGCATTTTTTCGAAATCTATCATACGATTCGACAAAAATCTTCCTACAAGACACCATCTGTCGTCGATCCCCTCTTCCTCTCCCTCATGTCCGATTGTTAGCCCTGCCAAATCTTCTTCTTCAATCTGAAAACTAAAGACATCTTCCCTGCCTCCACTACCTACCCCACTTGAACTAGCCATGAAAAAAATAATCTAAACAAAACACACTCTTCAACTGGATAAAACAAGAACAGGACAAAAACTCTCACACCATGTCAATAGACAGGACATTGATGGAAAATATTGGAAGTTGGTTACTATGGTCCGCAAACTTTTACAAAATGTATGATTTAGTTTCATACGCACACAATTATTAGTAGTAGCCCTTCTAATTAGCCCATTCACTATTCAGTTTAATTTCTCTCAATATTATACTTTTAAAATCTTACTCAAATTGACTTCACTTTCCATGGGACCACCACAATACGAAGCTACACTATTATAAAGTAGACTTTTTAGTATCAATTTGAGGAATTATTTTAAAAAAATCAATATTAAAAATCACCCCAACTGTAAGGTGTTAATTCATAATTAACACTTATAATAAATTTTAAATATCTGTTAGTAAACTGACACTAAAAGAATAACTGAGATCAAAAAATTAAAATATATATATAGGGCTGTTCAGAAATGATCCAATCCAATGACAAACCGACCGATCCAATGTCAACCGACCGCTAAAATTGGATATCCAATCATGATTGGATTGGATCGGATGATATTTTTGAAAATCCAATATTGGATCGGTCGGTTCTTGGATGACATGTAAATCCAATGGATCCAACCGACCGATCCAATCCAATAATCATCCAATACCATCCAATATTAAATTAAAAAATATATATTATAAATTTATAATATTAAATATATTATATTTTAAAAACCAAAATAAAAAAATATAAAAATTAAAACATCACCATCATTCACGTCAAACCCCTGTCTCTATATATATTATATAATTTATATTTATTTTATTACATATATAAGAAACATTTAAAAAAACAAAACCCTAAACAGACCCCTCTCTCTCTATCGTATTCTCTCTCACACCTCACCCCTCTTTGAAGCCGCATGCTGCCCACTGCCCAGAGAGTGGACGATGACGTGATTCGCTGCCCAGCGATTTGACGACGACGGAGACGACAACATCTTCTCCCCTACTCGCTGACGACGATGATCATCTCCTTCGGGAGTCGCCGACGGCATCTTCACCAACGACAGAATCGACACAGCTCCTCCCTCCCCAACGACAACACAACTCCTCCCTCTCCAACGAAGACACATCTTCTTCCTCGAAAACGGCAGCAAGCAACTCGGGTCATTTAACTTTCTCTTCTTTTTCATTTTCATAGTTATGCCCAAAAATCAGTGAGTTAATTAATTCTTCCTGGCTGTCTCTTTCAGTAGGATGTTGTAGTTGGAGAGTGATTGTGTGTTTTTTTCTCTTTTTGTTTTCTCTTCTATTTATATTTCTTTTTTCTTGTCTAATCGAACATAAATATTAATAGTTATTATATGTAAATTTTTCAGTTAGTGTCTGTTTGCAGTCATAAACTTTCTATTTTATATTCAAAATACTGGATTGAAAGCTTGGGAGAATTATTTATTATCTTTATATTGTTATTTCTATGGAATTTTTACGCATTTTTACGCTATTGTTGTTAATGATTGATTCTTCGATAACAGCCAGCAGTTGTGGAACCTTAAATTCATAGTAGGTTTTAGGTGAAAAATTAGGTTTTACTCTTGGATTGGATGGATCCAATCAATCCAATTTATGTTGGATTAAGAATATTGGATGGATCCAATCTAGTCTAAAAAATATTGGATCAAAAAGGTTGGATGGATCCGATCCAATACAGGGTTCCATCCATTGGATGGAACTGATCCAATCCAATGTTTCATTGGATCGGTTCGGTTCGGTTGAGACAACAGTATTGGATTGGATCGGTTGGAGAAATCCAACATCCAATGTGTAATTGGATTGGATCTGGATGGGCCCAAAAATATTGGATGTGATCCAATGAACAGCCCTATATATATAAATTGAATACAAGTGTCAATTATAAATCGACACTTAAAAGTCTTAAAATATATATATTTTTATTTTAGTTATATCAGATTTTTTTATTAAAAGAAAATAAAATAATAACAAGGGGTATCCAAAATTTCAAACCTAATCATACCATAAGTAGATTTTTAGTTTGGGAGAATTTGGATGGGAAGTTTATTGTATGTGTGTGGAAAAGGTGTGAAAATTGAGAGAATATAAAAAAAATTGATTGACAACAACTTGGAAGAAGAAAAAAGAAAGAAAAATTTGACAATCAGTGTCAAATCTAGAAAAAAAGATAAACATAAAGTTGTTGCATAATATCTCTCATGCAATTAGAAAAAAGGGTATTGGGATTGTGTGAAAAATATTTTGGGTGACATGATTGGGAGAAGCTTATGGTATATTAAAGCCTAAATGACCATTTCAACTACCTTTACCCTAAGCCTAACATTACAAGCCTAGAAAGACCTTCTGATTCTTAGTTGTGCATTAATCTATATTAGTGGAGAATAGTAAGTATTGCAAGCATATGGAATTTTGGGTTAGTAGATTGATGATTGTAATTGGCATGCATAAAGTGGTTTAATTGTTAGTTAATTGCATTCTATGGTTTAATTGTTACATGCATAAGTGAATTTTTTTCGTAATCATGTTATTGAAGCTACTTGAAAATTACTCATGTTTTGGAGATTGACTTGTTTAATGTTTATTTAGTGTTTTACTCGAGGACGAGTAAATGTTAGAATTATTATAATGGACTAATACAATCATAGGTTAAATTCCATAATACACAATCATTAACTATGTGCCTAATGTTACTCATAACCATAATGGGATGGTTAGCAACTTAATTATGTGTTAGAGGCACATGAGAGCACCCTTAATACTATAGTTGGCCCATTAAATTATAGTATACCATAAAAGACCTCAAAAGCCCTATTAGTTAATAACCCCTTAGGGTTATAAGGGTAATAACATGTGTATATATATATATGTGTGTTATGTGTGGTAAGAGGTTATTAGAGTTTGTATGGTAAAAGGCAAAGGGGTTAGCTCTACAAGTGCTCTCTCTAGATTTTGCTCAAGGATTGGTGGTGATTCTCATTGAAGACATTGAAGGATAATGGCTCACATGGATGGTATGGGAGGTATGTGTTTTACTGTGTTTGATGCTCTAAATAAATACTTGGATCTTGGATGGTTGTAAGAGCATTATTGGATTAGTAATTGATTATAGTGATTACAATGCTCTTGCTTGATTATTTTTCAACAATTGGTATCAAGAGCCAAAGTTATTGATTTTAGGGCTCAATTTTTTTTTTCACAAACCCATTTTCTCAAATCTAAAATTTGTGATGATTTTTCGGATTAATGTATTTAAGGTTGTGTGAATATGAGTATTATCCTCTAAATGTGTTCATATATGTCTTGGAAACAATCTTTTATATTTTTTATTGAGATATATATGAGATTTAACAATGGAAACCCATTTTGGATTCATCATTTTATGATGTATTATTTTGTGTTTTTTGAGTAAATGGGTATTGGAAAATGATAGAGGATTAAAAATGAGACAAAACGCCTCAAACGGCGTCGAATTTGGTGGCCGGATGTGGGAGATATGGTCGGGTCACGGAGAGGTCACGAACTGGGTCGCGTGACCCGAGTTTCAGACCCACGGTCAATTTCTGGGCGAAAGGGACGAAGAAAAACGACCTGTCGTTTTTCAGCCTTCGGAAACGACGTGTCGTTTTTGGTATTTGGGAACATCCAAAAACGACGTGTCATTTTTGCTTATGGTATCTTTCCCAAAACGACATGTCGTTTTGTGTCTTTGGATTCAACCTCAAAAATGACTTGTCGTTTTCTTGTCCCCAGAGGTTCCTGTTGGGTTATATGCCCTAAATAAAACTCTATTTCAATGTAATCCAGATTATTCAATATCAATAAAGTAACAGAAGTATTTTTCATTCATTTGTGTATGTTTTGGTTCATTTAATCAATTGTTTGTCTATTTGATTTATAAATTCATCCAAACCCCTTTTCACATACTTGATCATGTTTATTGTGTTGTCAACACAGTGGAAAGTAAACATGACTATGTGAATAAAGTATTCCTAGATTTATCAGAACACTGGGTTTTACTGATATGACAATCTACAACAGAGTTTACTTGCATTTGGAGAAATGTTATGTTCTTTCCAGAACATAGGTTAAAGTAAAGCTCAGGTTGGATGCATGGAGTATGCATTGGAATGGACCGATATTGAACTTTGAAATAGATTTTTGAAACTTACCGTAAATATCTATTCAATTCAATATCATAAGTTGATCCTAGATCACATGATCGAAATCCTGATATGGTTAGGCTCAATTTCAAGAGTGTTATTCGTGTTCTTTGATTTGTTAGTTAAGCTTAATTTTTGGTAAGGGCAATACATACATTTTGAGAACACGGTAGTGCGATTGAGTGGGAGCGCTAATATAAATATGGAATCTATAGCTTCTATCTGGCGAATAGTAAGCAAAGGGTGATTTCCTTCGAGCTTAACCAAACGAGATAAATGATTGAGTACTCATTTCACTTAGTTGAAATATCATTTATACAGGGTTAAGTGTTTTAAGGATAAAATACATTGTAGGGTGTTACGGTAATTTAGTCCCTTTACAGTGTAAATTATCCATATAGAGGATCATTGATCACATTAGGATTATAACAATGGATAACTAATGATGTGTCTATATGGTGGAACATATAGAGCATTCTATATATTGAGAGTGCAATTCTGAGTTCTATGTGTGGATTCAACGAAGAATTAATAAGTCAGTGAATTTAAGTGGTAAATTCTAGATCTGCTTATTGGAAGCTCGGATATATAAACCCATGGTCCCCCCACTAGTTGAGATAATATTACTTGTAAGACTCATTTAATTGATTTTAATTAATCAATTAAAATTCTCAAGATAGACTGTGTCTATTTGAGAATTTATCACTTATTAAGGGCAAAACAGTAAATAGAGATTTTGAAGGGCATATTTATTAATTAGGAAACTTTAATTAGTTTTATTATTAATAAAATAAATGACAATATATTATTTGATAATTAATTTTAATTATTAAATAATTAGATTTGACATTTATGTGGTTGAACAAAGGAATTTGCAGTTTTTGACAAAACAGGAAACTATCAATGTAGGAAAAGGAAAGTTGGAAAAGTGGCAAGCCTTATTTCTACAATGCCTAGGCCGGCCACTCAAGCTTCCTTTTCTCTTTGATTTTTTCAATATTAAATGTCAATTAATTCAATCATAGCCCTGGGTGGTCTTCTATAAATAGAAGGCAAAGGCTTCAGTATTCAACACAACTGATACACAACATTATTCTGACAGAATTTTCTCTCTGAAAATTCTCTCTGAGCCGCCACCCTCTCTCTCTCTCTATTCCTTCACTGTTTCGAAATCTATAAGTACTAGAGTAGTGCCCACACACATCAAGTAATACCTCAATCATAGTGAGGAAGGCTGTGTAGAATTCAGAAACAACAAAGAAGGACTATCCGGCTCAGATCTTGATTATACTCTGCTACAGAAAGGAATCAAGGGTTAGAGATCTAAGTGGGAGGAGACATATATTCCGCTGCACCCAATGTAAGATTTCTGATACTCTTATGTGTTTAATTTTCTATCGTTTTAGAAGTTTATATTTAGGTTGTTAAATCAACATACTTGTGAGTAGATCTAAGTTCCTGGTAAAATAACTTCCAACAGTTCCCGCGAACGATGGTCGTTTGCCGTCCTGCGCATGTCGTTTTGTCCAAACGACACATCGTTTCCGTCAAACGACATGTCGTACGGACACATTAAAAAAAAAAAAAGGTAATTCTCAGGTCGCGTGGGGGCGCGTGCGTGGCCCATTTTGGGCCATTTTCCACCATTTTCATATTTTTTAATTCTCTATTAATTTTTGGTATGTAAAATACTAATTGCATGAATTTTATTCATATTTGGTTGATAATTTTAGTATTGTAGCATAAATTTTGTAATTTATTTCAACAATTAGTGCTTATTTTCTTGCCTATCGTAAGATTAAGCATGGAAAATTGTTTGGTGATGAGCAACACTTAAATATTAATTTATTTAAGTATTGTATTTTCCTTCAAATAACTTTGAGATCTTTATAAGTAATTAATTATCCTATCGATGATGGTTGCTTACTAAAGATGCTTAACATGGTGAAGAAAATTATTAAGTATTATGAATCACAATTTATCTATCCTTTCGATAGTGAATTAATGTATTTGATTATAATATTTAATAGATTGTTCTTACCTGTGTAAGAGTTCCATCTTGTTAATTTGTCTGAGAACTCTAGCATGCATAATGATCATTTGTTATTTTGCGATCATTTATTCATGAGAAGAGAGCACAAATGACATGATTATGTTATAATATGCATTTAATGGTTATTGCTCTAGTTTCTCATTAGCTTTAAGTAATCCAAGAACCTCTACCATGTTGACGCTAAACAGAATTAACCACACGCAGTGGGTAGAATCTCTCATGATGAATTTGACTCTTATGAGAGTGGATTTGGCCTTGAGAACTGATGCACCTCCGAAAGCTACTGATGATACCACTGAAAAGGATAGAAAGTCCTATGAGGATTCGGAGCATTCCAATCGTTGTTGTCTGATTCTTATGAGGTATCACATGGATAAGTCCATTGGTGATAGTGTTTCCCAAACTGTGATTGCAAAAGATTTTCTCAATGCAATCAAGGAGAAGTACAAGAAATTCTCAAACAATGAGAAAAATGAATGCTTGACTTTGTTCCATCAGACTAATTATGCTGATTCAAGTGACATTAGATCTCACATTGACAAACTGATGGGTTGTTACCAAAAGCTCAAGGACATGGGATTGGATCTTGGTGAGGATTACATGGTGTGGTTTGTGATGGAAACCATTCCCTCTCAATTTGATTCGATCAGATCAAGCTATAATGCTCAAAAGGAGCAATGGACCGTTGAGGAGATGACTGCCATTCCTGCTAAGGAAGAGGAGGACTTGAAAAAGGGAAAAGCAATAAGCATCTCCATGGTAACGAACCCAAGCAATTCTCAGAAGAGAGACTCCACTTCCAACAACTCTAGTGACCAAAAGTCCACTTAGAGAAGAAAGGCAGTAACAAATCGAAGAAGGCCGAATAGTTCGAAAGGGTACGTATATATGGAAGACGATACTAAAGTCAGGATAGAGTTTTGGGACTGTTAGACTACAGTTAAATACAAGATATTTTCTTGGAATTGCAAGTTGTTGCTTACTTGCCCTCTATTAGGAGGAAATTGAATTCTGTATCTATTTTGGATAGACTAGGTTATAGTCTTCTTTTGGAATCGGAAATCTGATTTTGTATCGTGACTCTATGAGGGTTGGTAATGGAAGTTCATGTGGAACTTTATATATAAGCTTGATTTATATGATGCTGTTTCTGCTACTTCTCCCTCTTGCCTTTCTTCTTCTTCTCTTAATGTTGTTGTTGGTTCCAAACGTGCAAGATTAGAATTGAAATCTTTTGTGCTTTGGCATAAACGTTTGGGCCATATTTCTAGAGATAGAATGGAAAGATTGGTGAAAGATGGTGTACTTCAAGATCTCGATTTCTCTGAATTCACTGCCTGTGTTGATTGTATAAAAGGGAAAGTTAACTGCTAAGGTTAGAAAGAGTAAGTCAGATAAGTGCACAGATGTATTGGAGCTTATTCACACTGACATTTATGGGTCCTTTGTTCCACCTGCTATGGGCGGCTATAAATACTTTATTACCTTCATTGATGACTTTTCCAGATATGGCCATATTGAGCTAATTAGTGAAAAATATGAATCTTTAGATGCCTTTAAGATTTTCACGGATGTTGAGCTTCAAAAGGGAAAGAAGATTAAAGTTATCAATTCTGATAGAGGTGGAGAGTATTATGGGCGTTATGATGAAACTAGAAGGAACCCCGGGCCGTTTGCCAGATACGTGCGGAAACGTGGCATTGATGCAAGATATATATATAATGCCAAGTACACCCTAGCAGAATGAAATTGCTGAAAGAAGAAATCACACACTGCTTGATATGGTAAGTTGTATGTTAATTCATTCTAGTTTACCATAGTTTTTATGGGGTGAGGTATTAAGGATGCTGCTTACATCTTGAATCAAGTGCCTAGCAAGTCGGTTCCAAAGACGCCATACGAGTTGTGGTCAGGCAAGAAATCGAGTTTGCATTACTTTCACATTTGGGGATGCAAGACTGAGGTAAGGCCTTATAACCCTAAATCTAATAAGCTAGATTCGAAGACTATCAGTGAGAGTTTTGTAAGCTACACTATTGGTTCAAGAGGTTCTAGGTTCTATTGTCCCTCTCACACCACTAGGGTGATGGAATCAGACCGAGCTGTCTATTTTGAGGATGAATTTGGTTCAAGTCAAGGGTGAAGAGAAATTGTATTCAGGGAAGAACGTGTCTATGTCCCTGTACTTGTTGCTTTCGCTTCTGCTTCCGCCGCTAATCCTACTTATGATCCTATGATTGAACAAGTTCCAATAGAAGCTCATGGTGAACCTTAAGATCCAGTACAAGATGAAAATCTTGATTTGGGGAACGATGAGGTTGTGGTGAGAAGATCAGAAAGAGCTTGTAGGCCTGTTATTCCTGATGACTATCTTGTCTATATGCAGGAACATGAGTTTGATGTGGGAGATGTTTTTGAGCCAGTCAGTTACCAAGAAGCAGTGAATAGTCCTAAATCTGCATTGTGGGTGGATGCAATGAAAGAAGAATTGAGTTCTATGTCACAAAATGAAGTTTGGGAGTTGGTTGAACTACCCAAAGGTTGTAAACCCATCGGCTGCAAATGGGTGTACAAGATCAAACGTGACTCAAATGGGCAAGTAGAGAGGTGCAAGGCTCGACTTGTGGCTAAAGGCTATAGTAAGAGAGAGGGCATTGATTTCAAAGAAACTTTTTTGCCTGTTTCCACCAAAGATTCGTTGCGAATCATTGTTGCTATAGTTGCCCATTTTGATCAAGAACTCAAATAAATGGATGTAAGGACTGCCTTCTTGAATGGTGACCTATTTGAGGATGTGTACATGACTCAACCTGTAGGTTTTGAGAAGTCTAGCGAAGAACACATGGTTTGCAAACTCAAGAAGTAGATATATGAGCTTAAACAAGCATCAAGGCAGTGGTATCTCAAGTTTGATATGATTGTCAGTGGGAGAATATGGTGGATCAATGTATATACATGAAGGTCAGTGGGAGCAGTTTCATTTTCTTGGTACTGTGTGTTGATTACATCCTTCTTGCATCTAACAATTCTGACCTGTTGGCTGACACAAGACAACTCTTTTTTGACTTTTGACATGAAAGACCTTGGCGATGCTTCTTATGTGCTTGGGATTCAAATCCTTCAAGATAGGGCCAATGGTATTCTTCTTTTGTCTCAGAAAACTTACATTGATCATATCTTGAAAAGATTCAACATACATTCATGTTCTTCTGGGAAGGCACCAATAGTGAAGGGTGACAAGTTCTCAAAGGCCCAATGTCCACACAATGATAAAGAGAGAGATGAAATAAAAGTTTTTCCTTATGCGTCACTGTTTGGTAGCCTTATGTATGCTCAAGTATGCACATGCCCTGATATTTATGTTGTTGTTGGCGTGTTGGATAGGTACTTGAGTAATCCCAGACTTAGCCATTGGAAAGCGGCTAAGAAGGTCATGCGGTATCTTCAGGGTACCAAGGATAATATGTTGACCTATTGGCGAGCTGACACTCTGGATATAGTTGGGTTCAGTGACGCTGATCATGCGGGATGCGTGGACGATAAAAGGTCCACTTCAGGCTACATTTCTATGATGGTTGGAGGAGCTGTATCGTGGAAAAGTGTCAAGCAGACACTCACAGCTTCATCCACAATGGAGGCAGAGTATATGGCGTGTTATGAGGCTACTTGTCAAGTAATATGGCTGCAGAATTTCATTTCAGCACTAGATGTTGTAAACTTTATCACGAGGCCGCTGAAATTGTATTGTGATAATTCTGCAGTAGTAGATTTCTCTGATAACACTAGAAGTACTTC
Source organism: Cannabis sativa (assembly GCF_029168945.1). Taxonomy (NCBI): domain Eukaryota; kingdom Viridiplantae; phylum Streptophyta; class Magnoliopsida; order Rosales; family Cannabaceae; genus Cannabis; species Cannabis sativa. The sequence continues at coordinate 399,404 of NW_026870039.1, forward strand.
TTGCTCAAAGCATATTGATATAAAGTACTATTTTGTTAAAGAGAAAGTCGTTAAGTCCCTCATTTCTATCGAGTACATGCCTACCACTAGCATGTTAGCAGACCCATTAACGAAAGGCTTACCTATATGTGTGTTTTTAGAACATGTTGCCCGAATGGGATTGTTGGAAGCCTAGCTTGTTAAGCTCAGTGGGAGTTTATTATTTATGTTTTGGACATGCTAGGGGTGTACATCAAACCGCTCAAACCGCTCAAACCGCCCGCACCGCAAAAAAAATGCAGTTTGAAATTCTTCGCGGTGCGGTTGCGGTTTGAACTTTTTGCAAACTACGAGGTGCGGTGCGGTTTTAAATTATTAAACCGCGATTCAAACCGCACCGCACCGCATCTTTTAAAATTTCAATTTTTATATTTATTTTATTAAGCCTATACATATGAGCCCAACCCAAGCCTATAAATCTTAGTGCAAAATTCATAACTCTTCACAAACCCTCTCTTCTTAGCAACAAACCCAAGCCCATACACGTGTATTAAAATTTAGAGTTGGAAGTTTGTGTTTGTTTTATTTTTAATCTATTGATGTAAGTATGTTAGTTGTACATTTATATTGTTGTTGGAACTTAATTAGTTTCAAGTTTGTTATTTTGATTTAGGTGTATTGTTGAAATTTTAAAAAGATTATTGACTTATTGTTGTTGTTATAACTTTTAGTAGTCTCAAGTTTGTTGTATTTTCTCAAGTGTTTTGGAATAATTATATTAATGATACTTTAATTATTTTATGATGATTTCAAAAAAAAAATTGTGATTGTTCAAACCGCATAAACCGCAAAAACCGCACCGCACCGCATCATTTTTTGCGGTTTTTTAGTATCGCGGTGCGGGTGCGGTTTAGAAAATTGGAAAAACCGCATGTGCGGGTTGGTTTGAAAAAATGGTTAAAAACCGCACCACCCGCACCGCGAACACCCCTAGGACATGCTAGTATTTTGTACGGATTGCTTATGGCTTGTGTTTTGTTAAGAACATGCATTATGATAATGAAGTCACTTTTTTATTGTTGTTACATATGTAAGCTTATACATATATGTTGTTGTTCAAGGAAGTGACAGGTACAAAGCGAGATGAATGCGCATAATCTCAATTTTGTTGTACCTCATGCATGTTTGGATTGATTATTGATGATTTTTTTGAATTGAATGTCTACAAGGTCAATTCATACATGATATATGTATCCTCTAGATATGATGTTATGTATGTTTTATTTGATTACCTTTATGTGAGATAATAGACATTATTATGGTGGCTTGATTATATTGTCCAAGTAGGAGAATGTTAGAATTATTATAATGGACTAATACAATCATAGGTTTAATTCCATAATACACAATCATTAACTATGTGCCTAATGTTACTCGTAACCATAATGGGATGGTTAGCAACTTAATTATGTGTTAGAGGCACATGAGAGCACCCTTAATACTATAGTTGGCCCATTAAATTATAGTATACCATAAAAGACCTCAAAAGCCCTATTAGTTAATAACCCCTTAGGGTTATAAGGGTAATAACATGTGTATATATATATATGTGTGTTATGTGTGGTAAGAGGTTATTAGAGTTTGTATGGTAAAAGGTAAAGGGGTTAGCTCCACAAGTGCTCTCTCTAGATTTTGCTCAAGGATTGGTGGTGATTCTCATTGAAGACATTGAAGCATAATGGCTCACATGGATGGTATGGGAGGTATGTATTTTATTGTCTTTGATGCTCTAAATAAATACTTGGATCTTGGATGGTTGTAAGAGCATTATTGGATTAGTAATTGATTATAGTGATTACAATGCTCTTGCTTGATTATTTTTCAACAGTAAAAGCTTAGTTTGGGGGAATTTGTTAGGTTATTTTTAGTATTAATTTTAGATTAAGTTTAGCATATTTTTAATTGAGTTTTAATCGTGTTTGGATCATTTTTACGCTTGTTATCTTTTATTTTTGAAGATTTAAAATAAAAGAAGATTAGAAAAATATCAGAGAAAAAGATGGGAAAAAAGATAAAAATATCTCACAAAAAGATAATATTTAAAATAGAGAAAACTGTGCAAGAAAATAAAGCTGTAACTTTAAGCCTGAATTCGACTATCTTCTGATTAGATTTTGGAAAAAGTCAAAACATAAAAGTTCTAGATCTCTCTTTTATCTTTCCGAAACATCTTGAATCGTCCAATTCCAAGTATTATCGAGAGAGTTGTGACCAATATACTATCAGTCGACGCAGTAGAAAAAATATCTCGTCTGAGGTTTCCCAAAAATTTAAATCCGAATGGGAATTTAAACATGTGTGTTTTTTTTCCATATTTTTAGGCCTTCTATGCCTATATAAAGTGAAGAAGGGAGTTGATTTCATCAAGCAATTTCAGAGAGAAAAATAAGAGAGAATACAGATGTGAAGTGGAGAGATCAACTGTAATATTGGAAGCATTCTTCAGAGGGTTTTCAGCATTCTTCTCTTCTCTATTTTCATCTCTTTTCTTAAAGTTAATATGTGTGATTGTGCTCTCATGAACATGTGTAGCTAAAAACTTTATTAGGGTTAGATGGAGATTGTTTAACATTGTTTTATGGTTTTAATATGATTTATTTTTCCCCTAATTTCTATGTATTCTATTTTATTTGTGCTTAATTACTTTTAATTGCCTGATCACCAATTAATTGTCTATGATTTTGATGCGAGATTTGACAAGTGAGTGTCAAATATGCTATAGTAAAATAGAACTGAATTTCGATATAGGACGAGAGTACCTATATGGTTTAGATAGCTTATAGGGTTTTTATGCTTAATGCCTGTTGCATGTTAAATTTATCACGAGAGTAGAAAGTTTGCATGTAATTAAGATTTAATATATCTGAGAAGACTATAAATTACCTTAGTAAACCTGCTATTGCATAGAAATTAATAATAGGAAGATAATCATATTATGCCATAATCAATAGAAACAATTGAAATCGAAGCCCTAGTTTTTATTAACTGTCAATTTTCTTTAGTTATTTGCTTCTTATTAGTTTTCTTATTTTAAATTTATTCCTTAATTTTTATTTAACCAAATAGAATTAAAAATTTAATTTTAACCTACTTAACTACAATCCCTGTGGGATCGACCACACTCTTGGTGAGTTTACTACTTGTAACGATACGTACACTTGTGTGTGCAAAATATCACAACAAGAACTAAGTCGTAAATAATCGTGACATGCCGCAAAATTATTAATAGCATGTAGTTAAAATAGGTCCAACATTTTAAAAGAAATATATGTACCCAAATCGCGAATGAAATCACAAACTGTTACGATACAAGTCGCAAATTAAAAAGTAAGCATAAACATAAAATTATTGCAGATGACATCGCATAATATAGCAAAACAAGTCGCAAATTAGAAGACAATTTTTTAAAAAGCACTATACTTCGACAAATCGCGAATGAAATCGCAATACGTCGCGAAATAAGTTGCGAATAACTAATTCAACTTTTAAATCAGTATTTTTACTGAATTAACAAAAAAAATCTTGCAGAACAAAAAAGAAACATACCTGAGTGTTGAACAATAGTGCAATGTCGGTTGCCTTCACATCTTGTTTTTGCTAGCCCTCCACAGCTTTCCAGTTTACCATTATGGGGAACTTGATCCCACTGTATTGAGCATACTTCTTGCCCACTTTCTCTATGGCTTCATATGTCTAGTACTGAATGACAGGTACATAGCCACTAATGGTGTATTTTGCCTCCTAAGCAACCTTCTTCCCATTCTTCTTGTCAACATTATCCTTGTAATGTTGCATATTCTTATTCAATGTCTGCATCAACTTACGAAAAGCATGCTCACCCCACAGATACTTGAAGAAGAATTCAAGATTGTTAATAAATTTTAACATGTCAGGCCAAACTTGGACATTTTCCTCTTTTGATACTAATACACCTTCAATGAAAGCAATCAGTCTAAGCTTGTAGGCATCATCTTTTACTTCGTACCTCTGTAGTTGGAGCAATAATGAATCCAACTGCACATAACTTTTCCCTTCAAAATACGTCCTGACTAGATGGTCTTTGGACTTGGCTTCTATTTCTTTCTTTATAGGGGCACTACCCATAGGTAAGCCGGTAATAACTCCAAATTTTATCCGCCCAAATCTCATGTCATTTTTGCCTACATGAAACCAAACCTCATCTTCCTTTTCATTATCAACTTTCATCTTCCATAAGAGGAGGCTGTGGACCAAAGCGTCAGAGAAAGTCAACTCTCCAGCTTCCCAGAGGTGTCAGAAAGGGCTAGCCTTAATTGTATCAATCAACTCAAGCTCTGTAAACTTGACTTTGATATCTCTAAACCTATTTGTACCCTGATAGGTAAGACGTCCTATAAAATGCTGAGAAATTGGACGTTTAAGTTCAGGAGCCATCTGCAAAATTGTAAGAAATTTCGTTAAAAATAATAATAAAAAAAAGAATGAATATCGTAACATGTATCGCAAATATGTCATGAATCATCGCAAAATAGAATTACAGATACGTGGCCTAGTGTTTAGCGATATTTCACGACATGTTGGCGGCATATCTTGCGATACAATTAATGATGTATAATGACAATATTATCATGGGATATTTCATCCAACGTCGCCAATCATATCACAATACATCGTGAAACTATCACTAAACAACTAAAATTTAAAAAGGCACATCTGACCAAAAAGAACTCGTAAACACGTCGCAACATGTTGTGAAACATCGCTAATAGAAAAAACTACCATAACATTTTGAAAAGAAATCAAAATATGTCACGAACAATATCGCGACATGTCAATAATTGACTGAAAACTCAAAACTCGAACAGGCGTCAGTGAAATTCAAACAAAAATACAAAAATTGAACCTAAAACAAACAAATTTCCTTACGATGAAGCATAAACAAAAAAAAAACCTAAAAACCCATTTAAAATTTAAAAAAATTTAAAAAAAAATATTTTTTTTTTGCAATTTTAGATGTGTGTTTGGAGTTTCACGATTTTAAATTTGGTTTCACGATATCGATCTGGGTCTGGGCTTGGGGTTTCGTCAAATGTGGTGGTTTTGTTGGGCTCGTTGGGTTTCATCGATGTTGCATCCGGTGGTGGCAAATGGTTGTGGCAATCGGGTTGGTGTGGGTTTAGGGAGTTAGAGAAAGATAGATAAACGAGAGAATGAGAGTTAGAGGGAGAGTGAGAGTTTCAAATAGGGAGGGTATTATTGGAATTAAGGGTTTTTAGAGTATTAAATTCTTATATTGTTTGGGATAGAATATTAAAAGACCTTATGCTTATTTTAAGCATGTATTAAAAAATTTCCCTTTAGTAACTAATTGAACAAACATAATTAATAATTAAATGTAGTTTAAAATAAAATTAATTTTGATGAATATTTTATAAGAAAATAAAATATATTAATAAATAAAATAAAATTATGTTAGTATCAAGTTATAAGTAATTTATTATTATTTTTAATTTATTTTTATATTAATCACAACTGTTTAATAATAATCAAATGACTAAAAATAAATCTAACCATTATAGTTAAAATAAAATTAATCTTAATTAATAATTTTTTAAAAATAAAATAGAATCAGGTTAGTATCAAGTTATAATAATTTATTATTATTTTTAATTAACTTTTACATTTATCCATTCAGTAATGATCCAATGATTAAAAGTAAATGTAATCATCATGGTTACATATTTGATGTAACCATTAAAACTTCTTTCATATATAGTAGAATCTCTATCCAAGAATACACTTGAAACTAAGTAAATTATATTCTAATTGAAAGGTTATAACTAAATAGAGTTTTCAAAACACCAAAAATATTAATGTAACAATAATAACAATAAACTATCCTTAATATTACATTATAATAGAATTATTTTTGAGTAAATATAATATTTATACATGTATTATAATTTTTTTTAAAAAAAAAAATATTAATTTTACATAAATAAATTTATATTAAATATATATTTTATTGAGATGTAATTATTTTTATATAAAAGTATACTTTATTCATATGAGACTTAGAAAATGTATTTATTTTTATTTATAAGTGACTTAAATTGAGATTTAATTTTTTTATAATAAATTTGAGATTATTTTATTGAATAGATTATTATTAAATAGAACTTCTATTGTATATATATAATATTAATTATAGTATTTCTTGTGTAGAGGTGAACCATCAAACTAGGTAGGTGGATACCATATGTCATTTTCTCCTCTGCTACTACATCAAATATTGTAACTAATTTCCTTAAAATTTATGTATATATTGCAACTAAATTGAACTTTTGTTAATGTGAAAACTTTTGTTCCTAACTACTAAATTGAATTATTAATCATTTGTTTACAAGCCCAACAACTCCTACGTATGAACACAATACGGGTCTCGTTAAGCAATAATTGTGGATTGAATAATAACATTTACGTAGTCTATCCCTATTTATTATTTAGAACTAGTTAATACATAGGAACAGATCAACTTTACCAAAAAAAAAATCATAGGAACGGATCAAATAACTTCACCTGAGCACCACAACACGAGTCAATTTTTTTTTTTAAAAAAAATAGAAACAAAAATACTACTTATGATAGAAATTCTTCACAATTAATTTTTGAAAAGTTTTACAGAATATGCAGTTTTATTATTATAAAGAAAAATATCAACGTCTTTTTTTCTTCTGTTTTGTATCTTATTAGATATACCATGCATAGTAAATTGGGCTGGACTTTGCTTTGCTGCTCTTACTCCTGAGATGGAAATGGGCCTGGTCTATTAGAGTGGTAGAAACTAGTTGGGGTTTGATAGCTAGCTATATTTATATATGTTTTGAAAATGAATAATTAGATAAGACACTATTTTTTTCTGAATTTTTACATAAAATGTCATTTTTTTTTTGTTTTTCAACATTTATTCGGTACCATAATTTTAGTTTTCAATTTTACCATTTTTTTTAACTTTTTATACGGTTTTTTTTTTAAATAATTACATCATATACGGTTTTTGTTTTACTCATTTAATTGCCTACACGTTTCTCTCTAATATGTCAAATTTTAATCACTTCCATGCCATTTACCATTATCTAACTCACACTCCATATTATTATTATATTTTGACTTTCATATTCTACATCATTCTCATCTTCCTCTTCTTTTTCTTTTTGATCATGGAGTTCTTACCTTTTTTTTTTTTTTTTTTTTTTTTTTCTGCTTGTTGTTTCTTTGATTTTTCCTTGTTTTTGAGTAATGGTTGTTTCTCAATCTCGTTCAAGTTCATTGTCCCCTTCTCCTAAGAAACCCAAAAAAAAATCTATTAAAGAATCTAAACCCAAATTAGTTGTTCAAACTTCTTCAAAACCCTCTAAACATAAAACTAAAGTTGTGGCTTCTGCTGGTGAGCCTTCATCTGGTGATGCTAGGAAAGCTAAGAGGAAGAGGATTGATAATGATGATGATTTTGTTTCTATTCGTCCTAAAAAGGTATTTTTGATTTTTTTTTTTTTTTTCTTGTTGATCTGTTGTTTTCATGTTATTGTTCATTTTTTATTTGACTGTTATTTTGTTTGTTTATTATTTGTTTATTTCTTTAATTTTTTGGGTTTATGATTTTTTTCTATGTTGTTTTTATGTTGTGGGTTTCAATCTGATTGTTTTTCAACTTATTATTCTATGTTCTATGTTCTTAGTTTTTTTGTTTATTTTTTATTTTGTTCATATTTCTTCAATTCTATTCTAGGTTCTATATGTAGAGATTTTTTTTTTGTATTAAGTTTTTTTCAATGTGATTTTGTTCAATCTTTGCTAGAAATTTGTTTTTATATACATTGTGATTGTTTTCATATGATTTTGTTATTTTGTTGTTCAATTATATGTTTTTGATTGTTTTTTTTTTATTTTTAGGTTGTTCTGTTTATCTATTGTTCATTAGTTGTTCATTTGATGTAACAAGTTCCATATCCATTTTTAAATAATTTAATTTATATCCTCTGTTTTTTTTTTTTCTTTATATATTGTTGTTTTCTTGAGTTTATAACTTGTTTATTTTTTTTTTGTTAGTTATTTTTTTATTTATGCATAGTTTATTTATGTTTATTTTCATAGTTGTTGTAGTTTTTATGTTTAATTGATTTTACTATTTTGTTTTTTTAGTTATGGGATAATAAATTTTGTTGATTTTTCATTAAAATGTTGTTGAATTTTTGTTTAAGCAAGTTTTGTCGAGCATCAATGGCTGCTCTGTTTTCTTTTTCAGTCGGACGAGAATGCTTAAGGTGTTGAAGAAGTTGAAACCGTATTTTATGTAATTTAGATTACACTTACCGTATATAAGTTGTATTTTGGGGTGTAACCGTATTTTTGTTAAATTTTTCCTATTTTAGTGAAATTGTGAAAATTTCCCTTCTTTTTTATAAAAAAAAAATATATTTTTACGTTTAAAGATTTTTTTTATATATTTTTACAGTTTTTCATAAAAATAATACGAAAACAACAAGAAAACTACATGAAAATAACATCTAAATAATATCAAAACAACAACAAAAAATAACATACAAATAACAAAAAAGCAACAACAAATTAATAAGAGTACAACATAAAAGACCGTATTTTCTGTAAATAAAATAAAAAAAAATCATAAAAATATTTAAAATTACGTGAAATCTTATTTTTATAATTTTTTGTTGTTTTTGTGTATATGTGAAATGATCCCTTTTGGAAATTACACAAATACTTCCACACGGAAAAAAAATACAGAATCTAATTTTTTTTTTTTGGATCTTACAAAAATACTTATTATTTTGTTATTTTTATATTTTCATCAGTCACATTTTTATTTTTTTATTTTTAGAGTACTAATTTTTTAAAAAATATAGTATTAAAGTTTCAAAATTACAAAAATATAGTGCTTCAGTAAAATAAAAAAATAACTTAAAAACAACTCTAAAATAACTTAACAAACTGTTGACGCAGTTTTTCGTCAACTGATCTAAGAAGATCGTAAAATATATAGAGGACTGCAATGAATTAAACTTGACTAATAAAACCGCAATAAATTAAATTAACACCAGAAATTTATATTAGTTCACTCCCCATATCGCGATGGTAATGGGTAGGGGTGTTCGCGGTGCGGGTGGTGCGGTTTTAACCATTTTTTCAAACCAACCCGCACATGCGGTTTTTCCAATTTTCCAAACCGCACCTGCACCGCAATACTAAAAAACCGCAAAAACCGCACCGCAAAAAAATGATGCGGTGCGGTGCGATTTTTGCGGTTTGAACTATCACAATTTTTTTTTTGAAATCATCGTAAAATAATTAAACTATCATTAATATAATTATTCCAAAACACTTAAGAAAATACAACAAACTTGAGACTAATAAAAGTTATAACAACAACAATAAGTCAATAATCTTTTTAAAGTTTCAACAACACACCTAAATCAAAATAACAAACTTGAAACTAATTAAATTCCAACAACAATATAAATGTACAACTAACATACTTACATCAATAGATTAAAAATAAAACAAACACAAACTTCCAACTCCAAATTTTAATACACATGTATGAGCTTGGGTTTGTTGCTAAGAAGAGAGGGTTTGTGAAGAGTTATGGATTTTGCCCTAAGATTTATAGGCTTGGGTTGGGCTCATATGTATGGGCGTAATAAAATAAATATAAAAATTGAAATTTTAAAAGATGCGGTGCGGTGCGGTTTGAATCGCGGTTTAATAATTCAAAACCGCAAACCGCACCGCACCGCGCGGTTTGGGAAAAATTCAAACCGCAACCGCACCGCGAAGAATTTCAAACCGTATGTTTTTTGCGGTGCGGGCGGTTTGAGCGGTTTGAGCGATTTGATGTACACCCCTAGTAATGGGGCTATATCTACTTGTATTTTTATTGATTAGATCCAGCACACCACAGTTATGTTCTCAAGAGTGTGTGGACAATAATACAACAATGAATTTCTAGATAAAATTCGTATCGAGATTTATGAACGCAAGACTCATGGGAGACTTAATATTCACAAATCTGATCAATATTGGTGGTTGTATAGTTCTTGGGAACAATAAGCCAATAAAGTATAAAAAAGAGATGTGTATCATGGTGTTTGAGGTCTTAGTGTCGACTAAGTATGGTGGACTCAATGAAAAAGATGAAGAGTAAGTATGGTGTTCTTGGCTGTCGTCAAGTAGGTCTCAAAGAAGGGTTTCAAAAAAAGGATCCTCTACTTCAGTCTCTTACCTCTCATTATATAGGTTGTAGGGTTTGTAAGTAATCCCTCACATGTAGGGGTGTCTTACTAACAAATCTCGTATATCATCTTTTTTAATGAAAAAAAATGACAAGAAAATAAATATCTATAAAAATCTCATTGTTTCTTGGCCAAAATCCCACAAACATTGGGAAATGATTATTTTCGGTTGAGGATTTACCAATTTAAAATGGGGTGACAAGGGATGTCACCTCTCAGCTAGGACTTCATGATATTAGTGATGAGTATTGAAACCATGTGATTTGGGATGTCAGTGTTCGCATATAATGTCACATGGGTTGTGGTAGTGTCCTCCAACACCCCTCACTTAACTACACTATTCAATTCCCGAGTAAAATATACCAAACTCTCTTGTGAGCTAATTTTGGACTCGATAACTTCAGAATTGAGCTATAACTATCAAAAACACTTAGATCCATGTTGAAATTATCTTTCCAATGCAAGTTCAACCAAGCCATTTGGATAAAAATTGAGAGAGTTATGCTCATTTTACTGAAGGTAGTTTATGTTGTCTTGTGCCAGTTGCGAGCACTGACATGGCCAAATGGCAGTGCTCGGCCATGCATGTTCTTGTTGGAAATATTTTACCAGGATCTAGATTTACTACCAAGTATGTTTTATTAACATCCTAATATGAATTGTAAAACAATAAAATAAACACATAAGAGTTTAAGAAAACCTTACATTGGGTGCAGCGGAATATAATGACTCCTTCCATTCAGATCTCTAGCCCTTGATTCCTTTCTGTAGGAGAGCATTATCAAGATCTGAACCTGGATCTCTTTCTCTCCTTCTTGTTGGTTGAATTTTCCACAGTCTTACATACTATGATTGAGGTACCACTTGATGTGTGTGGGCACTACTCTATCACTCAAGGGAATTTCGAAAGTTTAGAGAGGAAAAGAGAGAGGGGTGGCATAGTTTTTTTCTGAAGGAAAAACAATGTGCAAAGTTATGAGTTTCCTGAAGCCAACACTTTCTATTTATAGAATGCCCTCTAGGTTTAGGTTAGAATTGTGTGGCATTAAAATAAAGAAAAATTAAAATGGTAAAAGCCTATGCATAGTGGGCGGCCCATATAAGGAAATTGGGCCTCACTTTGCAACTTTTCCATTTTGTTATTTCTCATTCTCATTTTCTCAAAAATGCCAATTTTCCAATTTAACCATTTAAATGCCAATTCTAATTATTTAATAACTTAAGAATAATTATTAAATAATATTGTCATTTAATATATTTATTAAGTTAGACATATAAAATATCTTAATTAATAAATAAACCTAGAATCTCTTTTCTTTACAATTTCGCCCTTGCTGAGTGAAAATTCATAAAGTAGACATAGTCTAACTTTTAGAATTGTAATTGATTAATTAAAATCAATTATCTGAGTCTTACAAGCAGTATGGTCTCAACTAGTATGGGGACCATGGGTCTATATAACCGAGCTTCCAATAAGTCGAATCGAATTTACCAAGTAAATTCCCTAACTTATTAATTCCTTATTGAATCCACTCTTAGAACTTGGAATCGCACTCTCAGTCATATAGAACGCTCTATATGTTCCACGATATAGATACGTCATTAGTTATCCATTGTTATAATCCTAATTTGATCAATGATCCTCTATATAGATGATTTACACTGTAAAGGGATTAAATTACCGTTACACTCTACAATGTATTTTATCCTTAAAACACTTAACCCTGTATAAATGATATTTCAGCTAAGTGAAATGAGTACTCCACCATTTATTTTCGTTTGGTTAAGCTCGAAGGAAATCATCCTTTACTTTCTATTCGCCAGATAGAAGCTATAGATTCCATATTTATGTTAGCACTCTCACTCAATTGCACTACCGTGTTCCCAAAATGTACGTATCACCCTGACCCAAAAGTAGGCTTAACTAACAAATCAAAGAACACGAATAACACTCTTGAGATTGAACCTAATCCTATCAGGATTAAGATCATTTGATCTAGGATCAACATGTGATATTGAATTGAATAGATATTACGGTAAGTTTTAATATATCTAATCAAAGTTCAATATCGGTCCCTTCCGATGTATACTCCATACATCTGATACTGGTAAACTTTGCCAATGTCCTGGAAAGGACATAACCCTTTTCCAAGGTGTAAGAATACCTATCGCTGATTATACCATGTCAGTCTAAATCCAGTGTTCTGACAAATCAGGGAATAAACTTTCGAACATATAATTAAGATTATATTCCACTGTGCTGACAACACTATAATCATTAACAAATTCATATGTTCTGGACTTAAATAGAATTCATACATTATATATATAATCATGAAATAAATCATGTGAACCATGCAACATAAAATGTTGTTTCTGATCTTTATTAATAAGTAAATCTGATTATATTGAAATGAGTTTTATTTAGGGCACAAAACCCAACAGTTCTCGGACCCCTAGGGGTGTGTTTTGACTTGTTTTTTGAGGGTGAGTCATATTTTGGGGGTCCTAAGATCCCAAAACCTTATTTTGACGTCTGAAATCCTAACGGGAGATCATTGCCACTAGTTGAAGCTGGAAAGTTGCAGTGGTCGTCGGCCATGGCTTGTGGGAAGCCATGGATGGTGTTTCTTGCTTATTTCAGCCATATGGATGATATAAAACTACTTTGGTCACATTAGTTATTGGTCAATTGCTTAGGAGAGCACTAACACCTTTTTTGCCAAAATAAGTGGTAGTGGTTGCATAAGGGACTTATGAAGCCTTGGGTGACTTTTCTCACTTGTATTTGATACATGGATATTGGAAATACAACTTGGCCAATGAAACTCCTTTCCTTGTGTAGTGCCCGATAGGGCTGAACATCGGGCGGGTTTACCGGGTTTCGGGTTGGCGGGTTTCGGGTTCACGGGTTTCGGGTTCAAAAAATTGAAACTGAACCCGGACCCGATAGGGCACAGGTTGGCGGGTTGGCGGGTTTCGGTTGGTCGGGTTTAGTGGGTTGGCAGGTTGACCCGGTCAACTCTTTAAAAAAATTAATTTTTTATTGAAATAATTATTTTTTTTATTTATTAAATTAAGCATATATAATATAATAATTTGTTCATAGTATCTACTATTGAAGAAAAAAGGCATTAATCAATCCAACCAACAAACAAATAACCTATTTATCAAAGATTCAAATCAAACTTCATATTCATGTTCATGAATCATGATAAAAGTGAAAACTAAAATATTTCAAAATACATCCATATCCAATATCCATAGTCCATAAAAATCTAAAGTCCATCTTATATATATAAAAACAGTAATAAAAAAAATATATAATATATTTATAAACCGAGTTGGCGGGCGGGTTCGCGGGTTCAACCCGAAACCCGGTACCCCTAAAATCTCAACCCGCCAACCCACCCAAAGGGTACCGGGTTGAACCCAACCCGCCCAAAACTTTTTTTTAAAAAAAAAAATTTGCGGGTTCACCAGTTTGGGTTTGGGCGGGTTGCTCGGGTTCAGGTCAAACTGTTGGAAATTATTTTACAAGGATCTTAGATCTACTCACAAGTATGTTGATTAACACCCTAAATATGAACTTTCTAAAACGGTGAAATAAACACATATAAAGTTTAGGAAACCTTACATTGGGTGCAGCGGAATAATATGACTCATTCCGTTCAGATATATAGCCCTTGATTCCTTTCTGTAGCAAAGCATTATCAATATCTGAACCTGGATCTCTTTCTCTGAATTTTTGATGCTGAAACCTCCTTCTTGCTGAAAGTCTTTCTTCACGATCTTCCTCACTATGATTGAGGTATCACTTGCTGTGTGTAGGCACTACTCATACACTAAGAATTTCGAAATCTCAATGAGGAAGAGAGAGAGAGTGGGTTCGGCCAAAGATAGGGAGAGAGAAGGCCCAGGTTTTTCTCTAAAGGAAAAATAGAAAATTTTAAGTGTAATTTTCCTGAAGCCTTCACTATCTATTTATAGCATTCCACTAGGGTTAGGTTTGAATTATTTGGCATTAAAATAATGAACATATCAGTTTAAATTCCCTACAAAAGTGGTCGGCCCTATTAAAGTGGATTTGGGCCTCACTTTTTGCAATTTTGCAGTTTTATCTTTTCTGCATCTGATTTTCTCAAAAACGCCAATTTTCTAATTCAACCATTTAAATGCCAATTCTAATTATTTAATAACTATAAATAATTATTAAATAATATTGTCATTTATCATATTTATTAATTGAACCATACAAAGTATCATAATTAACAAATATGCCCCTAAAACTCTTTCTTTACAATTTCGCCCTTACTTAGTGAAAAATTCACAAATAGACATAGTCTAATTTGAGAATTATAATTGATTAATCAAAACCAATTACATGAGTCTTACAAGCAATATTATCTCAACTAGTGCGGGGACCATGGGTCTATATAACCGAGCTTCCAATAAGTAGATCAAGAATTTATCACTAAAATTCTCTAACTTATTAATTCTTCGTTGAATCCACGCATAGAACTTAGAATTACACTCTCAGTATATAGAATGCTCTATATGTTCCACCATATAAATGCATCATTAGTTATCCATTGTTATAATCCTAATTTGACCAATGATCCTCTATATGAATGATCTACACTGTAAAGAGATTAGATTACCGTTACACCCTACAATGTATTTATTCCTTAAAACACTTGACCCCGTATAAATGATATTTCAGCTTATGTGAAATGAGTACTCCACCATTTATGTTCGTTTGGTCAAGCTCGAAGGAGATCATCCTTTGCTTACTATTCGCCAGATAGAAGCTATAGATTCCATGTTTATGCTAGCGCTCCCACTCAATTGCACTACCGTGTTCCCAAAATATACGTGTCACCCTGACCTAAAAGTAGGCTTAACTAACAAATCAAAGAACACGAATAGCCTTTCAAGATTGAGCCTAATCATAACAGGATTAAGATCATTTGATCTAGGATCAACTAGGCGATATTGACTTGAATAGATATTACGGTAAGTTTAATAAATCTAAGTCAAAGTTCAATATCGGTCCCTTCCGATGCATACTCCATGCATTCAACCTGAGCTTTACTTTAAGCAATGCTCTGGAAAGAACATAGCACTTCTCCAAATGCAAGTAAACTCTGTTGTAGATTATCATATCAGTAAAACCCTATGTCTGATAAATCTAGGAAACTTTATTCACATAGTCATGTTTACTTTCCAATGTGTTGACAGCACAATAAACAGGATCAAGTATGTGAAAAGGGTTTCAGATGAATTCATACATTATATACATATAATCATGAAATAAATCATGTGAACCATGCAACATTAAATGTTATTTCTGATCTATATTAATAAGTAAATCTGATTATATTGAAATGAGTTTTATTTAGGGCATAAAACCCAACAAACTCCCACTTGCACTAATATAAAACAAAAAGTGCGTTTCAAATAATCTCAACACCTCGATATACAAATCAAGTGTAGTAGTAGTAAACTCCTCGTAATAGGATCTGAAAGGTTGAATTAACCACAACCTTTTCTCCACTATTACTCTTCCTTAATCACAAAATCATTGATAATGTGAAATTCCTCTCTATATGTCTACTCTCTTGGGATACTGGATTCTATATCTTTGGCAACTACTTTTGGTTAATCAGGAAATTAACACTAGTAGTTTAAGGCAATTTGGAATGGTGCCAAAGATGTATAGAACTTTCCTTAGACTGAATAAGTACCTTTCCTGCAGTTTTAACTAGGGCTGTACAAAAAAATTTGTAAACCGCCTAAACCGAATAACCCGCCCAAACCGAACCGAAAAAACCGATAAAAATTACAAACCGAAATAACCCGAAGAAATTACAAACCGCCCAATCTGTTAATTGGGCGGGTTGAAAATAGGTCCAACCCGCCCAATTAAACCGACCAACCCGACCAACCCGATTTTGCACTTTTATTTTTTTTTTAAAACTTTTTAGTTTTTATTATATATAATATAAATGATTAAATATATAATAATATAAAGTTATATACTTAATTATTAGTTTTAAAGTCATATATATGGTATTGTACTTTGGTGGAATGTGATATTTTTAATTTATTTTTAAAATTTTAGTTAATTTTGACTTTAAAACTAAACAAAAAAAAAATTGGTCGGTTTGGGCGGGTTAACCCGACCAAACCGCCCAAACCGTTGGTCGGTTTACAGATTTTTTTTTAATAAGGCGGGTTGCACTTAAATTTTAGCAACCCGAACTTTAGATTGGGTTAGAAAATATATAGGATAAACCGCCCAAACCGACCGATGTACAGCCCTAGTTTTAACATTCAGTCCCTATCTGGTAGAGCTAGAGACTTCAGATAGGTTTTTACACTTCTCCAAAATCACTATTCCACCCCCAGAGTAATCACCATCTTATCAGAAAGATTTACTGGCACAAAGGCAAATTTCGAAATCTGATATGGTGTAGTCTAAGAGTTTTAAACACACCCTTATAGACTAACATATAGTTCCTCTTCTTTATCTTAAGATTTACTTGATTGTCTTCCAATGTTCATCTCCTGGATTAATATAATACCTACTCATTACTCCCACTCAACAGCAGGTGTCTGGTCTAAGGCATACAAAAACATATCTAAGACCTCTCACTGTTGATATAAGAAATTCTTTCATGGCTTTATCTTTTCTGGAATAGTTGAGACTTTTCCTTAGATAAATAAAATCTATGTCTAAGAAGTTGTGAAGCTTCTATAGATTGCCATTAGAAAGAAAATGCTTCAGCATCTTACTAAAGTAAGTTGCTTGCATTAGAGTAAGTAATTACCAGGTATACCACAAGCCATAGGTTTAGATAAACTCAAACCTATAATACTAGGAACAGGAAGTTTGTTAAGTCCATTGAATAGACTTATTAACTAAAATTTCCTTTTATGTCCTTGTAATAGAAAACTTTAGGTTATTCCATGTGAATGGATTAAACCATAGTTCTATTGGCTTTTCTTCTTAGTTTCTTATCTTAACAATCCATTACTTGTTTAGACTCACAATGGATATTAATCACTAGTGTCTCCCAAGTCATAAGAAGGTGAGTTCCTAGAAACTCTCCCAATACGACAAGGTACCATGAATTATGTCTAAGAAAACTAAATGGTATTGATCTCTTCGGTTGTGACAAGACAACAGAGACAGTGGGATCATCATATGTCAAATAAGATAATAGAACACTTTTGGAATCAAGAATTAAATATCTCCTTTATTTTCAGACTTAGTCATTATCTTAGAAAAGTAGTATTTGTTTAAATAAACACTTTCTTATCTATTGACTATGGGATGGTCCACCCCTAATCACTTAGAATAGCTAACAAACCATGGTTAATAGTTCTAGCTTTTCTTAAGATTTTGATTAGGTCATCCATGAATCTAGTAATAATTTACATTAAGTATACAACTATTACATCATTCTGAAATTGTATTACCATAGAAGGAATTAGGCAACGACTAATAACTAATCATCAACATGCAACTCGAAATTTCTGGGGAGGTAAGTTTGGATATAATTCAAAAATCAATTTAATGATCTTTGAACTGCATATCTACTAACTATTACTCCACCCCTATCAGTTCGCAAGATC
This sequence comes from Cannabis sativa, assembly GCF_029168945.1. Taxonomy (NCBI): domain Eukaryota; kingdom Viridiplantae; phylum Streptophyta; class Magnoliopsida; order Rosales; family Cannabaceae; genus Cannabis; species Cannabis sativa. Next base: position 417,373 of record NW_026870039.1, read on the forward strand.
TTTAACCACTTACCTTAATGATTTTAACCATTCCTAGAAATTAATGAAATTTTTCAAACATTTCAAATTTCTTGCTAAAAGGTATAATCTAGAGTTATCGTTTTAAGAATACAACGAAAAACTCATATCCACCCTTGAATGTACATCCATCTGCGAATGAGATGAACTACTTTCATTGGAAATAGGCATATTAACTCTTTGCAGAGATTGATCTTGTCAAATCCACTATGAACAAGATACAAATGCCATAGATTAAAAAAAAATGGTAGTGTCTTTTGATGACATAGGTTTAGTTACATCAAAGAGTTCTTAGAATACTGCAAGTGGATCCTGGTCACAGAATACCTAACTCATATTCCATACAGTTTGAATACATTAATAGAAGATGGATATTAAACACTTGAGAAAGTGTAACTGTATTGTATTCTGGAATTAGAAATATAGGAAAATTTCTGTTTGGAATCTAAAATTAAAGTCAAAGACTTAAATTTATACCAAATATAATGAGTAATTCTATCTTGGACCACCACTACTAATTTAACTCTAAGTCTGATTTGCCCATACAAGTAGGAGATTTCTAAGATTGAGGATTTATATCAATTGGGAATAGAATTTTGGGTTTATAATCATATGCGTCATTTAATTTCTTAAGAGAAAATATAGAATGACATGAAATGATTTATAGACCATTCATCCAATGATATGTTATTGAGCTAATTCGAAATGAATAAGCTAAGAGGAATTAGGATAATTTCGTTTATAAATAAGAATCCAACGATGCTTCGATTAGCGAAAGACAAAGTAATCTTATTTATGTAATCTTCTTGTTTCATATTGTAAAAATACTAGTCTAAGGTGTCATCAATTGATGAACAGCTAGATGTTGCATATACAATATTTATCTTTCGAGATCTTACACTATTATGTATGTCTAATGGTGAAAATCTATTAGGGATTTATCTCATTAGAAAAACAAACATGTTAGACCAACAATGAAGATTCGAAATTAAACTACAATTTAATAACAGAAATTAACATGGTTCAATATAAATTCATACACAATTCAGAAATTATTAAACATATAGCAAGTAGGAGTGACCAGTGAAAATACTAAAACATACAATCCTAAATAATTTCCAAGGTTTTCAACAAACTGATACAGTGTCCCGGTAGGCGAGAGTCAAAGTATCATTCATTGAATAGAGTTGTCAGCTCATCTAAAATAGAAACCATTCTACCAACCTTTTATTCGATCAAAATAAGAATCCAACGTTGTCCCGGTAGGCGAGAGTCAAGGTTATTCTCATTTTATGAGCTTCCACCATTGTTTCATGTTTCATAAATTTATCTCTAAGTAGTCACCGTAGGGGAGAGTCTAATAGAGACGAAAACTTACAAAACACTTATCAAATGAGATTTTACGGTGTTAAATACGTTCAACGAATAACCATCCATAGGGGGACGAAGTCTAGCGTCTCGAGGTTATATTGAAAACATTTAACTTTTGTAAGACCAACAATGGAGATCGAATATCTTAATAATAATCAAGCTCATTATTTAAAGTGAGTTGTATTTTCTTTGATTCTCTTTATTTAATCTATTTATTTTAAATATATATTTATTTAAAATTTCCAATTTAGAATGAAAAATTCTAAATATAAATTTTAATTTAATATTTATAAATTTTACTTAGATGGATATGAAAATAACATGAATTATTTCCATCTTAGTAATAATTTCCAATAAATATTTAGAAAAATATTCAATTTAAGTTGTTACAAAATTAATTTACAACTCAAATTTAATTTTCTATAAATATATATTGCATTTCGAAAAATTAAAGTATTTAAGAATACAATTTTCGAAATTGCATATTAAAATAAAAAAAAAATTCTGGAAAAATTATTCTAATTTAATGTTGGCCCAAAATTAATTAATAAAATTAATTTACAACAAAAAATATAATTTTCCTATTTAATTAAATATGTATAAGAAAAATTTCAAATATTTAAGTATGATGATGAAAATCAACTTAAATATTAATTTTCTATTTAATTAAATACACTAGAAAAATACTTCAAGCAAAAATATCACATATCTAGATTTTCCTTTGACTAATTAATTAAATTTCTAATAATATATTTTAATTCATTTATTTTAAATTAATAAATTAATGAAAAAATCATTGATTTAAGTTGATCCAAAATTAAAATAAATAATTTACAACTTTAATCTATCTTTCAAATAAAATTTGAAATTCCAGTATTTAAGAAATGCAATTTCGAAATTTGATTAATAAAATAAAGAAAAAATATATTTTGAAAATTATTTAAATTTAGTTGAAAAAATAAATTTCAACTAAAAATAATTTTCTATTTAATTAAGTGTCATGAAAAAGAAATATTTAAGTATCTTGATGAAAATCAACTTAGATATTTAATTTTCAAATTAATTAAATGTATTAAATTCAAGAAATAATTAAGTGTAAAGAAGGCTTAATTATTAATCTCTAGTTTAATACTAGGAAAAATATACTTAAAATAAATTGTACCAAAATTAATTATATAAATAATTAATTTCACAATATATAATATTTTCTTATTTAATATTAGAAATAATAAGTAGTCTAGAAATAACTATCTAGAAAATATCTTATTTGACTAAGTATCTTTTCCACAAAATTTGAAAAAATATTTAATTTAAGTTGTATTAGAAAAAATCTAGAACTTAAATATTTTTCAAATTTAAATTTAATTAAATATCAAAAATTAAGTTGTAACCACTTAATTTGAAAAATATTCCATTTTAAGTTAATATTCGAAAAGATATTAACTTAAAAAATATCTAAAGAATCTTAATAACCAATGCCTAAAATTCCTCAACTTAATTTTGAAATTTTAAATCCAAAAGATATTCAGATTTAAGTTGGTTAGTTATAGATAACTAAATATCAACTTAAATAGGAATATTTAATGACAATTTTAAATTAAAAAGGCTTATGAAAAGAATCTAGATGGTTATAATTCCATATTTAATTAAATACAAGAAAATACATATAGTTTAGCTTAGAATAAAAAATTCTTTAAACTATAATTTTCTTAAATTAATTTCAAAATAAATGAAATTAATTATGTTGCTAATAAATTTTATTAGGTTAAACTAGTGTAATTAACCTAGTACAGTTATTCAAATCAGGCAAATGGGCCTTCCCAATTGGGGTGCTTCATGTGAGGGGGTGCTAGGTTCAGTATGTCGTACCCACTTCTATGGCTCCCAACTCTCACACAAGGCCCAAAAAAGAGGAATTTAACCTTAAAATGAACAACTGTTATTAATTGAATAGGCCCAAAAAACTAAATGGGCCTAAATAAAATCTATCAAGAACTATGATAATTTATTTAGCAACAATAACCTATATGCATCTATAATGAAATTAAACACATAGGCTCACATAGGCACACTTTGGATGAGTCCTATCATGTTGCTAGGTCATACACAGATGAAAGAAGATTGTAAATATACCTGTTACAAATTATTTACTTGACAAAGGGAGCCATCAGATCATTAGATCTGGCAAAAAGTAACCATGGCTATTTGCAATCAAGTAATAATAGGTTTTGAAAATTTACACACAAGCTAAAACACATACTCCTGCAACAAGGTTAGCTGGATAGTTGGATGTGGGATTTATTTAATTTTAAATTAAATTATTAATTTCGAAATAATTAATTAAATAAAAAATAATTTTTCGAATTTTTTTTTTTTAAAAAAATTGAATAATTCGAAATTTAAAAAAAAAAATTTAAAATTAAACCTACAATTTTGAAAAATTAGGTTTCAACCAACCTAAATATCATTTCAAAAATTTGCTAACTACTTTTAAAATTTAAATGTTATTTTATAAATAAAAATTAAATAAAAAATTAAAAAAGATAAATGAATATCTTTTTCAGATTTTAAATGTAATTTAAATAAATAAAATAATAAAATTTAAAAGTTAGCAAAATATCTTACATCTTTTTAAAATTACATGATTATAGTTATCTTATTTTAAATTTAAATAAGGTCAAATTATTAAAAAAAATTAAATTTAAAATATTTAAAATCTGACCTTAAATTTAAAAATAAGATAAGATATAATCAAATTTAAAAATAAGATAGATTATTAAGCAAATAAGATAGATACTGACTATTTTAAATTCAAATTACACTAATATCTTGAATTAAATTTAAAAAATATTAAATTAATTCATAATGATAATTAGAATTGAATTAGGAATAGTAATAGTATAAATACAGAACTATACAAAAAATCGGAAGTTAATTCCACGAAAAAGCATGAAAAAATGAAGAAAAACGAAAAAATTGTGAGCTGTACGGACAGTTTTCGCGATCGCAGGAAAATTTCAATACAACTCCGATTTTTTCGAATCTTCAAAAAAATCATAACTAATTAAAATTAAATCGAAATTGAGTTCTCTAAAAAAGTAACTTGCTTAATTTTTTCCATACTATCCAATAAAAATAATTCAAGAAACAGATATTCAATTATTTTTAACGAAAAATTCACAAACACCAATCAATCATCAAATAACACTCAATACAACATGATACCATCCAAAAACAAACAAACAATCGTTTTAAAGTCCAAATTTCTTGCAAGTAAATCAATTACCATGGCTCTGAGGCCAGTTGTTAGAAATTATTTTACCAAGATCTTAGATCTACTCACAAGTATGTTGATTAACACCCTAAATATGAACTTTCTAAAACGATGAAATAAACACATATAAAGTTTAGGAAACCTTACATTGGGTGCAGCGGAATAATATGACTCATTCCGTTCAGATATCTAGCCCTTGATTCCTTTCTGTAGCAAAGCATTATCAATATCTGAACCTGGATCTCTTTCTCTGAATCTTTGATGCTGAAACCTCCTTCTTGCTGAAAGTCTTTCTTCACGATCTTCCTCACTATGATTGAGGTATCACTTGCTGTGTGTGGGCACTACTCATACACTAAGAATTTCGAAATCTCAATGAGGAAGAGAGAGAGAGTGGGTTCGGCCAAAGATAGGGAGAGAGAAGGCTCAGGTTTTTCTCTGAAGGAAAAATAGAAAATTTTAAGTGTAATTTTCCTGAAGCCTTCACTATCTATTTATAGCATTCCACTAGGGTTAGGTTTGAATTATTTGGCATTAAAATAATGAAAATATCAGTTTAAATTCCCTACAAAAGTGGCCGGCCCTATAAAAGTGGATTTGGGCCTTACTTTTTGCAATTTTACAGTTTTATCTTTTCTGCATCTGATTTTCTCAAAAACGCCAATTTTCTAATTCAACCATTTAAATGCCAATTCTAATTATTTAATAACTATAAATAATTATTAAATATTATTGTCATTTATCATATTTATTAATTGAACCATACAAAGTATCATAATTAACAAATATGTCCCTAAAACTCTTTCTTTACAATTTCCCCTTACTTAGTGAAAAATTCACAAATAGACATAGTCTAATTTGAGAATTATAATTGATTAATCAAAACCAATTACATGAGTCTTACAAGCAATATTATCTCAACTAGTGCGGGGACCATAGGTCTATATAACCGAGCTTCCAATAAGTAGATCAAGAATTTAGCACTAAAATTCACTAACTTATTAATTCTTCGTTGAATCCACGCATATAACTTAGAATTACACTCTCAGTATATAGAATGCTCTATATGTTCCACCATATAAATGCATCATTAGTTATCCATTGTTATAATCCTAATTTGATCAATGATCCTCTATATGAATGATCTACACTGTAAAGGGATTAGATTACCGTTACACCCTACAATGTATTTATTCCTTAAAATACTTGACCCCGTATAAATGATATTTCAGCTTATGTGAAATGAGTACTCCACCATTTATGTTCGTTTGGTCAAGCTCGAAGGAGATCATCCTTTGCTTACTATTCGCCAGATAGAAGCTATAGATTCCATGTTTATGCTAGCGCTCCCACTCAATTGCACTACCGTGTTCCCAAAATGTATGTGTCACCCTGACCTAAAAGTAGGCTTAACTAACAAATCAAAGAACACGAATAGCCTTTCAAGATTGAGCCTAATCATAACAGGATTAAGATCATTTGATCTAGGATCAACTAGGCGATATTGACTTGAATAGATATTACGGTAAGTTTAATCAATCTAAGTCAAAGTTCAATATCGGTCCCTTTCGATGCATACTCCATGCATCCAACCTGAGCTTTACTTTAACCAATGCTCTGGAAAGAACATAGCACTTCTCCAAATGCAAGTAAACTCTGTTGTAGATTATCATATCAGTAAAACCCTAATGTCTGATAAATCTAAGAAACTTTATTCACATAGTCATGTTTACTTTCCAATGTGTTGACAGCAAAATAAACAGGATCAAGTATGTGAAAAGGGTTTCAGATGAATCCATACATTATATACATATAATCATGAAATAAATCATGTAAACCATGCAACATTAAATGTTAATTCTGATCTATATTAATAAGAAAATCTGATTATATTGAAATGAGTTTTATTTAGGTCATAAAACCCAACACAAACCCGCTCAAAATGTTCAGCCCTAGTGCCCGACCACTGCCACCAATTATGCCAAAATTGTGGCAATGGTCGGCCAAGTGGTTTCCATACCACTTGGTGGCTTCTTTCACTTGGTTTTGACATATCATTGGTGAAAATGCATTATTAGAAAAAAAAAGTATCACTTTCCCTCTTCATCATCGACCACTGCAATTCATTGTGCCACAAAGATGGCAGTGGTTGGCTAAGGTTGGTCCTTGGTGGGAAATGGTTTCTCTCACTTGTTTGCACTCCTTGGTGTTGAAGGAACACATTTATACAATTTTCCCTTCATCATTTGTATGTAGCGACCACTGCCATTCCCTTTTGGCAGTGCTCTTCAAAATTGAAGAGCACTGTCATTTTCTTGTGGCAGCGCTCTTCAAAATTGAAGAGCACTGCCATTTCCATATGGCAGTGGGTGTATGTGCCTTGTTCCTTGAGGGCTTGATGCCATATTGACTTTATGCATAAATCTAAGTCATTTCATGCCTACATGAGTCAAGTTCTTGTTGGTTTCCTTGGCAGATTAAGATTTCTAGGGTGAAAACGCTCGCACGGGCCCATGAACCTTAATTTAGGCACACTTGGGTGTGTGAGTCCCGATGCCAAATGGTTTTTTTTTTTTTATGTTTTTGAGTCCTCTAGAAGTGTCATGGGGCCCTCAAGAAGGATGTCTTAACTCATTTGACATTTATAAGTCTTGGTCAAAGTCATAAGGTTGACTTTTTTGAATTTTTGAAAATCTTGTATAACATTCGCCCCCCCAAAAGTGTTTGTCAAAAACTTTTGGGAAAAACTTTTGTTATTGTACCCTTCTTGTCTTGAAAATAATAAGCATGTCGCCTTTTGCTTATTTTGTTGTCTCTTAGAGTACTCGGTTGAGACTGTCGTCATTGAGAGTCAGTTCTATTTTCTAAGCGACTTATCTCGAAATTTGTGGAATTTAAACTTTATTACGTGAAATAAATTTAATTTGTCTAAGGAAAATAAATTTCCATTTTTTCACATAATTAAATGTTAAAATCATAAATTTTACCAACACAAATAACAAGTGTCACAAGGAGATGAGTACCAATGGCACCTACAATAAATAACATGTGCCAAATAGGCCAAGGGCATTTTTGGAAACCCTTGGCCAAATGAAAGGCATAGCCATAAGTCTTATTTTCTTTATAAATGCAATCCCCTCCCACTTTTCAAAACACTTCATCACTTTTTTAAACTTTCACTCACTAACACTCAAGAACACCATCCCACCATTCAATTCTCAAAGGGACGGCTAGGGATTCTCAAGCACTAGCAAAGATAAAAAAAAATTCCCTTTCACTTTTTTTTATTATTTTTTCGTTTTATCTTCTCATCCACTCATTAACTTTAAAAATTACAAAACCCCTAGAAATCCACATTGTGGCCATGGCTCTTGCTTGGTGAAAGGAAAAAGGGCTTTTCAAAATTTCTTCAAGGTTTTTTGGAAATTCAAGCAATTTTTGAGGTAATTTTTAATTTGTAATTGGTTTTGGCATTAATTACATGGATGAAATGATTGTGGATATAGAAATTAGGATTGAATTTGTGTTTTCTTGAATATGTTTAGATATATGTTGTGGGAATAATGTTTGGATAGGTTTTGAATTTATTGTGACATTGGTGATGAAAATTGACTAATTGGGAGTTGAAGTAGCAAATTTGGGCAAGAAGTGCAAACTTTTGGTATAAGTTTGGACTATGGAAAATAGGTCCCACCAAGCGTTTGATGAAATTCCCAAGTGAGAAAAATATGTGTTTTTTGTCACTTTGGGTGCTCGGATGCATGTGATTTTCACAAATACTTTATTAGATTACTTGTGTCGTTGAATTGTCTTTGTCTCGATCTGGCATGTCCCCATGTGGGAGTTCTTGTGGCCGAGAGCTTCAAATGATTAAGTCTCTTTATCATTGCTTTAAACACATAGTCCCTCGTGATGGACCATAGCCACGTCATCATTAGTGCTAATGGTCATCTCCATAGGCGCCCCATTGTACCACGTAAGTGGAGGTTGCATGTTGTCCGAAATAAGGTCACATCGGTGACTTTTTCTATTTTTTTATGACTTTAGGACTACACATGGGCTCCACCAAATACAATTAAGATACTTTTCTTTTTTATATATATATATATATATAGGCCACGTCACTTTTCTCAAGAGAAATAAGTAACCCCTTGCCATAATTTCTTCCTCAGGTTCTAACTTCCTTTTTGTTTTTGTTAATTTTTCAAGAACAAAAAGAGAGTTGTGGGATCCAAAACTATATCATCATGTAACAATCTGGCGAATATAGAGGAATCTACTCATTCACCCTCTACTAGTACCTGTAAACCCCCTCCGCGGTCTAGGACCAAATCTGTGGGGGTGTATTTCGAGGCGAGCTGTATCACTTCTTCTTTCGGAAGCATGTTCCAAGTTAGTGATTGCCTTAGAGTTCACGAGCTCAACCTCGGTGTTGGACGACTAAGAAGAGTCTTGACTCCCACCGAGTGCAGCTATTCTCCTCCTCATGAGAGCATGTACGCGTGGGGCACTTCCTTGCTTATGGCGAGGGGTGCACTCACATTAGCCTCTGATTATTGGGACATCCATGGAGCCTTGGGTCTTACTCCCTTCTAGCTATCCTCTAATAGCTATCGGATCTTGGCTGGGCTTAAGTCCCTCTATCATATTAGATCTTGGAGACCCGACACCTGCGGAGGTGTTGTACATGTACTAGCCGAGGGCCAATCCTTTTGGGAAGGGGAAACATAGCGATAGATTCTATTATCTGAATTGTGTGACCACTCCAATAATTCTTCAAGGTCTCCTCGATAAACCACCTGATAAGAAAAATGAGTTCTTCTGGGTATGGGGCCAATCTGACAGGGGCAACCATGACTTCAAGCGCACAGGTACAAATATTGCACTTTGGCTCCATTTAATGATTGTTATTCATTATATATATATTTTTTTTCGAAAGTGTTGACTTGCATTTTCGTCTTTCTAGGGGCCATTCACATCCAACCATTGGACTGGTTGAATGAGAGGGTGAGTCTTCTCCAAAGTGTTGACATGCGCAAGCGAAACCTTCGCTTTCTTCTTCATGACGAACACCTCAGGCCGTGCGGTCCATTAAAAGATATGGGGAAGATTGTGGATGTTTTCCTTGAGAAAGTTGTCAATTAAGAAGGTTTTCCTGACTCGACTCTCCCTTCTCAAAAATAGTGAGCTAAATTGGTGTTGACTATGACAGCCCCGTCCAAAATTTCTACCCCGAACATAATGGGTATGAGACCAGTAATCCGGGGGGTAAAGTGTGTGAATTTTACCTTAGGCTTTTAAGTAGAGCTGGGTGGTTCCCCTTCATACCCATGATGAGTATGAATATTCATTGCCTATGTATAAGGAAGTAGATGGGAAAGTCCATAGATGGGACCATTGGTTGATGAGTGGGGAACTGCTTTATGTGAGTAGCCCCACCTTGAAAGTACTGTACGCATCGGGGTTGGATCAATATGGCTCCAACCTTATGTCTGAAAAAGATAATACTTTAGTTCTCCCCATGGAGAGAGTGCATATAGTTTTAGGACAAGGTATTTTCTTTATTTCCTTGCTTGACTTTCTTGACTTGACTTGGATATATGCTTGTGGTTGCACTTTGTCTTTATGTTGTTTCCCATAATTATGTCTTGCAGTATACTTGTTGCGTAATAATTCTTGTGATGGCTGACATGTATATTTCCCTTTGATTTTTTAGGTACCATGGACGTTTTAGCAGCCTCTGTCAAATAAGCATCTAAAAGGCAAAGGGTGAACAAAAAGGCCATGCCTCCTCCTCAAGCCAACGAGACTCCCTTAGCGGCAGCCGCCCCAACTCAAGGAGTCCCACTAGGTGCTACCGTTGCACCTTCACAAGAGGTTCCCACATCCACAGGCTTCTCTCCTATGGTTGCTTCACCTTCGGGCTTGGCTCTGTCCAGCTTGCCACCTTTGACGGCTGTAGTAGCACTACCTGCGATGCCATCTGTTTTTCTAGTGGCCCCTCCTTTTGGTCAACCTCGGCACCCAGTCATGGGGCCGCCATCTTGATTTGCTTCTGAGCAATTTTTTTTCAATCAGTTGGCCCAGGGACTTGCATTCCAGGGAGAGGCTTCTGATCCTATATTGCCCAAAGCAAGCAAGTTCTGAAAAGTATTAGCTCGAGAATTTCATCTTTACACACCTCAACTAGGGGGGCTTTCGACAGTGATCTGGTCCCAATAAATAATTTGGCGCAACGACGCCTCGACTCCCTTGCTATGGTGATTGAACCTTTACCACTTTAGCTTATGTAGATGTATGTATATATATCTATTACTTTTTTTTTTATGTAGATACTTATGATGTCGCTGACTGTTTTGCTTTGTCTTTGTAGTTCCTCTTTGATGACTTCGGCCTTTACCAGAGGACCAATGCCTCCCATAACATATATCCAAAGAAGTGTAAGGACCTCGAGAAACGCAATGTGGAAGCCACTTTGACAATTAAGGAGCTTGAGGAGAAGCTTGCTTCTTTTGAGAGGAAGTTGGAGGAAGCAAATGCCAAATAAAAAGTTGTTGAGGAAGAGGCCAAAACCAAGAATCATGAGCATGGTTCGTTGAATGCCAAGTTTGTTAAATTGGAGGCTGAGTCGAAGGTTATGACTGACAACCACACCGCAACCATGGATAAGCTGGAGTCGGAGAATGTAAGGACCATTGAGCAGATAAAAATATATCACAAGGCAGAAGTTGCTCGTATTGAAGAGCTTGCCAAGGAGAACATTTTTGGGATATCTTACTTGTGTTGGTGCCGAAAATAGGACATGGACTTCAGCTTCATGGGCGAGATTTTGGGTGATTTTCAAGAGCATTGTCGCAAGGCCCAAGCGATCGCAACCACCATCGAGGTCACTGCAGCGGAAGCCAAGGAGAAAGGAGAAGAGGTCACTTCTGAACCAGCCCCAGAGTCTTGAGGAGAGGAGTTACACAAGGGTGCTGGCATGTTGGCGGTGCTCTCCCTTGTGGTGGCGTTCCATGTGAGAGCTGCCATGTGTTAGTGCTCTCCATGATTGACTTTAGGCTTTTTATTAGTTTTACAGTACTCCATGCGAGAGCTGCCTTGTGGCAATGCTCTCCATGGACTAATTTTATGCACTTTCTTATTTGTATGAGAACATATTTGTGTTTATGTCTCCTTGTGCCACATACATTTATTTTGGTTATGTATTGATATTTGGGTCCATATGGATGGGTTCACTCATTGTCCACTTGGTGTGGAGTGCTCGCTAGTTAAAGCTAACAAGTCTTTTCACATCTTTGGAACTTTTTAAGCATATATAACTTAGTTTATTCCATATCTTGGTGACTTTAAAATTTTAAGTTGAATATATTTTTTTGGCTTATTTTATTTCGATGCTTATTATCTTTGTAACGTGGGGTTTTAAAGATCACATTAGCTTTATTACCAATGGTGGCTTGCATTTTTACTAGTTTGAGCAAGTTGTCGACATGGGTCTTAACTCTTTGGGTACTCAATTTTAGCACGCGACCCACTTGTCAAAGTCTCCAATATAGGCAATTTGAGATGTCTTTGGTAAGTGGAATTTTTGAGTTATGGCTCCTTGGAGCGCCCTCATTTATCTTTTATGTCGCTAGTGTACCAACTTTGCCCCCTGTCCGAGATGAAATTTTGAAAATATATTCATGGCAATTTTTTTAAAAAAATTTCTTGCTGTTAAAGTGGCGTGTTAGTAATGACATTGAGATTTATTTTTATTTTGTCGATATACCGACTTTGCCCCTACCCGAGATGAAATTTTGAAAAAAATATCCATGGCAAAATTTTTTAAAAGCCCATGCTCAGAAAGTGACGTGTCGGCAATGACTTTGAGATTTATTTTGTGAATTGATGGAGTATAGTTATAGCCTAGACCATATATGCCCCCCAAGTTATAAAAGTATTGGGTTACTTTTGTAACTTGTTTGGGTGAGGACGTAACATTATAAAAGAAATATTTTTGCAAAAAGTGTAAACATTTATCAAAAAATAAACAACTGATTATCTAAAAAGGAATTTTAAATGTCGTGCTTTTGGAATGGCACTTAACAACTGAAAAACTAATAACATTGTTCAATCTTCTGAAAAGAAAATAAAAGCTAAAAAGACTCGGCTCCACATGGCTTCTCCTAGCCACTTTTATTATCTTGGCAAGTGTGTTCAAAAGTTGTGGCTTGGAAAAGTTGAGTTCCAGGTTGGGATTGACCTTTCATTACCACACTGTTGCATACTCTTGCTGCCAACTGATCCCCACGCACTATGCCATTCCCATGATTTGTTGGTAAACTTCATAGAAAAATTTCTCATTGATGTTGCCGGCGCCAGTGCGATAAGCATTGGTGTTCCCATTATTACATTATAAACTGATGGAATGTCCACCGCGACAAATTTTTTTATTTTTGTTACAGTTTACGGGGCCTCTCCCATTGTGAGAGGGAGAGTGATTTTTCCAATACTTGATATGCCTTCGCTGATAAATCTATATAAATATGTGAGGCATGGTTGCAAGTCTCGAGTCTCAAGTCCCATCTTATTAAGGGTGGACTTGTATAGTAAGTTGATCCCAGTTCCATTATCAACAAGTATTCTATAATGGTGTTTTTAAGGTTAACTATAGTGGTGCAATATTTTTTATCTAATTTTATTTTTAATTTTTTTTTCAAACGATAATTAGATCGCTGATTATTTAATTTATTTTTTTAATATTAATCTTAACTGTGTTTCTAATGTGAGAAGATGTCAAAACTATTATTTTAACTTATTAGTATTAATAAAAGGATTATTTTTCTTTTCAGTTTTAACTAAAAAGGTAATAATATTACAAAAATACTTTCAGCTGACCAAATAAACAAATATACAGCCCAAATAAAAAATTACATAAATACCACTTACACACACGTTCAACCCAAGATCCATGCTTCTTGGGCAACTATCACGCAACCACGTAACAACCAAACTCAATTGAAACGAAAATTCAACGAAAAAGAGAACCACCATTAATTCCGACGATTTCACCTGAGAAGACGACCAGAATCAATCAAAACATAGGCTGTTTCGAATTCATAAAAAAAAAGTGTAGAAAAATTACTACGAAACTAAAAATTCAACAAAAAATCCAATTTAATTTGCATAAAACTAATGTCCTGACTTCAATTTTCAAATCCATGAAAGACATATCTCAAAAAGTTGAACTAGAGTTCTCAAACAATCCAACTCAAGTATAATCTAAAAAAAAAAAATTACATCAATATAGTAAAATGTTTATCTTGGTGTATTTTCGTTGTTTTCTAAATTTCTAATGGTAAATTTGTTAATATTAAATCATAAAGAGACATGTAGATAAAGTTACGTACGTGAAAACAATGTTATGATTTTTAATGTTTCATAAAAATTTTGCTAACAGCTATTTTGTTTGATTGAAACCTTCGTCTGATGCAACCTTCGGCCAACCACCCAGCAACCACACTGCAACCATTGTCTGATTGAAACTTTCATCTGATGCAACCACTGCGCAACTATTCTGCAACCATCGCCTAATTGTGTAAGTAATAGTGTAAGAGGTATTTTGGTAATTAAAATCGCATAAAAAGTATAAATATTGTCCACACTTTATGGAAGTACTTTTGTAAATAAAGTGTCAATTTTTTTTTTTTTTTTATGTAATAATTTCTTAATAAAATGACAAGTTTTAATAAAAAAAAATACAATATAATTACCATTATGCTAAAGTAATCACCACTCTAAAAATTAAAATTACTCTTATACCCTTATTTTATTCCCTCCTCCTAGTACCATAAAAATTGAGGATATTCTTTTTTGCAATACACTGATTTTTATTAGCATTCCAAAAATAAACAAAATATCCTATTTTATTACTATTACTGTTAATATTACCTTTCCAGGTTTTTACTTTGCCACTCATTTTTGTTTCCTAATAAACCAAAAAAGTACAAATTTTGGGAGCGGTACTGAAACCGGACCTGGCCTTGGCAGAGAGGATAAGAGCCATGTTCCAAAAGGGGGAACTTGGAAGGAAAGAGAGAAGGGAGGAAAGAGAGAAGAAAGGAAGATTGAATATGTGTATGCAGTAATCGGTGTGCGCATTATGTTTATGGGTAGTTAAGCAATTACCCAAAAAATTTTCCCTTAAATGCAAAGTTATTAAAATTGGTAATATATGCCCATTTAAACAATTTTCCTAAACTACCCCTCTCATTTCTCTCATTTGAAATCAGCCTCTCTCATCCTCTCTCTTAGTCTCTCTGCCGAAACCCACCTCAAACCCAAAACGCACACAGTCGGCCGAGCACTCCGACGAGCACACAGTCGGACCAACTCGCAACCCGAGCACACAGTCGGACCAACTCGCAACCCCGACCCACTCCGACGAACTCCCAACCCCGACCCACTCCGAAAATGTCAAAGGTATGTGTTTTTTTTTTTTTTTCCTGCGATTTGAGAGAGGGAAGAAGACAAAGGTCCGATGGTCGGACCTTGGGGGTCCGATGGTCGGACCCATCGGACCCCCAAGGTCCGAGCCATCGGACCTTTGAAATTTTTTTTTTTTTTTTTTTTTTGCGATTTTGGAGAGAGAGGAAGAAAGGGTCAGATGGTCGGACCTTCGGGTCCGATGGGTCCGATGGTCGGACCCATCGGACCGAAGGTCCGACCAGGCTTTAATTTTTTTTTTTTTTTTTTCTGCGATTTGAGAGAGAGGGGAAGAGAGAGGTCCGATGGTCGGACCTTGGGGTCCGATTGGTCGGACCCATCGGACCCCAAGGTCCGACCATCGGACCTGGGGTGTGGGATTCTTGGGACCGGGTAGATAGAGAGAGAAAGAGAGATAGTTTTAGTTTGGGGGTATTTTTGGGGTTTTGAAAAAAAAAGTATAGTTTTTTTAGGGTTTAAATTATTGGTTTAGAAATCAAATTTTTTGATTTTCTAAGTATAGAAAATCAAATTTCCCTAAAGAAATAATAAAAGCAAAAGCTAACAGCGCATGCTTTTCACGTTGTGATGTCAGGAAGGAATAGATTGAAGCTCTTCTCCCTCCTCACCCTCACTCTTCTCTTAATTACACATTTCCATTTTCCTTACAAAAATTCCTCTCTTATCCACTCTCACACATATATATAATAATACCAATTACAATACATACACACACGCAAACCACTGAAGCTTGTTTCTACCACCCACCCAATAAAAATCGTCTCTTTTTGTCTCTGAGAAAGCTGTTGAGAACACGACATTATATATATATATACATATATATATATATATATACAGACACGGCAGCTGCATCAGTTGTAGTAGTAGTAGTGCGGAGCTAGTCGTACATACGCAAAACGACATGTCGTCCATTGCGGCGAAAGAGCCGGAGCAAGTTATGAAGCTTAGGGGAGGATCAGTGCTTGGGAAGAAGACGATTCTGAAAAGCGACCACTTTCCTGGATGCCAGAACAAACGATTGTCTCCTCAAATCGATGGCGCTCCAAACTACCGTCAGGCCGAATCTTTACATGTACATGGTGTTGCAATTCCCACCATGGATGGGATCCGGAATGTTCTCAACCACATTCATGGAAAGGAAGCTCAAGTTCTTTGGATTAACCTTCGCGAGGAGCCGGTAAATTCTTACACAGATCCATTACTTATTAGGTTCTTTAATTTCTTTAGCCAATTTCGATTTCCCTGGTCTATTTCATTTTAGCTTCGTTTTCAAGTTCAACCAACCTAAATTTTGGACTCACGAGCATTTTGATGCTTTGACCATGCAAAAGATTTCAGACCAGATAGCCTTCTAGTACAAGTGATTGTTCCCAACCAAATAAATTTTCATGTTAAAGAAATGTTCTTTCTTTTCTTCAAACAGGTAGTGTACATTAACGGACGCCCTTTTGTATTGCGTGATGTGGAAAGGCCTTTCTCAAACCTGGAATATACGGTATGTTGATAAAGTCTAGTTTTATTTTTTATACTTGCAATTTGAACATTATGTTTTACTCCCATGTTTCTAAACTCCAAAAGTTTTTGCCTCTTCATTCATGAACTCCAATACAACATCTTTAAGGCTATATCACTTTCTTCTTTAATGTTAAGCTAAACAACCCCATATCTTCTGGGCATTTTGCAAACACTTCTATTTTTGAAAGGAAGATGCATACCTCCATATGAATATCATCCTTAACTCAGTAGTAATGTCGGTATTATAGTAGTTCCCCACCTCAGAATAAGCTAATACTTCTGCTCTCAAAATGTAGTTCAGTTTTGAAACTTGTTCCTGAACCAGGGCCCATCACATTTGGTTTAATTAGGAGGATTATTTGGATGTTTAATTTTTCTAAAAATAGATTCATAAATTTTATACTATACTGCAAGAATTCACGTATTTGTGCTAATAACATCTGTCTGTTTTAAACTTGCTTATGGCCTTTTATATTGAATAAGGGAATCAATAGGGAAAGGGTTGAACAAATGGAGGCTCGACTGAAAGAAGACATCCTCATGGAAGCTGCGAGGTAAATTTTCCTTTGCTGCATATTGTGTTATAACCAGCCCCTCCCAAAAATATGGTGATTGTTTGTACAGTTCTTTACCTTTTCATTTGAATGAGAGATAGATTTGTTTGCACATCTGACATCCCAGATATGGAAACAAGATCCTTGTCACCGATGAATTGCCAGATGGCCAGATGGTGGACCAATGGGAACCAGTATCTCGTGATTTTGTGAAGACACCACTAGAGGTATCTCTACTGTATGTTATTCATAAGAAGGGGTCAAGAAAGAAAAATATATTTTGTTTTGATAACTCAACTTGTTTTCTTTCCTTTAGGTGTACAAGGAATTACAAGTAGACAGATACCTAGTTGACTATGAGCGTGTTCCTATAACTGATGAAAAATCTCCCAAGGAGTTGGATTTTGATATTTTGGTGAGTTGAAATGGGAAGAATCCTCCTTTTAGCTTGCCTAAGTGTTCTGTCGTAGACAATACTTAAGACCTACATGTCACTTAAAAGTGTTCACAACTCTTAGTTTCTACTCAAATAATAACAACCAGATAATAAGAATGAGTTTATATGAGCAGACTGTATTTTGTCATGACAAACACTTCTTTCAAGTCTTTCTGTGGTAAAACATTTACATTTGTCTCTAATTTTCGCTTTTTATTCCTAGGTTCATAAAATTTCTCAAGCTGATATAAATACAAAGATTATATTTAATTGTCAAATGGGACGTGGGCGGACTACAACTGGGATGGTGATTGCAACTTTAGTTTATCTCAACAGAATAGGATCTTCTGGTAGCATTCCTGCTTTCTATACTCTTTTTTACTTTCAATATTTGGAATAATCATTATTCATCAATACAATGAACAATGAATGTGCATATGACTTTTAATGTTGTGTATTTACATTATTTGACATCATGTTACAAATATCTTTAGAAAAACTTGTCTTGTTAACCTGGTTATTCTCATTGTTACTTTCAATAATCTGTTACTTTTCACTTTATGCTTGCTAATAATATTAATTCCACAAAATGTAACATTAAAGCAGGAGAAAGCCTATTGTTGGTGCATTGCAGAATACTGATACTAAGAGCACTCACAATAGCTTGTTTGTTACTTGTCCAGTCATAATTGTGAAATAGATCATAATGATCAGGGGGTTAAGGGCCCTTTATTTGAAGTATAAGTATAACAACAAGAGGGAGAATCGTGTAATATATAAGATCAGTGAAAGAATGGTTATCTGAATATAAAAACTAGCGAGTGCTGCATGCCTTGAGGAAGTCAAATTAGATTGGAAATAGCGAGTGTTGTTTCTATGTATCTTCAACATTTTTTCAAACACTGAGATGACATTAGACGTCAAATTAGATTGGAACAATGCCAAATAGTTCTTTGGTCGCATCACAAGTAATTTAGTATTGGATCAGTATCTAAGCTACGTAGCCGTGAAGAATTCTATTCCTTTTGTAAGGTTTTTAACATGCCACAATTAGCATTTGATGTGGCATATTGAAATTTCATGTCTGTATGTTTCTTAGATCATAGTTGTGGAGGGAGAAATATCTAAAATACCAGACCATTCTACCAATATTTTGCCTAATAATCTCTTCTACCTCTGATGTATAATTTGGGATTGAGCAGTTAAGTGGTAGTCTTCCCTGCCTTTGAGTGTACATGTATCCACAATAAATAATTATTTCTGAACAAACTAGGACAAAGGTAAGGATTGATTTTCAAGCTCTAAATGAGACTTTTTCTTTTGGATCAGTAATAGTAATGTGATGGCTTGGAAAGCAAATTTTCAAACATGTTTACATTCAATCAACAACAGATGTCTTACTGATATTATTAATAAGTTTTTGCTGGATCACTCATATTGTAGTTTTAACATATTGTATATTTTTCCACTTTCTTCTGTTGTTATTGGCATTTGGCAACGGCACGACACTCTAGTCAGTTGCTTTGATGATGTTAGCTTCTCATTCTTAGTCTTTTTGCATAAATAGGTATTCCAAGATCCAATTCAATTGGTAGAGTTTCAGATGCTGCTGCTAGTGCCACTGACAACTTTCCAAACACAGAAGAAGCACTTCGTAGAGGGGAATATGGTGTCATAAGAAGCCTGGTTAGGGTATTAGAGGTACTTAAAATCTTTTCTTATTTTTTTTTTTAATTAAAAAAACTGAAAAATTAATACTTTTTGAAAAATTTCATTATTAATTCATGTTTTAGGGTGGCCTTGAAGGGAAAAGGCAAGTAGATAAAGTCATAGACAAGTGTGCCTCCATGCAGGTATAACTCTTCAATCCCATGCTGCACCCTTTGACTTCAGTTTGCTTTATAAACATCTATTTAATGGGAGATTCTCAAATTATCTGATTTTTCCAAGAAATCTCTTTCATCCATTTCTTGCCAGAAAATATTTATATATGTATACATATACATTTATATATAAGCTCTTTTAAAATTAAAAGTCTGTTGAACTCATGAAACCATTTGTTGAAATTTTACAGAACTTGCGTGAGGCAATTGCCACTTATCGCAATAGCATTTTACGTCAACCAGATGAAATGAAAAGAGAGGCGTTGCTTTCATTTTTTGTGGAGTATCTTGAGAGATACTACTTTCTTATATGCTTTGCCGTCTACATTCATTCAGAGAAATCAGCCCTTCAATCTAAATCTGTTGGTAATAGCAATTTTGCTGACTGGATGAGAGCGAGACCAGAACTCTATAGCATTCTTCGCAGGTATTAAAAGTTCTTATCATATCTAATTTAATAAAGTTGACAATATGGCAAACATTGAATGTGATCCCAACTGGTTTCGTCGCTTATTGCTTTTTCTTTTACTTTTATCATTGATCCCAACTGACTGTTTTGAGTCATCAGACTCATCACCATAGAGAAATTCTGAGCATTGTGTATATTTTATTAAAAACCTCCAATAATGTTGAGGTATATGACTACATTCGGATGAAAGTGCACCTGTAGAAGGTTAGATTAGCCAGGGTTCTTAGGATTTAAGGTGATTATTTTCTTCAGGAATTTGATGCTAATTGAGGGTCAAAATAATGGTACAAATTTGTGTTTCTAGAACAACTTTTAGGCATTGCAATCTTTCATATTGAAAAGTAGAATATATCTTATTTCAAGAAAGCAAAACAGTAAGGATAAAAAATATATGAAGATTATCTAGCGGATTTCCATATGTGATGTTGCCTCTTTTTTCCTCTCCCAATTCATGATGAACTAGTTAATACCCTCTTCTTCATTTTTTTTTTGACAAACAAAGGAACTAGGTCATATCTTAGGCATTATTATTGTTGGAATTTTTGGTCATTAATAATATTTCTGCAATCTGGTGCTCTTTCAGACTGCTAAGGAGAGATCCAATGGGTGCACTTGGGTATTCAAGTTTGAAGCCATCCCTTATGAAGATTGCTGAATCTACTGATGGTCGTCCTTCTGAGATGGGTATAGTTGCTGCATCACGAAATGGTGAGGTTTTAGGCAGCCAAACTGTTCTGAAAAGTGATCATTGCCCAGGTTGTCAAAACCAACACTTACCTGAAAGAGTTGAGGGTGCCCCTAATTTCCGGGAAGTTCCTGGCTTTCCAGTTTATGGAGTAGCAAATCCAACTATCGATGGAATACGATCTGTGATACAAAGAATTGGTGGCTCGAAAAGTGGTTGTCCAGTTCTTTGGCACAATATGAGAGAGGAACCGGTTATTTACATAAATGGAAAACCATTTGTGCTCCGTGAGGTTGAAAGACCATACAAAAACATGCTTGAATACTCGGTAATTTTTATTTGTGGCATATATAGTATGTATACATATTCAAATGTGTAATCTACATTATTGCTGCTAGTCTAGAATGTAGGGAGATGTTTTCCCTAACTGTCTATGTCCATTTTTGGGGAAAGTAAAATTAGGATGTCTTCTTTCAGGGCATTGATCGTGAGAGAGTGGAAAGAATGGAAGCTCGACTGAAAGAAGATATCCTCAGAGAAGCTGAACGTTATGGTGGTGCCATAATGGTTATTCATGAAACAAATGATGGACAAATATTTGATGCTTGGGAACATGTAAATATCGATGCTATTCAGACTCCACTTGAGGTTTTTAAATGCTTAGAGGCTGATGGTTTTCCTATTAAATATGCGCGTGTACCTATAACTGATGGTAAAGCTCCAAAAAGTTCAGACTTTGACACTTTGGCAATGAATATTGCTTCGTCTTCCAAGGATACTGCTTTTGTTTTCAATTGCCAGGTTAACATTTTTCATTCTTACTGTGATGAATTGTGCATTTTAAATGTTAAATGAATTCGCAATTCTATGTACTGTACTTTGTCTTTTTCTGAACATTATTAAAATTTACAGATGGGCAGAGGAAGGACAACCACTGGCACCGTAATAGCTTGCCTTTTGAAACTTCGAATTGATCATGGTAGGCCTATTAAAATTTTGCTTGATAGTATGACCCATGAAGAGGAGGATGGTGGAACCTCCAGTGGTGAAGAGACTGGAGAAAATGTTGTTCCATCAACTTCTAGTGTTGCAAAAGTAAAAATTGAAAAGGACCAAGGTAGAAGTTTTGGCATAAATGATATCTTATTATTGTGGAAAATAACAAGATTATTTGATAATGGAGTGGAATGCCGTGAAGCCTTGGATGCTATTATAGATAGATGTTCGGCTTTGCAGAACATACGCCAAGCTGTTCTTCAGTACCGAAAAGTTTTCAATCAACAGCATGTTGAACCAAGGGTAAGGAGGGTAGCACTAAACCGCGGTGCCGAGTACTTGGAACGGTACTTCCGTTTAATTACTTTTGCAGCATACTTGGGTAGTGAAGCATTTGATGGATTTTGTGGACAAGGAGAATCCAGGATGACATTTAAGGAGTGGTTGCATCAAAGATCAGAGGTTCAAGCAATGAAATGGAGCATAAGATTAAGGCCTGGAAGATTCTTCACAGTTCCTGTAATTCCTTCTTTCTTGGACTAGCAAACTTGAGACTTACTATTTTTCTTAGCTTGCAACATTTCCTTTTTTCTTACAATATTTCCTTTTACGGGCATGGATATGTACCCTCATTTTTTTTTTCATTTAGGAGGAACTGAGAGCACCTTACGAGTCCCAAAATGGTGATGCAGTTATGGAGGCAATTGTAAAGACGCGAAATGGTTCGGTTTTAGGGAAAGGCTCTATACTTAAAATGTATTTCTTTCCTGGTCAGAGAACTTCTAGCAACATACAGATCCATGGTGCACCACATGTTTACAAGGTAAGTTTACATGGATGTGTTTCAAACATCTTATGATTATTATGCTGTCAAAGTCATATGGTAATTCCATAGTTCCATCTCTTGAGTCATTACAGTGAAATATCTTTAGTCATTGTGTTGCCGGATTGGACAAGTACAGGACAGTAAATTTAATGTTATGGAGGCAGAGTTAAATATTTCATTAAAGAGCGATTTACTAGCTGCCAATTGGACCAGAGAACTCTAGAACATTATATACATGAAGTTTTTTTACGAACAGCTTATCATGTGATCATTGTAAGATTAGATTTCATAGATAACGGGACTTTTGTGCTGTAAAGTCGTAACTTCCATTTTCTACAGGTGGATGGATACCCTGTGTACAGTATGGCAACTCCAACAATTGCTGGTGCCAAAGAAATGCTAACATATCTAGGTGCTAAGCCCAAATTGAAAGGCTCTGCTGCAGAAAAAGTGATATTAACTGATTTGAGAGAAGAGGCAGTTGTTTACATTAATGGAACACCTTTTGTACTCAGGGAGCTTAATAAGCCCGTTGATACACTCAAGCACGTTGGAATAACTGGCTCTGTGGTACGTCATCAAAACTTTTCTCATTTTGTCTAGTAGTCGTATTGCAAATATAGTTCCAATGTTTTGCAATCTAATGCAGGTGGAACACATGGAAGAACGACTAAAAGAAGACATATTGTCTGAAGTTAGACTGTCAGGTGGTCGGATACTTTTACATCGTGAAGAATATAACCCAACATTGAATCAATCCAGTGTCATAGGATATTGGGAAAACATCTTTGCAGATGATGTGAAGACTCCTGCAGAGGTATATGCTTCTTTGAAGGAAGATGGTTATAATATTACGTATAGGAGAATTCCATTAACAAGAGAGAGGGAGGCATTATCGTCTGATGTAGATGCAATCCAGAACTGTATAGATGAGTAAGTATCCGATCCTAAATACTTTCAGCTCTGTGATAGTCTAATAACATGCTTATTATATGCTAAATTGTATGTGGGGCTTGATTATTTTTCCTAGTCCATAAGGATATATTTGGGGGAGAAAAGATAGAAAGGAAGAAGAGGTATGGTGCGAAGGGAAAGAAATAGAGCATGAAGGAGAAAATCATACATTCTTGTGTTTTGTATGGGTAGAAGAAGGAAAGATCAAACATTCTCCATTTGTTTGGTAGGAAGGAGAGGTGGAATTGGGGGATGAGAAGGTTCATTTGAACAATTATGGTCATTTCTTCATAAAATCTCTCTAATTTGGAGGAGTTGAAAATTGGTTCATTCTTCTCCCTATTTCCTACCCAATATACACCAAGTTCATCTAATAAACCCCACTCCTTTCCTTCCTTTCATATTTTTCTCCTACCAAACACACTATAAATTGATAGAAACTCTTCAACCATCCAGGATGTTCTCTGTGATGGATCACTAAGTCTTCCTTTTGCGTAGATTATTTTGTCTTTCTTTTCTTGGATATTCACATTGGCAAATGTATCCTCTCAGTTCTTAAAACAATTTTTTTTAAATAGCTCTGCAGGGTGTTACCTTTTTGTATCGCACACAGGCTTTGGAGGAGTGGCATATGCCATGGCAATTATTTGTATTAGACTTAGTGCTCAGGCAAGCTTTTCTTCAGAAGTTCAAACATCCTTGGGTAGTAGTATGCACCAGATAAACAATGCTGACGAGGAGTTGCCTAGTCGGGCATCTAATGAAGAAACTCTCAGAATGGGTGATTACCGTGATATATTAAGCCTTACAAGAGTTCTGGTGTACGGTCCAGAAAGCAAAGTAGATGCTGACCTTGTGATTGAAAGGTAAGAAAGTCTTAAGAGAAGCTTGTATGTTCAATAAAATAGAAGTTTGCAGTGATTGTTTGGAGTTGAGGTGACTGGTGAAGCAGGCTTAGCTTAATTTCTTTGTTCAATGTAAATAGGTGTGCAGGTGCTGGACACTTGAGAGATGATATCTTTCACTATAGCAAGGAACTGGAGAAGTTTCCGGTTTTGGATGATGAGCAGGGAGCGTACTTAATGGACATGGGCATCAAGGCTTTAAGGTATTTAATTTGCGTATTTTCAGTAAAAGAAGATGATATTTATTATGAGATGAAAGTTGAAAGTGATAAAGCGCGATAATGATTGTGTATATGAATGAATGAATGATTTGCCGATGTGTGCAGGCGCTATTTTTTCCTGGTGACATTTAGATCCTACCTCTATTGCACTAAAGGAGCCGATACAACATTCACCTCATGGATGGATGCAAGGCCTGAACTCGGACATATGTGTACTAACCTAAGAATTGACAAGTGATTTTTTTTTTCTTTCTTTCTTTTATAATGTGTACAGAATAAATCCCATTAATAGCCACTATTTGTAACCAACCTCTAGCGAGCCATGCATTTACTTGTTTTCTTTTTAATCCTACGCCTCTTTCTTCTCTTAAAACTTCACCCAAATTCATAGCACTAGCAAAGCAAAGCAAGCAAAACATGAAACATACATTGCCAAATATCACCTTAAGGTTTTCTTTTGTGCTCTCACCTATCTTGCGTTTTTTGCATCTCACTCGGTTGAAATTTGCCTCTTTCAAAGACTCATTTAATTTTCTCAAAATTGTTTCGTGCTTGCCATTGTTATTATTATGATCGTTTGAGACAATGTAAGTAATGTATTTAAAGGTTTAGGGTGTTTTGTTTTGGCTACCTATATAAATATATTGTAATTTGATGGAATAGGTTTGTATAAATTAAACGTTTCTAGAGGTATGTTTATACAAGAATATATATTTTTTTAGTTGCCTACAAAATATTTGGTATATTTTATTTGAATTTTTATATATTTTTTTCTTTTTCAATACAATTTGCTAGCGTTATCTCAAGGTGTATGCTCGATGATCAGATTCATTCTATGTTTATGTATTATTTTCTCAAATTTGTTACTAAAATTTATTCAGTACCATGACTTGGTGAGTTCGTTAAAACTGTTAAAAAATTCAAATCATTGAAATCATTGATAAAATATGAAGATGGTTGTTAAGGATAATGTTAGTAAGCAAGTTGAGAGTTAGTTATTAATAGCTTAGGTAGTTATTTGTTACTAGTTATTGGTATTGAATCGGTTGTTGGTTTGCTATTGATTGTAACAGTTAGTAGTAACAACCTGTAAGTCCTTAAATGCTAATTGTAATTTCTTTCAATTGAATAAAAGAGTCGATTCTTTCTTCCTCATTCTTGATAGAACATTACAGTATTAGAGTTTCAATCGTTCTTTAATGGAGAATTCTTGCTTTGTGTTGGAGCATTAAGTTTGAACCAAACTCAAATTCAAGATCCTCTTCAAGTCCCTCTTCCAAAATCTTACCTTTTTTTGTTTGCCCATTTCTTGTCCATCCAGCTTGATGAGCATAATTTTCTTTCTTGGCAACATCAAGTGTTAGCTTCAATCAAAGAAAGCCGTCTTCACAAATATCTCGATTCAACTCAAATTCTTGTCATCTTTTTAACCCTTGCTGATGAACCAAGCAATACAAGAAACCATGCCTTTGAGAATTAGGAACAATAAGACAATCTCTTGGTTTCTTGGTTATTGTCTTTAATATCCGAGAAAACCACAAATCACATGATTGGATGTGATAATATTTCTTAGATTTGGAACTCTCTCAATGAGTAATACACAACCCTTAACACTATCAATATTTGTCTTTACAAGACTCAACTTATGAACATGAAGATGAGTGGTTCTCTTAATGACTACCTGCTGAAGATTAAGGGAATTAATTGTTGATTTTCTTGCTACCATCGGTCACAATAAGACACCTCAAGATCATATTGAGGCAATCTTTAGTGTTCTTGCTCCCTAGTATGATGTCTTTGTCACCTCTGCACCACAAGAAATGATAACTAGATAGTTGCAGAGATGGAAGCACTTCTAATGGCCCAGTGTGTTCGAATTGACAAGAATGTCAAGTCTCTAGATATAAACAAAAGTGAAGCAAATATCTCTCATATTAAACCCTTCAAACCTAATTTTTTCACTCACAATCCCTTTCCTTCTAGTTTATGGATACCTTATGGATCTTCTCGTGGTCCTTAATTTTGCTCAAATGGTGTTGGTCATATGATGAATGCCATACATCAAGGTGGTCTTACCTCTAGACATGTCAATCACAACAATCCCAATTCTACAGCTCGCGCTGGTTTGCCGAGCTTTGGAAGAGGACAACCTAATTCTTGGAGCCAAAAGCCACAATGTCAATTCTAATATAAATTCTATCATAAGATGGGTCATACAACCAAACAATGTTTCTATATGTTTGAAAGATCTTTTACATGTCCTGAATCTGTTAACCAGTTTCCTACAATAGCTCATCTTATTGAAATGCAAGCTTGCCATGCTTCACCTGAATTGATCTCATATGATAATTGGTACCTAGAATTTGGAGCAACTCATCATCTAACAAGGGGTCCAATCTCGGTGCCCACAACTCCTACACATTGGTAACTCATATATCCTTTCTCATTTTATCTCTCAACATCTCACCCTTAATAATCGGATATATGTTTCTTCCATAACCAAAATTCATTAAGCATCTCCCAATTTGCCAAAGACATCAATATCTTCTTTAAATTTCACTCATTTTCTTGTTATGTCAAGGGTCAAGACACTCAAAATACCACTTTATTTGGGAAGCTTGACAAGGACTTTTACAAATTTGATTCTACCTTAGTCAACTCTCCTCCTCCAGTGTCACTCATTTGTTGCCTTCTGAGTTGGGTCATCAGTCTTCAAGTCCTTACTGCCTTAATCACTTAGTGTCATTACCAAATTTAGTTTTTCTTTGTGGCACAATAAGCTTGACCAACTTACAACTAGAATTATAAAATTGGCTCTATCTTCTTGTAATATCCAATTTTTTAATAAAACAATTTTTGATGAGTGTATAGCTTTTGTCTTGGCAAACATCATAAATTACATTTTCCCTTTTCTTCCACAACTTATAATGAACCTTTACTACTTTTACACTCGGATTTGTGGGTTACTGCAACCATAATAAAATAAAATTGTGTCACGTGTACACTGTGTTCAGTTTAACATGACACTTAACACCTAACATGGACGAAAATATTAAATTGCTAACAGAATACGAGTATTGGAGATTTTACCGCCTAAATGTGGATTTTGGGAGTTAAGTGAAACCAAAATGAAAATTTTGGGGGTTTCGCCGCTATTTACCCTAAATAATTATAACGTAAACGAATATGAAAAAAATAGGCACCATTTTTTGTAAATTATTTATATTTTTACGTTTAAAGAATATTTTTTTATTTTTTTACATTTTTACGGTTTTCCAAAAAATAACACGAAAACAATATAAAATCAACAAGAAAACTACATAAAAGTAACATGAAAATAACAACAAAAAATAACATACAGATAACAAAAAATCAACAACAAATTAACAAGATTACAACATAAAAAAACCGTAAAAATAAAATTAAAAAAATCGTAAAAATATTTAAAATTCCGTAAAACCGTATTTTTGTAAATTTTTTGTTGTTTTTATATTTTTGTGTAATAATCTCAATTTTTTTTAGATGTCTAAATAGGTAAGAGTGCACTTTTAAGGAAGTGCATCTTAGAATCACATATAAATGATTAATTTTTTTTTTTTTTTCTGGAAGGGTATAAATGTTTATTTTGGGTAATTTTAAAAAACCCCAATTGAAAAGTCCTTGGTGAAAGGGTGGCGCCAATGTGAGAGTGAGGAGTGTGGAGTAAGGGCTTTCATTTAAAAGGTTGCCGCGTAACTGAGAGTGAGAGTGAGAGTGAGAGAGAGTGTGTACTCTTTACTGTGTTTGATTGGTAATGGCAGAGAGATCAGAATCTTCCATCAGAGCCACTCACACCGAGGTACGCTACATATCTATCTACCTTTTCTTCATCTATCTCTTAATCGTTCAGCTCTCATCTGTCGCTTGATTGTATTTTAGCTTTCCAGTGATCAATTTAGGGTTTGATCCTTCCTTTGGAACTCTCTCTTCTTACTGATCAGATTCTTGAAATGGATGCCAAAGATGATAACAGGAAGCGATTGAAACCAGCTGTATGTTGAACTCCGACTCCGACTTCAACTCGAATGACTCGGTACTAATTTATGTCCATTAACTGATTGACTGGTTGCCTTTGTTATAAGGTGGAAGACCACGGAGCTATTTTGATGGCTGAGGCTGAAATTGATCAGACTAACGGTGCATCGCCAGAAATGGAACTTCATATCACTCAAATTCTTGAAAAATTGGACAGTTTCACTAACCTGGTACTATTTTCACTTACATAATATTAATAATCCTTTTATTCATTCATTTATGAAATGGATCTTCTCATTCTTGCTGTTTGTTGTTTGTTGCAGGTGTCTGAACTTCTTGAATCTGGAAAGACAATGTTTAAGGAGCTCAGTAATGAATTCGAAGAGCGGATGATCACGTTAGTAGTACCTATTATATATTCACTTCTATATAATTCAATCTTTAACTTAAATTCTTGCTCTGCTCCAACCAAAATAATTGTTATTGTTAATTTGCAATTTTGCAGGATCCATAAAGAACAAACGGAGAAATGGATGGACGAGATCAAAGAACTCAGGTTGCTTGATGCCTCAAATGAGGAGGCTCATGCTCTTCTGCATAATGCTCGATACTTGCTCCAAAATCCTCATGTTGATTGATTCTCATCCAATTTCAAGGTATTCGATAGACACTCGAGCTTTATCATCGTTCCAGCACTATCCACTTATATAATCTCTGGTTATGCAGGTCAAAGGAGTTACCACTTTCAATATATTAGTAGTTAGTATTTGTTAGAGTTTCCATATACTAGTCTAAACTCTCAAGTTTCTTATATGTTCTACATCAAAGAATAAACTACATTCTTTGTACATAATAAAGGACAATTTCCTTTCACCTCTGACTTTCTTACCTTTGGATCAGAGGCACAAAACTATTTGTAGCATGGAGAATTTCACTATCACAAGTAACTATTATAGTAGATGAAATGAAAAACACTTGAACTTGTGCTTTGTCTTATTTAACTTATGGCAGTTTAACCAAATAAGATCATTCATAATAAACAACAATAATGGTTTAATAATTTAATTAGATATCAGCCTTATTGCTGATGATGTTTACAATTCTTTTTTCATGAATGAATGGTTTATAGATAAGGTAGAGGTCTTATACTTATAATAAGTGAGATATATATATTTTTTTGCTTGGTAGCCCATGGAGTTAGTTATATATTATCATAATATTGGGATCGTTCATCTGGGTGTACGTATATATCAATATATATATCATCAGGGATTGCATCATCCATGTGGGTGTAGGTGTAAGTGTGGCAAATGTGGTTGAGGATGGGTGAGGAGTTCCACTAGACATGGCACATAATGTGGCACTCAACTCATGTTCTCCCACTTCAATCATTGCTTATATAAGATGAACTCCCATCCATCCACCGTACCTTGAAATTAAATTCCTAATCCTATTTCTTAATCAACAAGTTATTCCCATCATTTGCATATACGCGTACCACGTTATTCTCCCACATATTACTCGATTAAATGTACTTAAATCTGTACGACTTTGACTTTATTGTTTTAGTAGGATTATCGAATGCTCTTGTTCAATAACTTTATTCAGATAATTTCCTATCATTATATAAAATAAAAATAAAAAAGTATCCGAACTCAAATTTATAAAACCACCGGCTATCAATCTTTGATAAGTCAACTGCATGTTTATTGGTAATTTGCCTCTCAATTGTACTATGAAGTGTGAAACGTACTGTGGAACCAATCGAAAGAAATAAATGCCAAAGAAAAAACAAATAGAAGTACCACGGAATCAAATATATATATATAGATATATTATATATAAAGAGAAGTGACATCATTAATCTTTTATTATAATTTTTTAATCAATATTTGTGTTTGAAAATACAGAATATATTTTTTTTTTTATAATTGTACTCGTTATAGTTGCAACATTATTTTTGTAATTTTTTGAATTTTTTTTTTTAATAATTTACAATGCTAAAAATAAATTTGAAGGTTTTTGAACACACGTGGTAAATTGAAATATCAAGAATTCTATTTTCTGTATTGTAAATTATTCAGAATGTTTAAAAAATTTACAAAATAATATTGTAACTATAACGAATACAATATTATTATAAAAATAAAAATATTTTAGCAAGTAATTTTAAAATATAGAAATTAACTAAGAGGTTGTAATAAGGAATTATAATTAGAACACAGATATAAAATAAGAAAAAAAAAAGGGAAATAGGCATGATGTGCGTATAGAATTATTATTATGTTTTTTTTTAATGTAATAAACACTATTAGGCATCTACAGTTTGTGTTTATGACTTGAACAACAAGATCATAAGAATCAAGTGGGTGTTTACTAATTTCCAAATTGATAAATAACTCAAGTGCACAAGCTCTTAAATTACGGCTAACATTGTTATTCTTATATATAGGATGCACATTACCATCTTAGTGATGATCAGCAGTCAACGGCTTCATTAACATAATTTTTTATTCCAATTTCTATTATGAATTATATTCTGTAAGCCGTACAATATTGACATTATGGGATTATAAATAGCCATTAAAAGCAGCTTATTGAGATATAAAAGATAGAGAGAAAGAAAAAGAGAGATAATCAATGGAGACATATTACGTTGTTTCTTGTGTTTTATTGTTTGTTGGAGTAATTTCAACCCAGCTCAGAGGAACATCAGCCGCTTGGCAACAAGCCCATGCAACTTTCTATGGTGGAAGCGATGCTTCAGGAACAATGGGTGAGTTACAGTACCTGTACTTGTTAAATATGTAATGAATAATACATGAATGCATGTGTATGATATATTAATGAATGCATATATATATATGGATGAATTAGGGGGTGCATGCGGTTATGGAAACCTGTACACTGATGGGTATGGAACAAAGACGGCTGCTCTGAGCACTGCTTTGTTCAACGATGGAAAATCATGCGGTGGGTGCTATCAGATAGTGTGTGATGGGACCAAGGTGCCCCAATGGTGTCTCAAGGGCACTTCCATTACCATCACTGCTACAAACTTCTGTCCACCAAACTATGCTCAAGCCAGTGACAACGGCGGCTGGTGCAACCCTCCCCGCCCTCATTTCGACATGTCTCAGCCTGCATTCGAGACCATTGCCAAATACAGAGCCGGGATCGTTCCCATCTTCTATAGGAAGTATGTACTAACTAAATATGTTATATGCTACTAGCCCATTTGATATTATAATACATTTGTCTCATATAAATATGGTGTTTTTCAGAGTTGGATGCAAGAAAAGTGGAGGCATCAGATTCACCATTAACGGAAGAGACTACTTTGAATTAGTGCTCATATCCAACGTAGGAGGAACTGGAGATATTTCCAACGTATGGATCAAAGGCTCTAAAACCAACAAATGGGAAACCATGTCCAGAAACTGGGGTTCCAATTGGCAGAGCCTTATGTATCTCAACGGCCAAACCTTGTCATTTAAGATTCAAGCCACAAATGGTAAGACCCGAACCGTTCTCAATGCAGTGCCTTCTAATTGGAAGTTCGGCCAGTCTTTCACCACCAAAGTTCAATTTTAAGCTCAACTACTACAGGACCACCGCCACTAGCTCGCCTCTGCTACTAATTTATCTAAACTTTGTATTATTCTGTATTCTATTTTATTATCTTTTC
Source organism: Cannabis sativa (assembly GCF_029168945.1). NCBI lineage: Eukaryota > Viridiplantae > Streptophyta > Magnoliopsida > Rosales > Cannabaceae > Cannabis > Cannabis sativa. The sequence goes on from NW_026870039.1 coordinate 449,667, forward strand.
GTTTTCTTGTTTTACTTTTACTCAAGTAATTATGTACTGCGCCTTCTTGGCTTGTGGCTCTGCGTTTTTTGCCAGAAAGCCCACCAAGAAAGGCTTAAAAGAAGTTGGACTCATTTCCAACTCTGATAGTGAAAATATACACAGCACAGAGAGCCATAGGGCAATCCAATTTATCTCTTTTTAATAAATATATAAGAATTACTTCTCAACCATGAAATGACTTTAAATCACCAGGACATTTTCAAACAAATTTGCGCTTAAATCTTATTTAGAATAATAAGAAGAAGAAAACAAAGGTATGTATTAGATTTCCTTAATTGAAAATGAGGGAAATTGCACGTTTGACATAGAGTGATGTAAGTTAGGGGCACCAAGTGTCGGTTGTGTGGTAGCCAAAAAGTCTTCTCATAATGTGTGGAACTGGAACTGGAACCGGAACTGGAATTGCAACCGCAACGCTCTTCAACCATGAAGGCAGGAGCAGAGATTCATTCAGCAACTCCAATGAAGCATCCACCAAATGGTCAAAGGGCTTGTTGATAATCAAGGACCAGATATCATTAGTAGAAGAATAGAGGAACACAAGAAACCATGTCATCTGCGCATAACCCGCTGGCGCTCTCTTTTGCGGAAGCGCTCTAGCATAAATTGATCAGTTGCAGCTTGCCTTTGTCCAGCTGCCTCTGTGCCAGTATCGGCTTGTCTGGGTGCACCACCACCTTCTTCTTGTGAGCTCCTGTCTTTGTAGAGCTCAGGATGCTCTGCATAGAAGGCAGAAACAAACTCACTAATTTGTAACAGTGACTAACAATGAGAAAAGATAAATGAGTAATATGTGTACACTAACAATATTATGATAAAGTTATATATATGCGAAATCAACCTCTTCGAAGTTTTTCAGCATAGTCCCTTCCACGCTGAAAGTAATCGGCACTGTAACTTGAAGGGATGCTAAATTCGGATTTAGTTCGGCCCATGAGCCGCTTCTCCTGAAGAAGCTTTTTAGCAGCCTCAGTTTCCTCAATATTTTTCAATTTGTATCTACAAAACATCACAGTGAATAAGTAATAATGACATGATTACGTATCTCAAGCTCAGCAACAGAATGAGAATAGATAGAGCAATGGGGCTTACTCAATGGGAAGCTGAACTTCAGCTATCCCGGTAGTCCACTGAGTGGAGCTTTCCTCCGAGTTTCGCTTCTTTACCTGTAAAAGAAAATGCAATCAAATCAATCTATTTACCTAATACAAGTGAAAAATATAGCAAGAGAAGGAAAAGTGAATACTGACTTTGAGATGGTCAGGGATTTTGTAGAGTTCATCTTCAGCATTCTTCAAATCATTCTCAATTTGATCAGTTGCATCCATTGTCCTGCCCCTCTTCTTTGCTAATTCTTGTTCAACATACTTCAGCCTGAAATTGATAGTTCATGGAAAATAAAGTTGTAAGCTTGAAACTGGAGAGAGAGAGAGAGAGAGAGAGAGAGAGAGAGAGAGAGATACATATTGGGATCTTCAACCATGACGGCTGTTTCTTGAGCAAAAGTGTCTTGAAGAACGAGGTCATCCTTGTCCTTGTCGACATCTGAGGGATCGGCAGGGGCCTTAGAGTTAGACTGATACTGATGGCGATGAGATTGGGTGTCGTCCACGGCCTTTTTACTAATGCCATTTTTGATATCAAAAGCACTTTCACCCCCGACAACTGCAGGAATCCCCGACTTCCTTTGCCTCTGCTTCTGAAGAAATTTCACCTCTTCCAAAGCCATTCTGTGAAAAAAAAAAAAAAAGCCCAAAATTAAAACCCCGAAAAGCATTACAGTTTGTGCGTTTTCTATTCAAAACTGCAGTTAAAGAAAGAAAGAAACCTTCTTTCTTGTTCATCTTGGCCTTCGTCGGTCTCAGGTTCAGGGGAAACGCATCTCTTTCTAAAATTCTTCTTCTTCTGCTGTTGCTGTTGCATTGTGTGGTCTTCTTCTTCTTCAATAATTTTCAGGATTTGCCTCCACACTCCACTACTATCTCTCCAAACTCAAACACACTGTTCTAATGTCCACCCTGACCCTGCAAAGCAAGTCCATGTAGATATGAATACTCTTACTCTACTCCTTCCCTCGTTAAGTTCAGATACAGTTTCAGTAAGCAAATCAAGTATTCGAAGAAAGTAACTGATGAGAGATGGAGTTGGGCCAAGAAATCCAAAATCAATCGTACAAAAGGGAACGAAGAACAAACCTGAGTTAGGTCAAAATTGCGAAGGGGCGAGCTGAAGGAGGTCGAGGGCGACGGAGATTGGAGCGTGACGGCCGCCGGGTGCGGTGGGGGTTTCTTTACGAAACTTCGGGTTGTGAATTGATTGGTAGTTTTGGTACGAATTTACTTTTATACTTTAGTTCTAGTTTTTCCTTTTTTTTTTTTATGATTTATTTACTACAATTTTTTCTCTCTTTTTTTTTTAGAAAAATAAATAAATTCATTCAAAAGGCACAAAGTCAAAGAGATTGTGAAATCAATACAAGCATAAACTATTTAAAGTAAGTTGAACAGTGGCAAAACGTGTCATCCTGTCGTGTTCGTGTCATATTTTATGTGACTCATTTTATATTTTTTGTCATGCGTGTCGACCTGTTTTTTTACTCGTGTCTAATTATCTTAACCCTAACCCTACCCGTAAAAAATCATGTCGTGTTCGTATCGACCCACTGTGACCCATTTTGCTATTATTAAAGCTAAAATTGTAGAGAAAAATAATAAATTTAAGCTCAATTAAAAAACTTATATACATTTATGCATATATAGTTTGTTATTTAAAAAAAAATAAAATATTTTTAATTTTACTAATTTTCCTAACCCTAACCCGTAAAATTCGTGTCGTGTTCGTGTTCGTGTGCCGTGTCGAAACCCGTTTTGCCACCCCAGACTACACTTGAGAAGTTTCAAATGAAAGAGTAAATTTAGCTAGAAAATGAGCAATTGGTTACAATGAGAAATAGAGATATGGGAAAAGGACTTTTGAACGTGAAGGATATAAGTAAGAACAATGTCATACTCATTGCAAGCATTTCTCTTGTTTGAAAAAGAATTTACCAAGCGCAAACAATCAGAGAATATATTGATACGAGTATATCTCAATTGCACACAAAGGAGAAGCTTATGAAGAAGGGCAGAAGTCTCCGCCACATGAGGTTCAAGCAAACCCAAGATAGGGGTAGCAACTGAACATAATATGCCACCATCATACTGAGACACACCATCGCCCTTAAACTAATTTGCCACCTTTCATAGCAAGTATCAACATCAACAAATAGATTGTACTCTTCCAAAATCAACTTAGAAACCGCACCCCCAATATGACCAAGAGAAATTAGTGAAAAGCTCAATGGAACTAGTGGAGCAATTTGAGTTTGAGCTTCCTAGTATCACCACAGATAGTTAAGAGCCCAGCTACTGGCCATATCATCAGAAAGAAGCTTATTATCATGTACAAATGTATTACGACGATGTCATATTCTCCAACAGAGGACAAGAAATTCTTCAACTTTTACCTTGAATAAAATATCCATAACCCCAACCAAAAGTTCATTTAAACTGGAAGCCATCTTTAAATTATCCAAACCTTTCAAACTCCAACCGAACCGAATGGATTTAAGAGAAGGACATAACCATAACGCCTGTAATGCTGTTTCATTACTTTGAAGACAAATAGGACATACCATAGAAGCCTTTATGCCATGCCTATTCAAGTTGGCATAGGATGGAACAAAATTAAGACTTACTTTCTAGATAAAATTCTTGATCTTAGGGGGAAGAGAAAACTTCCGAAGAAAATTCCACCACTTCGATGGCCCTGAAGAAGAAGAATGTTTACCCCAACCAAGCCTAGAAACTGAGCTCCAATAACAAGCCTTAACAAAAAATCAGTCATTATCAGAAAAATTCCAAATTAGTCTATCTTGTCGATCAAAGCTAGAATGAGGAATAGACAAAATGGATTTAGTCTCTGCATCATCAAAAAGTTCCACGATGAGTGGGACATTCCAATCACCCGAGGCAAGTTTAAGATCACAAACTCACTCAACATCAACCTTCCCTCAAAAAGAGTAGGATCGACCCACATGTTCCTTAAGGATTCAAGAATCATCACGGATATGGATGGAGTCCTCGCGCCCCACCAACCATCGACACACCCTTGAGCTCGAGCTGGCCCACCACTCTTCTCATATTGATGAAGAATTTCATTCAAGTCACCACCCCCAATCGAGGTCCTGAGAACTCATCTGCAAGATGCTCCATTATTTACTACATCATTTCTCTTCATTTTAACTTTCTCATCCAATTATTTTTGTAGTATTATTTTTTGGGGGATATTTTTTACATAATACACTATAATTAATTTATATTTATCATGATTAATTTGTTCCTTGTCTTTTTTTTGTTTTTATAGGTGGCGTTTAGTAACACTTTTTTAATCAGTTTTCTGTTTTTAAAAGTAGAAAAGTGAAAATATTTTTCAAAAACATGTTCTATAAAACTGTTTTTACTTTTCAATTTTATAATTAGAAATCAAAATTTTAAAAACAAAAAAGAATCACTTTCAATATTTTTTTAAACAGTTTTTTTTTTCTTAATCAATCTTTTAGATTAGGACCAGACCCGGACCCAAATCCCCTCCCTACGGCCCTGGCGCTAAACCCGACTTTTGACTTGAACCCGAATCCGACCCCGGACCTAGACCCGACTTAAATAAAATCAAAAAATAAAAATAAAAATAAACTTTATAGAACACACTTTTGTTTTCTGTTTTTAAAATTGAAAAACAAAAGTAGTTACAGAACGCATTTTTGTTTTTCAAAAACAAATTTTTTAAAAACAAAAATTTTACTTTCATTTTGTGATTAAAAAATTAAAAAACAAAAGTGTTACCAAACGGCACCATAGTTTATAATATTTTGTTATTTTTTTAGTTGTTTTCTTATAATTTTAGTTTTTTTGCTGAGAAAAAATGTTTTTGTAATTTTGAAACATTAAAATCATATTTTTGACCATTTAAAAAAAGTATTTTTGAAAAATTATATTTATATAATTGCAAAAAAAAAGTATAGGTATGTAAATAAAATATATATATATAAAAAAAAATATTTATGAAAAAACCTTTTTTTCTTGAGGAATTTTTTTATAAAATTGAGAAAAGAGAGGAAAATATAGCAGTAAAAGAATTAAATATAAAATATTGCAGTAAAAATATAAATCGATTTTTTTTTTTAATAAAAAAAAAGAAAGAAGAAAATATATATGGTTAAGGTAAGAATTAATAACATTTCAAAAAAAAAAAAAAGGTTAAGAATTAATGAAAGAAGGTAACGAAATTCAAGAAATTTGATGGAACTATGAATTGAAATGATCAATGGAGTACATAAGGGTAAAATAAAAATTCCTTTTCTTCTTTTTTAGTGGAATAAAATCACAGAATGTATCTCATCCTATTTTTTGTAGTTATAATTTGACTCAAAAGACTTATGTCTAAAATGGGGTTTGGTTTGTTAACCGTGAACTGTGAATTGTGCATTGTGATTCATAAACAAATCATAAAACCAACCCCAATCAGCTGTGTGAAAATGAAAAGGAAAAGCAACCAAAATTTATTTACACAAATACAAATATAAAATACAACACGAAAGATACTAGATGAGATGAGAGCATTGGGACTTTTATTTCTAAAGATGATTGATTTACTCGTACCAAAAAAATAATTACAATTTCGAGGAGAAATGAAAGAAAAAGAAAGAAAAAAACTACCTAAAAGAATGCAAATATGAAGTAGTAATTTATCCAGATGACCTCCAAATACTTCCCTCCTGTGAATAGCAAGCAATTCATGAAAATCCATTCATAGATGAGCATAAAACACAAGCAAACTCATGAATAGATTTCCAAAACATAACCCCTGATCTAATTTACAAATCTAAACAAAACATTTGACCACAACTAGCTCCATACTAAAGCAATTGCCTAGTTAATTTTCTTAATTTAATGAAACTTAATTTTCTTGTGGCAAGTACAGAAAAGTTAACCATTCTTATTGGCAGCACGAAAAAGAAGCTCTGCAATAAGGTATTGTGCAGGATCCAGTTTCATATGGTGAATAATTGGTTGTGGTTTGGTGCTGTTGGAGTCAATAAATAAGCACTACCCCATCATCATGCTCATCAATGAAATTGGATGGAGTGGGAGGAACTCAATTCCATTATTATTATTATTATTATTATTATTATTATTATTATTATTATTATTATCATTACTTCTTTTTTATTATTATTTGCACTTGCATTACCTAAAAAGTAGTAGTCATGGAAATGAATAGTACCAAAACCCAAAAACATATAGTAAAAATAATATGGGTCTAAAGTATTCTTCTTTTAACATTGTAGTTGCAGCAATAAATTAGACACCTCTTTTGTTTCTTAGTTAAGAAACAAGAAATCTTTGTTTGTCTCCTTCCTCATTCTTCCTCTTCTCATCTAACCCCCTCACACCACTCAAAACAACTCTTCCATCAAAGTTCTTTTCTTTTATCATGGGTACACATTTTCTTTGATTTCTCCAGACCAAATAATGCATTGTTATTTGAAGAACATATAAATATACATATGATTTATGGATATATATTAGTATTTGTTTGGTATAAGTAAAAGAAAAAGGAGAAATGGTGCCTAAAAAGACAAATGGAATGCTAGCTCCACAAGCACCCACTGGGCACTGCCCATTGGCTAGAAAGTAGACAGGAGACAGAGTAGAAGACACACCTCCCAGGCTCCAACCTCATAACACTATTTTATGAATTTCGCCAGTGGATGCGCTCATCACCCACATTTGGTTTTGGTGAAATCCAGAGACACACACACAAATAAAAAGTTTAAAACTTTCAGGTGAAATCCACTCTCGCAAATTCCTTTCTAATATCAATAAACTCCCATTTCATGGAACATTCTCACCTGATAATATCACAACATCATATAAAAAATTTATGGTATACTTGTTCTTTCCTTAAATGAGTTACATAAATGATGGTTCATCAATAACGAGTGTCTCTAAATTGTCATACATGTTAAAGTCAAATTTCATTTACATCTGTACTACTACTAACACGTCAGTCAATGGCACCTCAAGAAAACTAAAAAGATAAAAACAAATGTCTTCGAAATATAAAAGTGGTGGTATGCAGAAACTAATACAGAGAAACGAATGTATAATTCACATATTAATCCAAGCCAAAGAGGAGAGCAGCAATCAAAACAGGTACATTAATATTTGCTTCATAAATAAAAAGAATGTTTCTAGACAAGTTGTTAATAAGTTCTTGCATGAAGTCAAATAGGTTCCCACTCTGATTAACGCCATCACCTGCTTCTTTTTCTATTGATGAATGAAGCACAAACTGTGTTAAGTCAATTGAATGCAGAGCACCCAAGGCATTGAGCCTCACGAAGCAGGTGCACATAAAATTATCAATGATAGTTGGTATAGCTTTCTCAGCCACTAATGATTCAGTTAGTTTGTGAGTACACCAATATGATCACTCCTGTCTATGTCCATAACCATTTAAAGTCCCTTTTTCCAAATAGTAGGATTAACATGATCACAGAACACAGACTCTCTCTCTCTCTCTCTCTCTCTCTCTCTCTCTCTCTCTCTCTCTCTCTCTCTCTCTCTCTCTCTCTCTCTCTCTCTCATTTAAAGTCCCTTTTTCCAAATAGTAGGATTAACATGATCACAGAACACAGACTCTCTCTCTCTCTCTCTCTATCTCTCTCTCTCTCATTTAAAGTCCCTTTTTCCAAATAGTAGAATTAACATGATCACAGAACACAGACTCTCTCTCTCTCTCTCTCTCTCTCTCTCTCTCATTTAAGTCCCTTTTTCCAAATAGTAGGATTAACATGATCACAGAACACAGACTCTCTCTCTCTCTCTCTCTCATTTAAAGTCCCTTTTTCCAAATAGTAGGATTAACATGATCACAGAACACAGACTCTCTCTCTCTCTCTCTCTCATTTAAAGTCCCTTTTTCCAAATAGTAGGATTAACATGATCACAGAACACAGACTCTCTCTCTCTCTCTCTCTCTCTCTCTCTCTCTCTCTCTCTCATTTAAAGTCCCTTTTTCCAAATAGTAGGATTAACATGATCACAGAACACAGACTCTCTCTCTCCCTCTCCCTCTCCCTCTCCTTCTCCCTCTCCCCCTCCCCCTCTCTCTCTCTCTCTCTCTCTCTCTCTCTCTCTCTCTCTCTCTCTCTCTCTTCCTCTCCCTCTCTCCCTCCCTCCCATTGTCTCTCTCTTCCTTAACCAGAATAACAAAATTAGGATACATACATATAAATGTGAACATGCATACAGAAGTACAAGAACAAAGTGAAAGGGAGAAGAAACAAAAAACAAAAGAGATGAAGTAACAAAATACCAAAATGGAAGCAATCGAAAATTCAAAAACCAATTTAAGAGAGGGCGTAAGCAGAGGAGTATATTTCTTATAGTTTGATCATTATAACTTCATCGATTACAAGTGTCAAATTATTTTATATTTTTTTCCTGCTGCACCAAATAAAGAGAAGGAAAAAGAATGCCATTTGCTAGGGTATGCCCCCCACACAAAATCGAACATTGAATCTAATGAGAGAAACCATGAGACTGACTACTCATACCTGACTAGAGTTTTAATTCAACAGAAGAAAATACAGCTAAGAAAAAGTATAATGAACAAGGGGAATACTAAACGTCACAAGAATTTGAACGTACCTATCAACCTGATCTTTAGTAAAACAACCAATGGGGTTAATAGGAATCTAACTGAAATGAAATTAGAACTTTCCTATCGATTCGTTTTTTAAGTTTAAAGTAGTAAGTAATTACGTTATATTTTTTATTATGAGGAATAATCTCAAAATGATATAGTGAAAAACCTGGTTCTGGTCTGCCTTTTATTATAGACCTAGTCCAGGATCTTAGCTATATATAGTCATTGCTTTACAAATATAACTAACAAAAGATGAATCGACTAACCTTTTCGCTTCTCTCGGTTATATGAACACTAAGGCATCCTGAGAATGCGGAGCCGTTGCAGTCTGCAGCTGACACCACTTTCACTCCTCCACAACTCAACTTAAGGACATTACAATAACAAACTATGAGCACGCCCTTCTTGAAAGGAAATGAGCAACATAAGCTGAAACCCAATTGGAGCTTCATTGCAAGCAGGATAATATATGGACTCAGCTAACATACTTGAGAAAGATGCACATTATAATTTTGTTACTGATTTTAGAATTCAGTAAACAATAGTGATCGAGGGAATAGAAAACAATTTAAGATGACATCAAAGAGAGCGCATAGTATTGCTAAATGCTTTCTCTGCTTCTTCTCTGATGCAGGCAAGGTTCACCTTTATCTCATTGGAAAGTCTTCCCTCAACAAGCTGTACAGGCAACCAAAGCTTTGGCTGTACATCAACCAAATATGAAAGAGTTGTATTCATTTCTTGGTCCTCTCCTCCACTATCATGCTGCAACAGCATAAATTTAAAGTGACATTTTTTAAAACTGAAACACAAAATAATGTCTCCATAATACCAATCACTAGATGAAGCAACGAAAATTGTTTTGTATTTGGGCGTATGAGATTGAGAAGGCATACTGTGATCCCCTTACAAATTCCAATATCTAAGCCACTAGTCTGAATGGATAAAAAAACCAACAAGAAAAGAAGGAAGTGAGAAATTTATATCATACTTGTAGAATTGACCATTTTCCTTGGAAGAGCTGGAAGTCTCCGTCTACCATGTTAAACTCAATCTCACGCTTCTGGGCAGAGGGAAGGATTTCAAGTGGCTTCTCATAACAGTCAACAACCCCTTTAGCATTGAATTTAAGGCCAAGGGCCAAGTTCTGCTCACCCACCTGAGTAAAATGAAAAGAGAGCAAAATGGGTTACAAGGATGGAACGAAAAAGAAGCATTAGTCGTTAGGTGATAGAGCGAAACCTGAAAGAGTCGTGCATAATCAGGGCCCCTATCAAGCAACTGGCTAATAGCAAGACCGGGAATGAAATCGGCCAATCCTTCGTAATCAGTCAGGACATTCCACACAGCTAGGAGAGAAGCGTTAATGGCGACGGAGGAGAGTATTCTGCGTGAGTTGTTGGGAAGTTTCTTGATCTCTATGCAAACACCATCCTCCGATTCTGATTCCGATATAGATTGGGAATGGGAAGTGGAGGAGGAACAACGGAGTCGGAAGGAAGAAGAAGAAGAAGAAGATGAAACAGTAGAAGAGTGGTGAAGAAGAAAGAGAAAGGGCTTAGGGTTGGAGAAGAGAAAAGAGGGCTTTCTTCGGTGGAAGAAAAGGAGCGAAGGAGAAAGAGAGGTTGGAACTGTGAGAGTCAGCATGGGAGTGGCACTGGCGCGCATCTTCATCGAATGTGCTGCTACAGTACCACTGCATCTCTGTTCTCCATTAATTCCTATTCTTTTATAGAAACATACTCACACGTGCACCAAATACACACACGTGTGACATCCAACCCTTATATATAAACAACACAAAACCCCCAATTTTGCCATATCCACATTCCATTTCTTCACCATTCAAGTTCGTGACCATGGCTGCTTCTGCTACTGCTGCAATGTCTGGAGTGTTAGCGCCTAGCTTCGGCACCAAAATCTCATCTTCTGCTCGTACAGGAGCTGTTGCTACGAGCCTTAAGCTCAACCCTTCTTCTTCTTCTCTAAAGCCAAATGCTCTTGTTTTCTCTTCATTCCCTAAAGCGAAAAGATTAACAGCCACAACGCTACGCCGCCGCAGCAGCACCATCCGCAGTTCGGTGGAGCAGGAGCAACAGCTGCAAGCTAAAGTTACCACTAAGTGCTTCTTCGATGTCGATGTCGGCGGCGAGCCTGTGGGTCGCATTGTGCTCGGCTTGTTTGGAGATGTCGTCCCCAAAACCGTCGAAAATTTTCGTGCTTTGTGCACAGGCAAACCCAAAAACTTTTCTTTCTTTCTCTTTCTCTCCTTTATTTTTTTTGATAACAAATATCAATGCTTTTCCTTGTTTATTTGATGCAACAGGAGAGAAAGGATATGGTTACAAAGGCTCCTCCTTTCACCGCATTATCAAAGATTTTATGATTCAAGGAGGCGACTTTACTGAAGGAAACGTATGTATATAACCTCATTCTCTCTCTTTTGCTTCTTTTGAAAAGAAAAGATATATATTATATAAATTAAATTGAACAAACAAGCATCTCCTGTGCAGGGTACCGGAGGAAAAAGTATCTATGGTTCCAGCTTTAAAGATGAGAATTTTGAATGTGTGTCCTTGCTTATACAATGCATTTATTCTGTTCTTTTTGTTATTATTATTATTATCATTTTCATTGTCCAACATATTTATATGTATCCAAATATGCAGTGAAACATGTGGGGCCTGGAGTGTTGAGCATGGCTAATGCGGGTCCTAATACTAATGGCAGCCAATTCTTCATCTGCACAGTCAAGGTCCTATGATCCCTTCCTACCCTTTTGCATTTTCCATCATAAAATGCTTTTAGTTACTTAATTGAGTGTTGTTTCTGTTGTCTTGTTTTGTATCTATATAGACTCCATGGCTGGACAATCGCCACGTTGTGTTTGGACAAGTTATCGAAGGAATGGATGTAGTGCGCAAACTTGAAGCCCAGGAGACAAGCAGATCAGATACCCCTCGTTCCCCTTGCAGAATCATCAACTCGGGAGAGTTGCCCCTCGATGCTTGACTTGACTTCCCTTTTTTTCAATAATGTGGTTTCACACTCAACTCTCCCCCTTTTCTCATTGTTTTTCTTTCTTTTCGTTTTTCATTTTGTAATGTTGAATGAGGCAATATCCCATGTGTAAACTATAGAGATTGAGTATTGTAAGTCGTAATGGATTAGATACATATCAAAAGCAATAGGCAGCTTCTTTCTATTGTCATTGTTTCGTTACACTTCAACAATAGTTTAACAGTACAGTAGGATTGTGGAATCACTTATTACTGGCACCCATATGACTTTTCAATACTTTGTATCACCCTTATGACTTTTCAATACATTTTGTCCATCATAAACGTGATTTTGAATATAGTCTATCTATAGGACTTAGGACTTAGTAGACTTAGGAGTAGCTTAATGCTCATGCAACTACGGTTTCCACCGCAGATGACTGGATCAGTAACTCCAGCTGTAGTTGTTTCCCCACTTCATCGTCCCATATTTCAGGTAGTGCTTCTTTGATGTTGTGGATGCTTCCCAAGGCATGATCTGCACCAGGCACCAGTACTGAGCTCCCAACCTGCCATCATCAACATTCTCAAATTAATTATAAATCTTCTTCTTATTAAGACACTTACTACTGTGTAACTGTGTTTAGCTTTTTCTTCAGCCTCATCAACACCCCTTACATGTTTTGAAGTCATTTAACATGGTCATGTGAGAAACAGATTATTCAAATGGAAATTACTGACTGGAAATGGACCAGAATCCATTTAGATTTTCTTACAATAACAGTTTGAAGCCCGGCTGCCTTTCCACTGGCAATGTTTCGAGCACTATCATCAAAGAAAAGCTGAAAATGGAAGTAAAAACTGTTTAACTGTCTATTGTTTTCATTAGAAAATCAGAACTGAAGAGCTGAAGTGAAGGTTCTATCTCACTGTTTTCTTGGGCTCCACACATGCAATCTGAATAGCGGCTTTCATTGCTTCAAGAGAGGGTTTACATAGGATTTTGGAGTTGGAAGTTTGCTTCCTAGTCTCAATTAAACCGTTGGAATGGGCCTCTGGTGAAGCAGCAGCTATGGAGTCAAGGGGTTCAGGAGGAGGGTTAAGAGTTTCAAAGCATATGATGCCTTCAAAACAGTCTTCCAACCCCAACCTGTGCAGAACTTGTGTTGCATGGGCTTTGTCAGCGTTCGTGAAGATCTGCATACACCAACATGGAAGAAAGTTCTCTTAGAAATCGCCACACCCCATGTTTTGTATACAATTGATAATACACAAGAAAATCTTGAACTACCAAGCATCACATACTAGTTTCCGCTGTGGCATGGACAGTAGAAGGTTTCTCAACACCGGATCAGGCTTCAGTGCATCATAGGGTAATCTTCCATGGACATAAGCATGAAACTCATCGTTGTCAAACTCATAACCAAGCTCCTGATTAAAAGAGATTATTTGTCTAGGGGGGATAACAAGAAGAAAAAAAAAAAGTATTCTTGAGCAAGAGTAAAGTTTATTTTTACCTTGAGGCCGGCCATGGTTGTCCCACACTCCCTGTATAACTCAAGGCACATCGTAGGTACTTTAGTTTCTTCAATATGCAAGTATTGCAACATGAACTCTACAAATGAAAATGAAATAAGGGCTTATATATCCTTATGATCATCATCAGTCTCAATCTCATAATTGTTTAAAAAGTCATACCTTCGATGTTCTTTCGGCATGCCAAGTTGAGTCCTAAGCTCAAGGGGTATAGGGTATCATCCATGTCTGTATGCACACACAATATGGTTAAGGATGATCGGCATGGACATTTCAAAAAGCAACATTTTATCATTTCTTACCAAAAAGCAAGCACTCGTATTTGGCACCATTGGACCTCCCAACAACATCCATCTTCAAAGCTATCCTGAAGAGAGTAATAGCAAGAGTTAGAAAAGCAAGTGCATATAAGAATGAAGAATTAAGAATGCATTTTCAACATATTAAGATATTACCTTGAAATGGTCCGGTGGAGAATGAATTGAGAGTAGCTTTGAGGGATCTCAATATATAGAAGTAGAAGTAGAGAGAGACCTGTCAAATTGATTTTGGAATGTGCGGCATGATGCTTGCAGGGGCATATGTCTGAGTCTTTGTTGGGTCAGCAACTGACCAAGTAAGCATGTTCATTGTTTATAACCTTTTTTTATTAATTAAAGCTAGTCTAAATTGTTAAAGTTATCTTTTTCTTTCATGGAAAACTCATTCTCCTCATAATTGTAGTTGCTTTATAAATAATGGATTTCTGATCAGATCCCACCTATAATATATTAGGTTTGGGTATGGGCAATACATTTCAGTGTACCACAGTCACACACACCATAACAAATTAAGTATGTTATTATTATTACTTTTTCTTTTAATAAGCTTGAATATGATAATGAAGAGGAGTATTATTCCTATTGTTGCTAATCCTATTCTGAAGCTGATAAATATGTGTGGTTTCAAAATGGGGAAATAATGGATCTATGGCTACAGGAATCAGATGCTTGCTGGCTGCTGATGCCCTTTCTATACTTTCCTTTGTGTTAAGATTACACCATCAAGGTAAGTCTTTGTTGAGGATCAAGAATATTTCAATTCACTATGTCACTAGACTCCCCACTTTGTTTAAGGGGACTAATATTATAAGGCATCTTAACTGGATATAGATGGCAATTTGATTCAGTGGAGCAGTGCACTGTGGTGACCCTTCCTAAAAGTACATTTTTTCTTCAAAATTATTTGATAACTTCACAAAAATATGCTAAAATTAAGTCTAATCTCTATATATAATTATATATGAGCACATACAATTACAAAGTTGTCATATTTAACTAACAATAATATTTAAAATATAAGATGTCATAATTTACACTAAGGATGTTTAATTTGGTGGAATTTAATAGTAATGGTAATAGTAATGTAATAGAATAAGAATAGTAATAAGAATTGATTAAGATGTTTGATTTCTTATTGGAATGAATATTGAAATAAATGATAAATTGACAAAATTATTCTGTACTTTAATTTTTATATTTATATAAAGAAGGGTATTAGAGTCATTTTAGCTTTACTTTATTTAGTCTTTTGTAATGTAATTCTCGTTATATAGCTTTTCTAATATAATTGGGATTCTCTTGTATAATGTAATTATGATTACAATGTCCATTACATCATTTTTAAAAGCAAAACAAACATTATAATGGGTAACTTGATTTTATTACGATTTATAACAAACCAAATATCCTCTAAGAAAACTTGTAGATTCTCATTACAGCTCAGAAATCCAAAATTTTCAGCAGTTGTCTAATCAATACAAGAAAACAAGAGAAGAAAAGATTAGTCTCTTTTTTTCTAAATCTGTTCATGCGTATACGATTTGTTTGAATTGAACCCAACACTATAAATGTGCTTGATGTGAACAAGGATAACTAAAATCATAAATTACTATTAATTCTAATAACTAACGGAAGCTCCTCATCAAAAAAAAAAAAAAAAAAGCCTAACGGAAGCTATTGCAAACTAGAACATAAATTACTTCTAACCAATATTTTATAAAACAGTATTGAGCAAAACGACTTGTAAGCAAGTATGTATGTCTGTATATTTCAAATATAGGTATATACTAAAATTTGCAGTAATCATAATATCCTAAAATCTCAAGCTGCCGTTAGTGGTGGCTAGCAGTTCAATTACAATATAACAAATATGCACAAAATAAGTTCTCCATAATTTTTAACATCATGAGAATTTTTAACATAGTTTTTTTTTTTTTTTTTTTTGACAGAAGAATATTCAAATTGTGGTGAATCACAATTCACCTCATTCAAGAACATACATAACAAAGAACAATTAATATATAAAACCAGAACTGAAAAATGTAAGTTCAAAAACCAGCAATGAATCTTTCAATCAAGCATGAACTATGAGCAATCAATGGTAATAAACTGGAAACATAAAATTGGCACCTTTTCTTTAACGAGGTTCGAACATAGATCAATGCAATCTATGCCTACATTCCCGGGAAACAATCAGCGTACTTTCTTTATTGATGAATTAAAGTTGAGTACAAAGTGTTTGATCTTACACCAGGAAGATCGATTACAAAGGAGTCAAGCTCCTGACCCTCCCAAACACTCAGTCTCTCTTTTCTCTCTAATCTGGTGTCTTACTCAGAATTCTACTCACTTGAGAAACAAACAGGGTTGATATATATATATATATGAGTTCTGGACAGAAAACATTTCCCCCCAAAACCAACTAACAAAATTGTCATTTAAAAATGACCAACCAAATAATGCCACATGGCACTTATATTAGACTTATGTTAAAAACACCACAATTATCCACCTTTTTGACATAAGTCTTTAGAAAAATATGCATGATGTTTCACTGTACCTCCGAGGAGGTCTATCACTGCAGAGTTGAGATGTTGAGCAAGTTTAGACAATGTCTAAACTTTGCTAAAGTCACACACTTGGTCATCACATCTGCAGGGTTGTCATCTGTTTTGATTTTCTTCACTTGCACTTCACCACTTGCAATGATCTCCCTGATGTAGTGAAGTTTGATGTCAATATGTTTACTTCTTTCATGGAACATTGGATTCTTCATCAAGTGAAGAGCACTCTGATTATCACAATAGATAGTCTTTAGAAAAATATGCATGATGTTTCCCTGTACCTCCTGGGCAAATCCCTTCAACCATACTGCTTCCTTTATTGCTTCTGTGGCTGCCATGTACTCGGCTTCAATTGTAGATAATGCAACTACCTTTTGTAAGTTAGATTTCCAACACACACATCCACCTAAGGCTTGTTAGGCTATTTTTAGCCTAAGTTTTGGGTCACATTTTATAGTTATTTTTCTTCTTTATTATTGTTTTTGGAATAGAATTACGCTTGTTTTCTTTGGTTTCAGGTTTCTACACTTGGGATGTATAAATTGGATAAATTTCGGAAAATAGTGATCTATAAAATAGAGAAAATTTTGAAAGAGAATAAATCTGAAAGTTTAAGCCTAAATTTGACTATGTTCTGGTCATATTTTGGAAGAAGTCAAAACATAAAAGTTTTATATCTCTTTCTTATCTTTCCAACGCATCTTGAATCAGCCCATTTGGAGTTCGTATGAGAAAGTTATCCCCATTTTACTAAAAGATGTCGAAGATGAAAATTCCATCTCGCCGCGGCGAGATTTCCATGGCCGCGGCTAGAAAGTCTGGGCAGAAACGTAGTTTTTTGATGCACTTTTGGCCGCGGCGAGACCACTTTTAGCCGCGGCGAGCGTCCGTACGGTCAGGGGTATTTTTGTCCGACGAACCCTAAAAATTAGATATAAATAGAAAACTGCGATTGGAAGTCAAGGGGAGCGATCAGAAACCCTAAAATACAGCTGAGAGCGGCAGGAAGAGCACAGAGATTGAAGTGAAGATCCAGAATTCATCCACCAACAGTTCTTTTCTTTATTCCTCTTTAATTTCTTTATGTTGAATATTGCTATAGGAATGGTTATGGATTTGTTTCTGAACTAAATTTTCTATTTAGGGAGGATGATGATTGTTGTTTAATGTTTTGCCTAGTTAATGTTTAATTACCATTCCTCAATTCTTGTGTGTGAAATTATCTTAATTTGTTCTTAATTTCATGTTTAAGATTGATCACCTTGTGCATGCTCTATGATCTCAATTCGAAATCTGAAAAGTGAGAATTGAGAATGCTAAAATTAAGATAATCGATGTTCTATGTGAAACGAAAGTATTTGCATGACTTATGTGACGAGTAGATTATTACTTAATGCTGATTTCATGTTAGTTTAATTAAGGAATTAATTAGATAACATGTGATTTAGAATCTAGAAGATCTGAAAGGAGCTAGGTTATTTCATAATCTGTCATTCACCTCAAGAATAGGATAGTAATTAAGCATTAACGATTTGGGTAAACAACAACAGGATTCTCCTCCCTATTATCTCATCTTGCTCAACTTTCAATTGTGTTATTAAGTTTTCTGAATTTCTTTCATATTTTACTGTTTTAAATCATAATTGTTTTCAATTTGCTGAATAGAATCATAAGTATAATTTAGTGCTACTTAATCCAATTCCCTGTGGGATCGACCTCACATGTGTGAGATTTTACTACTTGATTGCGTATACTTGCGTAGCGTTTATAAATATAGCAATAAGTTTTTGGCGCCGTTGCCGGGGAATTGTATAAAGATTGATATTACATAAAATTATACTAACTTCTACTTTGGTTCTTTTTGCTTATTTCTAATCTGTTTCTTTTAGATTAATTTTTGTAATATTATTAAAAATTAAATTTTGTTCTAATTTGGTTTTACTTTTTAGTTTTAGTATTAATTTTGTTGTTTCAAATTTTTATCTTTTTAGTATTAATTTAGTTTTATTTTTTTTAATATACTAATGTTTTACTTATGAGTTTGACCTGCAAGATAAATCCAGATGCTATATCTTGAGGATTTTGTCCAACAACACAATGAACCATTCTATTCTGCTTGGAGGAGATTTAAAGAGCTTGGAGAGAGATGTTATCCCACTTTCTCAAGTGGATGTTTTACATGGCTCTTTTATAACGGACTTAATGATGAAACAAGAAACTGGGTTGATTATGGAGCAGAGGTCACTGGAGCGCCTCTATTAATGAGAGGTTATGACGTAATAAATCTGTTGAATGATATGGCAGATTTTGATTACGACTGGCATTGGGATCCATCACTTCAGGGCTGGAGTCACCAATACCCACCTTATTGCCCAAATTCATCCCAACAAACTGAAAAAGAGGAGCAACTACTATCACTTCTACAATCACTTCCAGGAGAGATTAACCGCTTAACTGACATGGTGAGATCCTTATGTGATAATTCAATGACTCATGATTCAGAATGTAATAACTCCAATGATGAAAGTTATGAGAGTTGTTGGTACAATGAAGAAGGGTCATTATTTGAATACAAGGAAGATAATGAGCCTACAATTGAAGATCAAGATCCTTGTGAAGAGGAACTCATTGAATATGAAATCACAAGCAAGGTTATGGATAGCCAAGTGGAGAGTAAGCAACAAGAAGAAGTGTTGTTAGATGAAAGTGTAGAAACTGTGACATTGGAGGATGAAGAAGAACATGGCATCATTGATTCGACTTCATCAATGATATTGACTAATAAACCACCAATGAATTCATATATTTCATCAACACCATATTATATCCTCTACAAGCTACAAAAGGCATCTCCCCAAGCTCATCATCCAAAGTCTTATGTTGTTGGTGCTGATTTTGGTTCAAACTCATCACTTGCCAAGCTTGAAGGCAAGTACAACAACAATTTTCAAGCTGTCTTGCATGACGCTTATTACGGGCGTCAACCGCTTGTTGATGTGGCACTCAGGTAAGTTTCCTTTCCTTTTTCTTTAATAACACATTGGGGACAATGTGCATCTTTAGTTTGGGGAGAGAGACTTAATTTTTTTCTTTCAGTTTATTTCAATTTTTTTTTCGTTGAGTTAGTTTTTTTTAGTGTCATGTGTTGATATCTGAGCTGGAATATTGATTGAACTACTGTTATTCACTTGTGCAATGGATTAAAATCTTAATTGTGTGCTTGACTCATAACTTTTTGAATTAAATTGGATGTTGTGTTAGAAGTTTGTTCATTTAGATGTAAAATATTTATTTTTGACGCGTATCACTTTTGTTCTATTTGGATTGTGGAATGATTTGGCTTGACATGGAATAGAATTTGTTTGACATACTCTCGTGAAGCGAAATTCTTGTTGATTTTTGTTTGGAAAGTGATTTAGGCAAATTTTCTTTGGATCGATTGAGTCTTTCAAGCCTACCTGAAAGTTTTATCCTTAGTTTACCCAAAGTTGAGCCTTAGCCTATTTTAAAAAATTTCACCACTTAACTAAGCTGAATTTGTTATCTTTAACTATTTTCCTTCTCAACATGCCTTATTATGCCATAAGATGTTAAGCAAGTTTGGGGGGGAATGAATTGTTGTAAGTGGGGAATAATCTTTGAGAGTAAGAGATTGGAAAAAATAGTTGTTATGTGATGTTCCTCTGTTGTAAAAAAAAAAAAAAAGAAGAATAAATGTGATAATTTCTTATTGAGAATCAAGTGTGAACAATGGGGTAGGCACATAAAGAAAAAAATATGCAATCTCTTACTATCTTCTTTGGGGTATATGAAAAAGAAAAAATAAGTGCGGGTGCTTGCTTGGTTAATTGTGCTTATGGTATAACGTAGCTTAAATGACTTGTCACCTACCCATGTACCTAAGCCACGTTGTGATAACCGAAAAAGACCTATTGATTCCAAAGAAAAATTTGTCAACATTAGTGGAGAGAGGTATGTCATCCAAACTTATTGATCATGTGTTAGTGGAATGTCGGGAAGTGTAGAATGGTTGTGATATGAACGTCAAATACTTCTAAATTGTACATTCAAGTTAGTTCTTAGAGTTATTGAGTTGAAATTCTGGTTATTAATTTGCTTGAAGTTGTGCAGGTGGTAGTGGTAGTTCAATCATTGGAATGTTTAGTTATCTATTGCATTGTTTTTTTTTTCTTTACTTTAGTTGAGTTTTAGCTTTACTCGGGGGCGAGTAAAGATTCAGTTTGGGGGAATTTGTTAGGCTATTTTTAGCCTAAGTTTTGGGTCACATTTTATAGTTATTTTTCTTCTTTATTATTGTTTTTGGAATAGAATTACGTTTGTTTTCTTTGGTTTCAGGTTTCTACACTTGGGATGTATAAATTGGATAAATTTCGAAAAACAGTGATCTATAAAATAGAGAAAATTTTGAAAGAGAATAAAGCTGAAAGTTTAAGCCTAAATTCGACTATGTTTTGGTCATATTTTGGAAGAAGTCAAAACATAAAAGTTTTAGATCTCTTTCTTATCTTTCCAACGCATCTTGAATCAGCCCATTTGGAGTTTGTATGAGAAAGTTATCCCCATTTTACTAAAAGATGTCGAAGCTGAAAATTCCATCTCGCCGCGGCGAGATTTCCATGGCCGCGGCTAGAAAGTCTGGGCGGAAACGTAGTTTTTTGATGCACTTTTGGCCGCGGCGAGACCACTTTTAGCCGCGGCGAGCGTCCGTACGGTCAGGGGTATTTTTGTCCGACGAACCCTAAAAATTAGATATAAATAGAAAACTGCGATTGGAAGTCAAGGGGAGCGATCAGAAACCCTAAAATACAGCTGAGAGCGGCAGGAAGAGTGTTAGGTTATTTTTAGTATTAATTTTAGATTAATTTTAGTATATTTTTAATTTAGTTTTAATCTTGTTTGGAGCATTTTTACGCTTGTTATCTTTTATTTTTGCAGATTTAAATTAGAAGAAGATTAGAAAAATATCAGAGAAAAAGATGGGAAAAAGATAAAAAATATCATGATATTTAAAATAGAGAAAATTGTGGAAGCCGAAACTTCAAGCCTGAATTCGACGGTGTTCTGATTGGATTTTGGAAAAAGTCAAAACATGAAAGTTCTAGATCTCTCTTTTATCTTTCCGTAACATTTTGAATCATCCGATTCCGAGCAATATTGAGAGAGTTATGGCCAAAATACTATCAGTCAACGCAGCAGAAAAAAAATATCTCGTTTGAGGTTTCCCAAAAATTTAAATCCGAATGGGAATTTAAATATTGCGTTTTTTTCCATATTTTTAGGACTTCAATGCCTATATAAAGGGAAGAATAGAGTTGATTTCATCAAGCAACTTCAGAGAGAAAAAAATGAGAGTTCAGATATAGAGTAGAGAGATCAACTGCAATACTGGAGACATACTGCTCGGGGTTTTCAGCATTCTTCTTTTCTTTTCTTCTCTTCTCTATTTTTCATCTCTTTTCTATCAGTTAATATGTGTAATTGTGCTACAATGAACATGTGTTGATAAACACTTTATTAGGGTTAGATGGACATTGTTTGACATTGTTTATGGTTTTAATATGATTTATTTTCCCCCTAATTTCTATGTATTCTATTTTATTTGTGCTTAATTACTTTTAATTGCCTGATCACCAATTATCTGTCTATGATTTTGATGCGAGATCTGAGAAGTGAGTGTCAAATATGCTATAGTAAAATAGAACTGAATTTCGATATAGGACGAGAGTACCTATATGGTTTAGATAGCTTATAGGGTTTTTATGCTTAATGCCTGTTGCATGTTAAATTTATCACGAGAGTAGAAAGTTTACATGTAATTGAGATTTATATATCTGAGAAGACTATAAATTACCTTAGTAAACCTGCTATTGCATAGAAATTAACATTAGGAAAATAATCATATTAGGCAATATTCAATAGAAACAATTGAAATAGAAGCCCTAGTTTTTATTAACTTTCAATTTTCTTGTATAATTGTTTCTTACTAGTTTATTATTCTTAATTCTTTCTTTATTTTTTATTTAACCAAATAGAAGTAAAAGTTTAATTTTAACGTACTTAACTACACTCCCTGTGGGATCGACCTCACTCCTAGTGAGTCTACTACTTTAAACGATACGTACACTTGCGTGTGCAAAAATATCGCAACAAGTTTTTGGCGCCGTTGCTGGGGAGTGATAGTTAATATTATTACAAATTAAATTTTGTTCTAATTTGGTTTTCTTTTTAGTTTTAGTATTATTATTTTTTTTTTCAAATTTTTATCTTTTTAGTACTAATTTAGTTTTATTTTATTTTACTAATGTTTTACTTATGAGTTTGACCAGCAAGATAAATCCAAATGCTATATCTTGAGGATTTTGCCCAACAACATAATGAGCCATTCTATTCTGCTTGGAGGAGATTTAAAGAGTATGGAGAGAGATGTTATCCCACTTTCTCAAGTGGGTGTTTTACGTGGCTCTTCTATAATGGACTTAATGATGAAACAAGAAGTTGGGTTGATTATGGAGCAGAGGAAACTGGAGCTAGGGCTGTACGTCGGTCGGTTTGGTCGGTTTTTACCCTATTTTTTTCAACCCAATATAAAAGTCGGGTTACAAAAATCAATCTGTAAACTGCCCAATTAAAAAAATATAACAATGCAACCCGTCCAATTTTCTAGTCGGTTTGGGCGGGTTAACCCGCCCAAACCGAGCTTAACTTTTTTTTTTTTTTTTTTTTTTTTTTTACAGATTCAATTTTATAAAATAATTTATTTTAAAATTAAAAAAAAAAAAAACATGGTTTTTTTTTAAAAAAAAAAATTTGCTTAATGAGGAAAACATATTAAACCAGTTGTAGCTAAAGAAATGTTTAAATCAACTAGATAAACATATTTTAAAATTTAACTATAAATCAAATCAAAATAAACCACTTCATAGTTCTAACTTCTAAGAACATAACCGTCCAAATTGTAAATACAAACCAGTCCAAATAAAAAAAATAACAAAACAGTCCAAAGTCCAAATACAAAAAAAAAAAAAAAACTATTACAGTAATACAATACAAATCCAATATGCAATCTTGACAATTCTACAAAATACAAATTTTCAACTTTGTCCATGCTACAACAAGAGTATTACACTCACTCACTGTTCAGCCAATTTTTTAGCAAAGTAATGCCTTATGCTATAGAAGACTTGTCGCTGAAACAGAGAAAATAAAAAATTAGTTGATATATTTTTTAGCTCAATCAAAACTCAAATGTATTTTAATGAAAAAAAAAAAAACAAATGAACAAAACAATTGCACACTATTCTACAAGATCAAGTGTAAACTATCCTTTGCTACTTGGAAGAAAATTCCATGATTCATTCATTACTTACTATACAGACCCATAATGCTAACTGACATACAATTATAAGTAAGAAATTTCAAAAAAGATGACACTTGAGTAGGCATTCAGTAATAACAATCAAGCTGAGTGAGATATATCACTCTCAAAAAAAAAAGTATAGCTCTTATAAGTGAGATTCACCTACAATATGTTACTTCTAAATTCCAAGGGTAAAAAAATGGTTATTGTAGAAGCAATCAAGTTAAACTGTTCATTGATTAGTTCTCAAAGCCCTAATTAGAACCTAATCTTCACTCCTCCAATTTAAGATATTGAAAGAGAAAAATCACATTCACATATTATAACTAAGAATAGTAGACTTACACAATACCTCGGGATGTTGACTATGTATTATTGGCCTTTTAAATGATATTGCATAAGAAAGCTAGAACATATACTGTACATATGAGATATGAGAATGAGACTAATAAATTTTCTAATATCAATAATGAATTGATCAACACAATTTAAAGACCAATCTAAAACTAAGAAAGAGGTAACAAAAATTTTATATCTAAACTAACAACTAACTCTCTTGAGCCTTAACCAAACTAGCCAAAAGTTAGCTTTAGTTATGCCACCATGAGCTTATAGTTTAGTTCTGCCACACCATTTTGAACATGACTTTAACTTGTATTTTGTGGCTTCAATAATCCCAATTTAACAAGATTAAAAGATAAAATGAATCAGTAAGTCAGACATGCGATCCCCAAACCCATATAACATAATTATAGAACATAAACACTACTTAATGGTAAAATTTACTATATGAGATGACAAAAAGAATAGGAACTTTGAAAGTGAGTCATAATTTCATAGTACTTTTCGAACAAAATTATTATGATTAGTGGACATTTTAAAATCAGCCATGCAGTCAAGAAATACTAAAGAAAAAATATAAAAATCTGCCATTCAAATAAGGTCAAAACAATCTAGCATCTATTACTAGATTCAACTCAATCAAAGTATTTAAGCCAAAAAAAAAAAAAAAAAGCAAATGAACAAAAAATATCAATAAATAACATGTATATATATATTCATTTAGATGAGTCATATATCCCATCTTACGATATTGTCGATGCTTATCCAGTTATCCTTATCTTTCAAAACCTGTAGAAAAAACTGAGTTTAAACATAAACTAATTAGAATATATTCAGCAAGTTTTTGGTATATAAAATACATAAAACTCTTTGGTATGTAGTATTTCAACAAGTTTATGATATTAATCCATAATTTAATTATAATAAATGATAGTCAATATTACAAGGTCAAAAACCCACTACCTTTGTATTCTTCACATGTATACCTTATTATCATTCTCTTATTCTAATTTCTAATCTTGCCCAAGATCACGAAATCACCAAATCACAAAATCACCAAGGAATAATAAAATAAGGTCAGATTTTAAGGTTTAAAGAACAACAAGAGAAAAAGTATTGAACCGATCTAAGAACTTAGAAGCACCCATGAAAGAAACTAAGAGAGGGTGAGCCAATATGATAATGAAGAAGAAGAACCTACCTTGTCGCGAACCAAAGCCGAATGTTGCTGCTAGAAAAGCTACTCCACCAACAACCACCACAGATGACAAAGGGAGGAGAAGGACGTCGTTCACCGGAGAGATGGTTGATGACGTCGTCACGATTTAGGAAAAGCGAGAGAGAGAGAGAGAGAGAGAGAGAGAGAGAGAGAGAGAGAGAGAGAGAGAGAGAGAGAGAGAGAGAGAGAGAGAGAGAGAGAGAGGTGCGTGAGTCTCTAAGGGATAGAAGAAGAGATTTGAGCGGCTGAGTTTAGATTTAGGGTTTCATTCTTTCTTTATAGTATATATATATAATTATTTTTTAAGAAAAAAATTCTTATACGGGTTGGTTCGGGTTATTTCGGTTTTGATGGACGGGTTGCCTTTTTTTTAACCCGCCCAATATACAGATTGGGCGGGTTATATTTTCGTCGGTTTTTTTCGGTTTGGATTTTTTGTCGGTTTTTTCGGTTTGGTTTGGGCGGGTTATTCGGGTTGGGCGGTTTACGAAAAATTATGTACAGCCCTAACTGGAGCACCTCTATTAATGAGAGGCTATGACGTAATAAATCTGTTGAATAACATGGCAGATTTTGATTACGACTGGCATTGGGATCCATCACTTCAGGGTTGGAGTCACCAATACCCACCTTATTGCCCAAATTCATCCCAACAATCTGAAAAAGAGGAGCAACTACTATCACTTCTACAATCACTTCCAGGAGAGATTAACCGCTTAACTGACATGGTGAGATCCTTATGTGATAATTCAATGACTCATGATTCAGAATGTAATAACTCCAATAATGAAAGTTATGAGAGTTGTTGGTACAATGAAGAAGGGTCATTATTTGAATACAAGGAAGATAATGAGCCTACAATTGAAGATCAAGATCCTTGTGAAGAGGAACTCATTGAACATGAAATCACAAACAAGGTTATGGATAGCCAAGTGGAGAGTGAGCAACAAGAAGAAGGTTTGTTAGATGAAAGAGTAGATACTGTGACATTGGAAGATGAGAAAGCACATGACATCATTGATTCGACTTCATCAATGATATTGACTAATAAACCACCAATGAATCCATATATTTCATCAACATCATATTACATCCTCTGCGAGCTACGAAAGGCTTCTCCCCAAGCTCATCATCCAAAGTCTTATGTTGTTGGTGCTGATTTTGGTTCAAACTCATCACTTGCCAAGCTTGAAGGCAAGTACAACAATAATTTTCAAGTTGTCTTGCATGACGCTTATTACGGGCGTCAACCGCTTATTGATGTGGCACTCAGGTAAGTTTCCTTTCCTTTTTCTTTAATGTCACATTGGGGACAATGTGTCACTTTAGTTTGGGGGAGGAGTGACTTAATTTTTATTTTGAGTTTTTAAGTTTTATGTCTTTTAATTTTTAATTTTTAGTTTTTTATTGTTTTGAGTCAATTTGCTTAATATGAGTCAATTTAAAAGTAGGTAGATAGCATGATTTGAAAAGTTCACTTATTTTCGAAAAATCTGTGTGCTTGGCGATATTACATTCTTGACTAATTTCAATTTTATACTTTGAAAAACCGTGTTTTTGCAAATGTCAGTTGTATATAAGAAAATATAAAAACTGTAAGCGTTTGCAGCAGCAGAAAGTAATTCTGCTACAGCAAAACTGAACAGGCAGAATATAAAATATTTGCAGAAAAATAAATAACTTGACACAAGAGATTTATACGTGGTATCAGTGTTCTCACGAACACTCCTAGTCCACGGGGCCACGCCCAGAGAATGAAATCAATTAATAAAGTATCAAAATTAAAAAGACAATTGACTTAAACAAGTTTAGACTCCCTCTAAAGTATTGCCGCAATCCTTTGTAATCCACTTTATGAATCTGACTTCTTGAAACACCTTCAAGCCCGAACTCCCTTCGTCTTTGAAGTGTGAGTGCTTACTTCCTCCCGAAGTAAGGCTTCAACAAGTCTTCTCCCGAAGACCAAGTGCTTACTTCCTCCCGAAGTAAGGCTTTATCAAATCTTCTCCCGAAGACCAATCTCTTGTTCAGTCAAGTAGTTCTTCACAACCTCTAGGATAGAGTAAGAACAGAAATAGAACAACTAGAACCTAGATGAACAACTAGGCTCTCACAAAACAAAGAAACACTCTCTTCTCACAAAAGATAAATGCAAAAAATGAATAATGGAAGAGGTAATTCGAATGGTTGCTCTCTAGGCTCTATTTATAGATCATAGAAACCAAAGAGGCAACCACAAGATCGAATTAGCAGCTGTACAAAGACTTTCCAAAAACAAACACGATCTGCTACATCAGATTCGGTTGCTGACGAAGCAGATCTGCCCAGAAACGGGAAACTTACTAAAATCGGGTCCGATCTTCTTTCAAAGCTTGATTCCTGCCAAAAACAGATTAGATATTCTGATTGTATCAAGATACAATCGAAATTAATAAGGAAAAGGCAATAATCAAAGTTTCCCTTAAAAGGACAACTTTCCAAAAGAGAATTCCTTCTCTTTTGAGAAGTTTTCAACAAAGAAAAGTTCAGCTGAAAGTGCAACTTTCCAAACAAGGAAAATGGCAACTTATAACCGAATAAAAGAGGTAAGATTTCGAAAATGAATGCATAGCAATCTTACCATAAAAAGGAAAAATTATTTTGTCACCTAACTTGCCAAAAAAGGACTTTACAATCTCCCCCTTTGGCACTTTAGATGAACAAAATAATTTTTACCATAAAGTACCTGCAATGCAAAGTTAGCAAGAGCAAACAATACTACTCCCCCTGAGTAACACAATCGAATATCACAATAAAAACAAAGAGCATGCTAACTTTAAACAATAAGTTCACAAGTACTAACAAACCACAACTCCCCCTGAAAAAAGGGTCCAGAGTTGGGCAACAAAAACCAAAAAATATCTCTCCCCCTTTTTGTTTATCGGAGGGCCAAAGTAAACAAAGAACAGAAAAATAGACCAAAGTTTAAGTAAAAAGAAACAAACTATAACACTTTAATTTTTGGAGAGTTTAATCAAGGTGGACGATTACTCGGACATGTCATGCTGGACATCAGCCATTGCTTCAAGACGAGTGTACACATTCTGAAGTTCAGACTTGACTTCCAGGAGCTCTGCAGCAGAGCCTGAACTTGCACCAGCAGAAGCAGCAGCAGCACCAGCCTTTGGCCGTTTTTGGAACACACCATCAAAATATTCAGAAGGTTGGAATGTAGGGCCAGTGATGGGAGGCTCAAGAGTTTCATGTGCTTGGGCCACATTCTTCTGAGAGGATAAAACCTTATAGATGAGATTTGGAAATACAAGTTTGAAGGTTGGCTTTTTACCTCTTCGAAAGGAGACAATCTGGTTGAGAATATGAGAGGCTAGATCAATGGAAGTTCCAGAGGTGATGCGGTATAGGAGTGTAGCCACTTCTTGAGACACCACGGTCTTGTTCGAATTTGGAACCCAATTGCTTAGTGCAAACCGCATAAGGGAAGCATGAGCAAAAGTGAGGTGAGTAATTCGAAGACTCTCCCCAGTTTCAATTCTGAACGAGCACCAGTGAGTTCAGAGTGCATCAAGTCACGATCCATGGACATCACAGTATTGGTTACATTCTCAGGCAATTGCGAGCACTGAGCAATGTCCTTTTCGAAAATGAGAACCGGTGACCCCTAACATACACTCTTCTATACAATCTAGAGTTCTCATCAAGGAAATCATCAGTAAGATTAGCATAAAACTCTTTAATAATGTTAGCAATGAATCCAATAAAACCAGTAAGAGTGTGTTCCCATTGATGAAATTGAATGAACTTTACAATACCATATACACGATGGGCATGCAAATCATAATTCCTCTCACTTTCAAACTTACGAGTTGCATAAAGATTCCAGTCACGCTCATTGTCTCGATAGTAAAAAGTTGGACAGCCAGAGATAGAGGTAGGGATATTACCGGATGGAGGATCTTCCATGGGCTGCTTGCCTTTGGCGACGGCGGAGGCCTTTCTTTGCGAAGCGGTTTTGAACGAGGAGGCTCGGCTCGAGTTCTCGTGTCTTCTTGTCCTTCTCGGTATGCGGAGATGC
Organism: Cannabis sativa; assembly: GCF_029168945.1. Lineage (NCBI taxonomy): Eukaryota > Viridiplantae > Streptophyta > Magnoliopsida > Rosales > Cannabaceae > Cannabis > Cannabis sativa. Next base: position 478,893 of record NW_026870039.1, read on the forward strand.
GGTTGTCTGAGGAGACTTCCATTGGATCCTCTTCTTCTGAACTGGAACTCGAGGAAGCCGAGGGAGGATTAGTCTTGAGTTTCTTCTTGGCTGGAGGAGCAGTCTTCTCTCGAGATTGAGAGGCTTGAAGTTCTTTCTCAGCCGAGGCTTGCTGGGCTCGAGTTCGAGTGGAAGGGCCTGTTGGAGTGGTGCCAGCCATTGATGCAGCAGGAGGAGGAACAGCCAATGGAGGAGGAGATTCCTTCGAGGATTCAGACGAGGAAGTCCAGGTGCGATAGGGCCTTACCGATTTGCGAGCTACTTGCTTGGGTGGACGTTTTGGCTTCACGGCTTGAGATTCACGCTGGGGAAGCGATGAATCTCCAGGCTTTGCAACAGCAGGAGAAGGAACTGAGGCGGCGGGGGAGCACTGAAGGAGTTGGAACGGTTTCTTCTAATTTTTTAGAGTGCCCTAGATTCTTGGTTCTCACCATTTTGAAACTGAAAGAGAAGATGAATAGTGTCTGACAAAGAAACAAGAAGAAGGTTCGGGTAGGTGGTGAAATAAGTGACAAAATTTGGTTTATATAACCTTGGAATCAAAACAAGAAAAAGGAAACCAATTTTGAAAATTCAAATGATAACCGCCAGCCCATGAACCAAAAGAGGAAACCGCCCACTTCTCAACTCCTTTCCCCTTTCCCTTTTTTTAAAAAAATAAAAGGAAACTAGAAATGCCAACAAATTTTTCCAAAAATAAAGCAATCTTTCAAGAATAAAGACACATTACCATATAAAGATTAATCTTTACTTGGAAAAATATCATAATAAATCAAAGAAAGAATGAATGTTGATACTTACCATTTATGCACAAGATTTTCCTTGACCCATGAAGCAAGTCACACGCCTCCTTTTTTTTTTTTTTTTTATTATTTTAAAATAAAACCGAAAATAAAAAAATAATGTGTACAGTGAGTATATGTGATTCGAATCAAGCAGAGAAATCAAATATCATTGACAATTGACAAAGTAGATTACATGTTATGCTTTCAAGGAAAATAACTAATTAGAATCTCATGAAATGATCATACTTAATTGATGTTGAGGAAAAAGATATGCATGTTACTGAGAATTGTGAACCAGGATTATTAATTTAATTTTAATAGAGGAGACTTACAGAGTTGAACACACTTGTCAGACATAAGTGTGTGCAGTGAAAATAGGATCATTGTCCTTGGCATGATTTTTCATTTTCGCCTTTTTCAAATTGATCCCGCAACTGGATGCTTTCACACCATACTGAAGGTAGTCCTTTTCTATGGTAGTGCATCCTCATCATAGTTGCTAATTACAATGTTCCAGCTTACTCATCAGATGGCTTTCACACCTCAGTATGGGTAGCTCTATTCCAGCAAGGGGCCTGACAAGAATGAAACAAAAATTGCTCAACTCTGTATAAGAACATTATTTAATCCTAGACACAAATAAAGAGTAACAAGAATCTTTTAACACAACATCACAAAGTATGATCAGACTGAGATCCTAACTAATTATATTCCAAAAGCATAAACATGTTTTGTCAAAATACAATGAGAGAAGATTAAGAGCTAAAGAAGAATCACATAACACTATTGTACACGAATTATGAACAGATAAAATTAAACAATGCAAACTCCCAAAGATTTTCTGAGGGAGTCAAAGCGACTTGCATCTAGGGCCTTGGTGAAAATATCAGCTAATTGTTTTTCAGTATCAACATATTCTAATTGCAATGATTTATTTTCAACAAGTTCCCTAATAAAGTGGTGTCTTATATCAATGTGCTTTGTTCTAGAGTGTTGAACAGGATTTTTGGATATATTTATGGCACTAGTATTGTCACAAAAAATAGTCAAAACACCCAAATCAAACCCATAATCAATCAACATTTGTTTCAACCACAATAGTTGAGTGCAACAACTGCCAGCAGCTATGTACTCAGCTTCGGCAGTGGATAAGGAGATGGAATTCTGTTTCTTGCTATGCCAAGATACTAGATTATTCCCAAGGAAGAAGCACCCTCCACTTGTGCTCTTTCGATCATCAGCATTTCCTGCCCAATCTGCATCACTAAAACAAGCAAGATTTGAATTGGTATCTTTTGAGTACCAAATTCCATAATCAGGAGTGCTATTAACATATCTAATAATCCTTTTTACAGCTGATACATGAGATTCCATAGGATTACTTTGATATCTAGCACACACTCCCACACTGTAACAGATATCAGGACGACTAGCAGTTAAATACAAAAGACTTCCAATCATGCTACGATAGAGTGTAGTGTCTACCTTTACTCCATTCTCATCTTTTGTTAATTTCAGTGTGGTGCTCATAGGAGTACTTACCTGCTTAGCCGATTCAAGGCCAAATTTCTTGACCAGGTTCTTAGCATACTTGCTTTGAGATACAAATGTACCTCCTTCCATTTGTCTCACTTGAAGACCCAGAAAGAAATTAAGCTCACCAACCATGCTCATTTCAAATTCACTTTTCATTTGATCAACAAATACCTGCACTTCATGGTTAGATGTAGAACCAAAAACTATATCATCAACATAAATTTGAGCAATGATAAAATCAGATTTTATATGTTTGATGAAAAGAGTTTTATCCACACTACCTCTGTGATAGCCATGAGAAAGTAAAAATTGAGTCAACCTTTCATACCAAGCTCGAGGAGCTTGTTTCAGACCATACAAAGCTTTTTCAAGTTTGTATACATGGTCTGGAAATTGAGGATCTTCGAATCCTTTTGGTTGCTCAACATAAACTTCCTCATTCAAAATACCATTTAGGAAGGCAGATTTCACATCCATTTGAAACAATTTAATATTCAGAATACAAGCAATACACAAAAGTAAACGAATTGATTCTAACCTTGCAACAGGAGCAAAAGTTTCATCAAAATCAATACCTTCTACCTGTGTGTACCCTTGTGCCACCAAACGAGCCTTGTTTCTCACAATTGTACCGAACTCATCACTTTTATTTTTAAATAACCACTTTGTTCCAATAACATTTATACCTTTTGGTCTTCGGACCAAAATCCATACCTTGTTGCGAACAAATTGGTTGAGTTCCTCTTGCATTGCATTGAGCCATTCCTCAAAGGTCATGGCTTCCTTCACATTTTTCGGTTCATATTGAGAAACAAAGCAAAGAAAGCTGATTAAATTAATATACCTTCTGCGAGTTACCATGCTTTCTTCAGGATTTCCAAGGATGAGATCTTTTGGATGATTCAGTTTGACTCTGGTGCTTGGTTCTTTCTGAATAGAGTCAGTGATGATGTTTGGATGAGTCAAGATAGACGGTTCTGGTTCTCCAGTTTCAGTTGCAGCAGCAGATTCGTCATTTGCAGCATCAGCAATGGGTTCTGCTGCATCAGGATCTGTTGTTACAACTTTTGGAGGAGTATCCATGAGACTATCTATCTTGGCTTCTGTGGAAAACTCTGAAAAATCTCTAAAATCATCAACAACCACATTAGCTGATTCCAAAACAGTTTGAGTTCTCATGTTATAAACACGATAAGCTCTACTGTTTAAGGAATATCCAATAAACACACCAACATCACTTTTAGCATCAAATTTACCAATATGCTCACGATCTCTATAGACATAACACACACATCCAAAAACATGAAAATGACTTACATTGGGGCGCTTACCTTTCCAGATTTCATAAGATGTTTTTGAGGTACTTGGACGAATAAACACTCTGTTTATTATGTAGCAAGCAGTGTTAATAGCTTCAGCCCATAAGCGCTTTGTCAATTTCTTGCTATTTAACATCACTCTTGCCATTTCCTGCAAAGTTCGATTCTTCCTCTCAACAACTCCATTTTGTTGAGGAGTTTTGGGAGCTGAAAATTCATGAGTTATACCTGTAGACTTGCAAAAATCATCATACATAGAATTTTCAAACTCCTTACCATGATCACTTTGAATTCGAACAATTTTCCCAATATTACAACCTTTCTCAACTCTTAATCTCAGACAAAGAGTTTTAAAGGCATCAAAAGTGTCAGATTTTTCTCTTAAGAAATCTACCCAAGTAAAACGAGAGAAATCATCAACACACACAAAGATATATCGTTTACCATTCAAACTTTCAACTTGGATTGGACCCATAAGATCCATGTGAAGCAATTCCAATACCTTTGAGGTATTGATATCAGACACAGGCTTGTGAGTGATTTTTAATTGCTTCCCAAGTTGACACGGTTCACACTTACCTTCACTTTCCTTACCAAGCTTGGGAAGACCTCGAACAATACTTGCATTTGACAATTTTTTCAGGTTTTTAAAATTAATATGCCCAAGCTTGGCATGCCACAGATCTGTGGTGTTGTTGATAGCTGAGTGACAAGTAAACACAGGGGTTAGAGTGTAACAGTTATCATTGGATCGAAATCCTTGCAAGATACATTCATTGTCATCATTCATAACATAACAATGATCACTATCAAAAGAAACAGTAAACCCTTGATCACAGATTTGACTGATGCTAAGTAAATTAGCCCTCAGTCCTTCAACTAACATCACATTTTTCAGTCTAGGTAACCCTTCAAAATTTAGAGTTCCCATACCAACAACTTTTCCTGATAAGCCATTACCAAAAGTGACTTCTCCACATTGCATAGGCCGTATGTTAGTCAAGAAATCCTTGTCACCTGTCATATGTCTAGAGCAACCACTGTCAAAATACCACATTTGAGATGCAGCAGTTTTATCAGAAAAACCAGCTAGACACTTCTTTTTCACCCATATTTGTTTCAAACCTTTATGTTTCTTTTGAGATTTTTTCAAATTATCAAAATAATTTGTTTTAAACAGGTTGTTCAATGTGAAACATTTAGGTCTGATATGTCCTTTTCTACCACAAAAATGACAAATGGGAACAAATCTTTTTACCTGAGATCTTACCCTTTTCGAAAATCCTGGAGATTTTGCAGCATCAGAATCTGTTTTTGCTGCCACAGGCTGTGAAACTGTTACGGCAGAGTTTGTAGCCTCATGGTGATTCGTTGGAACACTAGATTTTACAAACTTCGTGACTCCAGAACTTTCCATTCCATTAGAACCAAGGCCTGCAAAACCTCTCTGACCTGCATTCTGAGCTTTTTCAAAAATAGAAGATCCAGGATTAAGCATTTGAACATTTTTCTTAAAGTTTTCAAGTTCCTTCTTCAATAGAGAGATTTTTTCATCTTTATCACAAACACTTGTCTCATATTCTTTTATTTTCAACTCACACATTTCAATCTGATGAGACAATTTTTTATTCAATTTATTCAACTCTCTATTTTCAGAAGCAACCTGAATCCATTTTTCATACATGACTTTGTATGATTCAGCAAGAGATTCTTCACAGATTTCAGACTCATCTGAATCTGATTCCTCTTGTTTGGTGGTATTATTCAGACATACCAATCTATCTTTCACCTGTGAATCACACAACACATTAGTCATAACAGAGGTTAGGGCAACATTTTCAGTAATATCTTCATCACTTTCGGTTTCATCATCACTCCAAGTGACATTGAAACTTTTCTTATTCTTTTTCAAAGTGTTTGCACACTCAGATTGAATATGCCCAAAACCTTCACATTCCCTGCACTGAATTCCCTTTTTGTTAGAGACAGATGGTTTAATGAAAGCATTACCTTTTGAACCTTTCGAAATATTCTTTTTATTTCCCATCTTTTTCATATATTTCTGAAAATTCTTAGTTAATAAAGCAATCTCATCATCACATTCACTATCAGAATTTTCATTATTAGCAACTTTCAAAGCAATACTTTTACCTTTATCAGCAATGGATTTGGGTTTGTCCTTTTGTTTAATCTGTTGATTTAATTCAAAAGTACGTAAGGAACCCATCAATTCTTCCACTTTCATAGTGCTAAAATCTTTAGCTTCCTCCATTGCCAAAAGTTCGTATCAAACCTTTCTGGAAGAACTCTAACAATTTTTCTCACAAGAACAGAGTCATCAAGCTTTTCTCCAAGAGCAAAATATTCATTAGCAATGTCAGATAATTTTTCATAGAATTCAGTTAAAGTTTCATTATCAGACATTCTAAGCTCATCAAATTTAGTTTGAAGCATGATAAATCTAGATCTTTTCACATCAGAAGTTCCTTCAAAGGCGAGTTTGAAGAATCTCCCAAGCTTCCTTAGCAGAAACACAAGATGATATAAGTTTAATGTAACCTTCACCTACACCATTAAAGATAGCATGCAAGGCTTTGCTATTGTAGGCAGATAGTTTATCATCTTCAATAGACCATTCCAGTTCAGATTTTATAATAGTATTACCTGAAGAATCTGTCTCAACTGGAGGAGACCAACCTGATAGAACCATTCTCCACGCCTTCTCATCTTGAGATTTGATGAAGGCTCTCATTCTAACTTTCCAGTAAGGATAGTTAGAGTCATTAAGCAATGGTGGTCTAGAAATAGAACTTCCTTCTGCAAAAAAATGACATTCTAACAAAAACGTTATAGGACCACACTAAGAGTTTAGTGTCCCGCTCTGATACCAATTGAAAAACCGTGTTTTTGCAAATGTCAGTTGTATATAAGAAAATATAAAAACTGTAAGCGTTTGCAGCAGCAGAAAGTAATTCTGCTACAGCAAAACTGAACAGGCAGAATATAAAATATTTGCAGAAAAATAAATAACTTGACACAAGAGATTTATACGTGGTATCAGTGTTCTCACGAACACTCCTAGTCCACGGGGCCACGCCCAGAGAATGAAATCAATTAATAAAGTATCAAAATTACAAAGACAATTGACTTAAACAAGTTTAGACTCCCTCTAAAGTATTGCCGCAATCCTTTGTAATCCACTTTATGAATCTGACTTCTTGAAACACCTTCAAGCCCGAACTCCCTTCGTCTTTGAAGTGTGAGTGCTTACTTCCTCCCGAAGTAAGGCTTCAACAAGTCTTCTCCCGAAGACCAAGTGCTTACTTCCTCCCGAAGTAAGGCTTTATCAAGTCTTCTCCCGAAGACCAATCTCTTGTTCAGTCAAGTAGTTCTTCACAACCTCTAGGATAGAGTAAGAACAGAAATAGAACAACTAGAACCTAGATGAACAACTAGGCTCTCACAAAACAAAGAAACACTCTCTTCTCACAAAAGATAAATGCAAAAAATGAATAATGGAAGAGGTAATTCGAATGGTTGCTCTCTAGGCTCTATTTATAGATCATAGAAACCAAAGAGGCAACCACAAGATCGAATTAGCAGCTGTACAAAGACTTTCCAAAAACAAACACGATCTGCTACATCAGATTCGGTTGCTGACGAAGCAGATACGCCGAAACGGGAAACTTACTAAAATCGGGTCCGATCTTCTTTCAAAGCTTGATTCCTGCCAAAAACAGATTAGATATTCTGATTGTATCAAGATACAATCGAAATTAATAAGGAAAAGGCAATAATCAAAGTTTCCCTTAAAAGGACAACTTTCCAAAAGAGAATTCCTTCTCTTTTGAGAAGTTTTCAACAAAGGAAAGTTCAGCTGAAAGTGCAACTTTCCAAACAAGGAAAATGGCAACTTATAACCGAACAAAAGAGGTAAGATTTCGAAAAATGAATGCATAGCAATCTTACCATAAAAAGGAAAAATTATTTTGTCACCTAACTTGCCAAAAAAGGACTTTACATACTTGAAAGAACATGAAATCATATTAGGTAATTTGCTAGTAATTGAATTATTTTATGTATGCTGATTGTGGAATGTGGAAAGTTGTTTGAAATAAATTCTAGAACTTGCTTGCTTGCTATTTGAGGCGAAATAATAAATTATGCATGACTAGGAAAGTGATTTAGGCATTTTTTTTTATCGATTGTGCCTTTCAAGCCATCGATGTAATTTTATCCTAGTTACCCTTTTTTGAGCCTCGACCTATTCTTTGTTCTACACATATTGAGCCAAAAAAGATAAACCCATGAATATCCAAAACTTAACCCTAACCATACCATAAGTAGATCTTTAGTTTGGGGAAATTCAGATGGGAAGTTTGTTGTATGTGTGTGAAAAAAAAATGTGAAAAAAAAAATGATGATTGGCAACAACTTGAAAAAAAAAAAAAAGCTGACAACTAGTGTCAAATTCAAAAAAAAAAAAAAGATAAATATAAAGTTGTTGCAATCATGTTGAAAAAAAAACAAGAAAAAAAAAGAATTCTTTCATACTATTAGAAAAATGGGTATTGGGATTGTGTGAAAAATATTTTGGGAGGCATGATTGGAGAAGCTTATGGTATAGTAAAGCCTAAATGACCATTTCAACTACCTTACCTAAGCCTAACATTACAAGCCTATAAAGACCTTCTGATTCTTAGTTGTGCATTAATCTATATTAGTGGAGAATAAGTATTGCAAGCATATGGAATTTTGGGTTAGTGGATTGATGATTGTAATTGGCATGCGTAAAGTGGTTTAATTGTTAGTTAATTGCATTTTATGGTTTCACGAGCTAAATGAAAATAAATTGAAATCTGTCAATGGTGTAATTGAACTGAAATTTTGGATTATATGCATAAGTGAATTTTTTTCATAATCATGTTATTGAAGCTACTTGAAAATTACTCATGTTTTGGAGATTGACTTGTTTAATGTTTATTTAGTGTTTTACTCGAGGACGAGTAAAAGCTTAGTTTGGGGGAATTTGTTAGGTTATTTTTAGTATTAATTTTAGATTAATTTTAGTATATTTTTAATTTAGTTTTAATCTTGTTTGGAGCATTTTTACGCTTGTTATCTTTTATTTTTGCAGATTTAAATTAGAAGAAGATTAGAAAAATATCAGAGAAAAAGATGGGAAAAAGATAAAAAATATCATGATATTTAAAATAGAGAAAATTGTGGAAGCCGAAACTTCAAGCCTGAATTCGACGGTGTTTTGATTGGATTTTGGAAAAAGTCAAAACATGAAAGTTCTAGATCTCTCTTTTATCTTTCCGGAACATCTTCAATCATCCGATTCCGAGCAATATTGAGAGAGTTATGACCAAAATACTATCAGTCAATGCAGCAGAAAAAAAAATATCTCGTTTGAGGTTTCCCAAAAATTTAAATCCGAATGGGAATTTAAATATTGCGTTTTTTTTTCATATTTTTAGGACTTCAATGCCTATATAAAGGGAAGAATGGAGTTGATTTCATCAAGCAACTTCAGAGAGAAAAAAATGAGAGTTCAGATATAAAGTAGAGAGATCAACTGCAATACTAGAGACATACTGCTCGGGGTTTTCAGCATTCTTCTTTTCTTCTCTTCTCTATTTTTCATCTCTTTTCTATCAGTTAATATGTGTAATTGTGCTACAATGAACATGTGTTGATAAACACTTTATTAGGGTTAGATGGACATTGTTTGACATTGTTTATGGTTTTAATATGATTTATTTTCCCCCTAATTTCTATGTATTCTATTTTATTTGTGCTTAATTACTTTTAATTGCCTGATCACCAATTATCTGTCTATGATGTTGATGCGAGATCTGAGAAGTGAGTGTCAAATATGCTATAGTAAAATAGAACTGAATTTCGATATAGGACGAGAGTACCTATATGGTTTAGATAGCTTATAGGGTTTTTATGCTTAATGCCTGTTGCATGTTAAATTTATCACGAGAGTAGAAAGTTTACATGTAATTGAGATTTATATATCTGAGAAGACTATAAATTACCTTAGTAAACCTGCTATTGCATAGAAATTAACATTAGGAAAATAATCATATTAGGCCATATTCAATAGAAACAATTGAAATAGAAGCCCTAGTTTTTATTAACTTTCAATTTTCTTGTATAATTGTTTCTTACTAGTTTATTATTCTTAATTCTTTCTTTATTTTTTATTTAACCAAATAGAAGTAAAAGTTTAATTTTAACGTACTTAACTACACTCCCTATGGGATCGACCTCACTCCTAGTGAGTCTACTACTTTAAACGATACGTACACTTGCGTGTGCAAAAATATCGCAACAAGTTTTTGGCGCCGTTGCTGGGGAGTGATAGTTAATATTATTAAAAATTAAATTTTGTTCTAATTTGGTTTTCTTTTTAGTTTTAGTATTATTATTTTTTTTTTCAAATTTTTATCTTTTTAGTACTAATTTAGTTTTATTTTATTTTACTAATGTTTTACTTATGAGTTTGACCAGCAAGATAAATCCAAATGCTATATCTTGAGGATTTTGCCCAACAACATAATGAGCCATTCTATTCTGCTTGGAGGAGATTTAAAGAGTATGGAGAGAGATGTTATCCCACTTTCTCAAGTGGGTGTTTTACGTGGCTCTTCTATAATGGACTTAATGATGAAACAAGAAGTTGGGTTGATTATGGAGCAGAGGAAACTGGAGCACCTCTATTAATGAGAGGCTATGACGTAATAAATCTGTTGAATAACATGGCAGATTTTGATTACGACTGGCATTGGGATCCATCACTTCAGGGTTGGAGTCACCAATACCCACCTTATTGCCCAAATTCATCCCAACAATCTGAAAAAGAGGAGCAACTACTATCACTTCTACAATCACTTCCAGGAGAGATTAACCGCTTAACTGACATGGTGAGATCCTTATGTGATAATTCAATGACTCATGATTCAGAATGTAATAACTCCAATAATGAAAGTTATGAGAGTTGTTGGTACAATGAAGAAGGGTCATTATTTGAATACAAGGAAGATAATGAGCCTACAATTGAAGATCAAGATCCTTGTGAAGAGGAACTCATTGAACATGAAATCACAAACAAGGTTATGGATAGCCAAGTGGAGAGTGAGCAACAAGAAGAAGGTTTGTTAGATGAAAGAGTAGATACTGTGACATTGGAAGATGAGAAAGCACATGACATCATTGATTCGACTTCATCAATGATATTGACTAATAAACCACCAATGAATCCATATATTTCATCAACATCATATTACATCCTCTGCGAGCTACGAAAGGCTTCTCCCCAAGCTCATCATCCAAAGTCTTATGTTGTTGGTGCTGATTTTGGTTCAAACTCATCACTTGCCAAGCTTGAAGGCAAGTACAACAATAATTTTCAAGTTGTCTTGCATGACGCTTATTACGGGTGTCAACCGCTTATTGATGTGGCACTCAGGTAAGTTTCCTTTCCTTTTTCTTTAATGTCACATTGGGGACAATGTGTCACTTTAGTTTGGGGGAGGAGTGACTTAATTTTTATTTTGAGTTTTTAAGTTTTATGTCTTTTAATTTTTAATTTTTAGTTTTTTATTGTTTTGAGTCAATTTGCTTAATATGAGTCAATTTAAAAGTAGGTAGATAGCATGATTTGAAAAGTTCACTTATTTTCGAAAAATCTGTGTGCTTGGCGATATTACATTCTTGACTAATTTCAATTTTATACTTGGAAGAACATGAAATCATATTAGGTAATTTGCTAGTAATTGAATTATTTTATGTATGCTGATTGTGGAATGTGGAAAGTTGTTTGAAATAAATTCTAGAACTTGCTTGCTTGCTATTTGAGGCGAAATAATAAATTATGCATGACTAGGAAAGTGATTTAGGCATTTTTTTTTTATCGATTGTGCCTTTCAAGCCATCGATGTAATTTTATCCTAGTTACCCTTTTTTGAGCCTCGACCTATTCTTTGTTCTACACATATTGAGCCTAAAAAGATAAACCCATGAATATCCAAAACTTAACCCTAACCATACCATAAGTAGATCTTTAGTTTGGGGAAATTCAGATGGGAAGTTTGTTGTATGTGTGTGAAAAAAAAAATGATGATTGGCAACAACTTGAAAAAAAAAAAAAAAAGCTGACAACTAGTGTCAAATTCAAAAAAAAAAAAAGATAAATATAAAGTTGTTGCAATCATGTTGAAAAAAAAAACAAGAAAAAAAAAAGAATTCTTTCATACTATTAGAAAAATGGGTATTGGGATTGTGTGAAAAATATTTTGGGAGGCATGATTGGAGAAGCTTATGGTATAGTAAAGCCTAAATGACCATTTCAACTACCTTACCTAAGCCTAACATTACAAGCCTATAAAGACCTTCTGATTCTTAGTTGTGCATTAATCTATATTAGTGGAGAATAGTAAGTATTGCAAGCATATGGAATTTTGGGTTAGTGGATTGATGATTGTAATTGGCATGCATAAAGTGGTTTAATTGTTAGTTAATTGCATTTTATGGTTTCACGAGCTAAATGAAAATAAATTGAAATCTGTCAATGGTGTAATTGAACTGAAATTTTGGATTATATGCATAAGTGAATTTTTTTCATAATCATGTTATTGAAGCTACTTGAAAATTACTCATGTTTTGGAGATTGACTTGTTTAATGTTTATTTAGTGTTTTACTCGAGGACGAGTAAAAGCTTAGTTTGGGGGAATTTGTTAGGTTATTTTTAGTATTAATTTTAGATTAATTTTAGTATACTTTTAATTTAGTTTTAATCTTGTTTGGAGCATTTTTACGCTTGTTATCTTTTATTTTTGCAGATTTAAATTAGAAGAAGATTAGAAAAATATCAGAGAAAAAGATGGGAAAAAGATAAAAAATATCATGATATTTAAAATAGAGAAAATTGTGGAAGCCGAAACTTCAAGCCTGAATTCGACGGTGTTTTGATTGGATTTTGTAAAAAGTCAAAACATGAAAGTTCTAGATCTCTCTTTTATCTTTCCGAAACATCTTGAATCATCCGATTCCGAGCAATATTGAGAGAGTTATGACTAAAATACTATCAGTCAATGCAGCAGAAAAAAAAATATCTCGTTTGAGGTTTCCCAAAAATTTAAATCCGAATGGGAATTTAAATATTGCGTTTTTTTTCCATATTTTTAGGACTTCAATGCCTATATAAAGGGAAGAATGGAGTTGATTTCATCAAGCAACTTCATAGAGAAAAAAATGAGAGTTCAGATATAGAGTAGAGAGATCAACTGCAATACTGGAGACATACTGCTCGGGGTTTTCAGCATTCTTCTTTTCTTTTCTTCTCTTCTCTATTTTTCATCTCTTTTCTATCAGTTAATATGTGTAATTGTGCTACAATGAACATGTGTTGATAAACACTTTATTAGGGTTAGATGGACATTGTTTGACATTGTTTATGGTTTTAATATGATTTATTTTCCCCCTAATTTCTATGTATTCTATTTTATTTGTGCTTAATTACTTTTAATTGCCTGATCACCAATTATCTGTCTATGATGTTGATGCGAGATCTGAGAAGTGAGTGTCAAATATGCTATAGTAAAATAGAACTGAATTACGATATAGGACGAGAGTACCTATATGGTTTAGATAGCTTATAGGGTTTTTATGCTTAATGCCTGTTGCATGTTAAATTTATCACGAGAGTAGAAAGTTTACATGTAATTGAGATTTATATATCTGAGAAGACTATAAATTACCTTAGTAAACCTGCTATTGCATAGAAATTAACATTAGGAAAATAATCATATTAGGCCATATTCAATAGAAACAATTGAAATAGAAGCCCTAGTTTTTATTAACTTTCAATTTTCTTGTATAATTGTTTCTTACTAGTTTATTATTCTTAATTCTTTCTTTATTTTTTATTTAACCAAATAGAAGTAAAAGTTTAATTTTAACGTACTTAACTACACTCCCTATGGGATCGACCTCACTCCTAGTGAGTCTACTACTTTAAACGATACGTACACTTGCGTGTGCAAAAATATCGCAACAAGTTTTTGGCGCCGTTGCTGGGGAGTGATAGTTAATATTATTAAAAATTAAATTTTGTTCTAATTTGGTTTTCTTTTTAGTTTTAGTATTATTATTTTTTTTTTCAAATTTTTATCTTTTTAGTACTAATTTAGTTTTATTTTATTTTACTAATGTTTTACTTATGAGTTTGACCAGCAAGATAAATCCAAATGCTATATCTTGAGGATTTTGCCCAACAACATAATGAGCCATTCTATTCTGCTTGGAGGAGATTTAAAGAGTATGGAGAGAGATGTTATCCCACTTTCTCAAGTGGGTGTTTTACGTGGCTCTTCTATAATGGACTTAATGATGAAACAAGAAGTTGGGTTGATTATGGAGCAGAGGAAACTGGAGCACCTCTATTAATGAGAGGCTATGACGTAATAAATCTGTTGAATAACATGGCAGATTTTGATTACGACTGGCATTGGGATCCATCACTTCAGGGTTGGAGTCACCAATACCCACCTTATTGCCCAAATTCATCCCAACAATCTGAAAAAGAGGAGCAACTACTATCACTTCTACAATCACTTCCAGGAGAGATTAACCGCTTAACTGACATGGTGAGATCCTTATGTGATAATTCAATGACTCATGATTCAGAATGTAATAACTCCAATAATGAAAGTTATGAGAGTTGTTGGTACAATGAAGAAGGGTCATTATTTGAATACAAGGAAGATAATGAGCCTACAATTGAAGATCAAGATCCTTGTGAAGAGGAACTCATTGAACATGAAATCACAAACAAGGTTATGGATAGCCAAGTGGAGAGTGAGCAACAAGAAGAAGGTTTGTTAGATGAAAGAGTAGATACTGTGACATTGGAAGATGAGAAAGCACATGACATCATTGATTCGACTTCATCAATGATATTGACTAATAAACCACCAATGAATCCATATATTTCATCAACATCATATTACATCCTCTGCGAGCTACGAAAGGCTTCTCCCCAAGCTCATCATCCAAAGTCTTATGTTGTTGGTGCTGATTTTGGTTCAAACTCATCACTTGCCAAGCTTGAAGGCAAGTACAACAATAATTTTCAAGTTGTCTTGCATGACGCTTATTACGGGTGTCAACCGCTTATTGATGTGGCACTCAGGTAAGTTTCCTTTCCTTTTTCTTTAATGTCACATTGGGGACAATGTGTCACTTTAGTTTGGGGGAGGAGTGACTTAATTTTTATTTTGAGTTTTTAAGTTTTATGTCTTTTAATTTTTAATTTTTAGTTTTTTATTGTTTTGAGTCAATTTGCTTAATATGAGTCAATTTAAAAGTAGGTAGATAGCATGATTTGAAAAGTTCACTTATTTTCGAAAAATCTGTGTGCTTGGCGATATTACATTCTTGACTAATTTCAATTTTATACTTGGAAGAACATGAAATCATATTAGGTAATTTGCTAGTAATTGAATTATTTTATGTATGCTGATTGTGGAATGTGGAAAGTTGTTTGAAATAAATTCTAGAACTTGCTTGCTTGCTATTTGAGGCGAAATAATAAATTATGCATGATTAGGAAAGTGATTTAGGCAATTTTTTTGATCGATTGTGCCTTTCAAGCCATCGATGTAATTTTATCCTAGTTACCATTTTTTGAGCCTCAACCTATTCTTTGTTCTACACATATTGAGCCTAAAAAGATAAACCCATGAATATCCAAAACTTAACCCTAACCATACCATAAGTAGATCTTTAGTTTGGGGAAATTCAGATGGGAAGTTTGTTGTATGTGTGTGAAAAAAAAAATGATGATTGGCAACAACTTGAAAAAAAAAAAGCTGACAACTAGTGTCAAATTCAAAAAAAAAAAAAAAAAGATAAATATAAATATAAAGTTTTTGCAATCATGTTGAAAAAAAAAACAAGAAAAAAAAAGAATTCTTTCATACTATTAGAAAAATGGGTATTGGGATTGTGTGAAAAATATTTTGGGAGGCATGATTGGAGAAGCTTATGGTATAGTAAAGCCTAAATGACCATTTCAACTACCTTACCTAAGCCTAACATTACAAGCCTATAAAGACCTTCTGATTCTTAGTTGTGCATTAATCTATATTAGTGGAGAATAGTAAGTATTGCAAGCATATGGAATTTTGGGTTAGTGGATTGATGATTGTAATTGGCATGCATAAAGTGGTTTAATTGTTAGTTAATTGCATTTTATGGTTTCACGAGCTAAATGAAAATAAATTGAAATCTGTCAATGGTGTAATTGAACTGAAATTCTGGATTATATGCATAAGTGAATTTTTTTCATAATCATGTTATTGAAGCTACTTGAAAATTACTCATGTTTTGGAGATTGACTTGTTTAATGTTTATTTAGTGTTTTACTCGAGGACGAGTAAAAGCTTAGTTTGGGGGAATTTGTTAGGTTATTTTTAGTATTAATTTTAGATTAATTTTAGTATATTTTTAATTTAGTTTTAATCTTGTTTGGAGCATTTTTACGCTTGTTATCTTTTATTTTTGCAGATTTAAATTAGAAGAAGATTAGAAAAATATCAGAGAAAAAGATGGGAAAAAGATAAAAAATATCATGATATTTAAAATAGAGAAAATTGTGGAAGCCGAAACTTCAAGCCTGAATTCGACGGTGTTCTGATTGGATTTTGGAAAAAGTCAAAACATTAAAGTTCTAGATCTCTCTTTTATCTTTCCGGAACATCTTCAATCATCCGATTCTGAGCAATATTGAGAGAGTTATGGCCAAAATACTATCAGTCAACGCAGCAGAAAAAAAAATATCTCGTTTGAGGTTTCCCAAAAATTTAAATCCGAATGGGAATTTAAATATTGCGTTTTTTTCCATATTTTTAGGACTTCAATGCCTATATAAAGGGAAGAATGGAGTTGATTTCATCAAGCAACTTCAGAGAGAAAAAAATGAGAGTTCAGATATAGAGTAGAGAGATCAACTGCAATACTGGAGACATACTGCTCGGGGTTTTCAGCATTCTTCTTTTCTTCTCTTCTCTATTTTTCATCTCTTTTCTATCAGTTAATATGTGTAATTGTGCTACAATGAACATGTGTTGATAAACACTTTATTAGGGTTAGATGGACATTGTTTGACATTGTTTATGGTTTTAATATGATTTATTTTCCCCCTAATTTCTATGGATTCTATTTTATTTGTGCTTAATTACTTTTAATTGCCTGGTCACCAATTATCTGTCTATGATGTTGATGTGAGATCTGAGAAGTGAGTGTCAAATATGCTATAGTAAAATAGAACTGAATTTTGATATAAGACGAGAGTACCTATATGGTTTAGATAGCTTATAGGGTTTTTATGCTTAATGCCTGTTGCATGTTAAATTTATCACGAGAGTAGAAAGTTTACATGTAATTGAGATTTATATATCTGAGAAGACTATAAATTACCTTAGTAAACCTGCTATTGCATAGAAATTAACATTAGGAAAATAATCATATTAGGCCATATTCAATAGAAACAATTGAAATAGAAGTCCTAGTTTTTATTAACTTTCAATTTTCTTGTATAATTGTTTCTTACTAGTTTATTATTCTTAATTCTTTCTTTATTTTTTATTTAACCAAATAGAAGTAAAAGTTTAATTTTAACGTACTTAACTACACTCCCTGTGGGATCGACCTCACTCCTAGTGAGTCTACTACTTTAAACAATACGTACACTTGCGTGTGCAAAAATATCGCAACAAAGAGCACAGAGATTGAAGTGAAGATCCAGAATTCATCCACCAACAGTTCTTTTCTTTATTCCTCTTTAATTTCTTTATGTTGAATATTGCTATAGGAATGGTTATGGATTTGTTTCTGAACTAAATTTCCCATTTAGGGAGGATGATGATTGTTGTTTAATGTTTTGCCTAGTTAATGTTTAATTACCATTCCTCAATTCTTGTGTGTGAAATTATCTTAATTTGTTCTTAATTTCATGTTTAAGATTGATCACCTTGTGCATGCTCTATGATCTCAATTCAAAATCTGAAAAGTGAGAATTGAGAATGCTAAAATTAAGATAATCGATGTTCTATGTGAAACGAAAGTATTTGCATGACTTATGTGACGAGTAGATTATTACTTAATGCTGATTTCATGTTAGTTTAATTAAGGAATTAATTAGATAACATGTGATTTAGAATCTAGAAGATCTGAAAGGAGCTAGGTTATTTCATAATCTGTCATTCACCTCAAGAATAGGATAGTAATTAAGCATTAACGATTTGGGTAAACAACAACAGGATTCTCCTCCCTATTATCTCATCTTGCTCAACTTTCAATTGTGTTATTAAGTTTTCTGAATTTCTTTCATATTTTACTGTTTTAAATCATAATTGTTTTCGATTTGCTGAATAGAATCATAAGTATAATTTAGTGGTACTTAATCCAATTCCCTGTGGGATCGACCTCACATGTGTGAGATTTTACTACTTGATTGCGTATACTTGCGTAGCGTTTATAAATATAGCAACAAGGCTGTAAAACAATAACCAGTGAGACTCCTTCTAGTATCTATGCTTCCTGCATAGTCTGAATCGACATAGCCAGTAACTTCACAAGGAGAGATGTTATCCTTGTGAAATTTTAATCCAATGTCCAAGGTTCCTTGATATACCTTAGAGTCCATTTGACTGCTGCCCAATGTTCAGTGCCAAGATTGGCAATGAACTACTTACAACACTCATAGCATAGGCCAAATCTGGCCTTGTGCATACCATAGAATACATGAGGCTGCCAACACATGATGCATAGGGTAAGCTGTCCATGTATCTCTTGTCTACTTCAGTTTGTGGTGATTGAGATTGTGTGAGTTTGAAATGAGGGGCAATGGGAGATGTTACCTGTTTAGCTTTGTCCATGCTGAACTTATCTAATATCTTTTGAAGATAACCCTTCTGAGATAGCATAATGTATTCTGGCCTCTTTCTGATGATGTCAATCCCCAGTATCTTGTTTGTGTTGGGTTTTATGCCCTAAATAAAACTCTATTTCAATGTAATCCAGATTATTCAATATCAATAAAGTAACAGAAGTATTTTTCATTCATTTGTGTATGTTTTGGTTCAATTAATCAATTGTTTGTCTATTTGATTTATAAATTCATCCAAACCCCTTTCACATACTCGATCATGTTTATTGTGTTGTCAACACAGTGGAAAGTAAACATGATTATGTGAATAAAGTATTCCTAGATTTATCAGAACACTGGGTTTTACTGATATGACAATCTACAACAGAGTTTACTTGCATTTGGAGAAATGTTATGTTCTTTCCAGAACATAGGTTAAAGTAAAGCTCAGGTTGGATGCATGGAGTATGCATCGGAATGGACCGATATTGAACTTTGAAATAGATTTATGAAGCTTACCGTAAATATCTATTCAATTCAATATCATAAGTTGATCCTAGATCACATGATCGAAATCCTGATATGGTTAGGCTCAATCTCGAGAGTGTTATTCGTGTTCTTTGATTTGTTAGTTAAGCCTAATTTTTGGTCAGGGCAATACATACATTTTGGGAACACGGTAGTACGATTGAGTGGGAGCGCTAACATAAATATGGAATCTATAGCTTCTATCTGGCGAATAGTAAGCAAAGGGTGATTTCCTTCGAGCTTAACCAAACGAGATAAATGATTGAGTACTCATTTCACTTAGTTGAAATATCATTTATACAGGGTTAAGTGTTTTAAGGATAAAATACATTGTAGGGTGTTACGGTAATTTAGTCCCTTTACAGTGTAAATCATCCATATAGAGGATCATTGATCACATTAGGATTATAACAATGGATAACTAATGATGTGTCTATATGGTGGAACATATAGAGCATTCTATATACTGAGAGTGCAATTCTGAGTTCTATGTGTGGATTCAACGAAGAATTAATAAGTCAGTGAATTTAAGTGGTAAATTCTAGATCTGCTTATTGGAAGCTCGGATATATAGACCCATGGTCCCCCCACTAGTTGAGATAATATTACTTGTAAGACTCATTTAATTGATTTTAATTAATCAATTATAATTCTCAAGATAGACTGTGTCTATTTGAGAATTTATCACTTATTAAGGGCAAAACAGTAAATAGAGATTTTGAAGGGCATATTTATTAATTAGGAAACTTTAATTAGTTTTATTATTAATAAAATAAATGACAATATATTATTTGATAATTAATTTTAATTATTAAATAATTAGATTTGACATATATGTGGTTGAACAAAGGAATTGACAGTTTTTGACAAAACAAGAAACTATCAATGTAGGAAAAGGAAAGTTGGAAAAGTGGCAAGCCTTGTTTCCACAATGCCTAGGCCGGCCACTTAAGCTTCCTTTTCTCTTTGATTTTTTTCAATTTTAAATGTCAATTAATTCAATCATAGCCCTGGGTGGTCTTCTATAAATAGAAGGCAAAGGCTTCAGTTTTCAACAACACATTCACAACATTATTCTGACAGAATTTTCTCTCTGAAAATTCTCTCTGAGCCGCCACCCTCTCTCTCTCTCTATTCCTTCACTGTTTCGAAATCTATAAGTGTTAGAGTAGTGCCCACACACATCAAGTAATACCTCAATCATAGTGAGGAAGGCTGTGTAGAATTCAGAAACAACAAAGAAGGACTATCAGGCTCAGATCTTGATACAGAAAGGAATCAAGGGTTAGAGATCTGAGTGGGAGGAGACATATATTCCGCTGCACCCAATGTAAGATTTCTAATACTTTTATGTGTTTAATTTTCCATCATTTTAGAAGTTCATATTTAGGTTGTTAAATCAACATACTTGTGAGTAGATCTAAGTTCCTGGTAAAATAACTTCCAACAGTTTGCTCTCCCTAGATCCTTCATTTCGAATTCACTACTCAGTTTCATCTTGATTTTTTCAACTTCACTCCTTAGCTTTCCTATGATCAGTATATCTTCAACATAGAGAAGTAGATATACATGATCATTGTAGTATACACAGGGATCATACTTGCTTTTACTAAAGCCAATTCGAATCATGAACTCATCAAATCTTAAGTTCCATTGTCTTGGAGCTTGCTTGAGACCGTATAGAGATTTCTTGAGTAAACAAACTTTATCTTCTGAGTTTTCAACCTCCAGACCTTCTGGAATAGCCATATAAATTTCTTCATCTAACATGCCATGCAAAAATGCAATTTTGACATCCATTTGATCCACCTCATAGTCGAATTTTGCAGCCAGAGCCATCATAATTCTGATTGATGTTTGTTTGAAAACAAAGGAGTAGATATCACTGTAATCTATACCTTCTTTTTGACTGAATTCCTTAGCTACAAGCCTTGCCTTGTATCTGACCTTGCCAATTCCATTGTCACTTTCCTTTTCTCTAAATATCCATTTGCAGCCTATAACTCTTTGCCCTTTAGGTTTTTTCACCACAATCCATGTTTTATTTTTGATCAGAGAATCCATTTCTTCATTGATAGCCATTAGCCATTTCTCTCTTGCTTTGCCTTGAATTGCTTCTGTATAGCTGATGGGTTCTGCATTGTCAATCTCTTCTGCAGCAGCAAAGGCAAAGGCAGTGCATTCTGATGCAGAGTAGTCTGCATAGCCAAGTCTTTCAGGAGCCTTTGTTTGCCTCCTTTCTCTATCCCTTGCAAGTTGGTAACTTCTCAAATTTTCTTGATTGGCATGTGTTTCATCATCAGATTCGATTTGTGCTTCTCCTGTTTCTGGTAGAGGTGCTTCTTGAGTATGTGTGTCTTGCCTTGTTTCATTTGGATCCACCTGAACTTGTACCCTTCCATTCACAATTGAATTCTGTCCAGGTTTCATTGCCATTTCATTCTCCTTGAATACTACATCTCTGCTAATAATGCACTTCTTGTAACCATCCTCTAAGCACCAAAGCTTATAGCCTTTCACACCATCAGGATATTCAAGGAACAAGCATTTCAGGGCCCTAGGTTCTAATTTGTCTTGTCTAACATGAGCATAGGCAAGACAACCAAAAACCTTTAAGTGATCATAGTTAGGTTTGTTTCCAATCCATATCTCTTGAGGTGTTTTGAAATTTAATGCAACAGAGGGAAATTTGTTGATTAAATAGCATGTTGTCTTCACAGCTTCACCCCAAAAATGTTTCTGCAATCCTGCACCCTTCAGCATACATCTAACTCTTTCTAGAATAGTTCCGTTCATTCTCTCAGCCAACCCATTCTGTTGAGGTGTCTTGACCACAGATTTGTGTCTTTTGATCCCAGTCTTAGCACAATAGTCCTTGAATTCATCTGAGCAGTATTCCTATCCATTATCTGTCCTTAATACCTTCAGTTTTCTGCCTGTTTGGTTTTCCATGAGCTTTCTCCAATTGCTGAATGTTTCCGAAGCTTGATTCTTGTTTCTCAACATGAAAACCCAAACCTTCCTACTTAAATCATCAATGATACTCATGAAGTAATTAACACCTCCAAGAGTTTGTGTCCTGGAAGGACCCCACAAATCTGAATGCACATAGTTGAGTGGTTCTTTAGTGACATGCACACCAGTAGAAAACTTTACCCTACAGCTCTTGCCTAGTACACATTCTTCACAAAACTCTAATTTTCCATTCAACTTGTTCCTTAACAGGCCGTGTTTGTCAAGTTCAATTAGGTCTCTTTCACTCACATGCCCTAACCTCAAATGCCACATTGTAGTTTGATCACCAGTACTGTCATTTACAGCAGCATTTGCTGTTCCCAACACTGCTTTTCCATTAAGAACATAGATACCATTTCTGATATCACCTTTCATAACAATCAGTGAGCCTTTTATCACTCTAAGAGACTCATCAATCTTAATAGAACATCCACTAGCAGCTATTTCTCCAATAGACAGTAGATTCCTCTTGAGTTCAGGGACATACCTGACATTCTTGATTGTTCTTTTGATGCCATCATGCATGGTGAACAACACAGATCCAATTCCTTTGATCTGACAAGCTTTGTTGTTTCCTAAGAGAACATTTCCACCTTGTATATCCCTGAATTCACAAAACAGATCCTTGTGAGGTGTCATATGAAATGAACACCCAGAATCTAGTATCCATTCTTTACCAGATTCCTTACTAGACACAACTAACACATCTGCTGATTCATACCCATCTTCTGCAACATTAGTTTCACCTCTTTCTTTGCTTTTACCTCTAGCATTCTTGGCCTTTAATGCTCTACATTCATCTCGAAAGTGTCCTTCTTTCTTGCAGTAGTAACAAAACTTTCCACTCTTGAATTTGGACTTAGTCTTGGATTGACTATTACTTCGGAACTTGTTCTTGAATTCCCTCTTATCAGTTCTTCCTCTTCCAATGTAAAGACCATCACCATTCGAGTCACCCCTGTCATCAGTTTTCTTTTGGATTTCTTTTGAGTTGATTGCAGCCTTTACTTCTGACATAAAAATACCCAGAAAAATACAACACCGCAAGCAATTATTTGAAATGCAGAAAAGAAAATAAAGGAAAGAGTGCACCGATTTTTATAGAGGTTCCCCAAAAATTATTGCTAGGTACATCCTCTTCGATCTCCCCTCAGATTGCTCGTTTCCATTATAGACCTTCAAAGATAAAAAGATTACACCAAATCAAAGGTACGATTGGTAATCTATAATTATTTATAGTGTTTGAAAACTCTCTCTTTCTCTCTATTTATTACTAAATCAAAACAGACTTTTTCTCCTCTCTTTTCCATGAACAATCACCATCCGAGTTTATTTTCACTAAGATAAGATTGAGTAACCACCATGCTAGTTTAATTTTTTATGCTGTGCTCAAAAAAGATTCATACTCCAAATTATTTTTTTTTTCCTTATCCACTTAAATTTTATTTTTTATAATTTTAAAAAATACACTTAACATTTGAGGGTTAGTTTGGTACGCAGGATTAGACTGGACTGGACAAGATTAGATGAAATTATTTACCCCACCCTGCCAGATGGGATAAATAATCCCAGACATATTAGATTAGCTGTAACAGTTATCCAGACTTCTAACATGCCCAAACACTGGATTAGACACATTAATCTGTGTTATCCAATCCAGTCACGCGTACCAAACAGACCCTAATAGTTATATCTTTTTTATATAATATAGTAGCAGCAGAATTTCAAGAAACATTAAATTAATTTTAAACAAAAAAAAAGACTTAACTTCGTATTGTAATATTTTTAATTTAACTTCTTCTCTCTGCCTTTTTTTTTTTTGCAAACATTTTGGCAAAATGAAAAAGCACTTTTATGGTTCCAATGGAGCATTTTATAGCTTAGTAGACTACTATCTTATGAAAAGATACTTTTATGGATCATGGCAGAGATTAGTAAAAGAAATTTCTTTTAAAAAAAATATATATCTTATCATGTTTAAGTAACTGAAGGGACTCGGATGCAAAAACATTGAATAAAAAAATAAAAAAATAAATGCATACTGCAACTTTAGTTATAAAAAGTCATGCATATTGGAATAAAATCCCTGTTTTTTGAGCAGTAACCGCCCCCTGTCAGCATTTATCAAAACTAAGAAAAACAACCAATGGAGGACCTTTAATCCAAATGTTAAATCTGACAATTTACCCAGTCTAAGAAAGCTTTTGACTTTCTGATATTATAACCCCCAAAAAAAACGACAGCTCCCTTCTTTGAGCTAGAAGTCGTTTATTTATTGTTCAGAAACCCTAAAACACCTTTAGACATATATAAGCTTCTTTTCATTCAAACACACACCCTCCACTTTAAAAACCCTAACAGAGAACCCTAGAGTTGCCTTCGTCTTTGATGTGTCTTCGATGTTCTTCTTTGAAGAACACAAAGACAGCAGCACCAATATCAACCCAGAAAAACCAGAAATTAAATCCAAAAAACAACCCAATCCTAGTTCGAACAAACCCCCTTAAACCGAGCCTTCTTCTTCGTGGTTCTTCTCTGAAGAACACGAAGAACACCAACATAAAAATACCCAGAAAAATACAACACCGCAAGCAATTATTTGAAATGCAGAAAAGAAAATAAAGGAAAGAGTGCACCGATTTTATAGAGGTTCCCCAAAAATTGTTGTTGGGTACATCCTCTTCGAGCTCGCCTTAGATTGCTCGTTTCCATTATAGACCTTCAATGATCAAAAGATTACACCAAATCACAGGTACGATTGGTAAGGGAAATTTGACATTTAATGCTAAAAAAATGCACATGGTGTTATTTTATACACAGAAAATATACATTCGATAATTATTCTTAACTTTCAATTTTGTTCCAAAAATACCCCCTCATTTCAATTCCCCCAAATCTCTCTAAATTCCCTCTCTCTCCTCTCTCTCTTCTTTTCTCGGTTTCAAGCTCACCACTGTTCCCCCATTCGAACCTAACCCTCATTCTCACCACCGCACCATTCGAACCACCACATGTAGTCGACCCACACGAACCCATTCGACCCCACACGAATAGGGACGACCCACGAGACCTGAACCCCACGAGACCCACTCCATCCCAGTCGACCCACGAGAGCCACTCGATCCCAGTCGACCCACGAGACCCATGAGATCCATTCTCCGTTCATCATCGTCCCCGGCACCGTCGACGAACCAGGTATGGGCTTCCTTTAATTTTTTTTTGCAATTTATCCTTTAAATTGTGAATCTGTGATATAACTGAAATATGTAGTTTATTAAAGTTTTGAATTGCTAGTTTTTGTGTTTGGGGATGAATGTAGGCTAGGGGGAATTGGTTTTTCTGGATTTTGGTGTTTTGTGCGATTTTATGCGACTTTAATGCGATTTAATATTGAATTCAAGTTTTTGTTAGGGATTTTGAGCGATGTCATGCGATTTTGTGCGATTTTTGTTAGCTTAGATAGTTTCTGTTATATTATGCGATGTTTATGCGATTTTTGGCAATTTTTGTGCGATTTACTCTGAACAATGGGTTCTCTGTTATATTATGCGATGTTCATGCGATTTTTGGCGATTTGTGTGCGATTTACTCTGAACAATGTGTTCTCTGTAATATTATGCGATTTTTGGCAATTTTGGTGCGATTTACTCTGAATAATGAGGTCTCTGTAATTTCTGCGATTTATGTGCGAGTAACTGCGACGTTTGTGCGATTTATGATAAATAATAATTTTTGTTTTGTTTGATTGCAGATGGCTCCAGAACTTATTCTGCCCTTGGCTGAGCATTTTCCATGCCGTATCACCTACAGAGGAAATGGGTACTTTGCTTCAATAAAGGCTAAGTTTGAAGCCTTCAACTTGACTGAGAGGGTGAAGGAAACTCCCTTTGGAGTGTTTTGGAATGTCAGTGATCTAAAATTCTCTGGGGTGATTGTGCATCAACTGCTTTTGAGGAAAACGAAAGTTAGTGAGGTCAAAAATGATGAAGTCTGGTTTTACGTGGGTAAACCGAAGCCAGATTTGGGCGGTCTGAGTTTGGTTTGATCACCGGTCTAAAGATGAGCGGTGGCCCCTCGACAGAAGATTTGAGTACACTATGTCAGTCTGATCAAATACTGCGGCACTACCTCAATAATGTCAAACGGGTCACTTTCAAAACCCTTTGGCTAGCTTTTGAGGCGTGCGATGTGGCGGACGATGTATACAAGTTGGGGTTGTGTGCATTTGTTGAGGGTGTTCTGTTATCAAGGGCTGAGGGTGTTTATATCTGGACGGATATGCTGAAGTTGGTAGAAAACATAGAAAACTTTTTCGAGTATCCGTGGGACCTCCTTTCTTATCAGAAGTTGTTGTCATCCACAACTAAGAGTATGAGTGACCTGAGGAAGAATTACATTGATAAGGTCTCTACTAAAGATAAGATGAAGAAGAAAGGGAAGAAGGAGAAAAAAATTACTCAACCAGAGGCGAAGTACAATGTCTATGGATATCCCCCGGCGCTGCAATACTAGGCCTTCGAGGTGATGCAAGATTTGGGAAAGAAGTATGGGCAGTGCAGAGGGACTAGATTCCCTCGAATGTTGAATTGGAGTACTCCCGATTTAGTTACGAAACATGATGTGAAGCAACCTGACGTGGCTGCACTATTTGAGAAAAGGGTATGTCAATCTTACTTTCTTTGTTTTTTTGGTAATTAAATTGTGAAACTGTGATTTTATACGATTTTAAGCGATTTTAATGCGATATGTATGCGATTTCTGCATGATTTTGTTTGTTAATCTGTTTTGTTATACGATGTTATGCGATGTTGTGGCGACTTTTGTGCGATATATAATATTTGTGTTAGCAGAACAATTATTTTATGCGAGTTTATGCGATATGTGTGCGATTTATCTTGTTTTTGCTTTTCTGTTATTTTTGGCGATATTATGTGATGTTGTGCGATTTATGTGCGATTTATTAAGACTTGTTAATTTGTCAGTTTCTGCGATGTTATGTGAGTTTTATGCGATTCATGTGCGATTTTGTTTTGTTAAATGTTTATTTGGTTTTCTTTTAGATGGTTGTGCTTCAAATTTTGTATCCTCGGAATTGGGAGGTTGACTACTGGAAGGAAAATTGTGAGGGTGAGGTCCCCACAGTGGAAATGGGGTTGGATGAGGTCGAAGAAACACAAGTCGGGGCGCATGATTCGACCGCATTCCAGACCCAAGCCGAACGGGTGGCAGATTATGTTAAAAGGTCCAAAATTATTGCACCCTCCCCACCCAAAGAAACACCAGACGCCTTCACATCTGCCACTGTGCCCCCAAGCTGTGCTCCAGCCAATGACTCCGACTACCTCTTGTTGGCGAAGAGATTGGAGAAGGTAGAAGCGCAACAACTTGCGATTCTCACTGCCCAGACTGAGATGAAGGCTGACTTCAAGAGAAGTCATAAAGAGATGAAGAATCTTATCATGGATCAAATTGCAACCGTGATAAGTTTGTTACAGAAGCAGCCTTCGGAGCCGACACAACCATCGGGGTCGACACATCAATCATCGCCAACACATCCATCAGACCCGGCAGAGCCATTACAAACGATACATCCATCACCGCCGAGAGAAGATGATGATGATGTCTATCCAAAAGATTGGCAACCCAACGTAGATGAGGTTCCTTCTACTCCTGCAAACGCCATTGTGATTTCCTTGGGTGATACAAAATCTCAGGATATGGAAGAGTTGAAGGGGCCACCGGCTGGGGTGGACTTCTGCAGGGTTAGGCGAAAGCGGAAGCCGGTTTTCTTGAAGGACTACACAGCTGGGAAGAAGAAACAACGACATGGGCCCGTTGAAGTAGACACTGTGAAACCGGTGGACTCCCGGCTGTTAAAATTTTTCTAGGAGTGGATCACTTACGCTAGGGACAACGACCGTCCTAGGGATGTTCACACTGGCGTAGCCACTCGATCCTGGTTCGTGAAACTGATGGTGCACGGAGAATGGCTCGACGATGCTGTAAGTATTTCTTAACAGAATTAATTTTTTGTGTTTTTAAATGTTTGTGCGAGTTTAATGCGATTTATATGCAAATTAGTGACATTTATGCGATTGATATGTGATTTAATGCGACGTATATGCGAATATATGCGATTTATTCAGTTCTGTGATTTATGTATTATTTGTGCGACATATGTGCGATTAATATGCGACATTTGTGCGATTTAATGAAACAATTTTTTGGTAATTTTCCTGTGCGATTTCATGCGATAATTGTGCGACTTTTATGAGATTTCTGTCTAACTGTTTTCTTTTGAAACATAGCAAATTGATGTCATGGCGCACTTACTGAGAAGAAGACGAAACCTCTATCCAGAAGTCTACACTCGAAAAGGTGTAGTGTTGGACACATCTGCTCCAGAGATATTCGCCATGTACTGGAATTTCTATGAGGATGACAAGAGCAAGATGAAATGGGATGAGGCCGTTATGAATTATGTGGAGGGGATACAACACAGACACTTGCCATGTTGGGAGAACACTCGTAGTTGACTATCTTTCACTAAAACCTCAGGTGGAAACTTAGTGCCTTTCATGTACATGCAAAGAACTTCTAACTTCAATTCATACACCAAGGGGTCCACCTCCAACTCCTCATGTAAAACTTCACACACCTTTTTCAGTGTAGAGTCAATGTCCAACATCAATGTCTTACTTTTTGAGGAATTAAATACCCAGTTGAAACCCTCGACAGTCCAAACGCCATCATACAGTACATGCACAAATACAGTTGAATCTGTCCCAAAGAAATACAAACAAATAAAAAGAAAAAATAAGCATATTATATCGCACTAAATCGCACAAGCTACTACTAATGTCGCACAATGACGCCTAATAAATCAACAATATAAACAAGTATCATGTCGCACACAAATCGCACAAAGAAGGAAACATATCGCATAAGGTCGCACAATATACCATACATAACAAAATCACATAACGATGCACAAATGTCGCACATAAATCGCCAAATATCACAATCGCACACATAATCGCATGAAAATCGTACAAAGTCGCCAAAATTAATCATTTCATCCCTAACCTTGGATTTCTCATGACATCGCACACAATATCGCACAATGTCGCATAAAATCGCAAAAAATGAAAAAACCCAGAAAAATACAGATTGCTCGAAACAAACTCTACCGCGATTTCAAGGACACAAAAGCCACAAATTACAACTAATTACGTTCAGATCCATACAATACAACAAAAAACTACATTATTTACTAAGAAAAACACTTACCCATATGTTTGTTGAGTGTGGTGGATGTTGATGGTGGAAATGGTGGAGGTGTGGTAGTCGGCCGTGGACGTTGAGGGTGAAAATGGCGGTTGGTAGTAATAGAGAGAGAGAGAGAGAGAGAGAGAGAGAGAGAGAGAGAGAGAGAGAGAGAGAGAGAGAGAGAGAGAGAGAGAGAGAGAGAGAGAGAGAGAGAGAGAGAGTAGTGTGAGAATAGAGAAAGATAGCAACACGAGATGGAATGAGAGAGAGAGAGGAGGCTGAATTTTTGGATTGTAGGAGATAGGGGCATTTTGGGGTTAAGATTAAAAGATTAGCATAGTTAAAAAACTTTTGTGAGGGTAGCATAAAATAACACCATGTGTGTTTTTTTAGCATAAAATGTCAAATTTCCCATTGGTAATCTATAATTATTTATAGTGTTTTAAAACTCTCTCTTTCTCTCTGTTTATTACTAAATCAATACTAACTTTTTCTCCTCTCTTTTTCATGAACAATCACCATCCGAGTTTATTTTCACTAAGATAAGATTGAGTAACCACCATGCTAGTTTAATTTTTTATGCTCTGCTCAAAAAAGATTCATACTCCAAATCATTTTTTTTTCCTTATCCACTTATATTTTATTTTTACAATTTTAAAAAATAAACTTAACATTTAAGGGTCAGTTTGGTACGCAGGATTAGACTAGACTGGACAAGATTAGATGGAATTATTTACCCCACCCTGCTAGATGGGATAAATAATCTCAGACATATGAGATTAGCTGTAATAGTTATCGAGACTTCTAACACGCCCAAACACTGGATTAGATAAATTAATCTGTGTCATGCGTACCGAACATACCCTAATAGTTAAATTTTTTTATATAATATAGTAGCAGCAGAATTTTAGGAAACATGAAATTAACTTCGTATTGTAATATTTTTAATTTAACTTTTTCTCTTTTTTATTTTATTTTTTTTTTTGTTTTTTGCAAACATTATGGCAAAATGAAAAGGCACTTTTATGGTTCCAAGGAAGCATTTTATAGCTTAGTAGACTACTATCTTATGAAAGATACTTTTATGGATCATGGCAGAGATTAGTAAAAGAAATTTCTTTTAAAAAAATATATATCTTATCATGTTTTAGTAAATGAAGGGACTCGGATGCAAAAACATCGAATAAAAAAATAAAAAAATAAATGCATACTGCAACTTTAGTAATAAAAAGGCATGCGTATTGGAATAAAAAATGTTAGCATTTATCAAAACTAAGAAAAACAGCCAATGGAGGACCTTTAATCCAAAAGGTGAACAAGTTAAAAAAATTGTATTAATCTGTTTACATTGTCTTAGTCACAAGTAAAACTATATAAATATAGCTTGTGATTTGCTTGATCTCCTACCAAAACACTTTTTACTACAAAAATTGTTATCTCTCACATCCAAAAACTACCCCATTTTCTCTGAATATTGAAACCAATGTCCCATAACTTGTCTGCCATGCAAGAGGACCTTCTCCCAAATGCTGAAGGCTTGCCACTGAACATGAATCTTTCTGAGGTAGAAGTGCCTACAGTGAGAGCAGTAGATGAAAGTGTGGTGGATAAGAAGTTAGTGATATTGTAGGAATTTTTTTCTTTCTTTGCCCTACACACAACAAAGTGATTAATCAAATCCCCAAGGCCAAATCTGACAATTTACCCAGTCAAAGAAAGCTTTTGACTTTCTAATATTATAACCCAAAAAAAAAAAACGACAGCTCCCTTCTATGAGCTACAAGTCGTTTATTTATTGTTCAGAAACCCTAAAACACCTTTAGACATATATAAGCTTCTTTTCATTCAAACACACAGCCTCCACTTTTAAAACCCTAGCAGAAAATCCTAGAGCTGCCTTCGTCTTCGATGTTCTTCTCTGAAGAACACGAAGACAGCAGCACCAATATCAGCCCAGAAAAACCAGAAATAAAATCCAGAAAAAAAAACCCAATCGCAGTTCGAACAAACCCCCTTAAAACGAACCTTCTTCTTCGTGGTTCTTCTCTAAAGAATATGAAGAACACCAACATAAAAATACCTTGAAATATACAACACTTCAAGAAATTATTTGAAATGCAGAAAAAGAAAATAAAGGAAAGAGTGCACCGATTTTATCCCCAAAAATTGTTGTTGGGTACATTCTTTTCGCGCTCGCCTCAGATTGCTCGTTTCCATTATAGACCTTCAAAGATAAAAGATTACACCAAATCACTGGTACGATTGGTAATCTATAATTATTTATAGTGTTTGAAAACTCTCTCTTTCTCTTTGTTTATTACTAAATCAATACTGACTTTTTCTGCTCTCTTTTCCATGAACAATCACCATCCGAGTTTATTTTCACTAAGATAAGATTGAGTAACCACCATGCTAGTTTAATTTTTTATCCTCTACTCAAAAAAGATTCATACTCCAAATCATTTTTTTTCCTTATCCACTTATATTTTATTTTTACAATTTTAAAAAATACACTTAACATTTAAGGGTCAGTTTGGTACGCAGGATTAGACTAGACTAGACAAGATTAGATGGAATTATTTACCCCACCCTGCTAGATGGGATAAATAATCCTAGATATATGAGATTAGTTGTAATAGTTATCCAGACTTCTAACATGCCCAAATACTGGATTAGACAAATTAATCTGTGTTATCCAATCTAGTCATGCGTACCGAACAGACCCTAATAGTAAAATCTTTTTTATATAATATAGTAGCAGCAGAATTTCAAGAAACATGAAATTAATTTTAAACAAAAAAAAAAAAGACTTAACTTCGTATTGTAATATTTTTAATTTAACTTTTTCTCTTTTTTTTTTTTTTTTTTTTGTTTTTTGCAAACATTTTGGCAAAATGAAAAGGCACTTTTATGGTTCCAAGGAAGCATTTTATAGCTTAGTAGACTACTATCTTATAAAAAGATATTTTTTATGGATCATGGCAGAGATTAGTAAAGAAATTTCTTTTAAAAAAAATATATATCTTATCATGTTTAAGTAACTGAAGGGACTCGGATGCAAAAACATTGAATAAAAAAATAAAAAAAAAATAAATGCATACTGCAACTTTTGTAATAAAAAGGCATGCGTATTGGAATAAAAAATGTCAGCATTTATCAAAACTAAGAAAAACAGCTAATGGAGGACCTTTAATCCGAAAGCTGAACAAGTTAAAAAAATTGTATTAAACTGTTTACATTCTCTTACTCACAAGTAAAACTGTATAAATATAGCTTGTGATTTGCTTAATCTCCTACAGAAACACTTTCTACTAAAAAAATTGTTATCTCTCACATCCAAAACTACCCCTTTTTCTCTGAAAATTGAAACCAATGTCCCATAACTTGTCAGCCATGCAAGAGGACCTTCCCCCAAAGGCTGAAGGCTTGCCACTGAACATGAATCTTTCTGAGATAGAAGTGCCTACAGTGGGAGCAGTAGATGAAAGTGTGGTGGATAAGAAGCCAGTGATATTGTAGGAATTTTATTCTTTCTTTGCCCTACACACAACAAAGTGATTAATCAAATCCCCAAGGTCAAATTTGACAATTTACCCAGTCAAAGAAAGCTTTTGACTTTCTGATATTATAACCCCAAAAAAAACGACAGCTCCCTTCTATGAGCTACAAGTCGTTTATTTATTATTCAGAAACCCTAAAACACCTTTAGACATATATAAGTTTCTTTTCATTCAAACAGACAGCCTCCACTTTAAAAACCCTAGCAGAAAACCCTAGAGATGCCCTCGTCTTCGATGTTCAACTCTGAAGAACACGAAGACATCAGCACCAATATCAGCCCAGAAAAACCAGAAATTAAATCCAAAAAACAACCCAATCCCAGTTCGAACAAACCCCTTTAAACCGAACCTTCTTCTCCGTGGTTCTTCTCTGAAGAACACGAAGAACACCAACATAAAAATACCTAGAAAAATACAGCACCGCAAGCAATTATTTGAAATGAAGAAAAGAAAATAAAGGAAGGAGTGCACCAATTTTATAGAGGTTCCCCAAAAAATTATTGTTGGGTACATCCTCTTCGAGCTCGCCTCAGATTGCTCGTTTTTATTATAGACCTTCAAAGGTCAAAACATTACACCAAATCACAATTACGATTGGTAATCTGTAATTATTTACTGTGTTTGAAAACTCTCTCTTTCTCTCTGTTTCTTACTAAATCAATACTGACTTTTTCTGCTCTCTTTTCCATGAACAATCAATATCTGAGTTTATTTTCACTAAGATAAGATTGACTAACCACCATGCTAGTTTAATTTTTTATGCTCTGCTCCAAAACAGATTCATACTCCAAATCATTTTTTTCCTTATCCACTTATATTTTATTTTTACAATTTTAAAAAATACACTTAACATTTAAGGGTCAGTTTTGTACGTACGATTAGATTGGACTGGACAAGATTAGATGGAATTATTTACCGCACCCTGCTAGATGGGATAAATAATACCAGACATATTAGATTAGTTGTAATAGTTATCCAGACTTCTAACATTCCCAACCACTGGATTAGACAAATTAATATGTGTTATCCAATCCAGTCATGCGTACCAAACAGACCCTAATAGTTAAATCTTTTTGATATAATATAGTAGCTGCAGAATTTCAAGAAACATGAAATTAATTTTAAACAAAAAAAAAAAGACTTAACTTCGTATTGTAATATTTTTAATTTAACTTTTTCTCTCTTTTTTTGTTTTTTTTTTTTTGCAAATATTTTGGAAAAATTAAAAGGCACTTTTATGGTTCCAAGGAAGCATTTTATAGCTTAGTAGATTAATATCTTATGAAAAGATACTTTTATGGATCTTGGCAGAGATTAGTAAAAGAAATTTCTTTTTTTTTTAAAAAAAAAAATATATCTTCTCATGTTTCAGTAACTCAAGGGACTCGGATGCAAAAACATTGAATAAAAAAATAAAAAAACTAAATGCATACTGCAACTTTAGTAATAAAAAGGCATGCGTGTTGGAATAAAAAATGTCAGCATTTATCAAAACTAAGAAAAACAGCCAATATTGGAGGACCATTAATCCAGAAGCTGAACAAGTTAAAAAAATTGTATTAAACTGTTTACATTCCCTTAGTCACAAGTAAAACTGTATAAATATAGCTTGTGATTTGCTTGATCTCCTACCAAAACGCTTTCTACTACAAAAATTGTTATCTCTCACATCCAAAAAGTACCCCTTTTTCTCTGAATATTGAAACCAATGTCCCATAACTTGTCAGCCATGCAAGAGGACCTTCTCCAAAATGTTGAAGGCTTGCCACTGAACATGAATCTTTCTGAGGTAGAAGTGCCTACAGTGGGAGCAGTAGATGAAAGTGTGCTGGATAAGAAACGAGTGATATTGTAGGAATTTTATTCTTTCTTTGCCCTTCACACAACAAAGTGATTAATCAAAGCCCCAAGGTCAAATCTGACAGTTTACCCAGTCAAAGAAAGCTTTTTTCTTTCTGATATTATAACCCAAAAAAAAAAAAAAAAACGACAGCTCCCTTCTATGACCTACAAGTCAGTAATTTATTGTTCAGAAACCCTAAAACACCTCTAGACATATATAAGCTTCTTTTCATTCAAACACACAGCCTCCACTTTAAAAACCCTAGCAGAGAACCCTATAGCTACCTTCGTCTTCGATGTTCCTCTCTGAAGAACACGAAGACAGCAGCACCAATATCAGCCCAGAAAAACCAGAAATTAAATCAAAAAACAACCTAATCCCAGTTCGAACAAACCCCCTTAAACCGAACCTTCTTCTTCGTGGTTCTTCTCTGAAGAACACGAAGAACACCGACATAAAAATACCCGGAAAAATACAACACCGCAAGCAGTTATTTGAAATGCAAAAAAGAAAATAAAGGAAAGAGTGCACCGATTTTATAGAGGTTCCCCAAAAATTATTGTTGGGTACATCCTCTTCGAGCTCGCCTTAGATTGCTCGTTTCCATTATAGACCTTCAAAGATAAAAAGATTACACCAAATCACGGGTACGATTGGTAATCTACAATTATTTAGAGTGTTTGAAAACTCTCTCTTTCTCTCTGTTTATTACTAAATCAATACTGACTTTTTCTCCTCTCTTTTCCATGAACAATCACCATATGAGTTTATTTTCACTGAGATAAGATTGAGTAACCACCATGCTAGTTTAATTTTTTATGCTCTGCTCAAAAAAGATTCATACTCCAAATATTTTTTTTTTCCTTATCCACTTATATTTTATTTTTACAATTTTAAAAAATACACTTAACATTTAGGGTCAGTTTGGTACGCAGGATTAGACTGGACTGGACAAGATTAGTTGGAATTATTTACCCCACCCTGCTAGATGGGATAAATAATTCCAGACATATTAGATTAGTTGTAATAGTTATCCAGACTTCTAACATTCCCAAACACTGGATTAGACAAATTAATCTGTGTTATCCAATCCAGTCACGCGTACCAAACATACCCTAATAGTTAAATCTTTTTTATATAATATAGTAGCAGCAGAATTTCAAGAAACATGAAATTAATTTTAAACAAAAAAAAGATCTCTCTCTCTCTTTTTTTTTGTTTTTTGCAAAATTTTGGAAAAAATGAAAAAGCACTTTTATGATTCCAATGAAGCATTTTATAGCTTAGTAGACTACTATCTTATGAAAAGATACTTTTATGGATCGTGGCAGAGATTAGTAAAAGAAATTTCTTTTAAAAAAATATATATCTTATCATGTTTAAGTAACTGAAGGGACTCGGATGCAAAAACATTGAATAAAAAAATAAAAAAATAAATGCATACTGCAACTTTAGTAATAAAAAGGCATGCGTATTGTAATAAAAAATGTCAGCATTTATGAAAACTAAGAAAAATAGCCAATGGAGGACCTTTAATCCAAAATCTGAACAAGTTAAAAAAATTGTATTAAACTTTTTACATTCTCTTAGTCACAAGTAAAACTGTATAAATATAGCTTGTGATTTGCTTGAACTCCTACCAAAACACTTTCTACTACAAAAATTGTTATCTCTCACATCCAAAAACTACCCCTTTTTCTTTGAATATTAAAGCCAATGTCCCATAACTTGTCAGCCATGCAAGAGGACCTTCTCCCAAATGCTGAAGGCTTGCCACTGAACATGAATCTTTCTGAGGTAGAAGTGCCTACAGTGGGAGCAGTAGATGAAAGTGTGGTGGATAAGAAGCCAGTGATATTGTAGGAATTTTATTCTTTCTTTGCCCTACACACAACAAAGTGATTAATCAAATCCCCAAGGTCAAATCTGACCATTTACCCAGTCAAAGTAAGCTTTTGACTTTCTGATATTATAACCCCAAAAAAAAAACGACAGCTCCCTTCTATGAGCTACAAGTCGTTTATTTATTTTTCATAAACCCTAAAACACCTTTAGACATATATAAGCTTCTTTTCATTCAAACACACAGCCTCCACTTTAAAAACTTTAGCAGAGAACCCTATAGCTGCCTTCGTCTTCGATGTTCTTCTCTGAAGAACACGAAAACAGCAGCACCAATATCAGCCCAGAAAAATCAAAAATCAAATCCAGAAAACAACCCAATCCCAGTTCGAACAAACCCCCTTAAACCGAACCTTCTTCTTCATGGTTCTTCTCTGAAGACCACGAAGAACACCGACATAAAAATACCCAGAAAAATACAACACCGCAAGCAATTATTTGAAATGCAAAAAGAAAATAATGGAAAGAGTGCACCGATTTTATAGAGGTTCCCTAAAAATTGTTGTTGGGTACATCCTCTTCGAGCTCGCCTCAGATTGCTCGTTTCCATTATAGACCTTCAAAGATCAAAAGATTACACCAAATCACGGGTACGATTGGTAATCTATAATTATTTAGAGTGTTTGAAAACTCTCTCTTTCTCTCTGTTTATTACTAAATCAATACTGACTTTTTCTCCTCTCTTTTCCATGAACAATCACCATATGAGTTTATTTTAACTAAGATTAGATTGAGTAACCACCATGCTAGTTTAATTTTTTATGCTTTGCTCAAAAAAGATTCATACTCCAAATCATTTTTTTTCCTTATCCACTTATATTTTATTTTTACAATTTTAAAAAATACTTTTAACATTTAGGGTCAGTTTGGTACGCAGGATTAGACTGGACTGGACAAGATTAGTGGGTATTATTTACCCCACCTTGCTAGATGGGATAAATAATTCCAGACATATTAGATTAGCTGTAATAGTTATCCAGACTTCTAACATTCCCAAACACTGGATTAGACAAATTAATCTGTGTTATCCAATCCAGTCATGCGTACCAAACAGACCCTAATAGTTAAATCTTTTTTATATAATATAGTAGCAGCAGAATTTCAAGAAACATGAAATTAATTTTAAACAAAAAAAAAAAAGACTTAACTTCGTATTGTAATATTTTTAATTTAACTTTTTCTCTCTTTTTTTTTTTTTTTTTTTTTTTTTTTTGTTTTTTGCAAAATTTTGGAAAAAATGAAAAGGCACTTTTATGGTTCCAATGAAGCATTTTATAGCTTAGTAGACTACTATCTTATGAAAAGATACTTTTATGGATCATGGCAGAGATTAGTAAAAGAAATTTCTTTTAAAAAAATATATATATCTTATCATGTTTAAGTAACTGAAGGGACTCGGATGCAAAAACATTGAATAAAAAAATAAAAAAATAAATGCAAACTGCAACTTTAGTAATAAAAAGGCATGCGTATTGAAATAAAAAATGTCAGCATTTATCAAAACTAAGAAAAATGGCCAATGGAGGACCTTTAATCCAAAAGCTGAACAAGTTAAAAAAATTGTATTAAACTTTTTACATTCTCTTAGTCACAAGTAAAACTGTATAAATATAGCTTGTGATTTGCTTGATCTCCTACCAAAACACTTTCTACTACAAAAATTGTTATCTCTCACATCCAAAAACTACCTCTTTTTCTCTGAATATTGAAACCAATGTCTCATAACTTGTCAGCCATGCAAGAGGACCTTCTCCCAAATGCTGAAGGCTTGCCACTGAACATGAATCTTTTGGAGGTAGAAGTGCCTACAGTGGGAGCAGTAGATGAAATTGTGGTGAATAAGAAGCCAGTGATATTGTAGGAATTTTATTCTTTCTTTGCCCTACACACAACAAAGTGATTAATCAAATCCCCAAGGTCAAATCTCACCATTTACCCAGTCAAAGAAATCTTTTGACTTTCTGATATTATAACCCAAAAAAAAAAACGACAGCTCCCTTCTATGAGCTACAAGTTGTTTATTTATTGTTCATAAACCCTAAAACACCTTTAGACATATATAAGCTTCTTTTCATTCAAACACACAGCCTCAACTTTAAAAACCCTAGCAGAGAACCCTAGAGTTGCCTTCGTCT
Organism: Cannabis sativa; assembly: GCF_029168945.1. Lineage (NCBI taxonomy): Eukaryota > Viridiplantae > Streptophyta > Magnoliopsida > Rosales > Cannabaceae > Cannabis > Cannabis sativa. The sequence continues at coordinate 517,769 of NW_026870039.1, forward strand.
TCGATGTTCTTCTCTGAAGAACATGAAGACAACAGCACCAATATCAGCCCAGAAAAACTAGAAATTAAATCAAGAAAACAACCCAATCCCAGTTCGAACAAACCCCCTTAAACCGAACCTTCTTCTTCGTGGTTCTTCTCTGAAAAACACGAAGAACACCAACATAAAAATACCCAGAAAAATACAACACTACAAGCAATTATTTGAAAATGCAGAAAAGAAAATAAAGGAAAGAGTGCACCGATTTTATAGAGGTTCCCCATAAATTGTTGTTGGGTACATCTTCTTCGAGCTCGCCTCAAATTGCTCGTTTCCACTATAGATTTTCAAAGATCAAAAGATTACTCCAAATCACGAGTACGATTGGTAATCTATAATTATTTATAGTTTTTGAAAACTCTCTCTTTCTCTCTGTTTATTACTAAATCAGTACTGACTTTTTCTCCTCTCTTTTGCATTAACAATCTCCCTGAGATTTTGGACATATGAACCCTAACCGTAGGGTTCTAAAGCTTCCCCACTGTAAGCTTCCTCCAAAAGAACTCAATCTGCTCTGGTGTTTATTTTTGTACTGATTTGTGTTGTTTCGGTTTTGATCTAGAGATATATTCAGATCTGGTTCTATTGTTGCTCTATTTTGATTTTCTCTCTTATATGTTTCTGATCTGTCTTAGGTGTTTAGAGGCCAAAGGCCACCTAGGTTTTATTTTTACAGCATGTAAATCTCTTTGTAATATTCTAATTTTTACAGTGTACAGGTAATATGAGATTTTATTTTAACACATATCTTCACCAACTATCTCGGCAGATAACCCTACTGAAGATGTTACAGTGCTGAGTTCATCGCCTGAGTGGGACATTCCTAATTTAAGGAATACAACGGGTGTTTCAAGAATTCTGACGTTCCGATCACGGTGTGACTCATATGACCTGAGTCTCCTTCGTGACGAGGACAAATGGATGAGGTCATTTTCGGTACTACGAGAAAATATCGAGTTACATGTAATGTCTGTTGAAAAGTTAAAAGACATGCATCACGCAGTGCGCATGGCGGTGATCTCTTGCAAATACATGGTTCGCCAATACAAATACAAGTGGAAAGAGTAAGGTAGTAAAGAATAAAGTGGCATGGGAGTCTCTTCACTGTTTATTTACTATATTTTCCTACTATTTAATCCACTGTCATGGGACTAATAAGTACCATGTTATCTTAAATTTCTGTACTTCTATTATATGTTGTGTTGTGTCTAAGTCATTTCAAGTTTATGTAGTATTATAAGTGTTAAAGTGTTGTGAAGACATGTAACCCAAGCCATCATCAAAATCTCCTATATTATTGTATGACAAGAGTAGTGGCAGTCCTTAATTAAGTTGTTAGTAAATTAGTGTTTTATATATTCGTCTCACAACCTATCTTACAACTTCAAGCTCTATATTATTATTATTTGCGTTGTACTGACATTTAAAAAGTTATTACCGATTACTTTTAGTAATATTAGTGACATTTATTAAAAATATAAGATATATCCTATAGTGAGAACAGAGAAAACAATAAAGAGATAGACTTACCCATTGAGAGAGAGAAGATCGGGAGATAGAAAGAGACAGAGCCATAGTACAGACAAAGAGAAGTAGAAGGAAGCTTGTGTCGGAAAGAAGAGAACGAAGGAAAAAAAAAAGACAAGAATCAAATCTGCATTCTCATTATCTACAGAGTGAGCAATATCTCAGTATATATACAAGATCAAATAGTGTAACAATATAACTAGCTGTCAAACCTGTTACATAACTAACTTATCAGAAAGAGAAAAGAAGATAAACAGCCTAACTAATAGCTTCATGTGTGGTTCGCCTGCGCCGTCAATGGCTAAAAGTTATCCGTCGGAGATGGGTTGTCACGACCAGAGAACGTTATAACGAGAGAGAAAGAAAAGCTTCAGGGAGAGGGAGAGCAAGGGATTACAGGTTTTCGGGACCGATGAATCTCTTGGTGGTGTGGGATTGTACCGCCGATGAATAAAAAAAAAAAAGCTCCAACGTCGTTCAAAAGAGATACCACGTGGTCACAGACAAAAATCGTGGAACGACCTCGTCTAACTTGTATTATTATTTTTTTTTAAATGGTAAAATGGAATATTATTATTTTATAAATTTTTTTTACTAACATTACTTTATTTATTTATTAGAAAAGTTTAGTCATATTGATTAAAAGTATTGTGACTTTTGTTGTTATAAGAAAGTGTTTTAACTCACATTATTTTGAGACATTTTTATAAATGCTATTATTTTTTTAAACAACTGTTATAATACCTTATGATTAAGACAAAATAATTATACAAATTGATAATTCAAATTGTACAAATGGCACATATAAATTCATTTTTAATTTGTTAATTTTTTTTTTAATGTTTCTCATGTATACCTAATTCACGAATGGTGTGAAAAAATACACATTTGAAACAAAGTCGTTACTTTAATAATAATTATAAAATAGGTGTCATAATTAAAAAATCATATGACGATAAAGGCGATAACCTCTACCAAAACTTTGAGCCAGTACATTTGCACATTGTTTAACAAAAAAAAAAAGGTAACATAAGCCTAATCACCTAAATACCATTTACATTCTTCAATTATATCACCAAGAAGTCATTTTAATGGGATTCATCTACCCCTTGCACCACAACTACACTATTGGTTTTCCATAAAGAATCGATGCAACAAAATAAATCTTTTTATAATCCAATTGAGACCTCCGCGAAAGGTGAATAATTAATATTCAAATAAATATTGTCATCCTTTGTGGTTTATATCAGGCATCTCCAACTAATTAGGCAATACTGCGGTGTTGGATAAACATCTCTGTCACCAAACAAGACTTAACAATTTCACTAAACAATTCCATTTCTAATTTTCATTTAACTTTATAAACTCAGTAATTCAACTTGTGGAAAACAAATTTTACCCTCCAATTGTGTAAACCAAATTTATTATTCCCGCCACACTGTTATTTTTTTACCTTTACACATCTAACTTTCGCATAATTAGCAGCAATTATTAATAAATTCACTGGTACAAACAAACAAAATATTTTATTATATGTGGACAAAAGTGGACAAAGTAACCCATAATAAAACCTGACAACCAAAAAATATATGTTATAAACCATCCCAGAGACATGCAATAGTCTTGGTAACAATTTTACAAAAGAATATGGTCTTCCAACATAGACAAGGGTAAGATACTCTTCGTGCTGCAACAAGCAAGAGAGACCCTCTGAGCAGATGAGAAACAAATATGGAGACAAAGGACAGCCTTGCCGAAGCCCTCTGGAAGGTGTGAATGAGCCAGTTAATTCTCCATTTAAAAGGAAAGTAAAAGTGTTTGTTGTCAAGCATGTCATAATAAGAGAGGTCCATTCATTGGCAAATCCCATTCGGTCCATCACAGCTTTGATGAAGTACCATTCAACTCGATCAAACGCTTTGCTCATATCCAACTTCATAGCAGCCACCCCTTTCCTACCATTTGTTTTATGTTTAATACCATGGATAAGTTCAAAAGCAACCAAAATGTTGTCTGTGATGAGGCGGCTTGGAAGGAAAGCACTTTGAGTCTCGGAGATGACATGGGGAAGTACTTCCTTAAATCGAACAACTAGAATTTTGGTGATGAGCTTGGAGACAACATTGCACAGGCTGATTGGTCTGAAATCTTTCATAAACTTAGCTTTTTTGACCTTCGGGATGAGTGTGATAATAGTGGCATTCAAGGGTGAAGGGTCAGCTCCATTATTTAAGACACTCAGTACAGCCTCCGTGACCAAATTACCAACAATATCCCAGTTTTGTTGATAAAACATAGCTGACATTCCATCGATACCTGGGCTTTTATCAGGCCCCATAGAGTGAAGGGCTAACTGAACATCATCTTTGGAAAAAGGTTTGAGAAGCATGGCATTCATGTCTGCTGTAACTGACTCAGGTATTGTAGAGAGAGTTGCATCAAGGGCAGTGCAATCGGTGTGAGAAGTCTGAAATAGAGTAGCAAAATAATCCTGAATAACATTACTCATATCAGCTTTGGATGTGTAAGTGCTGCCATCTTCAGTTTTGAGTGAGGTAATTTTATTATTTGATCTTCTAGCTGAGGCTTTAGAGTGAAAGAACTTGGTATTTTTGTCACCCAATTGCATCCAATCTATACGCGAACGTTGTTGCCAATACATCTCCTCTTGTTCTAAAAGTTCGTCAAGGACCGATTCATGATGCTTGATAGCAGCAGCAGTGTCATGAGTGAGAATGGGAGAGTTATTTAGAGAATCCACTTTCAATTGAGCATCAGCAATATTTTTTTTCATGCGCCCATACTTTTGAATATGCCAATGCTGAAGTGATGTCGCACAAGATTCTAAATTATGCAGCACATTTCTGATGGGATCCATAGAACAATTAGTTAACCAATTATTAGAGATAATGGACTTACTGTTAGAATCGGATAACCATAATTTCTCAAAGCGAAAACGACTGTGTCGTCTGTGTTGCTGGCCAGTAGCTTGAGTGAGAGTTTCTGCTGTAATGGCTCTATGGTCCGAATGAAAGAAATCCAAGTGAGATACTGTTGGTTGCTGAAAGTTAGAGGACCATATATCATTAACAAAACACCAGTCCAGTCGCTCTCTTAAAGTGCCAGGAGCTGTTCTATCCTTAGCCCAAGTAAAACTGTCCCCGTGGAAAGGAGGGTCGTGAAGATGACAGTGATCGAGAGCATTGCGGAAGGATGTCATTTGTGATTCACTACGCAGAGATCCCCCGGATTTGTTCGCATTCGAAATTATTTCATTGAAATCTCCAATGATTAGCCACGGTTGCATTGGAGCAATGTCATAAAGCCGACGGAGAAGAATCCAAGAATCCATTCTATTTCTTACAGCAGGGGCTCCATAGAAGGCAGTGAAATGAAACTTGGTATCACTAGCATCACTTAACCATGAATCAAAGTAACAGGGACCAAAAGTATTGAGTTGAAGAACAATATCATCAGTCCATAGCAGCATAAGACCGCCACTAAGTCCTACCCGAGGCGCTTCCAAACCATGAGAAAATTTCAAGAGTTGTTTAAAACGATCAAGAGAGTTATTGTTGTCTAGTTTCCATAAGGAAAAGAACATGGGGAGATTGCTGGCGAACAAGCAATCGTAATTGTCTTAACGCTTTCGGGTTCCCCAATCCCCGCGCGTTCCAACTTAAGATTTTCATAATCCCTTGCGGGATTGCAAAGAAATCTCCGCTGAATCGTCTGAGTCACCATCAGAATCCTTAGAAGTTGAGGAAACATTCTGGTGTGAGCAATCCCCTTTTGACGAGAGAGAGGGTACAGCTGTGTGATGTTGATTACGACATCTTTTAAGCATTTGCCTCATGGTAGGCGCATCAGTTTGCCTTTTAAACATGCGATTTGGATGAAGGTTTTCTTTACTGCTTTGAGAATTAGAATTAGGGAACAAAGTCGGTGCTGGTATAGAGGAGATGAGAGATGGTGTTGTGGTTACAATAGCATGCATTTGGGGTTGAGGAGGAGGTGTGTTTGACAGGGTAGTGGGAGGATAGGTGGCATAGGGGATATGAGGAGTGAGTGAAGAGCCAATATCAGGGATAAATATATGGTTTAGGTTGGTAGTAGTGGAGAGATTAGAAGACTTTGGGAGAGTACTGGTAGAAGACTTTGGGAGAGTGCGGACGATAGCTTGCTATTTTGTATTGCTACAGAGAGCTCTTGTTTGGCTATTAAGCGTTGTCTGGATATATACCATCAAGCTTCTGGCCAAGTGTTGAATCCTGATAAATCTGTCCTTTCTTTCTCTCCAAACACCACTTTGGCGGTTCAAGTTCAATTTCATAGAGTGCTTTCTATGCCTATCAGTGAATGCCACGAAAAATACCTTGGATTACCTGCATATACTGATAGAGATAAGCAGAAGCTGTTCAGTGAAATCAAGGAAAAAGTATGGCGTCTTATGAGAACTTGGAATGACAAGCTCTTTTCCATTGGAGGCAAAGAAATCCTACTAAAAGCTATGGTACAATCTATCCCTACTTATTTAATGAGTTGCTTCAAATTGCCGATTACTCTCTGCAATCAACTTGAGACAATGATGTCAAATTTTTTGTGGGGATCTAATGAAAATGGTACAAAAATCCATTGGCAAAGTTGGAAACTTTTGTGTAAAGCCAAACTTGATGGTGGTATGGGCTTTCGGTCCTTCATACACTACAACCAAGCGCTCATTGCCAAGCAAGCATGGAGACTTCTTGACAATCCCTCATCACTTTTGAGTAGACTTTTGAAAAGCCGATACTTCCCACACAATTCATTCTTAGAGGCTCCACATGGTCACTCCCCTTCCCTCACATGGCAAGGTATCCTTCACGGCAGAGAGCTCTTACAATCTGGTTTACGATGGAAAGTTGGGGAAGGTAGGGACATCAATTGTGCAACCGATCCATGGATTCCTGGCCACACAAAATTTCAACCAATTCATTATGCGGGGCCACCAAACGCTGTTGTTGCCAACTTGATCGCAAAAGATCGCCAATGGAACAAGCAGCTGCTAGATGAGTTTTTCTCAAGTATTGATGTGGATCGTATACTAACCATCCCACTGAGCTATTTTTCAGCAAATGATCACTTCATCTGGCACTATCATTCTTCAGGGATCTATAATGTTCACTCCGGATACCATCATGCTGCTTCTCTTGAAGATTCAGATCTCTCCTTCACCTCTAATTCTTCTACAAACTGGTGGAAATATTTCTGGAAACTCCAGCTGCCACAGAAAATAAAAATATTCGCTTGGAGAGTATTTCATGATGCTTTACCAGTTGCTACATCTCTGGTAAGAAGACATATTATCACTGATTCCACCTGTTCTGTATGTCGACAAGCATGGGAATCCATTGGCCATGCTCTCTTTGGTTGCAAGTATGCGAAGGCTGTCTGGCGAGCTACAGGTTTTCATTTTGATTGGAATGCTGCTGTACAAATGAACAAGGGTGATTATTTAGTATACTTGTCTACCATTCATTCCAAGCTTGAAATGGAAAGCATTATCTGCATTTTATGGTCCATTTGGACAGAGAGAAATCGGATTATTCACGGTCATAAAGCTAAGTCTGCTGTTATGTTGGCATCTTTTGCTACTAATTATTTGTCCAACTATCACCATGCTCAAGCCAAGTATCGTCCTCCTGAAGCTGCTGCAAACCAGAACCCTCCACCAGCACCAGTTCCAGATTCTCCTTGGCGACCACCTGATCCTGGCAGCCTCAAAATGAATGTGGATGCTGCCATTAATGCATCGACTAACCAAATGGGCATTAGTGCTGTTATTCGAAACTGCCAGGGGGCTGTAATCGCTGCTTTCTCGAAGCCTCTCCTCGGTAACTTTGCTTCACATGAAATTGAGGCCAAGGCAGTATTTCACAGCTTGCTTTGGGCTAATCAGTTGGAATTACAGCTAGGCCAAATTGAAACAAATGCTATGATGGTTACTAATGCTTTATATGGCCGATCTAATTGTATTTCTACTTTTCATGATCTTATTAATGATGTATCTTGCTTACTTTCCTTTTTCCCGGGTGTATCTGTTGTACATGCTAAACGAACAGCTAACAAAGCTGCTCATTATTTAGCTAGATATGCTTTAGGGTTGGATGAAGCTTGCTTTTGGATGAATTCTTTCCCTCCATCTCTAAACTCTGTTATTGTAAATGACTTCTTTGTTTAATTTATAATAACAAGTTTTATTCTAAAAAAAAAAAAAAAAGGATAAGATACTCTTATACACTACAAAAAAATTTCACGAGTCAGATCCGAATACAATTTTTTAAACCCGAAACTCGACTAACCCGTCATGTTCAGTGACAATCAGACGACATCGTCTCAGAGTATTTTTATTTTCATTGTAATAAATGAAAATGAAAGTGTCCCTAACTGAAAATAGGAAGGAAACTCAAGACGCAGACACGAGACACGTCAGTGAGTTAGGAGGAGTCGACGTGTGCCATTCTTCCCCTGAAGTTTTGGATTTGGGCTTACTTGGGCCTGGGCTTGCGCTGGGCTTGGGAAGATTCAATAGATCTGTGTCGTCAACCATAACCATAAGCTTCAGCCTTGAACTACCAAAACATACGAGAAGAATAGGTGGAGGACGCGACGACGACGACTGCGATTGCCGGCGCCGGCCATGAGTTCGAATTCTTTGAAAGACGTAAGCAGGCTATTGAATGGGCTTTCTCTAGTTGCCCGAGAATTGGCCAGACACGATCCTCAGTCCATCCTCAAGAAAGCTCTGCTCTCCTCCGGCCTCACCCGAGGCAAGGTCCGCTCCTTTTCTAAACCCAACCCCATCCCTATTCTTACCTCTGAGTCTTCTCATCAACCTGAACCACAACCACAATCACAATCACAATCACAATCACATCAAGATCTCAATGATGATGGAGTTCAACCTCCGCCATCTCCATCCGCAAGTTTCTCATCAACGGACGTTACTGGCTTCAATGACGATCCTGTTGATACAGTTACAGCTTCCGAAGCTCCAACTGTAGCGCCATTATCGAAGAGGCGGAAGCCCAGGGAGAGACGAGTTCCTTCAACACCGTTCTCCAGAGCACTCGGGTTCTAATTTGTGTTTTACGATGAATTTGTTTGCTTGATTAGGTGTGAGTGAGTGGATGAATGAGTGTGACTGAATAGATTTTGATAGGTTTGCTGGTCTGGGAGCTGGGCTTGCATGGGGCACTGTCGAGGAGTCTGCGAAGAGGCTCGTTTACGGCAGAGGTGATACGGAAAAAGACAAATCAGCTCTTTCACCATTTCTCTCTGAAAAAAACGCAGAACGTTTGGCTCTCGCGCTCTGTAGGATGCGTGGTGCAGCACTCAAAATCGGCCAGATGTTGAGTATACAGGACGAGTCTCTTGTCCCTGCTCCGGTACTACTCGCACTTCTATCTAAATTATAATGCTTTTCTCAAATATTTATATATTATCATCAGTTGTTTCCTCTTTTAGATATTGGCTGCTCTGGATATTGTGCGACAAGGTGCAGATGTGATGCCCAAAAACCAGCTCAGTCAAGTTTTGGACGCTGAATTGGGTTCTCAATGGTCCTCGAAATTGAAAAGCTTTGATTTTGAACCAATGGCTGCCGCAAGCATTGGCCAAGTATGACAATTGACAACAACTACTAACATACACTTAGACTTAGGTGACGTTTTGTTAGAAGAATGAAAACATTGGAATAGAAATAGGAATGGGAACATGAATATGAATAAGAAAAAATGGAATAGAATCAAATTTAAAATGCAAAAATTATTAAATTTTTTCTTATGCTGTAATGGTATTTCCATCATTTTCAAAACCAGGAAAAATTATTCTATTAGAATGACATTCCAATGCTTTAAAATGCAACTAAACAAAAAAAAAAATGAAATCAAATTTGTTTCAATTCCATTTCATTACCTTCAACCAAACACCACCTACTATTATGCTTTTCTTGTTGTAATGTAAATTTAACTGAACTCGTGTATCTGTATCTTCTTAATCGTTTAGGTGCACCGAGCTGTTACAAAGGATGGTATGGATGTCGCAATGAAAATACAATACCCTGGTGTCGCAGATAGTATTGAAAGTGATATTGATAATGTGAAACTTCTGTTAGATTATACAAATCTCATTCCAAAAGGACTTTACCTTGACAGAGCAATTAAGGTATGATTGTCTTTGTTTTATATGCTTTATTGATATTCAATAAATCTTGTGGAATCATGTTATCTATCACTAAGGATCATTTGGTTTTTCTAGTTCCAAATTATGTGTAACAGATTCATCTTGTATTTACTTCCTTTTAGACGTATACAAACATCTTGTCTTGTTTGTATATCAGTTATATCTCCCTAAGAATGACTAGTTCAAGAGCCTGGAAATCCTTCTACACAGGATAACTTAATGTTTATCCATATTGAGCTATTTACTAGTGCCTATGAAGTTGAGAAATATTTCCCTTTGGCTGTTTCGGAATTCAAATTAATCTTTGTATTTCTAGGTTGCAAAAGAAGAGTTATCTCGCGAATGCGACTATGTGTTGGAAGCAACAAATCAAAAACGGTTTCGAGAACTGATGTCCAATAAACAAGGTTTCTATGTCCCTATGGTTGTGGATGATATATCAAGCAAAAGAGTGTTAACTACAGAGTTAGTTAGAGGTGGGTATAGATGTTATTTATCTGCTCTATTGATTTATGATCGGATATGATCTGGAAGTCTTATGAATGCTTGTGAATAATTCAAATTTATTTACCTCTGATTTTGGTAGATAAGAACATAATTATTCACACTTATAAGTATGTTTTCCTTCCTTGCCAAGTTATATTGTTTTGTGTAAAAAGAGGTCACAGTCACTAGTAGAATTATATTACAAATCTTAAAAAGCCTTGTAGATAGAAAGGTTACATTATTGTGACATTTCTTCCATGACTGCATTAGTCATGAGACATTTTGTTTTATTTTGTCATTATAATTCTGGCGTAATTTTCCATTGTTAACTAAACATCTTTGTAATGAAAGCATGGAATGATGCTAGGTCATTATTATGAGAATTTATCCTTTACCAGTACATATTTTTGTCACAAGATTAACTTTTTATTGCTACAGGGATCCCAATTGATAAGGTGGCATTGTTATCCCAGGAAACTCGCAACTATGTGGGCAAGAGGCTGCTGGAACTCACTTTAATGGAGTTATTTGTTTTTCAGTTCATGCAGGCATGTTCTATAATTTGGAAGTGAATAATATCCTTCATGATTTGTTCAGATTTTTCATAATTTCAGGCTCCCATCTTGACTTTCTTCTATCATGTTTAATGTGATGCAGACCGATCCTAACTGGAGTAATTTCTTGTATGATGAGGAGACAAAAACAATCAATCTAATTGACTTTGGAGCAGCTCGTGATTACCCAAAACATTTTGTTGATGACTATCTAAGAATGGTGAGGTCTAGTTGCTTCCTTAACTCTATTTAAGATCCTGTGTTGGATGAATGTTCTTAACTTGCCGCATGCCTTATTGATAGAGTAGATTATCTATAGTGAAAGGCTTTATAATTACGAAGCTATCATTACTAGTGACTGTTTTTAAAGTAGCACTTTTGCTTTGGCCTCTTGGCATCATGCCAATGAGGACTTATACGTTACAAGCTGCATGTCTCTGATGATCTTCCGATGTCATCTTTTATTAGGTTTTCGCATGTGCAAATGGAGATAAAAATATGGTCATTGAGATGTCGAAGAGGCTTGGATTCCTCTCAGGAATGGAGTCAGAGATAATGCTAGAGACTCATGTCCAAGCTGGTTTTGTTGTGGGGTTGCCTTTCTCGAGACCCGGTGGATATGACTTTCGGTCTGCCAATATCACACAAAGCCTTTCAAACCTCGGTGCGACAATGCTGAAACACAGACTCACACCACCACCTGATGAGGCGTACAGTCTACATCGCAAGCTTTCTGGTGCTTTTTTGGCTTGTATCAAGCTTGGGGCTGTTGTACCATGCAGGGAATTATTACTCGAAATATACGAGCATTATCAGTTTGGTGAAGAAGGTGATGAGAAACTATCAAGTGGCATTATATCTTGATAAGAGTTTTTGAATAGATAACTATACCTCTACACTGATGGTTTTTTAGTAGGTATTAAGTAATAATTGGCGGATGCAAATCTGCCATCTAAGGTCCCAAAGTTGAGTTGCCAGGTCTTGATAAAATGTCAGAGTGAGACATAATGAAGCTATAATTCAAATCAGACTACAGAAAATTCAATTCTTTAAATATGAGAGAGAGAGAGAGAGAGAGAGAGAGAGAGAGAGAGAGAGAGAGAGAGAGAGAGAGAGAGAGAGAGAGAGAGAGTCTAATTTACGGGGCATGCCATTTGGATGGATGCAGTTGCATTGATAGAAATTCCTTTTATCACAGAGAAGTGTAAAGGACTTGTGTTTCAAATTTTTGGTAGAGAGGAGACATTAGATTTATTTACATGATTTCTTGTGTGCTTTACTTTTATGTAATAATATTCAATAATAATATATATGTAAAAAATAATGGAAAATCATATGATGTAATTGATGTTTATCTATATAATGCATGTTCTGTCTATGTTGTGATTGGTTGTTGTAATGAGAACTAATAAGGCTGTCGGTGGACATTATGTGGTAGTTGCTATGCAATAGCTCTCTAATAAAACTCAATAAAATAGAGCGTGAGTTTCAACTTCTTTTCTATCTTTCTAGCCTATACTACAGAGTGTGGACTAGATTTCTAGCTTTAAGTAAGGAGTTCCTTTTGGTAACAGTGATTGTCATTGTCTACCTACCTGCTACGTCTATTATCCAAGAAAGCTACATATCATTTATGGTCTATTCTCTAAACTAACCGCATATTCACTCACATAGATTTAATTATTCCTTCTTTTGTTTCAAACAAACCTTACGGATTGAATTTGTAGTCTTAAGTGCTCAAAGCATGATCGTTTACGCTCAAATGTGTTGTGTTAAACCAATAACATAAAAACATGTAATCTCTCCTTATCTTAGCAAGAACAAGAAACACGGCTCCCCGATTTGGTTGGGACATCAAATGATAAAAAAAGACATACAAATAAAGACACGCTTTTCAATTCCAAATCTAAGATATATTATTCAGCAAAAAATAAAACAAACCTACAATATTACATTATTACTAAAAATTACACTAATTATTAATTATTATGTTTCTATTTTTTATTTAAAAAAAAATGAAAAGAAAAGAAAACATGCGCATGAGAATCTGAGGAGATAGCATTACTGTCTTTTTTTTTTTTTTTTTTTTGGCTAACTCAATATTACTGTTATTAAAATTGTATTTATGTTCACGTTTGGTCTGGTCTGGACTGCTCCTCAAGCCTCAAGCGAAGAAGAGTAAAGAGAAAAACAGATGGAAGCTCAGCTGAAGATGATGATGATGATGGTGTCGATTGCAGCACTGTTGGCACTCTCTGCGGCTGGGAATGCCTCTGCTCTCACTGAATCACACCAAGAAAGAGTCTTTTCTCTGTTTGACGAGGATGGCTCCTCCGCCGCAGCTCAACAACAGCCTCAGCCTCTCATGGTTCCCCTCACTCTTATCTCCTCTGCTGCTTCTACTGGAGCTGGTTTGATCTCTCTCACTCTCTTCTTTTTAGCCATAGATCTCTTCAAACTCTTAAACATGTTTCACCTTTATTTTACATTCCTAAAGTTCCTTGCTTTTCGTAAGAACACACACTTGTTTGGAAAACCCAAGTTGGGTCCTCTCTCACTCACATATTCAGTATCACTTTTTTGAATTTTGAATATCAAAACGACAGTGTGCTTGGATGGAACACTGCCCGGTTACCATATTCACCCAGGCTCCGGATCGGGAGCAAACAGCTGGCTCATTCAGTTGGAGGTGCTATCTCACTCACTCACTCACTCATCTCATTTCACTATCTCAACTCATTCATGTGGATCCATTCTCTAACTTGAGCTTTTACTTTTAATTTGGTTTCTATTCTATTCTCTAATAGGGAGGAGGGTGGTGTAATACAATCCGAAGTTGTGTTTATCGTAAAACTACTCGCCGTGGTTCATCAAAATTTATGGAAAAACAACTGCCTTTCACCGGAATATTGAGCAATAAACCTGAAGAAAATCCTGGTCTCATATTTATTTAACGATATACTGTTTAAGTATGCTTAGTTTGCAGTGTACATTGATTTAACGAGCTTACACTATACGCTCACAGATTTTTTTAACTGGAACCGAGTCAAGCTACGTTACTGTGATGGGGCATCTTTTAGTGGAGACTCAAAGAATGAGGTTTAAACAATATCATGATTAATCATACTTACTGCTACCTACCCCTTTGATAAAAACGTGTTTAGTCTTTTCCTTTTCATTAGTTGTATTGATTTCTAGAATGATTTGGATTCTTCTCTCAGGCTTCTCAACTTAATTTCAGAGGACAAAGGATATGGTTGGCTGCCATTCAAGAGTTATTCTCAAAAGGGATGAAGAATGCTCAACAGGTTTTGATTGATGCTCTTTACAGCCAATTTCATTGTGTTTCTTTGAAATTTATTTGGCTTTGATTGATGCTCTTTAGCTATTATCCATGCCATTGCATTTTAGACTCTTCTATCTGGATGCTCTGCTGGGGGTCTGGCCTCCATACTACATTGTGACGAGTTCCGGAGCTTCTTCCCCAAAACTACCAAAGTGAAATGTTTAAGTGATGCTGGATTCTTCCTAGATGCGTAATAAGCCACTCTTTTAGCTTCTATAAATCTTTATTATTCTTGTGGTTTATGTCACTGTGGAAAACACAATATTGAGGATGCAAACGACAAGCACTGTCAATATGATAGTTTGTTTATTTAACTGTGCAGAACTGATGTATCTGGTGGGCACACCATGAGAAATTTGTATAAAGGCGTGGTTTCCTTGCAGGTAGTGTGAATTTATAAAGCTACTGTTGGGTCTTTGCTGATTCGATCCAAAGTTCCCTAAGTTCATCAATGTGTTCTATTGTTGTAACAAACAATTTCGGAATAAGGCTTGGTCGAATAATAGTAAATTATGGCTTTCAGAAACATTTGTGCTTGATAAACTTCTTTTTTGTTTTTATGCTGACAAAATATTTTTCCAGGGAATACAAAAGAATTTGTCAGGAAGCTGTACCAACCACCTGGATCCCACCTCGGTGAGCTTCTGTCTTTTCTTGATTGTGTTATAATTGCACAAGTTTCTGCTGGGAATTGATAAATTGTCTTTTTCTCTCTCAGTGTTTCTTCCCTCAAAATTTGGTTGCAAATATCCAGACTCCAATGTTTCTATTAAATGCTGCTTATGATGCATGGCAGGTAATGTTCTATTTTCATACTTTTTATTATTCATAACTATATGCATTATTGTATCAGGGACCTTCATTCTAATAGCATTTTCTTTACCCCTCTTCCAAACACATGGAGAGGAATTTACAGTCATTACTTGGGATGCTTACCGAGTTTACTGTAAACATATAGTCTAGCATTGTCAAGTTTAATCTTTTCAGATTTTGGCTACAACAACATTCTATCTCTCCCTCTCTTTTCTTTTCTTTTCGTTTTTCCTTAGCTAAGTGTTACATTTCATGTGTCGACCAACAGCTCCAAGCTAGTTTAGCTCCCCCATCAGCTGATCCTAGCGGTTCATGGAACGAATGTAAATTAAATCATGCACATTGTAATGCATCCCAAATCCAGTTTCTTCAAGGTGATCTTTTCTAACATGTTTTTATTTTCTTTAAGCATATTATATTCACCCACATTAGCTTAATGTTTCCATTTCTTCTATCTGAATTAAGCAGACTTCAGAAATGAAATGATTAGTGCCATTAAAGGTTTCTCATTGTCCAGTCAAAATGGATTATTCATAAATTCCTGTTTTGCCCACTGCCAATCTGAGAGACAAGATACATGGTTTGCGGACAATTCCCCTGTTCTCGGAAACAAGGCAAGCTCTACCTAAATCTCTTATTACCTAATTTTTCATATCAATGGCAGTAAGATTCCTTTTAATTAAGTTGGTAGGCATACTATAAGGTATAAGTATGAGATTGCTGCTAAGAGTGATGTCCTACAGGCAGATGCTTTAAGAAGCAACCTGGAAGGCCTAAGAGTACACTGAATAGATTAATATTTTACCATAGCAAACAGTTGGGGTGCCATGTAATAATAATAAACTAAAAAATTTATGTTTTTGTCTGTTGAAATGAAGGGTAGCTAATTGACTTTGGTCACATTCCCATTCTCAGGCAATTGCGGTGTCTGTTGGAGACTGGTACTTCGATAGAGAAAAGGTTAAAGAAATTGATTGTCCATATCCATGTGACAACACCTGCCACAATCTTGTGTTTAAGTGAGTACTTAAACTAACCATTCATTCCTTAGTTGTCACCTACTAGTACTACCTACCATTGAAATATCAATTGAAGAAATTGTATCAATCATTTTTATATAAATAAAACATTCAATGTTTTGCTTGCATAACTGTACCATTCATTTCAGTTGATTTTGATCTCTTAACCAAAGAAGAACATAAAACTCTAATCCAATGCTCTCCTGCCTGGATATTAGTATATTCGTTTTAACAATTCCGTGAACTTGACTTTCTAACACCCTAGATATTAGATTTTTTTTTCTCTCCATGTCAATCCTGATTTGTGAGAGAAACTGAAATGCATATTTATCATTGCAGCAATGAAGATTCATCCCCCATTCCCAATCTCATGGTCTATGAATCTAAGTCCACAAGATTAACAACATTTATCCCCCAAAATCTGTCATCTTTGGCTTCCATGACGCCTCTAATATGTTTTCATTGCATCATTCTATTATGTTGTCAGGGTTTTCGGATGAGTAAATCAATGCTATTGTCCTATGGCCTCGCATTGATTTTATTTTCATACAATTTCCTGCAGTCCAGAGCATGATTTTTGTAAAACGCACTTAATTTGTAACTTTGTTCGATCAGTGTAACATGTCTTGGTAATGCATTCTTAACGTAAAATTTAGATAGAGGGTTTACTATGTTGGATCAGTGTAACATGTGTTGGTAATGCATATCCATTGTAGTAATTATTGAAAATCACACGAGTACAAAAATGTGAGCAAATGACATTATTCCTCTACACCCAAAACTAGGCAATAAAAGGCCATGTTTTTGTGTATTAGTATTTACAAAGTAGGAGAAGATGTACAGAGCATAAGTAGCCAGAGCAAGCACTCACAACAAATAACCTCAAAAGCCAAACAAATAAATATGTTGAAAGTAAACTAATAACTGTATTCATTCCCCTTCCTACAACTGTGTATTTACATTGGGATCGACATTCTTCTCATGGTCTCACCCCCACTCCTATCCCCACTCAAATTGTATCAAAAGTTCATATAACAAATCAAATGAAAGAAAAAGAACACCGGTATATGCCGCCAAAAAAAAAACAGAGAGAAAAACACGAAGACTAATTAAAAATGGCTAAACTAAACCAAAATCAAGTACCGAGTCAAGAAGTTGCGTGTCGAGATGTGGATGCCAGTGCCACTGCTTGTGCCCAAACCTTGAGACGAGCCTTGACATCTCGAGGGTCGTCGCCTGGAGTGCCACAATTCGTGTACAACAGAGAAATTAGAACAACAATAACAACACTACTAAACAAACACCAATATTTGAAGTAGATATATGTATATGTATTATGGATATATACCTGGGCTAGAGATACGCCAACTAGGAGAATTGCCACCGCTAGTAGAACTGGCAGTGTCAAAGGTCGAAGGGATAATAATATTAGAGGGGACAACAGTATCCAACTCCAACTCAAATCCCAGCTCTTTACAAGCCTTGACTTCGTCCAAATCCATTCGCAGAGATCTCTGCCCTCCCTTTGGCCTGGTTATGAGAACAGGCAGTGGCTCCTGCGGCTCCTCAATCGGCTGATGATCATCACTACTCACCATCCGACTATGACTATCCACCAAATAGTCTTTCATCTCCCAAAACACACTGTCACGCAGCAATCTCTCTCTCATGATTCTCCTCCTCATCCTCATCCTCCGCCGCCTTCTGCTGCTCTTCATATCGTCCGCCGCCTCAGTCTCGCTGGCACACTCTTTGTAGCCTAGAACCACAGCTGGGATCGGCGTGGTAGGCCCCCGCGTCCTCCGCCTCGGTGGGGTTGCCGGGAGTGAGTAGCAGCCGGCAGGGGATGCGTCTTTGTCTGAGTCGGAAGATAGTAGTCCTTTGTTCATAGGAAGTGGAAGTGGTTTATTCCCAATATCGGAGAATCCATCTTCCACGTCGCCATCGAAGCTTTCAATGGACAAGCGTGACATGTACGGGCCCATATCAATATCAATATCACCATCGTTATCATCATCATCATCAGGACCATAGATTGAGCTGCTGGTACAGATGGAAAGCCTGGAGAAGTTTTGGTTTGGGTTTTGATGAAGAAGATGATGAGGATCATCGAATTCAACATCAGCATCAGCTTCCAATAAGTCATCTTCTTGCATAGAAATAAATGAGCGAATTGTCATACTCTCATCTGAAGCCATTGGTAAAGAATAAGAATAAGAATAGGGACAAGAAGGAGAAGAGGAAGAGTGAGTGAATGAGTGTTTGATGCTATTTATGATGTTGAGGAGTGTCAAATGTGAGAGTAGTGGCGTTTGAGCTTTTGTGTGTCATTCGATTCTATTCTACTGATGATGATAAGGTAGTTAAAGGTAATAAGATTTTCATCCCCCTAAACACCTTCCACTATTTATAGCTCCATCCTTTGCTTTTTAATATTCATTCAAATCATTCAAGAAATTTCCTTATATGCCCTTTCCTCATCTACCTTTATTACTCCACTTTTTCTCTTTTTTCTCCTTGTCATGGTCAAATCACGATGGCCCCCACTTTTTGGTGAGAAGAGAAATGGTTTTGAATTAAAGAGTAGAGTAATGGAGCGTGTAATTGTGTCACAATTTGGTAAAAAGGAAAAGTAATATATTAATTGGTATGGTTGAGCTTATTTTTGTTGTGAATATCCAATAGTGAAAGTTATAAGTTGAAAGAACTAGGAAAAATATGACAACACTACTAGAGATAGTAGTGTATGGTAACCGAGTTAACTGTTAACTGTAAGAATAGTAAATGTGGTGATGAAATCCAAAATGAGGAGTTTTTTTCTTTATTGGTGTGTGTTTGTGTATGTGTAAGGTTATCCAAAACTAAAACGGAAGAGGATAAAGATGAACCCTTTTCATCACAAACATGTTTGTAACAGTTTGAAATATATCTTTATTCATTTATTTATTTTTTAAAATTGAATTTTATTTATTATTAATATATTATATATATTTGTTTGGGCTAAGAAATCATTAATATTGTATTAAGGAAAGGTTTGGTTGGTTTGACTGCATTTGGTTTGGTTTGGTTTGGTATACGTGGCAACAAAGAGATGGAGAGTGGGCCCAGCTATCCGACCATAGACATTTGCTGATGTAATGTGAAACGCGTTTTGAACACTGAAATAATAAAATTTTAAAAAAACTCATCTCCTACTAAGAGTCATGACACGTGTCAACTCTTTCATTTCTAATCATTCTATTCGTATTCTTTTCTTCTTTCTTATAATTTTTCAGATATTTACTATACAGCTCTTTTGTCGTCTTCTTTCATACAGGTCACATGCATTATCACGTGTGTGATTGTGTTTTCTCATAATTTTCCTTTTCATGTTTTTTAGTTTGAAAAGTGCTTGTATATATTTTTTAATATTCATAAAATTAAAACTATAATTCAGTTTAAATTTTAAATATATTAAAAATTGTGTTAAATTTAACATAAATTAAATTTTATACAACAATAAATATTATTATTTTTATTTACTCTTTTTACTACTCATTAATATAATAAATAGTTTAGAAAAATTCTACAATGCACCCTTTTAAAATAGATATATTGATCTTATTTTTTATCTGTTTTAAAGCATCCAGAAATAATTTTTTAGTCAAATTTTTTCTTATGGTCATGTACGTTATAGTTATTTAAGACATCCTGCAAAATTTTAAAAATTTTGGAAAAGTTTAACACGCCGAAAATTATGTTCAAACAGTGTGTTACACGCGTGACTATTTTATTTTATACGCGTGTAAAATGAAATTTGTTTTGAACATTGCTTTCTATATTGTAAATTATTTCGAATTTTTCAAAATTTTGTAGGATATCTTAAATAGCTATAACGTACATGAATATGAAAAAAAATTAGATTAAAAAATTCTTCTAGATGCTGAAACAAGTTAAGGGTAATCAGTACATCCATTTTAAGAGGGTGCATTGTAGAATCACCCAATAGTTTATTATATTTTTATTTATATATTTAATATGGTTTTTATATAGTTTGAATAAAATTTTAATATTTTTGTTAAATCTTTTACACGTATTTATTAAAAAAAGAAAATTATTTTACTACTAGTGTACCATAGCACAATTATAAATTAATAAATATAATATTAATTTATTTTTAAGCTATATTTAACATAAAATTTATACTATTTATCGAGATAATCTTAGTGATGCTTAGCATTATTTTAAGACAACTCCTTATAAATAAATAAGTAATATTTATAAATAATTAAATTAAATTATACAAGTAAGTAAAGAATTATATTATATAAAACTTAATGTTTAATTAATAGTAATATAATATCTTAAGTGAGTACTAAATAATATTGTATCTTCTGAGTATTGCTGGTGCTTAATCTTACTTAGGGCATCTCCAACTATATTCTCTAAAGGAAGCTTCATAATTTTTTGATAAATTTTTTAATAGTATTTAAATTAAGAACACTATTACTTTTTTATTATTTTATAAAAATTTATATTTAATCAATGTAAATTATAAAATATCATTCAAATAATTAAATACTAATTATAATAAAAAAAAATAATAAAAGCAACAACAATAAAAGTAACTCTTTATTTTAGTTAAAAAATAAAAAAAAATACCATTAAAAATATATATCAATTTTATAAAAATTATTACAATAAAATGTAAATTATGTAGAAGCAACTTAAGGAGTGGTGGGTAGTATTTTAGCATTTGTCTTTTTATAGTATTAAATTTATGGAATAGTTAGAGAAAAATAAAAAGGAAAGGTGTATGGTGTACCAGGTGGCGATGGTGATGATGATGGAGGGGATGGGTTTTAGTTAACAGTTACAGAGAATAATGGATGCG
This sequence comes from Cannabis sativa, assembly GCF_029168945.1. NCBI lineage: Eukaryota > Viridiplantae > Streptophyta > Magnoliopsida > Rosales > Cannabaceae > Cannabis > Cannabis sativa. Next base: position 538,649 of record NW_026870039.1, read on the forward strand.
TGGCATGTAATGAATGATGAGTTGGATGGCCACATCTCATCATCATACATAATGTCAGAGAACAGAATCACACATACAACTAAAGTACAAAATTTTAAGCGGTGATGGGGTCACCTATTATATGTACATACAAATATATAATACATACACTATTTTTAGCTATTTTTGGTAAAATTTTATATGTACGTTTTTTTTACGAAGATTTATTATATACTTAGAAATATATATATATATATATATTTTTGTATAAGTACTTAGAAATATACTTATTATCAACTTTTACCCTCTTAACTAATTTATAATAGTCTCTATTTTGACATTTTTTTTTTTTTTTGACAAAACCTAAAACTTTATTGAAAAGAAAAAAGAAATATAAAGTTTTCAGGTTATGAAGAAGGAAGGTAAAGACTCATTTTAAATATATTCACTATCTAATCCAAGACTTGCCTTAGCACAAGCATGATCAATTTTATTTAACTCACGAGGTACATGAACAATGAGCAAATTAAGACTGAACAACAATAAATCCTTAATACAATTAATAATGTCACTAAGAACAGAATTATAACAATTAGTTACATAAATTTTATCAACAACACTCTTACAATCCGATTAAAGAACTGTGACAGGAAGCTTGGTGGCCTGCAACCAGGAAAGAGCAGTCAAAATGGCTTTAGCTTCAGCAACTTCAGGGGGAACTAAACCCACAATGGGAACAATCAAACCAGCCTTTATATTGTCACAGTCATCCCTGACCACTATTCCCAGACTATGTTTTTTTGCAGTGTTTCTAATACCAGCATCGGTGTTGATTTTCCAGCATCCAGTCGGGGGAGAATAAACCTGTTCATCACATCTTCAAGCACAAATATCTGTCTTAAAACTAGAGTGAGAAGCATGTTCATATTCCCATAAATAATTAGAGGCTTGATCAAAAAGTTGCCAAGAAGGCAATGATTTTTTTATTATGAAGGAGATTATTCCTCTGATTCCATATCAACAAAACTAGGCAGAATAAACAGCTACATTATATTTGTCATAGAGATCAATAGCTTGAACAATAAAATCATAAATATTTAATCTTTTATTACGAACATAAAAGTCAAAAAATTGAGAATGTTTCCAAGCTTTTTTAGCACCTGAGCATTCAAGTATAGTATGTTCCACAGTTTCCCACTTCATATGACAGATAGGACAAATGGGGGAAGGTATGATGCGTCTATGAAATAGAGAAGAGGCTACAGGGATAGAACTAGACAGCACACGCCACACCAGATGTCTAACTTTCGGGGGAGCAGAGGAAGACCAGATCCTAGACCAAAAATGTTTGCTTTGGCGAAAAGATGATGAAGAAGGAATATCCCTAGAAGTAAGAGTTAGGCGATAGGCAGTTTTGACACTGAAAAGACCAGAATTATTTCTGCTCCAAAAAAGATCATCTTGACAGTTATTACCAGAGATTGGGACATTAAGAATGCTATCAACAAGTTGATCATCAAAAAACTGGTGAAGCTTAAGGGAATCTTATGCCCTAGATGGGGAAATAAATAAAGAATGAGTAGACTCAGATGGAGGAGGAGAGGAATATGACTTAATTCTAAAATCAGGAAGCCAATGATCTTCAATGGTGCGAACAGTATTACCATTACCCACCTTCCAAATAAGACCTTGCTTCATCAAGTCTCTTCCCCAAAGAATACTGCGCCAAGAGTATGAAGGGCTATGACCAGGGCCAACATCGAGGATAGAAGTATGAGAGAAGTAACGAGCTTTGAGGATTGAGCTAAGAAGAGGATTAGGATATTTAAGTATTCTCCAAGCTTGCTTAGCCAACATAGCTTGGTTAAAATGGGCTAAGGATTTGAAACCAAGACCACCAACAAATTTTGATTGACACACCATTCTCCAATTTTTCCAATGGACTTTTCGAACTGTTCTCTGTGGCTGAAGGAGTTATTAATGGTCCATTTACGTACCTTGCACAATAGTTGAGTGCTCAAGGGGTTGAACGAACCTGTTGTATCAACTTTTACTTTTGTATTTTTTGAGCGGTGGAGGAAACTGAATATATGTATTCTTAAGGTTAACTGTGATGCTGCAATCTTTCTTCCCACATCAATCAGTAACATGTTTTTAATGTCAAATTAGATCGGTTAATCATTCAAAAATTTAAGAACATGAGCTTATTAGTTTTTTCTTCCCTATAATTGGAACTAGGGCCGGCCCTGAAACAAAGTGGGTCACAGGAAAAAAAATTATTTTGGGCCCTTATGTTAGAAAAAAGTGATATTTTTCAAAATCAGTAAAAAAAATATATAATTTTAAAAGGAAAAAAATAATTTTTGGGCGCCTGAGCTAGGTGGGTCCTAGGCACAGGCCTAGCCCGCTTATGCCATAGCTGGGCCTGATTGGAACCTCTAGTACTAAGGCTCTACCCATTTATAATTATATATTTATTTTTGTGAAATGATAGAAGAATTAAATAGTCGATTAGTTGACTCGTTTTTCTAATTTTAATCCCGATCTTATTTTTAATAGGAAGATACTTCAATTGGATTGCAAACTATTATTTTAGCTAATTATCTTTAAAAAAAAAATTGCATGATTTTTTAAAAATTAAATAATAAATATCACATATAGTGGGGCACCAATTGATAATACTTAATTAATGATTTTTTAAACAAGCTAAAAAAATCGAAGCATGATAATACATAATTAATATATAGCTAGTGGGACAAAAATCTTAATTAATGTTTTAATAATTTTTTTTTATATATGTCTTTAACATTTTGGAGTATTAGGGTACTGGAACATTATTACATTAATTACACTAATTAAAATCAGTTCATTATTATTAGCCGTAGTTAGTTATACCAATAAATTCTCTATTATGTTACTTCGTATCAATTAATCTATGTTTAGGGTTCACACGTTCAATATATTAAATTTCAGTTTGATCTATGGTTGACATTATTTAATTAAATAAAATGATGATATGTTTAGGGTTATACTATGAATACAGGTTCACCTGATTAGGTGATACGATAATCCTGGCGACATACCAGAGGCGTTCGGGCGTCAATGACATATGAGTACCGAGCGTAAGTATAGGCTCACCTAATTAGGTGATACTCTTGGCAACGTACTGGGCGCAGGTACGGGCGTCAGTGACATATGAGTACCAATCATAGGTACAAGCTCACCTCATTAGGTGATGTGATACTCTAGGCAAGAATAAAGAGAACTAGCATCTTAAACTCTTCAGTGCGTGAGGATTCAATTAGGAGAGCTCCCTTTCATGTGTGTATCTTGCCCTTTATATAGTGTTGGGCTACAAGTTGTTACATATGTCAAATAGGAAAATATCCCTTCAAAATAAGAAATTACATCTTATATTTCAAATACAAAAAGGATAAATAAATATCCCTAAAGAATAAAGTTGTTATTTGTTGATGAAGAATCCCTATTTTCGTGGGCATTTTGAATTGTTCTGAAGTTGTTGGAGCACTTCGAAGTCTTCTAGAATGCCCATGAAAGAAACCACAACCCATTCATGTTGTCCAAAATTTAGTATACTTTTTAGCTGGCCAACCTTATTTGAAGGCTATTCGACACATACTGTTATTCTTGATCGACCAACTAGGGTCTTGAAAGACTTGCCTGGTTCTTCTTGTTTGATTCCTTCTCGTGATCTTAATATCTTGAGGGTTGAGGAACCATACAGCACTACCCTGTCCGGTTAGTGATGAACTACTCTCCACGTGTCTTCTGCTTTTGACCATGTGGATGGGCAAAAATTAGGATAACACATATTATCGTTTTATTGACTCTGCGTCGTTGACTAGAAACGAGGTTAATATTTCCAAATCATTATTAGTGGTTGGGAATAACAAATTCTCTTTGGCTGAAGGAGTTATTAATGGTCCATTTACGTACCTTGCACAATAGTTGAGTACTTAAGGGGTTGAACGAACCTGTTGTATCAACTTTTACTTTTGTATTTTTTGAGCGGTGGAGGAAACTAAACATATGTATTCTTAAAGTTATCTGTGTTGCTGCAATCTTTCTTCCCACATCAATCACTAACATATTTTTAATGCCAAATTAGATCGGTTAATCATTCAAAAATTTAAGAACATGAGCTTGTTACGTTTTGCTTTCCTATAATTGGAACCTCTAGTAAAGTTCTATCCATTTATATATTTATTTTTGTCAAATGATCTAAAAATCAAATAGTCGATTAGATTTGTTTTTCTAATTCTAATCATGATCTTATTTTTAATAGGGAGATGCTTCAATTGAATTGCAGACTATTATTTTAACTAATTACTATTTAAAAAATTGCATGATTTTTTAAAAACTAAATAATAAATATCACATATAGTGGGGCACCAAATGATAATACTTAATTAATGATTTTTTAAACAAGCTAAAAAAATGGAAGCATAATAATACATAATTAATACATAGTTGGACAAAAATTCTAATTATTCTTTTAATAATTTTCTTTTATATATGTCTTTTAACATTTTGGAGTATTAGGGTACTAGAACATTATGACATTACACTGAATAAAATCAGTTATTAGCCGTAGTTAGTTATACCAATAAATTCTCTATTGTTAACTCGTATCAATTCTATGTTTAGGGTTCACACGTTCAATATATATATTAAATTTCAGTTTGATCTATGGTTGACATTATTTAATTAAATAAAATGGTGCTGTGTTACATGAAATTAATCATATATCCATCCAATATACTGCTTATAGTATGATATTATATATTGGTCAGTTTAGTATTAGCCACATATTTTAGTTTAAAATAAAAGATGTGAAATCACATGTGTGCTTGACAATATGCTGATATACATAATGTAGTATAATCTTTATCATATATAAAGAGGAGGTTCTAAGTTTATTAACAAAAATAAAAAAAGGAAAAAAGAAGTTATTAAAGCAATACTTATAGTGTTTTAACAGTATAAAATAAGTTGAAACAATTAAGTATCAAATTTTCAATTCATATTATAGCGCCTATCATCGATATTTTAACATATTGATTAATACAATCAAATATTAAGCTTTATCTATTTTAATATTAAATAATATAGCATAGATCAAAATGTGTTGAGACCCTATCAAAATGAATAATTATTGATTTTATAATTATAATTAGCTAAAGAGAAACATATGTATATTATTAATATAAAGGTGCTGCAGCTGTTACCGACCTTTTTACATAGATAAATATTTTATAGACTGGAAGGGGTATCGAATGAATTTAATTAGACCACGTATCGCTATATAATCATATATAGGAAGGAGACTAATTAATATATTTATTATAATATGAAGAAAGAAAATTGGACTTTATAAAATCAATTAATTAACCTATTGTTTTGATTATAAACAAGAATAGAACGTGGCAACATTGTAGTTGTGCCCCTTTTATTTTTAATTTCTTTTCTTCTTCTTTATAATTAATGGTTTAACGTACTCTAGCGCGCTAAGCAGTCAAAATATTGGCTCATATAATTACGTACTTTGAGAAAACGAATACTTTTCTAATTCATATATATTGTTACTTAGGTAGCTAACTCTAAGCCAATATAAATGAATATAGGAAAGAATTAACTAGTTAAAATATATATAGGAAAGAACAAAGAAACTGGCTCCACTATAAGCCAAAAGATTGAAAAGAAAAGTGTTTTTTTATATGAAAAAAAAAAATTACTTGTTGCTGATTCTTTCTCTATTCTTTCAATGCTTTAACAATTCTAAAGACTTATATATCTTCTTGTCTTAATTAAATCATCGCTATCACAATTTATGAGAGTTTCCCTTCCAAAGATAGTCCGCCACAAAAAATTAACTTTCAAGAACCAAACATTATAATCTCTCACAATAAACGGCAGGGTAAGAATAGAATATTTGACTCAAAAGTAAGAATGGAGGCCAATAAAAACTTTTTTACTACTACAACAGTAAATAAATGTAAAGGCCTACCTAGCTACCATTAATTTACACTACTATAGGTCCACTACACCACAAAAGAAAGGTGCCTTGACACTTGACTACGTACGCGTAAATAAATATACATTATGTAAATAAAAGCCAGGAAGGTACGAAATAGGGTGAGAAAGATGAGATTATTATTATTATTATTAGTCTATATTTAATAAAAATTAATAATTAGTTGATGTAATTAGCATCCACCTTAGCTAAGCTACCCTAGCTAAGAGCAAAAGTATATATAAGAAACTATTAGTGTGGTAGCCCCAGAATTTAATTTGAGAGAGATGTATTTTTATTTTTTAAAAGAAGGAAAGGCTTATTCTTTTTTTCTAAAAAATTTATAATATGTTAAAATTTAAATTTATATTTTTATAGTATAAAGTATAATTTAAAATAAATAAATAATATAAAATATTTAGCTTGAAATGTGAATACTTTCACCAATACAAATCTATATTAGCAAGAGTTCAAATTCTTGAACCATTTTTTTTCTTTGTAAAGAAAAATTAACTGTAAATATTGAAAACAAAAATACAAATATTGGTAAGGGTTCAAGTCTTATTATTTATTTATTTTTTTTCACCTTCCCTCAGTTTGAGTCCGCCCATGCACACATATACAAATATTTATATGAGTGACCCATATATATGTATGTATGTATGCGACTGCACGTGCGAACTACTATTTATATATATAATTTTCATGCCAGCCAACACCAGGGCTTGACTTGATTCCATTTATCTTATAAATAAGTAAAATGGACAATTAATTAACAAGTAATATTGCTCATTTTTGTTTTTGTGATTAATTAATAAAGTTTCTTCCTCTCCAACCCAGAGAACATATCTCTATAATAAAAACCATATATAAATATAATCATGATATACTAAACAAAGGACTCTCAAGGACGGTGCAAATCTCAGGCCGACTCTATAAATTAATATTTACATATACATTATTACGAAAAGTCTAAATCCAATTTCCATCCAATATAAATATATATATATATATATATATATAAATTACATGATGAAACCATAAGATTTTGCCTCGTACGTGTACACTCTACTAGGGAATAGAAGAAAGAGGTCCGTAGATTTGACCAGATCTTCAAAGAACATTCATTAGTTATTATTTCTTATAAATATAATATATATATATTTATATGTTATTTATAAAATTATTATTTTTTATTATAATTTTTAATATTAGAAGTATTTTTAATTTTAATATTCTTTAACTTTATATTTATTTTTTTTAAAATTTTTAAAACTTTTAATATTTTTTTTTTAAAAAAAATAAAAATTAATTAGTTTCCTTTAATTTATAAAATTTTAAAAATAAACAACAAAAATAAAAACTAAAAAATATAATTAAGTATACGTGCAACGCGCACATAACAATAACTTAGTACAATAGAACCTCTATTTCAGAATAACCTCTAATTTGTTATAAAAAAATCAAGTCCCAATTTGAGTCTATTATAAATAAGAATAACCTCTAAATTGTAATTAGTTATACTATTTCTAAGTCCCGTATTAACAAAATATACCTCTATATAAGAATAATTACATCTTAATAAAATATATACATATATTTTATAAAATTATTTATGTAGAATTAGTAATTTTATTCTAAATTGTAATACATGTATAAATATTATATTTACTCAAAAATAATTCTATTATGATATAATATTGAGGATTGTTTAATGTCATTGTTGTTACATTGATATTTTTTTATATTTAATTTTTTTTTCTTGTGTAACTCTATTTAGTTATAACCTCTTAATTAGAATATAATTTGCTTAGTCCTAAGTGTATTCTTGGATAGAGGTTCTACTGTATATATATTAAGGGTCCGTTTGGGGTGGCTTTTTAAAAAATTAAAAGTGTTTTTTGAGAAAAATATTGCTTAAAAAGTATTTGGCAAAATAAAAAAAACTATATGTGTTTGAGAAAGCTATTGATATTTCTACCATGAACTCATATATATATATATATATATATATATATATGTTGAAAATTATATATGAAGAGATCGATCACATCAAAACTATATAAAAATAATATATATAATCGAGGTAATTAAGCTAACTATTATCATAAACAAGATAAACTATGACCTTAATAAAATTGGCATCATAGTGTTACTCATATCTATATAATAACCAGTTAATTATAGTACGATTATTATATTTTTAAAGTACTAACAAAAAAGCTATGAAAGAACATATATATGTATATATATTATATATTTAAATATCGAAAAATCCTATCAAGTGTTTACATTACTTTGGTCACTCTTTACAATTTTTAGGTACCCAAGTAGAATAGGATGATGATGATACATGCTTTCATCATACTTATTATGTATTTTTCGTGTTAAATTAGTCTTTAGCTTTACAACTCATTATTTTACATTTTACTTCTTAATAAAATTTATTATTTTAATTTAATTAGGTGGAGAAAGAAAAAAAAATATTTATACTAAAGATGTAGTAGTACCACGAGGTAAAGCAATATGGAATTATGAGAGTGAATTTTTTCTTAGAATTCTGTATCAAAGAGGTTGATAATGGTCGTCGTCCAACTACTTATTTAGATAAAATTAGATATCTAAACTTGATTACAAATATGAAAAAAATAACTGAAAGAGATTACACTAGAGCTCAGTTGAAAAATAAGTGGGATGGATTGAAAAATGAACGGAAGCTTTGGAAGCAACTCAAGGGAAAGAAACTGGTTTAGGATAGAGTATGCAAAAGAATACAATTGATGCAACTGAAGATTGGTGGAATAGTAAATTACAAGTACACATTATAATCTTTTAAATATTTATATGAAACTAAAAGACTTTTTTATGAATGGTACATTTAATTAACAAAATTCTTTTTGTAGACTCATCTCGGTGCTGCAAAGTTTCGCATTCGGGGAATTAAACCAGAATTAGAGAAAAAATAAGATAAAACTTTTATGAACACTGTTTCTACAGGAGAGTATACTTGGACACCTTCATCTGGAATAATTCCATCTGAGTTTGAAAAACCTTTTAATGATACTGAAAATTTACATGAACAACTTGAGAGTAGTGATGATGATCTAGAGACGCATAATAATGATAGATTTTCTAAAGAAAATTAGTAAGAGATCAACTGAACCACTTGAGAAATAAATAAAAAAGTGAAAATGGAAAAGGGAAATGAAGAAGACATGACCTGTAATGATATATATATATATATTTTGTATTTTTACGGAATTCTACATAAAAACACATATTGCAACTAGTGGAGTAATCTAAATCGCAAGCAAAAATCGTATGACAACCCACATAAAAACTTCTATAGAAACTACTTTAGAAATCCAAACCGTAAATTTAAAAAAAATTAAAAATAATATATGGGGTAATTCCTCTAAAATATTAGTGCAAAATTTATGAAAAAAAAATATTTTTCCATTTTTTAAAAAGTAAACGACCAACATTTATTATAAAAGAAATTACAAGAATAATTTATTGTGGTACATATTATCTATTAAATTGAAAAAAAATGAAATTTCAATAAAAAAAATATATAATTTAATTAAGTTTTTTTATTGTGAGACAAATAAACAAATAAATAAATAGAATCACACATTTTAATTATCAGTCAAAATAAATAAATTAATTATTAGTTTTAAAAAAATAAAAAAAAGTAAACTAAATAAAAGTATAATTGTAATTATTTTTAACATAATTTTAAAAATTTAACTTGTCATAAAAGAGAGTACCAAAAGAGATTTCCTAACACTCTTCCTTTATTAATTCACGCCATTGCGGAGAATCTTCCGACTCGACTCATTTAATAAAGTAAAAGAAACCTAGCTAGCTAACCCAGTCAGTAGCCGTTACCGCCTCTCTATTTTCAAATTCAAAATCTCCCATTTTCTCTCCGCTCACCTCTTTACAAATCCCCTCTTAATTCCCTTTTCTTTTCTCTTCCAAAAACAAAACCTCACAATCCAAACAACATGCTCGCGGCTCACTATCCAGCCATCGGAAACCATAAAATCCGGGCCAAGAGTGGCCGGAAGCCTCTCCAGCCGAGGAACTTTCTCCAAAACCCAGCGACCCTACTAGATCAATGCAGTACTGCCAAGCCCAAGCCAAAACAACAAGAACGCCTCCATGTGGATGCTTCTTCGGCGGCAGCGTTGGTGGTGGAACATTCACCTCCGCCTCCTCCTCCTCCAACGAAGAAAGAGGCTCAGCAGATGATTATAGCTCCGGCGAAGATCGGATCATTCGATGCGTCTCTGGCAGAGGAGCTGAGTGCGATGAGGAAGAGGCTGGAGCGGCTGAGATTAGATGGGGAGAGAACGGAGAGGATTCTAAAGGAGAGGGATGCGGTTTTGGATTCGGAGATGAAGGATCTAGAAAAGAGAGGAGAGATCCAGAAGAGTATGGAGAACGAAGTTGATCGATTGTATAGGCTGAAGCAGCTCCATTCTCAGTCCTTGAGGTTTTCTTCAATTCCATCTCTTAGAGAGAAGGAACGTGCGAAGATCTCGGTAATTTAATTTATTTCTTTTTTTTTTTCTTTTCTTTCTAATCAAACAAATTCGTATTATACATATGAATCTCTTATATTCAAAATTTTGTCTGGTTCAGGAATACAAAAATGAGGATAGAGAAGAATCCACCGCATCCAAGAAGGAGGAACAACAGTGAAGAATTTTTCTTTGATTTGAATTACGAACGCTATGAATATATATATAATACCTCATTATTATTATTATTGTAAGCATAGGAATGAAATGAATCAAATATATTGTTATTTTTGAATGAGCTGTTTGGAACAAGAATCTTCCGCTTTCTCTCCTTTTACATAATTAATACATACATTACCTTAACTTTATGGGTCAAATCAAATCAAATTACAGATTCTATTTCCCACTAATTCAGACTTCTATAACGAAAAGTCCATATACATTATAGTGCTTGAAATAGTGCGTGTGAATCTTTATATAGTAAGAGCTAAGTACATTGCATTAGATATTTTAAAGTATCCAACATAAGGGTGGAACTGTACGAGTTTCACCGATAACAATATGAAATTGGACACTCCTTATAATTCTCCAGTTGGAATATCGCATATGTGCAAATTAAAATAGATTAAAACTAATCAAGTGTATTTTTTTATTTTTTTGGGAAAAAATGTTAACTGCAATTCAAATATTAGATCAAAATTAACTCATTTTGTCCTTAATTATTTAGGTGGCCTTTGGTTAAAAAAAATAATTAAATTATTTTTATCTTACATTAAAATAGTCTTTTCTTTGTTTCATAATAAAATAGTTATTTTACCAAAATAGTTAAAAAGTCATTCCATTTCAAATCAATGACATTCTAATATTTTAAAATACTACTAAACAAAGAAATTAAATAAAAATAATTTCATTTCCATTTTATTAATTCCAACCAAAATTATCTTAATTCATTTATCACAATCATAAATCAAATTAATAAGTATGTTTACATTATACCAAAATAACTTGATTGTTAAATTAATTTTTAGTCATATTTACAATATCAAACATTTTCTAATTAGTGAATTTTACTGTGCTTAAAAATATCATATTATAAACTATGTGTGAGTAGTTTAAATTTGAGTTTAGCGTGCACTTATTACACTATACCCTTTTCTACCTCTTCATCTATGAAATGTTTCTCCGTATTTTTTTTGTTTATTTTCAACTAAAATAACAATAATAAACAAATGATTTATGGATCTATCTATCTATTTATGTTTTATATATCTATCTATCAATATACTTATATACATAATTATAAAAAAGTTGGTGTGGTGTCCACGGCCGGCTCTGAAACAAAGTGGGCCACAGAAAAAAAAATTATTTTTGGGCCCTTATATTAAAAAAAATGTGATATTTTTTAAAGTCAGTAAAAAAAATATATAATTTTAAAAGGAGAAAAAAAAAATTGGGCCCCTTGGCTAGGTGGGCCCTAAGCACAGGCCTAGTCCGCGTATGCCCAAGGTAGAAATAGACTTCCAAGAAACTCATCGTTCCGGGCCTTGGCAATAGGGCTCGCGATGAAAATATTGAGTTAGAACTGTCGTGGGCCCAGCCTACACGAAATATTAGTTCCTTAAAAAGCTCGTTGCTCAAAAAAGGGCCAAAGTAATATTTTTGTGTGAAACTTTATGTAATAAGGAGAAAGTAGAGTTACTTTGTAGAAATTTGGAATATGAAGGTTACTTTGTTGTTGAGGCCCATAATAGGAGTAGGGGTCTCGCTTTATTATGGAAAAACCAAGAGGAGGTCAACATTGATTCTTTCTCTACGAATCACATTGACAACTTAGTTCATTTTAAAGTATGGAGAGCCAAACCGTAGCTTAAGGAGGAAGACTTGGGATCTTTTAAGAATTTTGTATGCACGATCAAAAGAGCCTTGGTGTATCATGGGTGATTTCAATAATGTTCTTCACAATAGGGAAAAAGGTTGGGGGTAAACTTTATTCGACTTGGCTTATTATAGAAGGCTTCCAAGAGGTGACTCAACAATGTGGTTTATGTGACTTTGATATGTATCGGCATCCTTTTACTTGGGAAAAGTGTAGAGATACGATTTCACGGAATTTTGAACAATTTTATAATTTTTTTTTATTTTATTTACAGAAAATACGGTCTTTTTATGTTGTATTCTTATTAATTTGTTGTTGATTTTTTGTTATCTGTATTTTATTTTTTTATTATTGTTTCGATATTATTTATATATTATTTTTATATAGTTTTCTTGTTGTTTCTATGAAAAATAGTAAAAATATATTTAAAAAAAAAAATCTTTAAACGGAAAAATATAAGTTTTTTACAAAAAAAAAAAAATAGTAGCTTTTTATTTTTAAAAAACTCCAAATTAAAATTATTTTGAAACTGCACTGAGGCACCGATTAGTCCCTAGTTTCTAAGAGATAAGTTGAGAAATATCGTTTTTTTGTATCAATTAATCAAAAATACCCTTATATTATATTTCATTAAAATCTATCCACTTTTGTGATTGAGTTATCTAATATACTCTTACCCATTCACTTAAGTGTAGTACATGATTTATATTAATCTAAAGAATATAACAGAACATCATATATAAAAGTGGGTATATCTCAATGAATATAGAAATGATAAAGAAAAATGGGTATACAATCCCATTTCCTCATTTTCAAATAATGATTATGGGCTGAAATAGAAAGCCCAGCCCAGCCGAAGAAACCCACAATAAAATTAAGCTTTTTAACAATTTTTTTTGGTCAGGAGACTTTTTAACATTTTTTTTAAACACTTTTTAACAATTAAATCAACTAATAATAAGAGTAAAAATGGTTTAGTTATCAAAAATAAAAAAAAAAAAATGAAAAAGAAAGTGGAAAAATGGTTTAGCAGAGGTTAGAGATAGGAATCGGATTATCTTATTCGGGTTTGGGATTCCGATGTCGATTAGAGAATTCATTCTCCAAGAAGTGCCGGATTGGGACGACGAACTGCTGGCCAGGGCTCGATTTAAGGCTTTCAGTGGCCAAAGGTCCGATTGGCAACCCATTTTCCTTTTCTGGAGAGATTTGATCATCAACATCGCTCGCCACTTTCGCCTCCCCCTCCTCCGACCTTCCCAGGTCTGCTTTTTTCTTTCTTGTTCTTTTTTCTTTCTTCTTCTTAAATATATCTGTTTTTGGATGACATTCCACCATATTTGCTTCCCTGATGATGAAGGTAAAGGATTGGTTCAATCGAGGAGGGTTGACCCCATTATGCCTCGACCATGTATTGGTGAGTGAGTTAACTTTGATCCCATCCACCTTCTTTCTTGCTTTATGTATTTTCGTTTTTTTTTTTTTGGTTTAAAAGAGAGAAAGAAATACACACATGGGTTTCTCTTTTCCATTCAATCTTTTTCTTCAGCTTGTAATGTATAATGAAGGTGATATTGTACCAAGCGAGCAACTTGTGGATCCTACAACAGGGCAACTCTCTCAAATTTTCAGAAAAGTAAGAAATTTGATTGTTAGACCCATCACTACTCCTCAACCCATCAATGCCCAAGATGTTTTCGTTGTCATGTCAGTGATGAAGGATAAAGCTACCCAGGTTGTCAATCTTTTATCTCAAACTCACTGGACCTGCTCTTGTATTGTAACTATGGGGAAGTTTCGAGAAATATGCGGTGGTAGAACAGATGAGTCTTCTGCTCTCTTAAGCTTCCTTTCATCCCAAGGAAAGGCACGCCATCTTTCTGTGAAGAGGGGGGACATTATTCAGGTACATCTAGTTCTACTTCATTATATACTGTTTCTTATATACTTTCCTTAACAACATGAAGTAATGAGTGCATTGCGAATACTTGCTTAAAGAATTTAGCTAATAGAAGAAAGGCTGTCACTTACCATGTCTTCAAAATTTTAGACAACTCAATGTATGCGAGGTTATAATATTTTTGCCTATTGTGAGTGTGTTTTCTGGTTCCCAATACCTAAATATACTTGAAACATTCTGTACCTTTGACTTTTTCTTTTTGAAGATGTCAAATTGTTACTGTATTTTTTTCTTATTAGGGCGTTAAAGTCTCCCTTTCAGAATCACCTGTTTCTAGTATTTCAAGTTTAGACTATGATGTTCTGCACTTGATCTGGACTACAGAAAAGCTTGAGCAACAACTTCTTGTGATTGACCAACGTTGTGAAAGGTAATTAGCTTTTTGTGTATCTTGATTGTCAGATAAATCATGAATGATAATAAGATGATCCTTGTTGAGTGTTGGAAAGAGTTACACTACCTCTATATTAATACCGACACTGGGAGAAGGAGGTTAATTAATTCTTGTGAATGTTGAATGAGATGATGATTCTGTGATATATAATTGTTTGAGAACATAGAGATTTATTCTAGTTGGTAGGAAAGTCTCACACATTGAAATGGCAGCAGGCGTTCTTAATAATAGAAGGATTTGGCAGAAAAATATAAATTTGTCTTTCCCAAAAACATTATTATGCAGTAATTAAGACCACTTGCCAGTAAATCTTAATTATTTATATAGATTACATTAGGCATATAAATTAGAGGACTGTTGGAGCTTGGATATATGTTTATCTGTTTGGTGAAGTTAGGGGTAAACGTGCTAGTTTAGTTTGGTCTCTTTCACTTTTTTGTTTATATTTTAGGGAAAAGAAAAGATATTTTGTTAAACGCTGTCTTATCCTATGAATGTAGTAGATCTTCAAACTTTTTGTTGTTTTTTTTTTTCTGGGCCGGGGACCATGTGGAGTTGAACTTGTTCTTTTTACAGGTCCAGAAAATCAGCAATAGCTTCAATGAATTCTGGAAACAAGAATGTGGCTTTGAGGCATATGAGGGCACTAAAACTTGCTAATGATAGTAGGGAAAAATGCACTACCTTTCTGAATAGAGTGGAAGAAGTTCTTACTGTAATTGGAAATGCTGAATCCACAAAAAAGGTAAAATTGACATGAAGAAAATCTTTTTCGATTAATTAACAGTCAGCTGTACTACACAGTTTTGATTCATGGTTTAAGAAGTTGGCGTTTGTTAATGAAACAAGATTGAATATGGTTGTCTTTTCTTTTTGGCTCCTGTGCAGGTTACTGAAGCCATCCAAATTGGAGCTGAAGTGATAAAATCAAATAAGATGAGTGTGGAAGAAGTTCAACATAGTTTAGAAGAACTTGAGGAGAGCATTGATTTACAGAAGCAAGTAGAAAATGCGTTAGGTAGTTTCCCTTTTTTTATCTCAAGTCTTGCTTACTACAAATTGTGCTCGTGTTTTTAATTTCTCTTTGACTATGGCAGAATCTACGCCATTGTATACATCTGTTGAGGATGAGGATATTGAAGAGGAGTTTAGCAAATTAGAGCTGGAATTTGGTGGAGAAGACATTCATCAACCGATTCCGAAGGTGGTGGCTAACAGTACAGTTGAAGAAACGGAGGGTTCGGAATCCACTGAATCATTGACTGATTTGTTCTCAAATCTCAAGGTTGCAGATGGCTCGTCAAGTAGTGCAGCGTATGAGAATGTTGCTGCCAAAGAAACAAAAACCCTTGAACTGGAAGCTGCCTAGCTAATCCAACAAATTCTCTTACGGCAAATGTTTGAGTGCCTTGAATCAATGCATGTATATTTAGACTACACTTTTCAAATATGTAAATATTCTTGGATGTTGTATTTGGTCTGAAAGTAAAGAAGAAGAAGAGCCATTTTATTTCATTATAACATGCAATTACAGAAGTGTACCCACAAACAGAAAAATAAATGTGGAGTTGCTCCAGTTCTTGGTTCCCTTTTAAACAAAGCAGATTGCTAAGACTTGAAATGAGAAATATGAACATTTTACATTCAAAGCATTAACTATTAGATATGAACAAGTAAGCACGACTAGTTTTGGCCCTTTCGATGGGTTGGGTGTTACAATAAGAAAGGTCATGTCTCGTGAATATTGTGGGTTAAGTGTTAGTTGTTTTGTGGTGCGTAGTAGTAGGACAATGGAAATGATGGTGGAATTTGAGGAGAAGAAGAAGAAGAAGAGGGTGATACATGCCAAGGCCTCGTGAATATTGGAGGTGAAGACTGTGATGTCTGAGAAGCTGAAGATGAAACACCTTGGGGGAAGGGGAACCCATACATCTGATGCACTCCTCCTAATCGAGAACCAACAAGCGGTGATGATGATGATGCCATTGCCATTGCCATTATTGGAGAGAAATAACTCATCAAATATTGTGCCATCATTGGATTCATGACATTATTAAGTCCCGTTCCCATCGACATCATCATCTGTTATAATATAAACACATAGCCTCTTAATATTTGTAGAAACTTGTATAATTGACTAGACAAAAATCATGTAATATTATATTTAAGTTGTACCTGTAATTGAAACTGAAGTGACTTCAGATGATCTATGGCATCCTCGAGTATGGAGGCTTTGTCAACCTTTCACACAGATGCAACATCAGCTAATTAGTATACTTGACATACATATACTACATAAAAATAATTAAAATAAATGATATTATATATATACTCACCTTGTTGCAATTGGGTATTAAGGCTTTTAGGGTGCGTATCCTCTTGTTGATCTTATCTCTTCGCCTCTGATAACATCAGGATATTAATACTCATCTCATACCCTCAAAAAAAAAAAGTAACACTCATCTCTTTAAACACGCACAAAAAAAAATGATAAATAAAAAGGAAAAAAAACTCACCCTTTCGGACAAACTATGAAGTTTTGCAGATCTTTTTCTTGGGAGAGGTTGTAGTTCTTGGTCTTGGTCTTGTTCAAGAGAAGTAGAAGTAGTAGAAGTATTAGAAGTAGTAGCAGTTGTAGTAGTAGTAGTAGTAGTAGTAGTAGTAGCTGTAGTAGTAGTGTGAAGTAGTGGTAATCCATTATTATGATAATCATTTGAAGCTCCCATGGAATGTAAAGAGGGAACAAGTGCAGCTTCTTCTTGGTTTTTGGGGTAGTCCTCATAATCATGATAGTCGTATTGATCATGGGGTTGATGATTATCAGGGACCAAGCACATAGAATTATCATCATCAACAGCTACCCGCTTATTATTATTATTCTTCATTATCAGTACACGTTCCGGCGGTGGTTGTAGATCCCGCTCGCTAGATTTGTTGTTCAAGTAGTCCTTATTAAGTAAAAGTACTGGCCTAGGCTTAGATCGATGATGATTATCACTATCATCATCATCATCATAGTCACCACGGCCACAGGCGCCATTAGATTTATTAGGTAACTGCTTTGGCGATGAGAATAGCTCAAACACGTTCCTTGTGGGAACAGCAGTAGCAGTATTGCCTGCTCTCTTATTACCACCACCACCAACAACAACATGAGGAACTTCAGTAGTGTTATTATCACTATACCTTTGACTTGATATGAAGTTTGATGGACACGGACGTCGTTTCACGATCTCATCATTTTCCCATACCAATTCTACAAACCCACTAGTATCCATCGATCGAGCTTCCACACTAATAATTGTTTACCTATATATTAATCCACACACATTAATTAATAAGATTAATATGAACTACTACTATTAGTAAGATTAATGTGTACACAAAAAAAGAGGTGGATAAAAATGATGTATATATGCATATATGTACCAGCTAGCTAGGTCGTTTTGATGATCTATGATACAAGTGCTTATGTTATGTTCATGCATGTGTACGTAGAACTATATATATCATATTAATTTTACAACACATATGTATATTATGTATGTATAGTTGATTACCCATGGGAGCTTTAGGAGAGGATATATAGGATAGTATATAAATACATAATATAAACAAAATAAAGCAGACTAGATTGGAGTAGTGAGTGTATTGGTGTAGTTATATTAATAATTTTTCCATCAAAGAAAGATATATATATTGTTTGGATTAGCAGTACCCACCTCTACCACACCACCTGGTTCCTTCTTATCAAATTCAAGTGCTTAATTAGGTGCCGGAGATCGATCTGAACGTTGGCTACAAAGTATATAGATTTGTAACAACTGACTCAATTGTGATGAGAGAGAGGAGAGAGTTGTGCTGATATCATAATAGTCAACCAAAAGCCAAAGGGTATAGCCTTCATTTATAGCCCCATTAATTTCCGCCTGGGTTGCTAATACACACATGCAACTCATATCGTCCACCCATTTAAGCATGGACCTCACCACACCTCACCCTAATTACTCGTACGATATTTTTTTTATTATTATTACGGTGCACAGGTCACATCCTTACAGGTGTCTACAATTCCAGAGTGGGGTCAGGACCCGTATATAAATATTTTGGCATTAAACTGATCATTTCTTTCTCTTTTTTTTTTTCATTTATTAAAAGAAAAAAGCAAAAGTGTGCATAGGTTTGAAATGGATGTGTAACTACATTAATTCGTTGGTTTCGTTTCCAAAGTAGGAGAACTTATTATAAATCCAAAAAAGAATAAGAAAAAGAAAAAGAAAAACATTTGTGTTGTTTGTGAGGGATGGGTGGGAGAGTGAAGGTGAGCCACGAAAGGGTAAAGAGTGATGTAGCGATGGAGCGTAAGGATTGAAGCCACGTAGTAGAAGAAGAAGGAAGGAAGAAATATTTGGTGGTGTGTGGTGTGGGACTTGACCAAGACCCGGGTGGGAAGGGGCATCGTATGTTCAAAAGTAGTTGAGAGATGAGATGAGAAAAAAGGGATTATGGGAATCTTATAAAGATTGTATGAAATCACGTGGGTCTTAGCCCCACCACCACCACCCACCCATGCCATACTCCCTCACTGCCCCTACTCCTCTGCCCGTACGGAATTTTCCCCATCTAATACTGTAATTTTTTCTCCATGTGGGGACGCTCGCTCTCACATTTTCTTGTCTAATCTTAACTGTTGATTACTTATCTACGTGTTCATGTAATCTCTAATATCTCCAAACTCTAACTAATTTGGACCAAACTATTTGAGGCCTAATCAAATAAATTTGGTGTGAATGATTTAGTCAATTCGGTTTTGATTTTAAAAAACTTAGTAGTAGTTCAAACTAAACCAATCTGTGTAATTATTTTATATATACTTAATATATATATTTTGGAGAAATATTAATATTTAAAAATAATTTTATAAACTTATTAAAAGTAAAAAAAAAATTACTAAGGGCCAGTTTGGAATAGGCATCTTTGTGAGAAAAAGCAGTATACATCTTTGTGGGAAAAAAACGGCGATAAACGAAGCTTGTGAAAAAAAGGCGAAATTTGAGTATTTGGTAAATTATAATTTTTTAAGTGCTGTAAGTTGTTAAGATTCTATTATAATAATGATAAAATTTTAATCTAGTTCATTATAATCACAAATATTTATAAAAAATATATTATATAAATTTTTTTATTTTTAATTATTTTTTTTCTATAGTATAAATTTATATGCATTTGATAAAAATAATTTTTAATATTTTTAAATTATATTTTTATCACTTGTAAAAGATATTATTGTAGTTTATAAAAAACATAAATTGATATTGTTTGTTAATAATAAAAATATAGTATAAAATATTTTTTAAAATAAAATAAAAATTTAAATATTATTTATTTTTAAATATTTTTTCTTTTAAAAAAATATTTTTATTTTTTATAATATATAATAAATAATTAAATAAATTTTTAGTAAAAAATAATTTATTATAGAGTTTATTAATTAAAACAACTTTTTCTAAAAGTTAAGTTGTACCAGCTTTACCTTTTATTCTTTAATAAACTGTTTTTTAACTGCTTACCAAACACCTTTTTGTCACAGCTTTTTTAAAAAGCAACTTTTAACTTTTCTAAAATTTGTGCCAAACAGGTCCTAAAAGAATGAATAATTATTGGAAAAAAAAATTACAACAATTACAAAATATATAAATTATGATTTGGTTTGATCATTTAATTGGTTTGATTTGATTTTAAATTTTTAAAAAATCATAATGTTAATTTATTTTGAAAAAATTAAAAATTTATACCAAACTAATTAGTAAATATCCCTACTCTAACCAATCAAACATCTTACAAAAGAAAAACAAATCAAACATTTATCAAAAGAAAACTTTTCTTCATTTTTCTCAAAAGGAAATACTAATTATATAATGTAAATAATGATTGAGAATTTGAGATTCACCTACACATTTTCTTTGACACCAAGTGATCTTCCTATTTACTTTTTTTTTTCCTTTAAAAAAACGTCACATTATATAATAAGTAAAATGCAACAAGCAAATGTCACATAATTTCTTTCTCTATATTTTATATATCTACATATTATAAAATGATGAGACAATCCAATCACACAAAATTTAATATATATATATATATATATATGTGTGTGTCGAGATTTGCAATTACATAATCTAATAAATCTCACATGAAAATTGTTGAAATAAGTCATTGTAATAGGATCGCCACCTAAGCACACAAACCATTTTACTCAAATACATTTGCAAGAATCTACTCAACAAAAGAGTTGAATCCAAAATTCTAACAAACTCGACTCAACAACTTTTACCATAATTATACAAAAAGTATTATTCACATCGATCCATAAATTAACTTTTTTTAAGGACTATCGCTAATTAAAGTATAAGAGTGTTTAAAACCAATACCTATAATAAAAATTTCCATCGATTTTATAGAGTCGTCAAGTATATCCGTCAGTTTGAAATTGCTATAAGATTAAAATCCTTGACAATTTATAATCATCAACTAAAGTATAGGTAACAATTTATAGTCGACAGTTATAACTCTTGGCGTACTCTCTCTCTCTCTCTCTCTCTCTCTCTCTCTCTCTCTCTCTCTCTCTCTCTCTCTCTCTCTCTCTCTCTCTCTCTCTCTCTCTCTCTCTCTCTCTCTCTCTCTCTCTCTCTCTCTCTCTCAACCAGCCAAGTCTCTAAAAACAACACGAATCGACACAATGGATTGCTCGGAAAACCTGTCCCAAAACTGGTTAACCGATTTTACAGGACCTGGCAAACCGGTCAACCAGTTTGCACCAGGTTTCCCAAGCAATCCAAAACCTACCCAAAACGTGTCCAAACCTCACCAAACTTTCCAGAATACCTACTACAACATCCAACAACAAATTCTAACCAATATAACCCAGAAATTCACACAAAATCAAAAAGTTCCATGGATGAACCAAGCTTAAGTTTTCAAACTCAAACTTGTGCATCCACCACACCACAACCCTAAACCAACTGCAAGAACTTAATTCTAACTTAAATTGAACTTACAAACTAAATCATAAACAAATCTAATCTTAAGAGCCCCAAATTCACAAATTTGCATATTCAAACCAAAATCAAAGCTTCAATAACTCAAGGTTTAGAATTCTAGGGTTACCTTCGCTTAAAACCACTTGAATTTAGCTAACACTACTTCAATTAACACCAAAAAAATCTCAGGTCTTGGCTGGTTCTTGTAATGGTCGAGCAAGGAAGAAAGAGAAAGGGCAATTCTTTATTCTTTTTCTTTATTTTTTCTGAAATGAATAAAGTTTAACTCAATATTCAGAAAAGGAATAACACGGGCAACTGTCAAACTCCAAAACAGCGACCTATACCCACATTCCAAATGATCAAAATACCCTTGATGCTTAAACTTAAGCAAATACAAGCCTAGGGGTAAAATAGTCAAAAATCATAACCCCGTTCAAACTCGGTATTCTACTCATCTCCGATGTTTATCCTACTAAAAAAAAAGCTTCTAGACTTACCCATGTAACTCAAATGGCTATCTATCACATTTTTCGTCGTCGCTGATCAAAAATCATAAAAAAATACATAATTCACATACAACACAAATAATACCTCTAGAGTTTAATAAAATCTCCAGATGTGAGAAATTATAACTCTAATGCCCACTTTTAACAATGGGACCCACAATTAAATAAATTCATGAATAACTATAAAAATATTAATAATTAATGCTAATTGCCTTTACTAATCCATATTCTATAAACTCAGTCATTACAATTATCCCTCCGTTAAAAGGATTTTGTCCTTGAAATTTAACCTAAATAGCTCTGGATATTAAGTCCTCATGTCAGACTCTAATTCCCAGGTGGCTTCCTCTTTCTTGATGTTTCTCTAGAGCACATTGACCAAAGCTATGGTCTTGTTTCAAAGAATCT
Source organism: Cannabis sativa (assembly GCF_029168945.1). Classification (NCBI taxonomy): domain Eukaryota; kingdom Viridiplantae; phylum Streptophyta; class Magnoliopsida; order Rosales; family Cannabaceae; genus Cannabis; species Cannabis sativa. The sequence continues at coordinate 561,378 of NW_026870039.1, forward strand.
TTTCCTTCCTATTAAGGATCTGAACTGATTGTTCCTCATAGGACAAGTCTGACTGTAGTTCAAGGGCGTCGTAACTCAAGACATGAGTCGGGTCTGAAACATATTTCTTCAACATTGAAATATGAAATACATTATGGACAGTCAATAACACTGGTGGTAAGGCTAGCTGATATGCTACCTGCCCGACCTTCTCCAGTATCTGAAATGGCCCAATGAACCTAGGGCTTAACTTGCCCCTCTTTTAAAAGCGTCTAATACCCTTCACTGGAGAAATCCGCAGGAAAACATGTTCTCCTGCCTAAAATTTAATGTCTTTGCATTTCGGATCAACATAACTTTTCTGCCTACTTTGCGAAGCAAGCATCCAAGCCTTGATCTTGTCTATAGCTTCATTGGTCTTTTGAACTAATTCCGAACCCAAGTACTTTCTTTCTCCAGTTTCATCCCAATGGATTAGGGAGCGACATTTCCTACCATACAACATCTCATAAGGAGCCATCCCTATTGTACTTTGGTAGCTGTTGTTGTAGGAGAATTCAATCAAAGGCAAGTACTTACTCCATGAACCTTCAAAGTCCGTGACACAAGCTTGTAATAAGTTTTCTAATATCTGAATTGTTCTTTCCGATTGCCCATCAGTCTGAAGGTGAAAAGTCGTACTGAACTTTAGCTTTGTGCCCATAGCTCTCTAAAGACTTACCCAGAATTTTGATGTAACTTTGGATCTCTATCTAAGACAATGGATTTAGGAGCTCCATGCAGACGAACTATCTCCTTCACATACAGTTCAGCATACCGATCCACTGTTGGAAATTATTTTACCAGGATCTAGAGTTACTAACAAGTATGTTGGATTAACAACCTAATATGAATTCTAAAACAATGAAAATAAACACATATAAAGTTAGAAAACCTTACAGTGGGTGCAGCGGAATAATATGACTCCTTCCGTTCAGATCTCTAGCCCTTGATTCCTTTCTGTAGCAGAGCATCACCAAGATCTGAACCTGGATCTTCTTTTCTCCTCCTTTGATGCAGAAATTCCATAGTCTTCCATACTATGATTGAGATACCACTTGATGTGTGTGGGCACTACTCATCTCACAAGAATTTCGAAAATTCTCTCTCTTTTCTCTCTTAATTTCGTGGCTTTTCATCCATATGATGTGCAAGAGAAGAAAACAAGGGCTGCTATATATAGGGAGAAGGGAGAGCACAACTTTCCAAATAAAACAGTTTCCTTAATTACTGTGTAATCAATCAACTGCCTTATTTAGTGTGATCCACCACTTTCCTATTTTTGCTAGGCTTTGATTAGCAATTACATGGCAATTAAAAAATAAAAATAATAATTGGGAAACACAAAGGAGTGCTCGGCCATAGAGGGAATATGGGCCTCACTTGGATTTTGCAGTTTCCTCAATTTTATTTCAATTTCTCCAAAAATGCCATTTTTCCAATTCTAATCATTTAAATGCCAAAACTAATTATTTAATAACTAAAATAGATTATTAAATAATATTGTCATTTAAAATAATTATTAATTAGACATACAAAGTCTCTTAATTAATAATTAAACCTAGAAACCCTTTTATTTACGATTTCATCCTTAAACTGTGAGAATTCATAAAGTAGACATAGTCTAACTTTTAGAATTATAATTGATTAATTAAAATCAATTAATTGAGTCTTACAAGCAGTATGGCCTCAACTAGTATGGGGACCATGGGTCTATATAACCGAGCTTCCAATAAGTCGAACCGAATTTACCAAGTAAATTCCCTAACTTATTAATTCCTCATTGAATCCACACTTAGAACTTGGAATTGCACTCTCAGTCATATAGAAACGCTCTATATGATCCACAATATAGACACGTCATTAGTTATCCATTGTTATAACCCTAATGTGATCAATGATCCTCTATATAGATGATTTACACTGTACAGGAATTAAATTACCGTAACACCCTACAATGTATTTTATCCTTAAAACACTTAACCCTGTATAAATGATATTTCACCTAAGTGAAATGAGATCTCCACCATTTATCTTCGTTTGGTTAAGCTCGAAGGAAATCATCCTTTACTTCTATTTGCCAAATAAAAGCTATAGATTCCATATTTATGTTAGCGCTCCCCCACTCAATTGCACTACCGTGTTCCCAAAATGTACGTATTGCCCAGACTAAAGATTAGGCTTAACTAACAAATCAAAGAACACGAATAATACTCTTGAAATTGAGCCTAACCATATCAGGATTTCGATCATGTGATCTAGGATCAACTTATGATATTGAATTGAATAGATGTTTACGGTAAGTTTCAAACTCTAATTCAAAGTTCAATATCGGTCCATTCCAATGCATACTCCATGCATCCGATACTGGTAAACTTTGCCAATGTCCTGGAAAGGACATAACACTTTTCCAAGGTGTAAGAATACCTATCGTTGATTATACCATGTCAGTCTAAATCCAGTGTTCTGACAAATCAGCGAATCTACTTTTGAACATATAATAAAGATTATATTCCACTGTGCTGACAACACTATAATCTTTAACCAACTCATATGTTCTGGACTTAAAAAGAATTCATACATTATATACACATATAATCATGAAATAAATCATGTGAACCATGCAACATAAAATGTTATTTCTGATCTTTATTAATAAGTAAATCTGATTATATGAAATGAGTTTTATTTAGGGCATAAAACCCAACAAACTCCCACTTGCACTAATATAAAACAAAAAGTGTATTTCAAATAATCATTAACACCTTGATATACCAATCAAGTGTAATAGTAGTATACTCCTCGTAATGGGATCTGACAGGTTGAATTAAACACAACCTCTTCTCCACCATTACTCTTCCTTAATCACAAAATCCTTGATAATGTGAAATGCCTCTCTATATGTCTACTCTTTTGGGATACTGGATTCTATACTTTTGGGCAACTACTCTTTTGTTATACAGGAAGTAACCCTAGTAGTTAAGGCAAGTTGGAACACTGCCACAAATGTATAGAACTTTCCTTAGACTGAATAAGTATCTTTCCTGCAACTTTTAACATTCAGTCTCTTTCTGGTAGACCAAGAGATTTCAGATAGGCTTTTACACTTCTCCAAAATCACTACTCCACCCCCAAAGTAATCACCATCTCATCAGCAGACTTTCTAGCACAAAGGCAAGTCTTGAAATCTGATGTGGTGTAGTCTAAGAGTTTTAAACAAACACTCTTATTGACTAACATATAGTTCCTCTTCTTAATCTTAAGATTTACTTGATTGTCTTTCAATGTTCCTCTTCTGGATTAATCTGATACTTACTCATTACTCCCACTCAACAGCAGGTGTCTGGTCTAAGGCATACTAAAGCATATCTGAGACCTCTCACTGTTGATTTAAGAAATTCTTTCATGGCTTTATCTTCTCTGGAATAGTTGAGACTTTTCCTTAGATAAATAAAATCTATATCTAAGAAGTTGTGAAGCTTCTATAGATTGCCATTGGAAAGAAAATGCTCCAGCATCTTACTAAAGGAAGTTTCTTGCATTAGAGTAAGTAATTACCAGGTATACCACAAGCCATAGGTTTAGATAAACTCAAACCTACAATACTAGGAACAGGAAGTTTTGTTAAGTCCATTGAATAGACTTATGAACGAAATTTCCTATCATGTCCTTGTAACAGAAAACTTTAGGTTACTCCATATGAATGGATCAAACTATAGTTCTCTTGGCTTTCTTCTTAGTTTCTTATCTTGACAATCCATTACTTGTTTAAACTTACAATGGACTTTAATCACTAGTGTCTTCCAAGTCATAAGAAGAGTGAGTTCCTAGAAACTCTCCCACTACGACAAGGTACCGTGAAATATGTCTAAGAAAACTAAATGGTATAGACCTCTTCAGTTGTGTTAAGACAACAGAGGCAGTGGGATCATCTGGTAAAATAAGATGATAGAACACTTTTGGAATCAAGAAAAAATATCTCCTTTATTTGCTACATTATTTTCAGACTTAGTCATTTTCTTAGAAAATTAGTATTTGTTTAAACAAACACTTTCTTATCTAATGACTATGGGATGCTCCACCCCTAATCACTTAGAATAGCTAACAAACATGCAAACCAGGGTTAGCAGTTCTAGCTTTTCTTAAGATTTCGATTAGGTCATCCATGAATCTAGTAATGATTTGCATTAAGTATACAACCATTACATCATTCTGAAATTTTATTTCCATAGAAGGATTTAGGCAACGACTAGAAACTAATCATCAATATGCAACTCGAATTTCTGGGGAGGTAAGTTTGGATATTATTCAAAATCAAATTAATGATCTTTGAACTGCATATCTACTAACTTTTTCTCCACCCCTATCAGTTCGCAAGATCTTTAACCACTTACCTTCACCATTGCTAGAAATTCATGAAATTTTTCAAACATTTCAAATTTCTTTTGCATAAGGTAAAATCTAGAGTGATCGTTTTAAGAACACAACGAAAACTCATATCCACCCTTGAATGTACATCCATCTGCGAATGAGATGAAATTACTTTCAGTGGATATAGGCATATTAACTCTTTGCAGAGAATGATCTTGTCAAAACCACTATGAACAAGATACAAATGCCATAGATTTATAAAATATGTGGTTGTATCTTTTGATGACTTAGGTTTAGTTACATCAAAGAGTTCTTAGAATAGTGCAAGTGGGTTCTGGTCACAGAATACTAAACTCATACAGTTTAAATCCATTGAAAGAAAATGGTTATTAAACACTTGTGAAAGTGTAACTGTATAATTAGTAACTCTTTACTGGCAGAAAATGAGCTGACTTTGTGAAACGGTCTACTATGACCCATACAGAATTATACATTCTCGTGGTTCTAAATAAACCAGCCACGAAGTCCATTACAATATCCTCCCACTTCCATTTAGGAAGGGCTAATGGTTGCAATAACCCTGTCGGTCTCTGATGTTCAGCTTTGATTTGCTAGCAGGTTAAACAGTTAGATACGTACTCTACCACATCTCTTTTCATCCCATACCACCAAAAATAAGGTTTTCGATTCTGATACATTTTGGTGGTTCCCAGATGCAACGAATAAGGTGTATTGTGGGCTTCATCAAAGATTTCCTTCTTAAGCTCACCATTTCCAGGAACATAAACTCGAGCTTTATATAGTAACATTATGTTATTCAAGATTGAAAAGTCCTTAGGTCAACCGGCCAATACCTCATCTCGAATTTTGACTAGCTCAGGATCTTCCAACTGCACCCTTCAGATTCTTTCTAACAAATCTGATTGAAGTGTCAGGTTGTGTAACTTTCCAACTACAAACTCAATTTCAGCCTTAACCATTTCTGAAGCTAGTTGAGGAGCTATCATCACGGTGTTGAAAACTTTCCTAAGACTTCTTCTACTTAAAGCATTTGCCACAACATTAGCTTTCCCGAGGTGATACAGAATCTCACAATTGTAATCTTTAACCAATTTCAGCCACCGTCTTTGCCTCATTTTTAAATCCTTTTGAGTGAAGAAGTACTTGAGGCTCTTATGATCAGTATAAAACTCGTATTTTTCACCATAAAGGTAGTGTCGCCATATTTTTAGAGCAAACACTACAGCGGTAAACTCTAAATTATGCGTTCGACAGTGTTGCTCATAATCCTTCAATTGACGGGAGGCATATGCTATAACTCTGTCAGCTTGCATCACATCACATCCCAGACCATGTCTGGATGCATCACAGTAAACAACAAATTTTTCCCGATCTGATGGCAAAGCTAGAACTGGTGCTGTTATAAATCGATGTTTCAACTCCTGAAAACTTGCCTCATACTTATCTGACCATACGAACCGTTGATTCTTCTTAGTTAACTCGGTTAATAGCGTAGAAATCTTAGAGAATCCTTCGACAAAACGTCGATAATACCCTGCTAAACCGAGAAAACTTCTTACTTCCGTCACAGATTTTGGCCTCGGCCAATTTTTCACTAATTCAATCTTTCCTGAGTCAACCATGATTCCATCTTTTCCGATAATATGCCCTAGAAAAGACACCTCTGACAACCAGAATTCACACTTTTTGAATTTTGCATACAACTTATGATCCCTGAGTCGATGTAACACCAATTGGAGATGTTGTTCATACTCATCTTCAGTCTGAGAGTACACAAGGATGTCGTCGATAAACACTATCACACAGTTATCGAGTAAATCCTTAAATACTCTGTTCATGAGATCCATAAAATCTGCTCGAACATTTGTCAATCCGAATGACATTACCAAAAACTCATAGTACCCATATCTTGTTCGAAACGCAGTCTTTGGTATATCTTTCGAATTTTGAGCTGATGATAACCGAATCGTAGGTCAATCATTGAAAACACAGTCTTTCCCTGAAGCTGATCAAACAAATCATCAATTCTAGGCAACAGATACTTGTTCTTAATGTCAACTTGTTTAATTTCCGATAGTCAATACACATTTTGAGGGAACCATCCTTCTTTTTCACAAATCGAACCGAAGCTCCCCAAGGCAATATACTGGGCCAAATAAACCCTAAATCAAGCATCCCTTAAAGTTGTATTTTAGCTCCTTGAGTTCTGCTGGAGCCATTCTATATGGTGCTTTCAAAATAGGTTCTACTTCAGGTGCCAACTCAATCATAAAATCTATTTCCCGTTGTGGCGGTATTCCAGGGAACTCCTCGAGAAATTCTTTTACAACCCTGACTACCTCAGGCCCAAATGTTTCAAGTTTGCTGAAGTCAATTACAACTGCTAAAAATCCTACACATCCACTGTGCAGTAAATCTCTAGCCCTCAAGATTGAAATAATCGAGATTCGAGACCCCTGAATAAATCTAACATAGACGAATGGATCTTTGCCCTTCAGCTAAAAAGTTTCCATTTTCTACTTACAATCAATGCTGGTCGAATACTTGGACATGAAATCCATCCCAAGTATTGTTGGGCTTTGTACCTAAATAAAACTCTATTTCAATGTAATCTTTGTCATTCAATTATCAATAAAGATACAAAAATATTTTCATCACTTATTTAGTATGTCATTTGGTTCATGTGATCATCTATATGTTTATTTGATTTATAAATTCATCCAAATCCTTATCACATTGATATTCTTGTTTATTGTGTCGTCAGCACAGTGGAAAGTAATCAAGATTATGTGATTAAATGTATTCCTAGATTTATCAGTACACAGGGTTTAACTGATATGATAATCTACAACATAGTTTACTTGCACCTTGGATAAGTGCTTTGTCTTTTCCAGGGCATTGGTTAAAGTAAGCTTGGGTTGGATGCATGGAGTATGCATTGGAAGGGATCGATATTGAACTTGGATTAGATATGATAAATTTACCGTAATATCGATTCAATTCAATATCACCTAGTTGATCTTAGATCAAATAATCTTAATCCTGACATGGTTAGATTTGATCTCAAGAGTGTTATTTGTGTTCTTTGATTTGTTAGTTAAGCCTACCTTTTGGTCTGGGTGATACGTACATTTTGGGAACATGGTATTACAATTGAGTGAGAACGCTAATCATAAATATGAATCTATAGCTTCTATCTGGACATAGAAGTGAAACGATGATTTCCTTCGAGCTTGGCTAAATAGAGATAAATGGTTAAGTACTCATTTCACTGATTATATTAGTTCACTGAAATATCATTTATAAGTGGCTAATTACATTGAAAGGTGTAACGGTAAATTAATCCCTATGCAATGTAGATCATCTATAGAGGATCATTGATTATTGGGATTATAACAATGGATAATTAATAGCGTATCTATATCGTGGAACATATAGAGCGTTCTATGTAACTGAGAGTGCAATTCCAAGTTCTATGGTGGATGCAATGAGAAATTAATAAGTTAGTAGATTTACTTGGTAAATTCTAAATCTGCTTATTGGAAGCTCGGTTATATAGGCTCATGGTCCCCATACTAGTTGAGACAATACTGCTTGTAAGCCTCAGTCAATTGATTTTAATTAATCAATTATAATTCTAAAATTAGACTATGTCTAGTTTATGAATTTTCACTAAGCTAGGGCTTAATTGTGAAGAAAAGAGATTCTAGAGTTTATTTGTTAATTAAGAGACTTTATTAAGTCTAATTAATAAATATATTAAATGATAATTTTATTTAATAATTAATTTTTTATAATTATTCAATAATTAGTTTTGGAATTTAAGTGGTTGAATTGGAAAAATAGCATTTTTGAGAAAATAAGCTAAATAGTTGAAAAAAAATGGCAAAATTGTAAAGTGAGGCACATATCCATGGCCGGCCACTTAAGGGCTAATTTACCATTTATTTTTTCAATATTTTAATGCCAAAGAATTCTAACCTAAACCTAGTTGGATTCCTATAAATAGATAGTGATGGCCTCGAAGAAAAGATGATGAAAACACTTTCCTTCAGTCAAAAATTTGAGCCATCTTCTCTACCAATTTTGAATCCTTCTCTCTCTCTTTCTCTCTTCAATTTCGACCCCTATAGTGATAGAGTAAGTGCCCACACACATCAAGTGGTACTCAATCATAGTGTGTAAGGCTGTGAAGAAACCAAATTCAAGAGAAGGAGAATCAGGCTCAGATCTTGGTGATACTCTGCTACAGAAAGGATACAACGGTTAGAGATCTGAGCAGAAGGAGTCATTTAATTCTGGTGTAACCACTGTAAGGCTTCTCATACCTTTTATGTATTTATTTTATATCGTTTTAAAATTTCATGTTTAGGATGTTAAAACATACTTGTTAGTAAATTTAGATCCTGGTAAAATATATTCCAACAAGTATAATATCAAATTCTGCTAATTCCAGCTCTACTAGGTTAGCACTCAACTCCCTATCTTCAACCCTAACTGGCGTAGACCTAAAATGCCTTTTGGAGATAACCAATTTCCCGCTAGGCAATAGGGTTCCAAACCCTCTTTCAATAAAGTCACAAGCCCTACCCAATTGATTAATTACCCATGTTGCCACATATGAGTGTGTAGCCCCATAGTCAAATAACACAATAAAATAGGAGTTGTTAACAAAAAGCTGACATGTCACCACAGAAGGACTGGTTGTAGCATCAGCTTGAGTGATAGCAAACACCCGAGCAGGTACGGGTTTTGCCTTTGGCTTCTACTCTTCTTTCTTTGCATGTGGGCAATCTTTCTTGAAATACCCACCCATGCCACACTAAAAGCATGTCTTCCAGTTGCACTCTCCCGAATGATGTTTCTTCCAACGTGGGCACTTAGGGTAAGAATAACCCTAACATCCACCTCTACCTTGGTTCCCCCAGAATAGCTTGCTCTGTCCCGAACCACCAGATGCTGGGTAGCCTTTCTCTTCTAATCAGCAGTGGAATCACCACTATCCCTACCATAAGCAAGAGTAGGAAGAGTGGGGGTTCCACCAACACTTAGAGTCTCTCAGGGCTCCTGAAGAAATTTTACCGAACCTTTGGCTCGCAGAGCCTTATCAACCATTTCTACATATGATGTCGCTTCATTCGTAGTAATTACCAGGTCGTGTCTAATCTTTGCATTTAGACTTGTCAGATATTTCTCCTTCTTACTGAAGTCCGTAGGCACAAAACCCGAAGCCAACTTGGCCAGACGATTAAATTTTTTTGTGTACTCTGTTACTGACATACCCTCACTCTGAACCAACTCGGTAAATTCTTTTCACTTAGCACTGCGGACTGCCTCATTGTAATACTTGGCATTAAACAAGTCTCAAACTGTTCCCAGGTCATAACAATGACGTCTCGGGTGAGGGATACTAATTTCCACCACACGAGCGCATCTTTCTGGAACTGAAAAAGTAGCACAAGTCACCCGGTCATTTCTAATGACCCCCAGCCTTTATTACATCCGGACCTCCCAGAAAAATTGGAGGTGCTTGCTTGCAAAGCCTCTCATACAGTGGCTCCATACGATTGCCAGCAACAGGTTGTTCTGCTGGCACCGTAGGAATTAAAGCAGCCTGAACTTGTGGTGGAGGCGCTGTAGGAGGACCCTGCTGCCTCAACCTTTGAATTTCTTCATCTTGTTAGCGAATACGATCTTGCATTTCCACGAATCTTTGCTTCCAGTCCGGAGGATCTTGAGGTGGGTTTTCATGTCAACCACCCTAAAATCTTCCACTGCCTCTGCCTTGTCCACGGGGATTCTGGGAATTTCATTTCCCTGACCACCTCCGGTCTCAACCCTATTACTCTGACTCCTTGTATTTTGCTAGGCGTCCATTAGTAGGACTTAGCCTATGAACCCATAAGTCAGGCATGTCAGACAGCGATCATAAAGACTTAATATCGCTCTTATGGATTTTAAGGCAACTGTTGTGATAAATCCAACACACAAGTATACATATCATTTTAACAAGTAATACTCAGGTAAGTGAGATCGTTCCCACGAGGACTGTAGCTAAGTACCAATCAATTGAATTCTTGTTTCTATTTGGTAGAATCAATAATAAGGTTGAATAATTAAATAACTAAAAATTGAAAAGCAGGAAAATAATAATAAAAAGTGTAATTAATTATGGATGAGTATTTAGGAATATGAATCTTGTTAGTTCAGTTTCTCAATTGTTAATGTTAATTATTTAATTCTATCCCTTTTGGTGATGACAAATTATCAAATTAACCCTAACTCTTCTCAGATCATTAAGGTCCTAAATCATATATTATCTACTTGCATCTCTGAAGTAAATTAACATATAACTTACATTAAATTTAGAATCTAAAAATTACATAAGCTATGTAAATACTCTCGTTTTACATCAAAACTTATGTTTGTCCTATTAGAGCATTCCTAATATTCACTTCTCAGATTTCATATTAGGATCATAAATCACATTCAAGATGGCCAGTCTGAAATATGTAATTAAAATGAATAAGAACAAATCACACGATATAGGGAAGAAAAACTAATAATCACATTAACTGAAATAAAGAAACATCATCTAACATTCATCATATCCCTAAATTGGGAATTTAGTTCAAAAAGCTCATGTTCACATCCATAAAAATTGAAATAGAAATTAACATAAAGACATAAAAAGGGGAAGAAAGAACTAGTTGGTGATCTTCCTCCGGGCTGCCACAATTGCTTCCTTTGCCTCCTCCTTCATCTCTAGGGTTTAATTTCTGCCTCTATTGCCTCTAAAACACGCAACCCTTATATAGGAATTAGGGCTTCTAACTCTGAATGGTGAAAGTCAAAATCTGGCCAAAAATCTTGTGTTTTGCCCCTGGTCGTGACTAAATAAAGCCTAGTCGTGACCATAGGCAAAATACAAAAATTAAGCTCGCTGCCTGGCCTCCTAGTCGCGACCATGGAAAATGTTGGTCGCGACTACTGAAGCAAATTCGACAGCTTCAGTATCTTTCAGTAAAATATGCATAACTTTCACATACGAACTCTAAATGAGTTGATTCAAGATGCGTTGGAAAGAAAAAAAAAAAAGAAATCTAAAACTTCTATGTTTTGACTTTTTCCAAAATATAATCAGAACATAGTCAAATTAAGGCTTGAAGTTTCATATTTATTTTCTTGCAAAATTTTCTCTATTCTATAGATTGTTGTTTTCTGAAATTTGATCAATTGATATATTCCAAGTGTGAAACCTGAAACCAAAGAAAACAAGCATAATTATATTCCAAATATAATAATAAAGAAGGAAAACAACTATAAAAAGTGACCAAAAACGTAGGCTAAAAATAGCCTAACAACAACATATTAAAATAAACAATTATAAACTACTATGCTTCCTAACATGCTTTATTAATCACATACACAACTAAACAAGTAAAGGCTTACTAAACCGTGAACCGAGCTTGTCTCTGATAATGATTGTACATGTCTTGACGATCTTTAATAAACAAACCTGGCGGCTCTGATACTTGTAACACCCTGATACTTAGGTGCGCTATAGTGATTTTTCAATTACAGTGCCACCTTTGCTAATCAAAGGATTTTTCTTGAAAATTGTGTCAAATTAAAAATTTATATTTAATTACTAAATTTTACAAACTTCTTATACATTTATTTACAAAAGTTGGGATCCCATATTTAAACTTTTACAACATTATCAAAATATATTTAGTTTAGTCGCACAGCGACTACAAAATAAAACTCCAGATGTCCCGAAATCGAACATTTCAGGTTGCGTCGCCATGACATGTACAAACACCATCCTAGCTCGAAGCCCACTCATGTTCAGCCTTTGTCTTTCCTTTACCTACACATAGAAATAGCAATTGTGAGTTAACAAACTCAGTAAGAAAAGCATATAACAAATAATATAATATCGACTTGTATCTATGTGCCCATACACCTATTTACAAGGCTTAACAAATGAGTAAGAACGTTCTTTACTAGGGTACAACCACTGTACCATATAAACTACGTACCAACACTGTACGAGTGTTGGTAAGGTTTGTTTCGTACCCTGAGTACCACTAACTGTTGTACCACACACACCCTGTACTTTTCCGTACTTGTGTTGGTAACACGATAACGTATTCTTTAAACATTGTACACTACACCAATGCACTCTATACCACTTCCGTACAAGTGTTGGTAGTGTACTAACCATAACAAGCATGCATATATATATCACACATACATACATTCGCATATATATCATATGTTCTACGCTATTCTTACCTTGTTTCCAAATTCATGTGAGTTGGCCGACCTGAACAGAAAATCTCGTGCTGGATGGATGTCCTAATCACATAACATAATCGAGTAAATAATATGCCAAAATCCTAATTCGGGAAACTCAAACCTTCAACTAAAGGTTCTGCTATTGACTACTAAAACTACAATACCCTAAGTAACAAGGAATCACCCAACCAAGGCTCTGAAAACAACACGAATTGACAAAATGGATTGCTCGGGAAACCTGTCCCAGAACCGGTTTTACAGGACCTGGCAAACTGGTTTTACAGGACCTGGCAAACCGATTTTACAGGACCTGGCAAACCGGTTAACCAGATTGCACCAGGTTTCCCCAAGCAATCCAAAACATGTCCGAAACGTGTCCAAACCGCACCAAAATTTCTAGAATACTTACTACAAATTCTAAGCAATAAAACCCAGAAATTCACACAACATCAAAAAGTGGCATGGATGAACCAAGCTTGAGTTTTCAAACTCAAACTTGTGCATCCACTACACCACAACCCTAAACCAGCTGCAAGAACTCAATTCTAACTTAAATTGAACTTAGGAACTAAATCATAAACAAATCTAACCTTAGCAGCCCCAAATTCACAAATTTGCATATTCAAACCAAAACCAAAGCTTCAATAACACAAGGATTAGAGTTCTAAGGTTACCTTTTGTTAGGCTATTTTTAGCCTACGTTTTGGGTCACTTTTTATAGTTGTTTTCCTTCCTTATTATTATATTTAGAATATAATTATGCTTGTTTTCTTTGGTTTCAGGTTTCACACTTGGAATATATCAATTGATCAAAATTCGAAAAACAACAATCTATAGAATAGAGGAAATTCTGCAAGAAAACAAAACTGAAACTTCAAGCCTTAATTTGACTATGTTCTGGTCATATTTTGGAAAAAATCAAAACATAAAAGTTTTAGATTTCTTTTTCTTCTTTCCAACGCATCTTGAATCAACTCATTTGGAGTTTGTATATGAAAGTTATGTACATTTTACTGAAAGATGCTAAAGCTGTCAAATTTTGCTTCAGTAGTCGCGACCACCACTTTCCATGGTCGCGACCCTTTTTCATAGTCGCGACTAGGAGGCCAGACAGCAAGGTTTTTTTTATATATATTTTTCCTATGGTCGCGACTAGGCTTTATGTGCTCGCGACTAGGGGTGAAACACGGGATTTTTGGTCAGTTTTTTACTTTTTCAGAGGTAGCAACTCTAATTTTCATTTAAGGGGCTCGTATTTTAGAAGGAAAGGAGGCAGAAATTGGACCCAAAAGTGAAAGAAGGAGGCAGAAGAAGCAATGGTGGCGATCCGAAATGCAATCACCAACTAGTTCTTTCTTAAACTCTTAATTTCTATGTTAATTTCTGTTTTAGTTTTGATTATGGATGTTATTATGGATTTTATGAACTAAACTCCTATTTAGGGAGATGATGAATTAGTTAATGATAATTGCTATTTCTCCTTTCTTGATTGTGAATTTATCCAAATTTGTGTTTAATTCCATGTTTAAGATTGATCACCTTGTACATGCTTTATGATCCCAATTCAAAATTTGAAAAGTGAGAATTGAAAATGCTAAAATTGGATAAACTAGGTTTTGATGTGAAACGAAAGTATTTGCATAGCCTTTGTGACATTTAGATTATTGCTTAATGTTGATTATATGTTAATCTATCTCAGAGATGATTAGATAACATGTGATTTATGACCTAAAAGATCTGAAAAGAGTTAGCTTTATTTTTATAATCTGTCATTCACATTGAGAAAAAGAATAGTAATTAGCATTAACAGCTGGGTAATTAAATCAACATGATTCTTTTCCCTAATTTCTCATCCTTGATTAAACACTTTTATTGCATTCTTTAATTTTCTTGTTTTTCTTTATTTCAAAATCTATCAAAATTATTTATCTACCAAATAGAATCATAAGTCTAATTTAGTGGTATTCAGTTCAATTACCTGTGGTTCGACCTCACTCGTGTGAGTTTACTACTTGATTACATGCACTTGTGTATTGTTTATAAATTTCGTAACAAGATTTTGGCGCTGTTGCCGAGGATCGAACCCGGGTCACCTGCGTGACAGGCAGGAATACTTACCACTTGAATTCAGCTAGCACTTCTTCAATTAACACCAGAAAAATCCCAAGTATTGGCTGGTTCTTGTGGTGATCGAGCAAGGAAGAAAGAGAAACAAAAATTCTTGATTTTTTTCTTTATGTTTTCTAAAACGAATAAAGTTTAACTCAATATTCATCAAAAGAATAACATGGGTAGCAGTCAAGCTCCAAAACAACAACCTATACCCATATTCCAAATAACCAAAATACCTTTGATGCTTAAACTTAAGCTAATACAAGCTTAGGGGTAAAATGGTCAAAAATCATAACACCGCTCAAACTCAGTATTCTACTCATCTCCAATGTTTATCCGACTAAGAAAAAGATTCTAGACTTACCCAAATGACTCAAATGGCCATCCATCGCATTTTCCGTCGTCGCCGAGCAAAAATCATAAAAAAATTACATAATTTACATACAACACAAATATTACCTTTAGAGTTTAATAAAATCTCCAAAATTGAGAAGTTATAACTCTAATGCCCACTTTTAATAATGGAACCCACAATTAAATAAATTCATGAATAACTATAAAAATATTAATGATTAACCCTAATTACATTTACTAAATCATATTCTAAAAATGCGGTCATTACATCATCAAACATACTTTTAATAATTCGAAAATCAAAAAAAAAAAGAATGCATTTCAATTTCTATGTACGATAATTTAAAATAAAAATTATATAAAACACAAACTAAAACTCTATATTTTATAATAGTGTACGATAGTCTTCCACGAGTTTCGGAGCTGCGAAACAGATTGGAAGTTCAGTCCTTTCATGGGAAAGGTCCAGTCGACGAACTCCGGCGACATTTTTCTTGATTTTGCTTCGAATTCTCTGGTTTTCTCTGGATTGGGTTGCGATTTCCTGGCTTGGTGGGGTGTTATCCTGCGATTTTCTGGGTTCTTCAACCAGGTTCTTTACAGTTTTTTCTGGGTTTTTACTGGGCAGTTCTTGCGGGTAAGGGTGCAGTCGATCGACATTGTTGTGTTCTCCCAGTTTTCTGGTGTTATCATCTTTTTTTCCCTGGGTATTGCTGCGATTTTCTGGCTGTTTTGCAGTGTGTTGATTTTGTTCTCATTGTGTTTTCTCTGTTTGTCGCAATGGATTTGGAATTGGTTAATAGGCTTGCTGAAGTCTTGGTATTAGATGAAGGTGATGGTCCTGTCCTTGCTTTGAATCAGGCCGGTGTGGAAGAGGGGAAAAAGAGAATGGATTTGTGTCTTGTTGGTAAAGTGATCGGGCCTAAACCTGTCAACAAGGAGGGTATTGAGAGAGCCATGAAGGGGATTTGGAGAATTAACAATCGGTTCCAGGTGGAAGAGCTGAGTTCGAAAAATGTTTTCCGTTTTTTCTTTGGGAGTCGTGAGGATAGGCAGCGGGTGTATGGAGGAGGGCCATGGACGATTGATAAACAGCTCATTTGTTT
The DNA here is from genome assembly GCF_029168945.1 of Cannabis sativa. Lineage (NCBI taxonomy): Eukaryota > Viridiplantae > Streptophyta > Magnoliopsida > Rosales > Cannabaceae > Cannabis > Cannabis sativa. The sequence goes on from NW_026870039.1 coordinate 577,664, forward strand.
TGTGAAGCCGATGGGTTTAGGCGAAATATCGAAGATGAATTTTGATTTTACGTCATTTTAGATATCGATCAACAATGTCCCTCTAGCTTGTATGACTGAATTATTTGCAAGGGAATGGGGAGAGAGGATTGGGAAGCTTGAAGACATAAAGCTTGTCAATGGCACAATGAAGGTACGGGTGCGTATTAACATCACTGAGCCACTTAAACGGGGCTTAAGAGTGGCGGTGGATGATCAAGGTACTGAGGTTTCTCTAATCTTTCAATATGAACACTTACCTGATTTTTGTTTTGATTGTGGGATAATTGGGCATAAAGCCATGGATTGTCCTTTAAGAGATTTTGCGGGAGATAATCCACACTTTGACCGAGGGAGATTCGGTTCGTGGATGTGTGCTCCTAGTTCCCCACTTCGTGATCGATTTCGGGTTCAACGTAACCGTGAGAACTCTCCTTCGAATAGACCGATTATGACTATGGGTGAAGCTTCATGGATTGTTTCTACGGTTGAAAAGAATTGTGCTCGTTACTCAGGACCTACTCCGGAGGAGCTTGCACCTACCTCGGTCTTAGAGGCTCGGGAAAGAGAGGAGGAGTTGGCCTCCCATGACTCTGATGTTCTTAATATTGCCGTGGCACCTATGGGTAATGTGCCGAGTGGGGTTAATTTGGTGGGGTTACAACAGAATAATAGTTTGGGCCGAGAGAAGAGTCTGAATAGTACATCTTCGGATATGGATAGTGTGACTGAAATGGTGACACCCGTAGATTGTGGGAAGAAAGTGACTGTGGGTGAGGGTGATAATGGCAAAGTTAATGCTTCTACTAGTGCTACTGTGGACTTGGTTAATGCGGTGGAATTTGGTGAAGGAAGTAATCAAAAGTTGACTAAAGAACAAAAGGGTAAGGGTGTTTTGGCACATTCCTCTCATGATGAGATCTCTTTTAGCCACGCGCTACAACATACTTTTGAGCCACTTATCAAAGCACAAAAAGCCAAAACTTGGAAGAGAATCACTTCTTCTAGCCGTGGGTCTAAAGGTGTGTCCAAGCTCTCTTCTTTTCCCATTAGTCCTAAATTATCACATGTTATGGTTGCTAATGCTAAATACAAGTTGAGTCTGAAGGTCAATGGTGGTGGGAAGCGCAAAATGGATGTAGAGGGTGCTACCGAAAGTGTGAAAAAAGGAAGATTGGGTGAGCAAGTGGACATGGGTCCGGAAGATATGAATATGTTATTGGCGAAGCCTGCGGAGCAGGCTCGCCAAGAGCCATGAGTCTGCTATGTTGGAACGCCCGGGGATTGGGGAATCCCGGTGCGTTGACTGCCTTGCGAACGATTGTTCGTAAGTTTTCCCCAAGTTTAGTTTTTTTATCTGAAACTAAACTTTATGGTGGTTGGGCGGAAGGTATAAGGCGACATGTTAACTTTCAGAATAGTTTTCATGTTGATTGTGTGGGGAAGAGTGGTGGTTTGTTACTATTGTGGAATGAGGACTGGGAGGTGTCTGTAAAGTCGTTTTCGGTGGGCCATATTGATGCTTTGGTGCAATGTCCGGGTAGAAGGTTATGGAGGTTTACAGGGTTTTATGGGAATCCTAAAGCTAGTGACAGATCTGATTCGTGGAGATTGTTGGGGCGCCTTAAGGATCTTTTTGATCTTCCTTGGATTTGTGGGGGTGACTTTAATGAAATCCTCTCCATCAATGAGAAGAAGGGCGGTGCTGATCGTAGTTTTTCTGCTATGAATGATTTCCAACAGACTCTAGATAGTTGTTCATTGGTTGATATGGGGTTCGAGGGGCAATGTTTTACATGGCTTAATAAAAGGCAAGGTGTTGCGCATGTGCAGGAACGGCTTGATCGGTTTTGTTGTAACCAGGATTGGCATAATTTATTTCCATCGGTTCGAATTATTAATGGGGATTTCCTACATTCTGATCATAGACCGGTGGTGGCTACTTTGGAAAATGTGGTTCGAGTTCAGAAGAATGATAAAAAGAGGTGCTTCAGGTTTGAAACTCATTGGCTGAAAGATGATGAATGTCATGACATTGTTAATCAGACGTGGTTGGAGCCTGATGTTCCTCTGGATAGTCAAGACAGTATTATGGATATTTTTGGGAGATGTGTCGAGAGGTTGGGGGAGTGGAATAAGGATAAGTTTGGTTCGATTCCGAGGAGGGTGAGGGAAACTCAGAAACAGTTGGATGATCTCCTTAGTGTAGCCGCTCCGTTGGTTCGAATGGATGAGGTAAAAAGGCTTGAGACTACTCTTAATGATCTTTTGTCTCGGGAGGAGTGTTATTGGAAACTGCGGTCGAGGGCGGATTGGTTGGCTATGGGGGATAGGAATACTAAATATTTTCACAATAAGGCGACGGGTAGAAAGAAAAAGAATGCTATTGTGGAAATGATGACTGAGGATGGCCGAAAGTTAACTCTTGAGGGGGATATTGTCAGTGAGATTGAACGGTATTTTGGTACAATTTTCTCTTCGGCTTCTCCTTCTGTGCAACAAGTGGAGAATGGGAGCACTAGTATTGAAGCCAGAGTAACTTCAGAGGAATGCGACATGCTTCTAGCTCCTTTCACGAATGATGATGTGCTGGCTGTGGTTCGGGCTATAGGTGCTACAAAGGCCCCGGGGCCAGATGGGTTTCATGCTATATTCTTCCACAAATTCTGGAATATTATTGGTCCGAGGGTCTCAGCTGTTTGTCTTGCTATTTTGAATGGACACCAATCAGTTAGGAAGTTTAACAAATCGAATGTGGTGTTGATTCCGAAAGTCACAAAACCTTCTTTCGTTAAGGAGTATCGGCCTATTAGCCTCTGTGATGTCATGTATAAGATTGTTGCGAAGGTTGTGTCTTTGAGGCTGAAGGGTACGTTATCACCGTTAATCTCATCATTTCAAAGTGTGTTTGTTCCGGGTAGAGCTATTCATGATAATGTTATGGTGGGGTTTGAGCTACTACATTCTCTCTTTAAGAAGAATAATGGAGTCAGGGGTTTATGGCGTTGAAGTTGGACATGAGTAAGGCGTATGATAGAGTGGAGTGGTGCTTCTTACGCGCTATTATGATGAAGTTTGGGTTTCCTGGCCGTTGGGTGGAGCTTGTTATGGATTGTGTTACTACGCCGGAATATTGTTTTTTAGTGAATGGTAAGCCTAAGGGGTGTGTGGTGCCTTCTAGGGGGTTGCGGCAAGGGTGCCCACTTTCGCCTTATCTATTTCTTTTTTGTGCTGAAGCGTTGTCATCCATGATTCGGCAAGCTGAGGTTAGTGGTGAGTTGATGGGTTTTCGATGCTCCCGGTATGGGCCTCGTGTGTCTCATCTTTTCTTTGCGGATGATAGTTTAATTTTTGGGAGAGCCAATGGAAGAGAGGCGGAGTCTATCCGTCGGATTCTTCAGTGTTATGAGCATGCTTCTGGTCAACAAGTCAACTTTGATAAATCTGCTATCACATTCAGTCCAAATGTGTTACCTGCAGATCGCACGAGTGTATTGGATGTATTAGGCTTGGGTTCAGTGGCCACTCATGATAAATATTTGGGTTTGCCAACAGTTATTGGGAGGAATAAGAAGCGCACGTTTGCAAGCATTTGTGATAAGGTTCAGAAACGGGTTCGAGGGTGGAAACGGAGCTTCTTCTCTGCGGGGGGTCGAGAGATTCTAATTAAGGCTGTTCTACAGGCGGTTCCTAACTATTTGATGAGTATATTCCAGCTTACCGTGGCAACATGTGATCAACTTCGGTCAATTATTTTACAGTTTTGGTGGGGTACGAAGAATGATAAGCGGAAGATTGCTTGGGTGAAATGGGAGAATGTGTGCCAGCCTAAGTCGAAGGGGGGATTAGGCTTCAAGGATCTTAGGCTTTTTTAATCAAGCTATGATTGCTAAACAAGTTTGGCGTTTACTTCAATCTCCGAGTTCTTTGGCTGGCCGTGTGTTAAAGTATAAATACTTTCCCACCACCTCAATTTTGGACGCAAAGGATCGGCCAGGTTCGTCTCATTTGTGGTCCAGTTTGGTGTGGGGATTGGAATTATTGCAGTTCGGGATGAGGAAAGTTGTGGGGGACGGGCAAAGTGTTGATGCGTTTCGGGATCCTTGGCTTCCCCGGCCTAGGACGTTTCGCCCTATCTCGCCTGCTCCTAATGCCAGTGTGATGGTTAGTGAGTTGATGGGCGTGGACGGTTCTTGGGATGTTCGTTCTTTGTCTCAATATTTCCTGTAAATTGATCTTGATGTCATTCTTGGTATACCGTTGCGGAGTGGGCCTTCTGCGGATCGCTGGTGCTGGCATTATACTTCAAATGGTTGCTACACGGTGAAAAGTGGCTATGCAGTTGCTCTTGATATGGTCAGTGGATTGAATGGTAACTCGTCTATGGATCTAGCTCATTGGTGGAATGGGATGTGGAATTTGCGGGTGCCACAGAAGATCAAAATTTTTGTATGGCGTATGTATTTCCGGGCTCTCCCTACTAATTCACAGCTTATCAAACGTAAGATCCCTCTTCAGCCACTGTGTCACAGATGTGGTGATGAGACGGAGACTCCTGAGCATGCACTAATTTTCTGCTCTTCCTTACGTCCGTTGTGGTCGAAGCTTCAGCTTTGGAAGGTACTAGACCGTGGCAGAGCCGCCTCTTTGGCGGAGCTGCTTGTTTATCTCTTTGAGGTTCTTGACACGAATCAGTTTGCTCTGTTAGCTATGATATGGTGGTGGGTGTGGTATGATCGAAACTCGGTTCTGTTTGGGAAAAAACAATCTCGATTAGACGTGATTGATGTGTTGGCTAAGGAAGCTTTGATGGAGTTTCATGGTATTGGGGCTAGTTGTGGTGGTCGGGTGTTGGGCGCGGTGGTCCCTGGGGAGGTTGGGTTGGGTGTGGGGGGTGGTGGTGTTGGTCAGGGGCGGTTGGGGAGGGGAGGGGCAAGGACGGGTGGGGGGCGGTGGTGTTCACCTGGGGTGGGTGAATTTGTGTTGAATGTGGACGCGGCGGTCACTCCGGGTCGGGGCTTTGCGGGTTTTGGGGGTGTGATCCGTGGTGGTGATGGGGTGGTTTGGGCGTCTTGGGCGGTGGGCGCTGTGGGGGATTACCAAGTGGCGGTGGCCGAGCTCCTTGCTATCCGGGTGGGTCTGTCCTGGGCTAATAGACTGGGATTTTCTGTGGTGCGTGTGGAGTCGGATTCTTCTGTGGTTTGTTCTTGGGTTAATTCTCCAGATTCTATTCTTATGTTTAAACCAGTTGTTGAGGAGATTATTTCTCTGTTAGCTGCTGTTGGTGGTGGTTCTTGCTGTGCCATTTCGCGTGATGCGAATGGTGTGGCCCACGCACTAGCTAAGTCTGTTACTAGTTCTGTAGGGGTTAATGTTTGGACTGATGCTTGTCCTAGATTTCTTAGTCCCCGTAATACCGATTTGATTTGAATTGAATAACAGCCTTTCTTTCAAAAAAAAAAAAAAACTCTATATTTTATTTTCGGCATTGTATTGTTTAGAAGTTTTTAAAAAATTATAAATAGTATACATACAAAATTATGAAAAGAAATGAAGAAGATTAAGAATTAGATGCCAAGGAAATAAAAGGTATATAAAAATAACGATTTGGGGAGGTGTATTATAAATTTTTACGTAATTTAAAAGTGTTGCTCTACTCTTATATTTAGGTAGAAAAGTGTAGTATCTTTCTTAATTAAATAAAATTAATTTTGAATGCAAATTAGAAAATTGTGGGACATGTGGAGGCCCCACATATCAAATAGCAGTCCCAATCGTGGGAAGAGACCCAAAACCCAAGGACCAAGAAAAAATAGCTCTCCTTCACGTGTCTCTCCCGTGTCATTCAGGTGATCTTGCATTTTTCTGTCCCTTTAACCCTACTCTTCCTCTACTTCAGTTCAACTAACAGACAATAAGTTGACAACGACCCAAGCTTTTAGAAAGAAAAAAATTTACATTTATTCTATACTAACAACAGTAAATAAGTCATTATTATTATTATTATTATTATTAGCTGCTAGATATAGAGAATGTGTTCTTTCCTTTCAATTTCACAACCTAAGATTGGATAAGTAGGGGACCAATCAATGCCATCCATCCCTATGTTGACAGTCCAACACTACAACACTCGTGAGGTAATAGGTATGGACTAAACAATCAAAGAAAGGGTCTTTTTACTCTAACTAAGCTACTACGTATGCACTAAATATACCACTGTTTAATATGAGGTCGAGATGAACAAACAAGTCCTATAATGGAATGAAGCAATCTTATCCATCTGCCTGCCTGCCTGCCTGACCTGCAATTGTAACTCTCCTCGTTCCAGACAAATAAGTGCATATCAACACCATAAAGAACAATAAGATTCCAATTTTACTTTGTGGGCCATGTCCAGCAAACGATCAAGTTTTTTACATTCACTATAATCACAAACAAACAAGAGATGAAGAGAGTTTCGTTGTCCCATCTTCTTCGTTACCACTTATCTGTACAGATAGACGATATTTATGCCCACCTACTAAAGGATCCCCTCTTGCAAACACAAAGCTACAATCTGTTTCAACTGAAGCATCTTTTCCCGCCCAAACTGCATTTAATTGGAATTATAACATGTTATGAGATTGCAAATATCTAATTACTTGACTTCTTCACAGAGCAAGGTGTACTAAATTTAAAGGGAAAAAAAAAACTTGCCTCGTGGGTGGCCGTGATTTTCCTTTCAGCATCATTTAATAGGGTCTGGATTGCCTCTTCTACTTGCAACATAAGCTTTCGATGTGATATTTCTGTAAATAGAAAAACAGTACCAGAATTCAGTATAAAATTAGTTTACAATACGGTATTACAAGCAATGAAATGCAGACTATACTATAGTGTTCCAGTGACAGACTTAAATGAAAGTCAAAAACGTCATGGATGGGATGGCTTCAAAATTCTTTATAGGAAAAGGAAAGGCGAACATTTCCTCTGTGCTTAGATGGGAAAGATTTTATCTTAATCAGTAAAAGCTCACATTAACGTAGGTGAGTAGACATACTAAATTATAATTTGTCATCTTGGAGAGTACTATTTCCTAGAGGAAATTTAGGTACCCCTTACTGCATAAAGCACAAAGAAGTGATATCATGTCTACTTGCATATGAGCTTTTAGCAAATGTACCATTACCATTCTTATACGCCACCTCAAAATAGTACAACCCTATAAAAAATGGATGCTAAAGTATTCAACAAGACTAAATTTTGTACATCCATCTCAAACTATCATACATACACTACATAATTGATACCATGCTAGCTGCACTTCTAACCAGAAATTCATTGAATCATCCGCTCGAGCTTATAGACACAAATTTGGCTATGAGTAAATATGCAAGCATAAAGAAATGAAAGTTGACATACTTCGCTTCTCCATGGTTTCTTTCAACTGTAGATGATCTGTTTCCAGCCCATCAAATGAGCTTTTGCAGTCCTGCAGATGTTGATTGATCTGTTCCTTGAACCTTTCATAAATCAATTGCAATTTTTCTTGTTGCTCTGCAAAATAGAAGTTAAGAACCTTGTTATGTGTTTCAACAAGGGGGAAAATCTCATCTATTAAGTCACACAAAACTGATTCTCTAATTGCACTGACAAGTGACAACGAAATTTAAATAATTAATACAGCATATACAAGGGATTCTGAGATCACTTTTGTAAGGGGGCACCTTAAAACCGTGGTCCTCTACCAACTAAAGTGAAGGTATCTCAACTTTTTTCTTTCTTTTTTAAGGGGAAAAGAAATCTCCAGTTAATTTCCAAATTCACCTCACTAGCTCAAAAGGCATAAAGTTTTATTTTATTCATTTAATTTCTTTTAAGGGTGAAAAATAAAAAGCACAAAATTTTAACATTCTACTTTTATAGTGTATGAATCCGGCCTATAATACGAAATCTTTTTAGGTGTGGTGGGACGTGGGAAACAGTAAGAATGAACTATGATGCTACATGGATGGGTCATTTACATATTCAAATATTCTCTGAAGCCGACATGAATCCCCCAACTATACATGTTAATTTCTAAGTAACTTTTAATTAGTTGAAAAGGTCTGTAGGGAACATCACCACACCACTATACCAAGTGACATTTACCACTTTTCTTAAAATTGCAGTCAACCCTGCAGAACTTTGTCCTTCGCCTATATATCAGAAACATTATTTTCAACCCAAGAGAGAGCTTCTAAAACTGATACTGGATCATTAAATAGTGCGGCAACCAAATCAAAACCATACTTGCTAGAAGATGATGAAAGACTAGATCAAGTTAGTTTACCTTCAAATTTTGTATCCATCCGTTTTCTTTTTAACGTACTAACGCTTTTCAGCTTCCCCCTGAAAAATCATTAAGAGCATACTTAAGAAATCATCGTCTTTCGCTATGAAGATGCACTTGAAAGTACTTACATATCTGTTTGAATCTGAGACTCCACATTGTGCAAACGCAAATGGATATCTTCTACAACAGACATCAGAATTTCGGATGATTTCTTGCTAGTTACTGATTTGATTTTGCTTTTAAGTTTTTGTAACTCCAATGCAAACGATTCAAGAGCCCTGAAATATTGTAAAAAGAAACAACAAAAGCAAATATATATTTTTAATATATGTATATGTATAAATCTTATTAGATATCTCTTATCAAGTTGGCAGAAAGAAAATAAAACCTAGCTAGTCCGTCCTCTTGGTCGTGCTGTCGTTCCGGTGTCCAACTAGTTTCTCCCCTCCCTGTCAATTTGTGCCAACATGGGATGAATTGTTGCCATTTGTATGTGGTAACAGGTAACCAGCAAAAAATAAAAATGGGGAAACCGAATATACAAATACATAAAAATTGACCTTTAATAGAGGGTGATCTAGTAATGACATCATCTAATTGAACATTAGTTTCAACGCTACGAAGCTTTTCAGCTGAACGAAACAAGAACTTCATTCTTTTAGCAGTACTTTTTTCTGGAAGCAATGAGTTTCTTTCTCTGCAACCTGCACAAGATAATTACTAATGTATTAAGTACTCATTGGGCAGTTATACAAGGCTTGAGCTCAAATTGAACTGAACTCCGTTCAACTCTTTCATAAGTGAACCTGATCACACACAAACTTCAGAGTCGATCTTTGAAGACCCTTGAGTCTCAAGCTTCACATGTAAACAACAATGACGAGATGCAGATACTATAACAGAGGTTTACAAGATGAAAAGGCATTGCAAAAGACTGCAGTGTTTGGGATAACTCCTATGATAAACCCAACTTTTTTATGTTTTAACAAAACATCAAAGTTCTCATACGTTCTCTTCTTCGCATGTTAGCACCAGGGAGGTGAATTAAAGAACATGACAAGCTAATTTATTTTGATAAAATGTATAAGATTCAAAGTACACAAATACATATTTAATTGTAGCGTTCATTGTGATACAATTAAAACAAGCATCTGCAAGAAACATACGGTCAAATTTATCATTAATCGGTGAACCTTCTTCAGAGCTCGGCGGGCGTGTATCATCAGATGATTCAGAGAGAGGAGTTTCTACATACTTCTCTTTCGCTTTAGTTGATGCTCTTCTGGTGGGAAAACCCTTAAGCTTCTCTGCACTAACCTGAAGTTCAATAAGGAAATACAGAAAGCCAGAAAACGAAGCCTCAAACTAAAAACAGGAACCCTTAAGCATCATATCTTAGTAGGAACATTACATTAATCAAGGATACTGAAGGTTCTATCTGTGCATCGTCAGAACAGTTAAATAGTTTATTTTGCAAAACCCTGAAGCTACGAACTTCTCCCATTTTCTCTGAATTGGGCATTGAGCTGAGGGAAGAACTTGATAGAGGTGTATTAATTCCAAATGTTGGACTTCGAAACCCATCTTTTAGGTTGTTTACAACATTCCTTACAGCTGGGCTACCACTGTTTTCTTGGCGCTTCATGGAGGGCGTACCAATGTCTTTGTTTACAACATTCCTTACAGCTGGGCTACCACTGTTTTCTTGGCGCTTCATGGAGGGCGTACCAATTTCTTTGTGTTGATCTCTGTTATCTGGATTCTCGAAATTCCCATACTGATTGTCTCTGTTATCTCTTAGAGGAAAATTGTTTGAGATATTCTTCTTCACTCGAAGATAGTCTTCTTCTTTCTCAGGTTCAAAACCATTGTAATCTCTGAATTTACCAAGTGAAGATGTTTTTAAAGCAGGTGGTGATGTTTCACTCCTATGTGATACTTCTTGAATCTTATCTGCTATATTCTTTTCGTGAAATAAAGTACGTGGCTCAACTCTGAAACTCTTCTGATCACTTTTCTTTTGTGCAAACATGGAGGAACTACCTCCAGCATTACTTAATCTTCTGGGAATTTTATCTTCACAATAGGAAATGTTCTTTTCTTGTTGTTTCAGTTTGCAACCAGAAAGCTGACCACTCTTTTTAGTTCTAGTTTGCGCCTTGGCTGGAGCCCTCTTCCTTGTGGAAGAACGAGTCACAGGTCTCTTGACCCTATAATCAGAGTCAGAATCAGTTTCTATTGTATCCGAATTCTGTCTAGGCTTGGATAGTGCATCACCTATCTTATCATATGCATGTTCTTTGCTTTCACGACTCTTTCTCGGCTTGGATACGGTATCACATATCTTATCAGATGTCTGTGCTCTATTTTCACGATTCTGTCTAAACTTGGATGTATCACCCGCCTTATCAGATGTCTGTTCTCTGTTTTCACGACTCTGTCCAGGCTTGGACAGTGTACCACCTATCTTATCAAATGTCGGTTCTCTTTTCTCAGGACTCTGTACATGGTTATCAACTGGATCACCCATTTCATCTAATGCTTGCTCTTGATTTATACGATTGACACCTAAATCGGGAGTTGGAGACTTGGGAGACTGCTCATTAGGGGTTGAAACAGCTCCCAGTATCTCCTGGAGCTTCAGTCGTAGATTTTCAGTTTTTCCATTTGCATTCGCTTTGTTCTCGATCACCTCTTTATCTGATTTCGAAACATCTGCCATAGTTGCAAAGGTAAACTCCGGCTCTCTCTCTCTGGATCCGTCCCTCCTTCCCTTCCTTTCATATGTGACCCCATTGAACTTTTTACTGGCTGGTGAATTAGATATTCGTTCTGAGCAAAGAATAGTCGCAGAATTGGTTGTTGCTTTTGGGAAGAAGTTTCTTGTGTTAATCCATGGGGATTTTGGGGGCTCTATTGCTTCAGTCTGTTTAGTTTTCTGGGGAGTTGTAGTTTCCTCGATCTTGCTTTTTCCTTTTGCAGACTTCCTTGCATCAGAAGCATACTTAACCCTTTCAGCATTCGGCTTTGCAATATCTCCATCCTTTGAAGCACTATTCTGTAATGAATCTACCAAAATCCCAATTGATATCTTTCTGGACTGGCTCGATGGATGATTATTACTTCCTAAACTCCAGTAATGGTTCATTTGTTCCTGCAATTTCTTAAACATAGTCAAATTTGATTTGAATTGCAATGAATCCAGCATAGTCAGCAAGCACGTATGAAAGTACTAAAATGAGTAAAGAAGCCCTTGGCGGCGAATCAAATAATACTAATAAACCATTGTTTGCTCCTACTTACATCTCGCAACTGTTGTGAGTCAAACTCAACCCCCATCCTTGCAATTCAGCTGGGGAGGTGAAACCAAGATTCACGATGGGGCTCTAACCTGAAGAGTAGGATCAAAATTCAGTAAAATGAAAAAGGAGCTAGCTAGTTCCGAAACCCGATATTGTCTCTGAAGAACAAAGGGGCTAAAAACAAAAGCATTCTGTGATCTCATTTTCCCTTGAATTAGGATAGTTTTCCGTTCTTACATAAAATATGAAAACCCCTTCCAAAAGAATAGAACACGAAGCATAAATATGCAGACATATACTCAAAAATATTTATCAGCTGCAACCCACATTTACTTAATTCTAACGAATATCACGAAAAGAATAGTGGTAATTTTTACGATACCAATCGGTTGTTCATAGAAATATCTCACAACATTCATGATTTTCTTAATTAGAACTTCATCAACAATGATCAAAATTAGATATCATAAATCGAATTCAGATGAAACCCTGATCATGACTATGATTTTATACAAACATAGAATGGTAAATTGAAATTTACTTCTCTAGCTGGAAACGAAACCGATACACAGAGAATAGAGAATCAGTGTTACAAACGAGATCCGAGAGTGATGTTGTACAAAACCAAATAAAGGAAAGTAGATTACAGTAGCTGAAAATCAATGAAAAGCCAAAACAAAAGAAAAGTGATGAGAAATACTGAGTGGTAAAGAACAATGGCTTACAGGCGGTGATCATGGATGAGCTCGTCGTTGCAGTTCTTGAGAGAGAGAGAGAGAGAGAGAGAGAGAGAGAGAGAGAGAGAGAGTTTGTGTGGGTTTGAAATGGAGGTTGAGCTGAGAATAGCAAATGATTAAAAGGCGGGAAATAAGAAGCTGCAATAAATTTGTGTTGCTACTTACTACCTTTCTTCACGCAATCGTAAAATACCCTTGTTGCCCCTGCGCACTTTTTTTTATTTCTTTTTTTATTATTATTTTGTGTTGTTGGTGGAAAAATGTTATTTGGTTAAGTGATAATTTTTAAAGGTTTTTTCAGTTTTAACTAAAAAAAATAATAATATTACAAAAAGAAAAATTAACCGGCTAAATAAATAAATATTCAGACTAAATAAAAAAAAAATTACATAAGTATCTACTACACACACTTTCAACTTACGATCCACACCTCCTGAGATTGAAACTTTCGTGTGATGCAACTTTCGATCAACCAACCCAAAAATCCAATACAACCGAAATGAAATCCAACCAAAAAGAGAACCACCATTAATTTCGGCAACTTCACATGAGAATACGACTTGAATCAATCAAAACAGGAGTTGTTTTGAATTCATGAAAAAAAGTGCAAAAAAACTACTACGAAACTAAAATTCAACTAGAAATTCAGTTTAATTCGTATAAAATTAATGTCCTGACTTCAATTTTTAGATCCATGAAATGAAAATCTCAAAAAGGTGAAATGGAGTTCTCAAACAATTTGCCTCAAGTATAATCCAAAAAAGAAATACATAGATACTATAGTCAAATGTTTATCCTAGTGTATTTTCGTTGTTTTCCAAATTTTTAATGGTGAATTTATTCATATTAAATCACGAAGAGACATGTAGATAGAGTTACGTACGTGGAAACACTGTTTTAATTTTTAATGTTTCATAACAATTGTATTATAATTGTAACATTTTGCTAACAGTTATTTCTCCACATATTACTATTAAGGTACAAGTAATTATCGATCAGTGACACACAAAAATACTCACAAATAGTTTCTAACAAATACACATTCACATTTAACATTTGCTATCCCATTTTTTGCACTATGATGTGGCAATATGTACTAGTGACATGTGTCGGTTAATCTTTACACTTTGCTGGAGAAATGTTCCGAACAAACTTCAAGCAACACATCTACACGCCCAAACTCTGCTTGACCCACCAGGGCAAAGGGCGAATGATCCGAGCAAAGAGTGAAGTTACCTCTCTGAGTCGTGTATCAAGACTTAACTACTTCAGAGCTGATATCGTGAAGCTCAAGCACAAAAGCAATCCCTACAATCATGGGATCGTGCCAAAGAGATACGCAAGCTATCTCAATCCCCCATTTCATGTATTCTAAATAGGTAATATATGTTCTTACCAATTATAGATATTATAAGCAAAAAGGAAACATTTTCTCATGCATTTAGCCCTATAAATAGTTATCTAACTTCACTGTAAAAGGGGTCGAAAGAATTGCTTTAGATAGAGATTTGTTACGAAAATTATGAACAATACGCAAGTGCACGTAATCAAGTAGTAAACTCACGCAGGTGAGCTCGAACCACAGGGAATTGAACTGAATACCACTAAATTAGACTTATGATTCTATTTGGTAGATAAATAATTTTAATAGATTTTGAAATAAAGAAAAACAAGAAAATTAAATAAAGAAATAAAGGTGTTTAATCAAGGATGATAAATTAGGGAAAAGAATCTTGTTGATTTAATTACCCAATTGCTAATGCTAATTACTATTTTCTTTCTCAATGTGAATGACAGATTATAAAAATTAACCTAACTCTTTTCAGATCTTTTAGGTCCTAAATCACATGTTATCTAATCATCTCTGAGATAGATTAACATATAATCAGCATTAAGTAGGGGTTAGGGGTGTTCATTGGATCACATCCAATATTTTTAGGCCTATCCAGATCTGATCCAATCATATATTGGATGTTAGATTTTACCATCCGATCTGATCCAATTAATTTTGTCATCCAATCGATCCAACATGGATGTTGGATTGGATCGGTTCTATCCATTGGATGTATTTCATATTTATTTATTTATTTAATTTCAATTTATCTAATATTTTAGACCTAGTATTTTTTGGATCGGATCGGATCCATCCAATATTTTAGATCCTGTATGTATTGGATTGGACTGGATCCATCCAATCCAAGAAAAAAAAAAGTAAAACTTTAATGTTAATTTTCATATATACATATAGATTTGACGTATAACAATATAAAATCTAATTACTCATCCAAACTAAATGAAAATACTAATTAGTTCGATTGGATGTTGGATGTATTGGATTTTTAGACACCTCATCCACCATCCGATCTGATCCAATTGGATATTTAAAATTAACATCCAATCCGATCCGATCACAATTGGATATCCAATGTTTGGCAGTCGGTTGTAATTGGATCGGTCGGTTCTCATTGGATTGGATCGATTTATGCACACCCCTACTTAAGCAATAATCTAAATGTCACAAAGGCTATGCAAATACTTTCGTTTCATAGCAAAACCTAGTTTATCCAATTTTAGCATTCCCAATTCTCACTTTTCAGATTTTTAATTGGGATCATAAAGCATGTACAAGGTGATCAATCTTAAACATGTAATTAAACACAAATATGAATAAATTCACAATTAAGAAAAGAGGAATAGAAATTATCATTAACCAAAAGTAATTTCAATCAACATTCATTATCTCCCTAAATAGGAGTTTAGTTCATAGAATCCATAATAACATCCATAATCAAAACTAAAACAGAAATTAACATAGAAATTAAGAGTTTAAGAAAGAACTAGTTGGTGATTGCATTCCGGATCGCCACCATTGCTTCCTCTTCCTCCTTCTTTCACTTTTGGGTCCAATATCTGCCTCCCTTCCTTCTAAAACACGAGCCCCTTAAATGGAAATTAGGGTTGCTACCTCTGAAAAAGACAAAAACTGGCCAAAATCCTGTGTTTTGCCCCTGGTCGCGACTACATAAAGCCTAGTCACGACCATAGACAAAATACGAAAATAAACTTGTTGTCTAGCCTCCTAGTCGTGTTAGGCTAAAATTAGTCTAAGTTTCGGGTCATATTTTCGGTTAGTTTTCACTCTTTGTTTCTAGTTTTAGGGCTATATTATGCTTGATTCTTTGGTTTCAGGTCCTCGGGCATTTAAAGAAAGTATGTACAAGAATTGAGAAAAAATGGTGAAAGAATCGAGAAGAAAAACCAAGATTGGTGTCGCTGCCTGTTCCAGTCGCGACGGGGAATTTGCCAGTCGCGACGGGAACTGGCAGAAAGTTTTCAAGAAGTCGAAGTTGAACTCCCGTCGCGACGGGGGCTTTGCCAGTCGCGACGGGGACCCCAATGACGGGATTTTTGGACAGTTTCGTAATTTCACGAATTTTAAAGATGAGAATTGGTTTAAATAGAGAGAGCTCGTGAAAATTAGGGATTATTCAGATTTGGAGCCCTAGAAACAAAGGAGGAGGCTAGAAAAGCGGCTTGCGGCGACCTGGATCAATTGCTTCAACTAGTTCTTTCTCTTCTCTTTAATTTTTCTATGTTCTTTTCTATTTCAATGTTAATTATGGATTTGATTATGGATGTTGTGAACTAAACTCCTATTTAGGGAGAATGATGAATGTTGTTTAAGTTTTTCCTAGTTAATGAATAATTGTCATTCCTCCATCTTGATTGTGAACACTATTCATATTTGTGTTTAATTTCCATGTGCAAGATTGATCACCTTTTACATGTTTTATGATCTCAATTCGAAATCTGAAAAGTGAGAATTGAGAATGCTAAAATTGGATAGTCTAGGTTTTGATGTGAAACGAGAGTATTTACATAGCCTTTGTGACCAATAGATTATTGCTTAATGCTGATTTCATGTTAGTTTAATTAAGAGATTAATTAAAGAGCATGTGATTTAGAACCTAAAAGATCTGAAAAGAGTTAGGTTAATTTATAATCTGTCATTCACTTCAAGAGAAGGATAGCAATTAGACATTAACATTGGTAACTTATCAACAGGATTCGTCTCCCTATTTTCTTATCTTGATTAATCTTCCTTTGTTATTTTTAATTTTCTGAGTTGTTTTATTTAATTCATAAAAAGTATTCTTTTACCAAATAGAATCATAAGTATAATTTAGTAGTAATTAGTCCAATTCCCTGTGGTTCGACCTCACCTGTGTGAGTTTACTACTTGATTGCGTATACTTGCGTAGTGATCATAATTTTCGTAACAAGTCGCGACCATGAAAAAGGGTCGCGACTACTGAAGCAAAATTTGACAGCTTCAGCATCTTTCAATAAAATATGCATAACTTTCACATAAAAACTCCAAATGAGTTGATTCAAGATGTGTTGGAAAGAAGAAAAAGAAATCTAAAACTTTTATGTTTCGACTTTTTCCAAAACCTGATCAGAACATAGTCAAATTTAAGCTTGAAGTTTCAACTTTATTTTCTTGCAGAATTTTCTGTATTCTATAGATTGTTGTTTTCCGAAATTTGATCAATTTATACATTCCAAGTGTGAAACCTGAAACTAAAGAAAACAAGTGTAATTCTATTCCAAATATAATAATAAAAAAGGAAAACAACTATAAAAAGTGACCTAAAAAGTAGGCTAAAAATAGCCTAACAAGATCTATGAGAAAATACTTAGAGATTTCATTGTGAGAGCTTTGAGAGAGAAAACACTGTGTTCTTTGTTCTCAAGTCAATACAATCTAAGGAGAGTAGGCTATTACCGAACTAAAGTGTAAAGCCCGCTTAGTTTAATTTGGAAATTAGCAGTTAATTATGATTAATTATGAAATTATTTATAGCCATTTAAATAATTTATTATACTGTTATTTATTGAATTCAGTGATGCATTTTATGTCATTCAGTAGTTTTCATATTTTGCATTTCCGGTGCCCGGTATTTTGGAACCAGGCGTTTGGCTCAGTAGAAATCACAACTTAGTATGTTAGTTGTTTGGGACGGGTTATTAGACATTGGGAATGTCGGGAATGGCCGGGAATTTAGAATTTCCCAAAAATACCCCTTTAGTGTGATTTATGTGGTTTTAGTGTGGAGGGGCAAAATGGTCCTTTTGCCCCATTAGTATTTTGTCTTTTAGTGATTTTTATTAAATGAAAAATAAATGTTATTTATGTTTTATTTGGCTGAAAAGAATCCTTTTTACTTAATTTTACTCTTCATAGCCTCATTTCAACACTTAGAAAAAAATAAAGAAAATTTTCAAGGAAACACTCTCTTTTTCTTCTCTCTTTTTCGGCTGGGTGCATGGAATTCTAGGGCTGGTTTTCATCAATTTTCAAAGCTAGATTCAACCTATAATTGTGAAATCTTGATTGTGGTATGTGATTTCTAACTTTCTCCCTTTATTTTCTTGAATAAAATGGTGAAAATGATGAGTAAATGCATGATGAGTTTGAGTTGTTGCTGCTGTAGTTTAGGTTATTTTTCTATATTTTTCTATGCTTGAATTGAAGGAATTTAAGTAGGTTTCATGCATGCTAGTTGCTTGGTTTAAGTTTGTGAAATTTTGTATAAAACTATGATTTTTGAAGAAATATGTGAATCTGTAATTTGTTTACTGTAGTGGGTAGATTTCATTTTCAGAGGGTTATTTATGCTTGATTAAGTGGTTCTAAGCTAGTTTGATTGCTTGTTGTTTAGATTTGCTCAAGTTTGAGTTTAGAACTCAAAGCTTGAGCTTCAATGGTGTTTTTCATTTCTGTGCATTCTGGGTAGATTTGATGCCTTAGAAATGTTCTAGGGGAGGTATAGAACAGGTCTGGAAGGTTTCATGTGATTTGGGGTTGAATTGTGCAAGTTATGAATTTTTATGTTTGCTACCTGCGAGGAACCGGAATTCCGGTTGTGCATCCGGAATTCCGGATGAGGGTTCTGAATTTTCCCAGAACCGGAATTCCGGTTGGGCAACCGGTCTACCGGTTGGGGAAAATTCAGGGACCCTAGTTTTCCTCGTTTTTATGTTTTAGGGGGTATTGCCATGCTTTTTATCGATAGGGAAACTTTTAGATTTTTATGGTTTAGGAGCCTGTAATCCGCCGCTCAGCTAAAGTTCCAGTCAGGTTGATCGGCACACCTGAATTCGGAATCCAGGTAAGATTAGTATAACAGTATGCATATGTAGATTACATGTTTAGCGTGCATGTAGGAAGCCTGTTAGATTACATTAGTTATGTATGTTGGCTTCGAACCATCCAACCCTGTCACGTCGGTACAGGCTGGAGTATGACCAGCAGCCGGAGTATGACCGGTTCGACCGATCAGGCTGACACTTGGTTGGTGGTTCCGTACTATTGACGTATCCCGTCGGTACAGGCTGGAGTATGACCAGCAGCCGGAGTATGACCGGTTCGACCGATCAGGTGGGTATAGTAACACGTCGGTACAGGCTGGAGTATGACCAGCAGCCGGAGTATGACCGGTTCGACCGATCAGGCTGTTACGTGTCAATAGTACCGTCCCTATGAACGTTCAGAAGTCAGTACCATGTTGGACATGGCAGTAGTGGCTCAGTACCGTGTTGGACACGGCGATGGCGGGACTCAGTATCGTGTTGGACACGGCAGTTAGGGTTGTGATCAGGGGTATGGGCGTCTGATCATGACCGGCATTTATGTATGAGTATTATTATGCTTTTCTTACTGAGTCTGTCGACTCACAGTTCTACGTTTATGTGTAGGTAAAGGCAAGGCTAAAGCTGATGGACCGTGAGCGAGCTTATGAAGGTTGTACATGTCGGGGCGGTTAGGCCTGGAGAGTACGATCATCGGGACAGCGAGGCTGATTTTGTAACTAGTCGCTAGGCGACATTATTTTGTATAAACAGTTAAATCTTTTTGTAAATGATTTTGTAATCGGGATCCCGAGTCTTTTGTAATATTATTTTATAAGTTTAATTAAAAAGCAAAAATTTTAATTAATCACGTTTTCCATAAACCTCGTTGATTAGCAACGAGCTGCACAGCATGTTTAAAAATCACGTAATACGCCTATGTTAGTTAGGGTGTTACATAAAGGGGTCGAATTTCTTTAAAATCTTGTGTTCTTTATTGTTTACTGATTTTTGCTCTGTCTTAATTACATTTATAATCGCTTATTAATTGACTCACTGTCGTTAGCTAAAAGCGAGATCAACAATATTTTTAGTTGTAATTAAGTTGCACGTTAGTTGAATAATAGTTTTGCTACTACAATATCATAGTATTATAAAAACAGGGCTCAAAATTGTCAATACGCAACATGAACATATAAAATACGATTGTTGTAATATTTGTTTGTATTAAATATGTAGAATTATTAGTTATTTTGTGGTTTTATGTTAGTTGGCTCGCAACAAATATAATTGTTGCATTACAGCTCCATCATAGTTGCCTTGAAGTTGACTTCTTCTTTCTATTATGGTCCTCAAAGTTGAAATTTTTTTCAGGCGAAGACACCTTCGACTTCTTCTTCACTAGACGACAACCACCTTTAGCCACAGGAGAGCAAAATTGGAGTCATCATCGTTAATGACTGCGCATTTTTCTTTAGCCTTGTTAACAACTGATTTATGACCCTTTTTTGAAGCTTTTTTTGACAATGGAGATGGAGAAAGCAGAAGATGATATATATATATAAAAAAAAATAGATAAAGGAGGCAGTTGGAAGAAGAATGGTGAAGGTTATGGCTGGAAGGTGATTTTCGTTGGTTTTGAATGTGGGTTTCAAAAGGGTAATGGCTGGAAGTTGATTTGGGCTGACATGAATGGATATGTGTAAGTGGCATTTTGGTAAATAAAAACTCACTAATGTTTAAAATGAGAAATAAAATGGTGAATTACCTTATTGTAGTCTTCCACAGTTTCCCCATCTTCATTAATGAACGAGACAATCATGTTCTCATGTCTCCTTTTCTAGATCCAAGCATGAAAATAAGCCTTATTATCATCACCTTTGGACAGCCAAGTTATCTTACTTCTCTGAACCAGAAAACTCTGATACATGGCAGCCTGTTGTTGAAACATAGCACCAGCATTTCTCTCCTGTAACTGCGCAAAATCATCTGTTGGAGCAACTTGTGCATTGGTTAAGGCACACTAGTAATCAGCTTTAGCTTGGTGATAACTCTGTTCCACATCTCCAATTTCCTCCTTGTTAAAACTTTTGAGGACATGTTTAAGCCTCAAAAGCTTCCTAAGCACACGATGAAGCCCAGAACCAGCCATAGGCTTATTCCAATTGGAAGTCACCACCTCATGAAACTTACTATGAGAAGTCTAGAGATTAAGGAACCGGAATAGCTTGATCCCTAAAATCCCTTGTTGCTGGGTTTTAACCACACAATAACACTGATCAGAGTACGTTTCCCATTGAAAAACAGCCAAAGAGCTGGGCATAAAATCTATCCAATCCTCATTAATGAAAGTATGATCAATCTTCGAATAAACTCTGTCCTTCCCATTAGGGTTGTTCATTGGATCACATCCAATGGATTTGGACCCATCCAATCCAATCTAATTATTTATTGGATATTGGATTTTTCCATCCGATCCAATCCAATTGAATTGAGTCATCCGATCCGATCCGATCTAATGGATGTATTGGATTGGATCGGCTCCATTGTTAGGCTATTTTTAGCCTAAGTTTTGGATCACATTTTATAGTTATTTTTCTTCTTTATTATTATATTTGGAATAGAATTACGCTTGTTTTCTTTGGTTTCAGGTTTCTACACTTGGAATGTAGAAATTGGACAAATTTCGGAAAACAGTGATCTACAAAATAAAGAAAATTTTGAAAGAGAATAAAGCTGAAACTTAAAGCCTAAAATAGACTATATTATGGTCATATTTTGGAAAAAGTCAAAACATAAAAGTTTTAGATCTCTTTTTTATGTTTCCAACGCATCTTGAATCATCTCATTTGGAGTTTGGATGAGAAAGTTATGCTCATTTTACTAAAACAGATCGAAGCAGAAAATTCCATCTCGCCGCAGCGAGATTTTCTGGCCGCGGCTAGAAAGTCTGGGCAGAAACGTGGTTTTTTGATGCACTTTTGGCTGCGGCGAGCGTCCGTACGGTCAGGGGTATTTTTGTCTGACGAACCCTAAAAATTAGATATAAATAGAAAACTGCGATTGGAAGTCAAGAGAAGCGATTGGGAACCCTAAAACACAGCAGAGAGCGGCAGGAAGAGCAGAGTGAATCAAAGTGAAGATCCAGAATTCATCCACCAACAGTTTCTTTCTTTATTCCTCTTTAATTTCTTTATGTTGAATATTGCTATAGGAATGATTATGGATTTATTTCTGAACTAAATTTCCCATTTAGGGAGGATGATGATTGTTGTTTAATGTTTTGCCTAGTTAATGTTTAATTGCCATTCCGTCATTCTTGTTTGTGAAATTATCTTAATTTGTTCTTAATTTCATGTTTAAGATTGATCACCTTGTGCATGCTTTATGATCTCAATTCGAAATCTGAAAAGTGAGAATTGAGAATGCTAAAATTTGGATAATCGATGTTCTATGTGAAACGAGAGTATTTACATGACTTATGTGACAAGTAGATTATTACCTAATGTTGATTTCATGTTAGTTTAATTAAGGAATTAATTATATAACATGTGATTTAGAACCTAGAAGATCTGAAAAGAGCTAGGTTACTTTATAATCTGTCATTCACTTCAAGAATAAGATAGCAATTAGGCATTAACGATTTGGGTAAACAAAACAACAACAGGATTCTCCTCCCTATTATCTCATCTTGCTCAACTTTTAATTGTGTTATTTAAGTTTTCTGAATTACTTTCATCCTTTTTCAATCATAAATACTTTTGATCTGCCAAATAGAATTATAAGTATAGTTTAGTAGTAATTAATCCAATTTCCTGTGGTTCGACCTCACTTGCGTGAGTATACTACTTGATTGCGTGCACTTGCGTAGTAATTAATAAATTTCAGCAACATCCATCCATTGGATGCTTTAACTGATTTTTTATTAGATTGGATTGAATCCATCCAATGGATCCCATGGATGAATCCAATCCATTTTAACCACTATTTAGTCTAATTTCATTAAAATATATATATATGAAAAAACATAATTTAAAACCTAATAATCTAACATAGATAATAAAATAATATATAAAATATTAAATAAAATAATTAAATATATAAAATTATAAATATTAAATATGATTAGATGGACATTGGATGATATTGGATTGGATTGGATCGGTTATCCATTGGATCGGATGTCTCATCCAACATCCGACCCGATCCAATTGGATTTTTAAAATTTGCATCCGATCCGATCCAATTATGATTGGATATCCGATTCTATTGGATCGGTTGAGATTGGATCGGTCGGTTGGAATTGGATTGGATGACTTTCTGCACACCCCTACTTCCCATCTTGCTTATTTGAGCAAGTGAACTTCGAACCAGAGATTTTAAGAGCTTCTAATTTTGACTGAGCAATCCAAGCCGTAGCATCCACTAACTCACTAGGAGTAACTACTCTACAGCCAGTCGATCATCATAACAAAAAACTACATTGAAATCTCTAATTATCAGCCAAGGAATCCCCTGACAGTTAATTGTAGAGAGCTCCTTCCACAAATCTACTCTCTCATCTATGGTGTTGAGACCATACACAAAAGTAATAAACATTTCAAGTTGAGAACCAACAACTAGACAGTGAACTAGTTACTTATGATCCTTCATCACTTTTACCTGAACAAACGACTTGAGCCAAACAACTAAAATTCTTCTTTCACATTGATCACCCCGATGATAATCCCACCCATGAAGCATCTTTACCATCATCTTATCCACTTTATTGTTCTTCAATTTATTCTCAACAAGAGCACCTAGCCCTACTTTATTAAGCTACATAAGACTAATGATATCACCTTGTTTATCCCTTTTATTAATACCCTGAACATTCCAACTAAGTATGTTGGTGCAATTCATCTCCACCCTCGAAAGATAAGTTACACTTTTCAACATCCTTTCCTTGTTCCTGCAAAATCTTGAAAGTGTTTTGAACCGAAGCATGCTCAATCACTCCAAGAGATCTTTTCACCTTTGAATTGCTTACTTTTTTGGGGTCTTCCACCCTTCAATACATTCTCGATCTGGAGTAGTAATTCTAGAATCTGCACAAATTATCTCTTCCTTAGAATCAGCCTTCTTCATAATTCTAATCGGGTCATTAGCTTCAACAGAAACCAATTTATTATTGGAAATTATTTTACCAGGATCTAGATTTACTAACAAGTATGTTGGATTAACAACCTAATATGAATTCTAAAACAATGAAAATAAACACATATAAAGTTAGAAGACCTTACAGTGGGTGCAGCGGAATAATATGACTCCTTCCGTTCAGATCTCTAGCCCTTGATTCCTTTCTGTAGCAGAGCATCACCAAGATCTGAACCTGGATCTTCTTTTCTCCTTCTTTGATGCAGAATTTCCATAGTCTTACATACTATGATTGAGGTACCACTTGATGTGTGTGGGCACTACTCATCTCACAAGGATTTCGAAATTTTCTCTCTTGAATTCGTGTGATCTGAAGCATGAAGAGAAGAGAACAAGGGCTGCTATATATAGGGAAAAGGGAGAGCACAACTTTCCAAATAAGCAGTTTCCTCTTTTACTGTGTAATTGATTAACTGCCTTATTTAGTGTGATCCACCACTTTCCTATTATTTCTAGGCTTTGATTAGCAATTACATGGCAATTAAAATTGAAAATAATAATTGGGAAACACACAAAGAGGTGGCCGGCCATAGGGTGAAATGCGCCTCACTTGGATTTTACAGTTTCCTCAATTTTATTTCTATTTCTCTAAAAATGCCATTTTTCCAATTCTAATCATTTAAATGCCAAAACTAATTATTTAATAACTAAAATAGATTATTAAATAATATTGTCATTTAAAATAATTATTAATTAGACATAAAAAGTCTCTTAATTAATAATTAAACCTAAAAACCCTTTTATTTACGATTTCATCCTTACTAAGTGAGAATTCATAAAGTAGACATAGTCTAACTTTTAGAATTATAATTGATTAATTAAAATCAATTAACTGAGTCTTACAAGCAGTATGGTCTCAACTAGTATGGGAACCATGGGTCTATATAACCGAGCTTCCAATAAGTTGAACCGAATTTACCAAGTAAATTCCCTAACTTATTAATTCCTCATTGAATCCACACTTAGAACTTGGAATTGCACTCTCAGTCATATAGAACGCTCTATATGTTCCATGATATAGACACGTCATTAGTTATCCATTGTTATAACCCTAATGTGATCAATGGCCCTCTATATAGATGATTTACACTGAAAAGGCACTACTGTTACCGCTACACCTTCAATGTATTTTATCCTTAAAACACTTAACCCTGTATAAATGATATTTCAGCTAAGTGAAATGAGATCTCTACCATTTATCTTCGTTTGGTTAAGCTCGAAGGAAATCATCCTTTACTTTCTATTTGCCAAATAGAAGCTATAGATTCCATATTTATGTTAGCGCTCCCACTCAATTGCACTACCGTGTTCCCAAAATGTACGTATCACCCTGACCCAAAAGTAGGCTTAACTAACAAATCAAAGAACACGGATAACACTCTTGAGATTGAACCTAACCATAACAGGATTAAGATCATTTGATCTAGGATCAATAGGTGATATTGAATTAAATAGATATTACGGTAAGTTTCAATATATCTAATCAAAGTTCAATATCGGTCCCTTCCGATGTATACTCCATACATCCGATACTGGTAAACTTTGCCAATGTCCTGGAAAGGACATAACACTTTTCCAAGGTGTAAGAATACCTATCGCTGATTATACCATGTCAGTCTAAATCCAGTGTTCTGACAAATCAGGGAATAAACTTTTGAACATATAATTAAGATTATATTCCACTGTGCTGACAACACTATAATCTTTAACAAACTCATATGTTCTGGACTTAAAAAAAATTCATACATTATATACATATAATCATGAAATAAATCATGTGAACCATGCAACATAAAATGTTAATTTTGATCTTTATTAATAAATAAATCTGATTATATGAAATGAGTTTTATTTAGGGCATAAAACCCAACAAATTTATCCCCCCTAAATTTTCCACACTAGTAGGCTGATCTTTGTCTTTCAATTTCTTCTCATGTTACTGGTTTTTCTTGGCCCAAACCTTCGGACCAGTATTCCTACATTTCGCCATGTTATGGCCATATCCTTTACAGTTATTACACTCAATAGAGAGCCATTCGTACTCAACAAATTGCTCTTGAATTTGACCTTTTTCATTTTCAAAATGTAGAATAAATGGGGGGTCATCAGTTATATCCATTTCAACCAGCACCCCAACAAATTTAATCATAGATTTCTTCCTTATTACTTTATCAACCATAATCGATTTCCAAATCGTGTAAACTAGAGCACTCAAACAGTTTATGTCCCAATATTGCAATCCTAAGTTAGGTAATCTAATCCAGAGGGGAACAGATCAAACTAACCTTAGAGTATCGAGATCCTGTGTCCAAGGTTTGACTATCATCGACTTCTTGTCAAATTGCACAACCCCTAATTCGAGCACCACGTTTCTAGTGGCCTCATCTTTGAATTTAACAATTATAAGTCCCTGGTTCATTCTGACCATTCGTTCAATGCCCAGGTATCCCCAAATCTGCTTCACAAATCCTTCAAACACAACAAATGGAGGATTGGCCCCCATTACCATACCCACAACCGCGCGCTGAGTTCCACTCTAAAGCCTGTTTAGCAACCTTTGTTAGATCTAGTTTTGCAACTTTGAACCCAGCTTGAACAACTGGTTCATCATAATGAAGTTTTGTTGCAACATTCAATTCTGCCCTTCCCTAAGCTTGGCCCAGTGTTGCTGAGCAGAAAATTGGAAATCGACTTCCTCTGCACCGTTCGCCAATTCATCCCTGCCTGAATCTTCACCTTCCGCAGTTGTTGAAGACTCATTCAACTCCAGATTCTTCTCGACGATGAGTGAGTTCAAATCGCCCAGATCCTTGAATAACTCCTCTCCACCCATCTTTGGTACCTGCTCATCTTCCTAACGTTCCTGAATCGTTGGAATTTCCTCAATCCGAGCCCTTGTAACTTTCGAGTGACCTTCTTCTTCATGGAGAGAGAACGGTTCCTATTTTTAACTAAATTTTTTTAAATATTAAATTATACTTACATTTTCATACAAATAAAATTTCCTTTTTCTTGAAGATATTTCCTTTTTTAAACATAAAAACTCAAAGATAATTTTGTCCAAAAAGAAAATAATCACAGAATCTACCCTTCCCAATAGGAAATAGAGAAATTAGAAAAGAAAGGATAAGAATTATTACATCAAATCAAATATTGTTTATTTTGGGTCCTGAGGAACATTTACAAACAAACAAACAATGTCAATGGCCAGTTCCTCCACCTCCAGTTCAGTCACCCTCACCTACCTTCCGAATTGCCATTTACGCCGCTCTTTCCTTCCCAATTCCAATTCCAAATCCAAACCCACTCGCATTAGATGCGAATCCACCATTTCTCCCGCCAGGCTCTCTACGCAATCCAACCTAGACGGTGCCCTCGCCGACGCCGTAGTCGTCGGGGGTGGCATCAGCGGCCTCTGTATCGCCCAGGCTCTCGCCACCAAGCACCCCAACGCTGCTCCTAACCTCATCCTCACTGAGGCCACCGATCGTGTTGGAGGTAACATCACCACCATCGAAAGGGACGGGTATCTCTGGGAGGAGGGCCCCAACAGTTTCCAGCCCTCGGATCCTATGCTCACTATGGCTGTAATTTAATCATTTCTTCTTCTATCACTACTCATTGTTATATTGCTTCTTTCATGGATTGGATTGAATTCATTTGTTTCTTTCGCAGGTAGATAGTGGGTTGAAGGAGGAGCTGGTTCTGGGGGATCCTACCGCACCTCGATTTGTATTGTGGAATGGGAAGCTGAGGCCGGTGCCCTCGAGCCCAAAGGATCTTCCTTTCTTTGACTTGATGAGCATTCCGGGAAAGCTCAGGGCTGGGTTTGGAGCCCTTGGCATTCGTCCTCCTCCTCCAGTGTGTTCTCTTTGTCTTTGTCTTTTTTTTTTTTAAACTAGTTCTTATGCTATTTCTTGAATTGAATTGGGGTGAATTTCTCATTTCTGAAATCTTGACAAAGGTGACAGGGACATGAGGAATCTGTTGAAGAGTTTGTACGCCGTAATCTGGGCGATGAAGTTTTTGAACGCTTGATAGAGCCCTTTTGTTCAGGTAATATTACCTTTACTTGTACCCCTTATCACACTGTAATCTGTATTTAGTTTACTACTTGTTACGTTCTATTTCAAAGTAATTTAACATTAACAATTCCTTTAACAACACTAGTATGGACTATGAACTATGAAGTATCAGTCTGATGATTTTCTGAAACTAGTGCCACTTTGTTTAACTTCAAAGTTCAAACCATGAGTTGTCAAATTCACTGTGAGATTTCGTAATCAATCATTTCTGTCACGTTTAGGTGTTTATGCTGGTGATCCTTCCAAATTAAGCATGAAGGCAGCATTTGGCAAAGTTTGGAAGCTCGAGCAAATTGGAGGTAGTATCATAGGTGGAACTTTTAAAGCAATCCAAGAAAGAAATCAAGCTCCTAAGACACCCCGAGACCCGTAAATGTTTAGTTTGCATTTACATTGAAGCAAAATCTTCTTTCTTATTTAGATTACAGATATTTATTGCCAGTGATCTAATTTTACTTGTTTTGTAGGCGTCTACCTAAACCCAAGGGCCAAACAGTTGGATCTTTCAGGAAGGGACTTGCAATGTTGCCAAATGCAATTTCTTCAAGGTCTGCTCTTTTTTTTTGTCCTTAGCAAGTATTAATATTGATTTAGACTATCAACTTTGTCATTTGCTGTTTCACTGCTGTTTAGTTATTCTTTATTTTATTCCTGTTGAGCTTCTATTCTTTTGTGGCCCCATAACTTTCAACAATGTGTGATTTATTTGGCAGGTTGGGTAGCAAAGTGAAATTATCTTGGAAGCTTTCTAGTATCAGTAAGTTGGATAATGGAGGCTACTCTTTGACATATGAAACACCAGAAGGATTGGTTACTTTGCAGACCAAAAGTGTTATCTTTACTGTTCCTTCCCATGTCGCAAGCAGTTTGTTGCGCCCTCTATCTGTAATGTTTAGTCCTGGATTTCTTTATCATTATGGTTTTCATTTGTCTTTTGCTATTCTTTTTTATTTTTCCACTTTGCTCTTTTGCCTTCAATTGTCTATTGTCCTCAATTCGAGTAGTTCCTGCTCTAGAATTCAGAAGAAAGAGAGTGGCTGTAGTTTCAATGTTATTGTCATGGTACTCACTGCTCAGTCGTTTTTCCCTAGCCTCTTATTATTTTTATTATTTTCAGGATGTTGCTGCAGATTCACTGGCAAAGTTTTATTATCCTCCAGTTGCAGCTGTATCGATTTCATATCCAAAGGATGCTATTCGACCTGAATGCTTAATAGATGGTGAACTCAAGGGATTCGGTCAATTGATTCCCCGCAGCCAAGGGGTTGAAACTTTAGGTAGATGTCCCATTGCTTTAGAAAATGTAGTTGTGGACTGGTGGGAACTTATAGCTAACACATGAACTTTTGGTTTTTGCAGGAACTATTTACAGCTCATCTCTCTTTCCTAATAGGGCACCAAGTGGAAGGATACTGCTTCTAAACTACATTGGAGGTGCCACTAATACTGGAATTTTATCCAAGGTGAGGACAGTTTGAGTAAGCTCTTAGACTATTTCGCAAGATGCAGGGGAAGGAGGGTAGGCCGAGTGAGATATATTTTATAAAAGAAGAAAAAGGAAGGAAAAAGAAAGAAAGGAACTTAGTGACAGTTTTTTTTTTTAATATATATTTATACATAATGTCAACGAATACAGCCAAAAATAACAAAATAAAATAAAAAGGTTGCAGCAATTTTTTCTCTGGGTAAGGTTACAGCAATTAACCTGACAATTTGATTTAGCTTTGAAGATTACTGTGATTAGTTGATATACAGCTGTAATTATTCCATCGCGGAGGGTGCAGAGGTATTTTTTTAAAGACAGTTTCAGTTAGTTGCCTTGTACATATTTTTATAATGTGCTTCTATGCTTTGACAGACGGAGGGTGAACTCGTGGAAGCAGTTGATAGGGATTTGAGGAAGATCCTAATCAGACCGAATGCCCCGAATCCACTTACTCTTGGAGTGAGAGTGTGGCCACAAGCCATTCCACAATTCTTAGTTGGTCATTTGGATATTCTTGACTCTGCCAAAGGTGCTCTAAGGAATGATGGGTTGCAGGGGCTGTTTCTTGCAGGCAACTACGTATCTGGGGTAGCCTTGGGTCGGTGCGTTGAGGGTGCATATGATGTTGCTGCTGAGGTCGCAAGTTTCCTCTCACAGTACTCGTACAAGTAGTTTTAGTTCCCATATGTGTCCATTGTCAGTCATTTTTTTTTAAAGATCATTCTTATTTGTGATTAGTGGGGTTGTGATGTTAATGTGAATTATGGCCGTAATCCCAATTTTGAGAATACTAATTAATACGAGGATTTAGCATGACAAGAAAGATACGAGACAGTAGACTAGATTCAGTGGCTGTCTTTTGTACGATAATGAAAGGAATAAAGAATGTGAATGTAGACTGGCCAGTTATGGTTATGAGCTTATGATGATAAAGTAGTTTGTTTTACTCAGCCTTGTTGTGGTTGTGAGTTGTCAGTATGGGGTGAGTGAGAGACAGTGAGTAGGGGGGCGCCGAAAGAGGATTCAACTTTGTTTCCAGTTTTTGTAAGCTTTAATTGAATTGAACACAATAACAGCAAAGCAAATCAAAACAAAGAGAGAGTTGTAAAGAGGCGGCTGAAGTTGAGAGTGATGTATTTGTAAAGACTCAAGAGTTGTGCGGGAGTTATGAAGATGTCCAGTTCAGTTGTCGAGAGTGGAGACAGAAGGAGTAAGAGGCATCGATGGAAGTGCCCACTGCTAGGAAGGCTCTTTGTTTGGGTTTTTCGATACAATATATTTATTGAATAGGGTGAATATATAGGATGATTGGAAAAGAAACTTCCAATCCAACAGCCGTATCTAATTTCGTCACAAAGCTATGGAGACATGCTTTTTCATTTATGCTAACAATTGCTTCGGGGTTTGCTCTCCTAAAAGCATTCTCTCTCGGTTGTTGACCAACCCAAACCCAATTCCTCGCTTTCTATTACCAATTACTACTACAATTTTCCTAGTTGAAAACAAAGTTGAAGGAATAACAAGTATTCAAAGAAAAAGCAGGGAGAAAATTGAAATGAAATGGGTAGGAAGGGAAAGAAGGAAACAATAAATTTGGAAGGTTTTGGAGGAATAGAGATAGGGATGGGTAAGGGAATTGAATGGAAAACAACATGTGATGATGGTAGGGATGGTAGGGAACATCATCTACTTTTTCTTTTTTTCCACCTTTTGTAAATTCTGCTCTCTTGCTCTATACTCGCCGTTTCTTTAGGTCTAAGCGAACAAGATCTTGAAGATGTTCCCTTCTTTTTTTCTTTCAAACAAAATAAAATGATGATAACAACAACATGATGATGGCCATCAAAATAATATCGTATACACGTGTGGGGGAGCAAGTCGTCCAATAGATTGGCAATTAAGATATTCTGAATACACTTTTTGTTTTTGGTGTCTCTTTTTTCTTTTTCTTGTGTTTCATTCCAATTCCAATATTATTAATTGCATTGCATTTGCATGTCTTCTTATTTTACATCATCTCTTATTCTTCCTTTTACTAATAAATTTTGCTTTGTTTCTAATCTCTCTTCTCTTTTTAGTCATTCATTCATTGTAGGCCACAACAAAATCCGACACCTATATAAAAGTTAGAGACCAACAATTCTATACTTATTGAAAACAACAAAATATATGATACGGAAACTATGTTTTAATTAATTACTATTTCAAATCACTCATAAAATGTGTTGTATGTGTCAAATTCAAAGTTTCTTTCACTTCTTCTTCACAAATGTATATTATAATTCACAAGAATTTGGTGTTGGATTTATTATTATAATTATTATAATAGGATGATGCATGCGTAACACGAGATAATTATTAATATGCATTGAACATTGATTTGACCTTAAAATAAAAATTTTGATGTTGGGTATTTCCACTACTTCCTATGTAAAGAAATAAAATTAAAAATTAAAAACCACATTAATGTTGAGTATTCCAAGCACCAATGCTTTTGTTTTGGTAATTTGTACCTAAAACAAAACAAGCAGTGGTGTGTGTGGCGTTCGTCCACATTCATTTCCTCGACCACCACTCACTCACTCATCACATCACAATCTCTTACGACCCTTTTTAACCAATTTTACCACATACACTAATAAATACCATTCTAATTAATTATGTCTTTTTTTTTTTTGTATGGTTCTAATTATAGTCTTAACACACAATACATATATGAAATGTAGCTGTACTAAATAGTGTAAGTACAATTCAAACAAAGTTACTTCTTTTCTGCTTTTCTGGCTGGCGGTTGCAAAACACAATCTCTAAGACGAAGAGAAAAATCATTACCACTATAGCCTCTACTAGGGTAGCTAGGCTAGGGTACCATCGTTGGAGAGGAACTAAATAGCTTATTAGGTGGTATAGTATATAGCTTAGACTTTAGAATGAAAACAACGACTAAAGTAAATGAAAAAGAGAAATAAATTGTATTTTTATTTTTTTTTTCTTTAATCAACAACATAGAATAGACAAATTAAAAGGACTTCGTCGTCTAAACACGTGTCTTTGTCGGCTACTTCAATCGACAGCATTTCAAAAGGACCAGTTATGTGAACAAACCTGCCTCCTCAACCCCAAACACTCTCACCTTTTTTTTTGTCTTTTTTGTCTCATTCCATCTTCATCTCTACCCATCCCCTCCCTTAATTCCCTTATGTCATTCCTTTGTATTTATATATAGATTTCACTTCAAACTCCATATCCCATTCATCTCGACTTAATTGGCGGCTTTCTTCTTCTTATTTTATTTGTTTATTTATTTATTTTTTTTTTTTAAGAAAAACCAAATGGGGAGATCTTCAGCTACTTCCTCTTCCTCTTCATCTTCCAACATTGCTGAAACCACCAACTATCAACCTCCTTTTTTCCCTTATGACTATCAATATCAGTATCAGTATCACCAACCTCAGTTTACTCACACAAGAGATCTCAGCACGGACCTTAAGCTTGGTCTTAGTCTTTCTCCATCTCAAACTACTCCAAGGTTGTTCTTTCTTTATGTATATATTATATATGTGTGTATATATTCTTGTATATATACATATATCTAATACACATATATGTGTGTGTGTGTGTGTGTGCATTTTATAGGGATGATCAATCATCAGAATGGCCTTCCACCAGCGTAAATGGTCATCAACAACCAGAACTAGAAGCTCATCCGGTAATGGAAGAAGAAGAAGAAGATGAAGAAGGAAGCGATGAGTACTGCGTTAATGGAAATAATAATGGGAATGGAAGCTTGTATGTTAAGGTTTACATGGAAGGACACCCCATTGGCCGAAAGCTCAATGTGCTGGCTCACCATGATTACCATGACTTGATTTCCACTCTTGATCATATGTTCAACACCAACATTCTCTGTAAGACTTTAATTTTTGTTTTGTCATATATATTCAGATCATGTATAATTAATGTGATTACTAACAATGCTATAAATATACATATGATCATGACGATGATCAGGGGGTGCCGAGGTGGATCATGAAGAGAATAATTACGAGGATTTTCATGTGCTGACTTATGAAGATGAGGAAGGAGATTGGCTCATGGTTGGTGATGTTCCTTGGGAGTAAGTAAATACATGTTATACATCAATTGCATTGTTTCCATATAAATATATTATATATTAGTTGAACAATTTGCTAAGCTTGGAAAGGGATTGGGTGCAGGATGTTCTTGACTGCAGTTAAAAGATTGAAGATCACAAGGGCATGCCCCTGCTGACACTGACAACTACGATATATATATGTCATAACACTAAGATGATGATCTCAATTTTAAATGTTTTTTGTGCTGTAGTAGTACTGGTGGACTTCTCAACTGCTTATCATAAATTGAGACTACAAGACAAATTTAATCATCATGTGATGTGTAATTAAATCCATATGCAGAGTAAACAACCGCAGTTATAGGCCGACATAGCTAGCTAGCTAGAGCTTAATTTCTCTACTGTAATTAAAGACCAACTTTTTCCAATCATCATTTTTTGTTTTGTTTTGTTTTTGTTTCTAATTTTTTTTGTTTTAGTTCCCTTTTAATATTGGTGCCATGTTGTTAATGAATTGGGTTGATAATCTAGTAAAGTCCACATACATTAGCAAACACAATGGAAACCATGTCGACCCCTTTTCATTTCAACTTGATAAAACAAAAAGGAACAAAACTTATTTGTTGTTAACATACTAAGTAATTAAGCAAAAGGCTTTTGATGTTCACAATCTAGATTAGGCCCGGTATCAACTTTCAAAATCTCAGCATATCTTTTAAAATAACCAATCCTATCATTAACCCGCCCATCGTTCACAATCCCACACTCCAGTCCTCCATTAATAATATTAGTCACCAGCCCAAACCCAGCCGTACGATTAGCCGCTACGTCATCATGTGATGCCACGTATTTCCCGACCATAACATCGTGACAAGAGGGCTTGGGGCTCTGTGGGGTAGTCCAGAACCAAAGGGCAGTCTTAAAAGCAATGAGGGAGTTATTAGCAACAACTTCCGGGTTCTTCAAACCATCGAAGCCCAAGGCCTTACCAGCCGGGCCATAGTTGTAGTTCCAAGAGAGTTGAATGGGCCCACGACCCTTGTAACTCTTGCCAGGGGAGCAGGGCCATTGGGTGTTGTCTGGGTCACAGTAGTCGCTGCCTGGGCTGACCTCTTCCTTGAAACACAAACCCCACGAGTATGGGCCGTCAGGGGCTGTTGCCCACCCACCGGTTGTCTCGTGCGAGATTTGGGCAAGAAAGGCTGCGATTTCGCGCTTGCGGGTGGGTAATGGTCCGGTTGAGCCGAAAGAAGGGAAAGTCTTGGCGGCTTTAAGGAAAGTGTCGTAGGTGTAGAAGTTTTTAGCTGGACATGCAGTGTCGTCCTTGTGAAGGAATATGCTGTCGAAGACTTGGTTTGAGATCAAAGAGGATATGCAGTTAGAACGTGGCGCAACTCTTCTTGGTGTTGATGGTCGAGTTGCGTCGACACCAACACCATTGGCTGTTGCTGCTATTACTATAACAAGGAGAAGAGAATTAAGGAAGGAATTGTTGAAGGCCATTGTTGTCGAGTTTGTGAATAATAGTGGGTGGTTTATGTTACTATATATATAAATAAATAAATATATAATATACCCGTGGACCGTGGTGGTGTTGACCACTAAACTTAGAAAAGTTTAGTAATGTTATAATTAAAAAAAAAAAGTCAGAGGTTTTCGAAAAAAAAAAAGTCAGAGGTCAAAATTGCTGACTTGGCTTGGTCTTAAGCACAAAGAGGGAAGCACACCACCTATGAACTAGCTTTTTCTCATGGTTATGGATTATGTATCTCCTTCTACTCCGCGATTTGTTTGTCTTCTCTTTGATTTGTCTTATTATTTATATTAGATATGTGTATATATCAACCAAAGAAAAGAATTGCATATATATCATGCCCAAGCAGAAAAAATGAAACGTGTTACATGCGTGTTTTCTTTTCCAATTATTTCAACTTCAGGTATATGTATACCATCGAAAATAATTGAGGTCTCGTTGGACCTTTTTGTACCATATATTTGTTCAGAAAAAAAATACATTCGAACGAAATAACAATTACAAATTATTCATGCATACATATATTCTTTAGCATTTGCTCCGTTAAGATTCAAATTATTGTATGAAATTAAACATGTGTAGTGGTGATATATAATAGTACAATAGATTTTGATGAGGCGTGTTGTTTAGTAATAACTAATGGATTATGAAGTGGAGCAGCATTGCATTTGCATATTTAACAAATAGACCATTCAAGGAATATGTAATGACCACTCATTCTCACCCTAAGTGCATCCTTACTATAAAAACCACTGCCTGCCTCATTATCAAACACATTGTCCATTACTTTGAATTGACTTTGTTTTTCTTCCATTAACAACTAGAGGTGTGAAAAAAACAAAACGAAAAATACCTAGGTGTGGAATCATTAATTTAGCGATACAGGCACCGAGATTTGGACCCATCAAAACTGAGGTGTAAGTGTAGCCCATATAAATAAGGGATTTTTTTAAGAATATACTAAATTAAGTAACTTTTTACAAAAATTACGTTTTTTTTAAAATGAAAACAAAATGACGTGTGTGTTTTAAAAAATTGGGCCGAAAAAACCGGGATTACAAGCCTAATATACAAATCGTTAAAAATAGAAAATTACCATAAAAACGTCAACTACATATACGGAAACTTAACATAACAAAAATAACGTCATTTTTGAAAATAATTGCCAAAATAAGGTGGGCCATGAAAATTTCTCTTAACTCATTAGATGGACCCAAAATATAGCCCATTGGGCCTATTTGGCTTGGAAATGAATAATGGGCTGCTGTGATATATAACTGAGAAAATTACAATTGTATACCTACTCTTTATTTTATATGTTTTAATTTTTACCTTTATTTTTATATTTTTTGAGATATGCCTACTTTTATAGATGATGTTCCTATTATACTCCTTAAGTTAATAAAAATTATGTGCTAGACTTAAGTGAAGGATAAGAGTATATTGGGTAACTCACTCACAAAAGTGGGTACATTTTAATGAAATATAATATAAATGTATTTTGATTAATAGATACAAAAAAGAGGTATTCGTCAACTTATCCCTATATAACCCAGAGATTATTCTGACATCTCTTCAAACGGCCTCTAATTTTATTTATTTAATCATTAGAATCACTTATAAATTTATGAAGCAGATATTCATGAACTATTAAAATAAACGAGCAAAATATGAGATAAAACTTGTATTAAAATTTAGACAATAAAACTATAACATCCTCAAACAACATACTAGAAGAACTAAAAATTTAGCTTGTAAATTGTAACACTGAAAAACTACCTAGAAAGATCTCAAAACAATAACTAAAAAATAAATTATATTAAAATGTCTATTTACAAAGAAAAGAAAGACAAATATATTAATAAAAACTAAATTTTTAAGCTTTACCACTTGATTTAATTAAGTAAAACATAATCTAATAAAAAAACTTAAAAATAACCAGCCAAAGGTATTATCCTTAGCTATTAGCAATAAGCCTATTAACTGATAGAATTAGAATATAACACAAAGTAAATTTTTAAATAAAATGTTAATTTTTATTTTACAATTTGAAAAACTTTAATTCTTAAAAATAAAATATTTAATCATTATACCCTAAATAATTATGACAAACCATAAAAATAGGTCCTCCATATACTCCATATACTGTTTCTGCCCTTTTGGCATCACCACAGCACAAGTACAAAAGCAATTTTCCACCTGAAATGGACAAATGTGTCCATAAAGCACGAGACCTACATTTAGGCAGGTTTTATGTTCTGCTATAAAAGATGATGGAAGCCAGCCATCCCCAAGACAAGGATATTAAATTTTAATGGTATGTGAAAAACCGTATTTTTGCAAATGTCAACTGTATATAAGAAAATATAAAAACTGTAAGCGTTTGCAGCAGCAGAAAGTAATTCTGCTACAGCAAAACAGAACAGGCAGAATATAAAATATTTTGCAGAAAAATAAATAACTTGACACAAGAGATTTATACGTGGTATCAGTGTTCTCACGAACACTCCTAGTCCACGGGGCCACGCCCAGAGAATGAAATCAATTAATAAAGTATCAAAATTACAAAGACAATTGACTTAAACAAGTTTAGACTCCCTCTAAAGTATTGCCGCAATCCTTTGTAATCCACTTTATGAATCTGACTTCTTGAAACACCTTCAAGCCCGAACTCCCTTCTTCTTTGAAGTGTGAGTGCTTACTTCCTCCCGAAGTAAGGCTTCAACAGTCTTCTCCCGAAGACCAAGTGCTTACTTCCTCCCGAAGTAAGGCTTTATCAAGTCTTCTCCTGAAGACCAATCTCTTGTTCAGTCAAGTAGCTCTTCACAACCTCTAGGACAGAGTAAGAACAGAAATAAACAACTAGAACCTAGATGAACAACTAGGCTCTCACAAAACAAAGAAACACTCTCTTCTCTCAAAAGATAAATGCAAAAAATGAATAATGGAAGAGGTAATTCGAATGGTTGCTCTCTAGGCTCTATTTATAGAACATAGAAACCAAAGAGGCAACCACAAGTTCGAATCTACAGCTGAACAAAAACTTTCCAAAAGAAACACGATCTGCTACATCAGATTCGGATGCTGACGCAGCAGATCTGACCAGAAACGGGAAACTTGCTAAAATTGGGTCCGATCCTCTATCAATACTTGATTCCTGCCAAAAACAGATTATATATTCTGATTGTATCAAGATACAATCGAAATCAATAAGAAAAAGACAATAAACAAATTTTCCCTAAAAAAAATAACTTTTCAAAAGAGAATTCCTTCTCTTTTCAGAAGTTTTCAACAAAGGAAAGTTCAGCTGAAAGTACAACTTTCCAAACAAGGAAAAGAGCAACTACAATCCGAATTTATAAGGTAAGAAATCGAATATGAATGCTCCACAATCTTACCATAAATGGAAAAATTATTTTGTCAACTAACTTGCCAAAAAAAGACTTTACAGTATGGATTCTCAGCCTAAGAGAAATAGTCCCTTGTATCGTTGTGTGAATACTTTCTTTATATCTTAACGAGTCAAAACATGCATGTAACATTTCCATGCTGTATTACATATATGTTGTTGCTTTTTAAGATTGATAAATGCGTACTTTACAAACTAGAATGAGTAAATTCATTGTTTTGTTCCTCAAACCTTCTACGGTCATAAAGTGAAGAACAAAATAAAAATGCTATTCTCATGATTGAAGCATTTTAGATGTACAAATAGTGTTCATGATATGCAGGAAATCGATGTACAAATAGCATTAATGATTGAAGAAGAAAGACTGTTTTTTACATTACAATTGAAAGACAAACCACCAAAATCTTTCTATAGCTTAAAAAAATCAAGAAAGAGAAGCCTAAACTCATTTCTATTTCCAAAATTTTGATATATCACTCAAATTATCTGTCACTGCACACAAAGTTACAAGAAACAATCATATCTCAGTACTATAACTAGCAACAAAAACTCACAACTCCACTCAACTTTATGTCGGCCTACTGTACTTCAGCTAGGCCATGTTTGCTTGTGTTAAGAGATCACAAGAATCAAAATTTCAACTTAAACTGGAAAATGCACAGAAGATGGCATATTCTCTGTCATCAATTTATCAATGGAGAAACTGAGCAACCCTTTTCGACGAATTGGACTCCACAAGTGATTTGATAGACGATAACAATCTAAGTGATGCTCAGGGTAGATTCTCTCCTGGAGCGGCTCACAAATTTTTGGAGATACTAAGTTGGAATATCCTTGAATGTTAGAGCAGTTCCAGGAAGATGTTTCTGAGGTGGTGGTTATACTAAGATGAATGTTGGATAAGCAGATGTTGGCAAAAGTGTCTCCTTGTAAACCTTCAAGGATTCCAGCATATTTTATGTTCACTCCCACTACTTCCTTGATAGTAATCCTTTCTATTAAAGGAAGAGCCTTTGGGTCATAAGATTCTTTTGGGTGCTCTCCGAACTGACTGTTGAACCTTATAGCTGTCTCAACATCAACCAAGTTCAGATTTGATACATATATATCTCTTACATATCCCCCTCTTCCAGGTGATGTCTTTAGTCCAATGCCTGTTCCAGAATTGAAAATTTGGATGTTCTCTGCATGAACTTGTGATACACCTCCAGACATCTCACTTCCAATCCCAATGCCTGAGCCTCTACCGCTTTCTCCAATGAGCCTGTGGATGAAAATGTTTGTACTCGGACGCCCATACGAAATACCATACTCGTCCCATCCACTTTTGATGGCCACCAGGTCATCACCAGTGCTAATATAGCAGTCTTCAATGCAAACATTGTCAGAAGAGTCTGGAAGCATTAAAAAGGATCAGTTAAAGTAACAATTCAGCCGCGAAACTTTGTCAATCATAGCTGGGAAATTTTCAAAATGGTAGAGATAAAAACAAACCTGGATCAATCCCATCTGTGTTAGGCGATTCCCGAGGAGCAAGGATTGTCACATTTTGGATAGTAACTTGGCTGTTCATCCAAGAAAAACTCTTTGAATTCCAGCACACAAGGAAGAGAAGCTCAATTCAGCCTTATTTTGATAGAAAATAGTTACCTGCAGTATACTGGATGTATGGTCCAAAATGGGGAATTTATGAATGTCAAATTTGAGATGACTATGCCTGTTGAGTTCATCAACTCAACCAAATGCGGTCGAGTATAATTCAAGGTCTTGTTTTCAAACCAGTCCCACCAGATGCTTCCTTGACCATCAACAGTCCCATTATCACCTACACACAAGATCAATGGCTTCAAACACACAAAAAATTGAGCATGGAACACAGCGGTTCGACCATCTTACCAACCTGTAATAATAATATCTGTCAAATTGCGACCATAGATGAGGCTTCTATGTCTTCTACCAGGCAACTCCCTACCTCGGCCATAGGAGGGCAGGGGTTCAGTGAGTGGCCAGTCATCAGACCTCTGGAAAAAGAAAAAAAAATCATAAGACTGCTAATGAAATACCACAATGATTAATACCATATAAGACTTGATTAACTCATCCTCTTTTGTTTACTAAGTGAAATAGCAATGTCAGTGGAAATATTAGTCATATGCATTAGGCATAGACTCATAGATTGTAAAAGGAAAAGAGAAAACAAGGTACTTGGCAACCATAATTATTAATTTGAATTGTTTGGATATGTTTATACATTACCTGTGAACCAAGAATTACAGCATCCTTATCTAACCAGACGGTAAGATGGCTGATGAGATCGAAGCTTCCTGTCAACCAGCGTCCGGCAGGGACAAAAAGCTTGGCCCCACCCTTGTCAGCAAATGAATTGAGGTAGAAGATGGCATTTTGAAAGGCTTTTGTGTTGAGAGTGACCCCATCTCCAACAGCCCCAAATTCTGTGATGGTAACACTGTGAGGTCTTATTTCCCCAGACCCAGAGTAATTTCCTCTTTTGCAGTAGCATGACTGTAAACTCTGTGGACTTCCATTGACAGCCCATGTAGCATCATCTCTCAAACCCAACAATGTATTAATAAGAAGAAGAAGCACTTCCACTATCTACACATTTTATTTGATTCAAGAAGAAAGAGTCATCAGATCAAACCACATTTTTTATTTTCCCAAGAAAAATGTCTGAAACAAATATAAAATCAACAAAAGTATTTAAAAAGAAAAACAATTTGGGAGTCAGCCAGATCCTAAAATTTCTGCCAACAAGATGAATCAAGTTTTCATGATCTCTCTCTTTCACTCTCTATAGATCTTTGAGTGTGTCAGTTCAAAGCTCAAAGCTCACAGCTCAGAGAATTAAGAATAGAAATAACAACTTTTGAATGTAAAAAGCAAAAGAAAAAAGTAATATAAGAGAGAGAGAGGACTCACATAAAAAGATCTCTTCATATGAGTGAGATCTGTTATTTCCAGTTGCGCAAAAACACCCCAAGAAGGAAGAAGAGTGTTGGGTTTTCTTTATTATTTGATATTTGATATGAACAAAATATGAGCATCAGCAGCAGTAAGCTCCAAGCTCCAAGCTCCAAACTACACACACCCACATAAAAATAATGGATGATGGTGACCAACCGACCGTTGCTGCCCGCCAAAATATGAGCAGTAGTAGTAGGAGTAGGACCCTATTTCCACCTTTGCTTTTGCTTTGCCTTTGTATGTAATAATTTGTAGTATGTATATTCTATGTATATGTATCAAATCTATCTTCTCATATTTCAATTTCCTTTTCCAGAACTCACACACTCTGCAGCCTTCTTCCTATTCCTATATAGAGAACAAATAGTAGCTTCACCCAGATTAATCATTATATATATACATATATGGGATCTCTCTGTCTCATCATGGCATGTCACATTCAAACATTTCATAAGTTTCTCAAAAAAAAGTTTCTTTTTTTCCTTGTTATATTCCTATGCTGTAAAAAGAAAAATTACAGAGGCTAGGCCAATAATTCTCAGAGACTAAAACCAAAACCAAAAATATCCAATCTTTTTTTCTTTTACTTCTTCTTCTTAGTTTAATAATTATGTTTTTTCTTGTTGTTGCTGTTGTGAGTAATAATAATAAATAATGATAGGATATTAGGATCAAGTGTTAACCAAACATTTTGGAGTGGAGATGGGGCTAAACTAAACTATATATGTTTGTAAAGAGAAAACGGTAAAGCATTAGATTTGGACATTCAAATGGGATGGTGGGGACTCCCCATTCACATGATCCAACTCTACTTCCTCATTTGTCCCTCTCCTCTAGTACTACTTTTTATTAATTTTCCATTATTACTTGTACTACTACCACTACTTTTTTCTATTAGGGTTCCCTATTCCTTAACTTTAAAACTCATCTAATTAACTCTCTAAACAACAACAACAACGTCCCTCTTTGAGCTGTTTATTCCTTCTATCTTTTCACAATTCTGTGTACTAAATATTATTCTACATTAGACTACTTGTTTATTTTAATAAAGAAGTAGTTTTAGTTTTAGCTGTGAAGCATAATATATGCATGGTTTAAAGAGTTGTTTGAATGAAGAAGACAAAATTAGAAGAATGGGAGAGAGAGATGGGAGTGGGGGGACAAGGGACAAGGTCCGAGGTCGATCGGACAAGAGAAGAGAGGTAAGAGAGAAAGTGCGGTCATAATCTTTATGCATAGCATAATTGAAAAACACTAGTTATACCAGTCATCTCTCTACATGTAGTATTATTGATATTCTAAACCTCTCCAAACTCACCAACTACTATACATATAAGGGTATCCAATGTTAATCCCTCACTTTTCACAAAATATATTATTTTATTCAGCATTGTTATTAGATACTAGTGGTGCCTAACACGTGTCGCCTTGCAATTGGTTAGCGATACTCCCTAAAAGCTATTATATTAAACTATAGAGGACCCGATACTAAATTAGACTAATAATGATATTGACACGTAAGAAGATGTTTAACACCACTAATACTTTTTAGTATTTCTTTATTTTATTTATTTATTTTTTTTTTGAATAAAAAGTTTCATTAAAATCAGGCCTCAGCCTGGACAATGTCACACAAGAAAGAAGGAGCATTCAGCTCATTAAACATTCGATTTGACGATAAATAAGAGGCCCTAGCAACACAATGGGCAGCCTTATTTGCAGAACGATTAACAAAAGAGACAAAGACATTATTTAAAGAAGATAAAATAGTACGACAGTCCTCAACTAACAACTCAAATTGAGATGGCATATGAACTGAACTATTAATTAAATTGGAATTACATTCCTTAATTAAGACACTATGTAATATGTTATAAATGAAGCTGCTGCATACAATATATGACAAGCAAGCAAAACAAGCAATCGTTCATTATGAAGTTAAGCACTATTATTATTATTATTATTATTATTATTATTATTATTATTATTATTATTATTATTATTATTATTATTATTATTATTATTATTATTATTATTATTATTATTATTATTATTATATGTTTTAAGGTTAGGTGACATAATAAACACTAATAGTACACACCAAAAAAGATTATGGCATGGGAGACATGAAAGCTACAAAACTAACAACTTAAGAGAGAGGATGATTATTAAGTAGAAGTAGTTGTACTGGTAGAATTTTTTATTTTTTCAGAATATTGTGCTGGTAGATCTAAAACTAAAAAAAGTGTGAGAGCAATCCAAACATCACATACACCATATAAGTATATAATAGGAGAATCACCAAACTTGAACAATATCTTACACTTTTGTTCAAAAACTTATTTCCCCTACCACAAGAACTTAGGTGGCGTTTGGCTGGAGGTAATGAAATGAAATGGAATGGAAAGGAAATAATTTTCATTCCATTCCTTTGTTTGGTTGCATTTTAAAGTATTGGAATGGCATTCCCTTTCCACCATTTTGGTGGAATGACTATTCCATTTCGAAATGGAAGGAAAGACTATTCCAATGTAACATGAAAAAAAAATTTAATGATTTTTTTTTTATCAATTTCTTTTATGCATTTTAAAATTTATTCCATTCCATTCCTATTCCTATTCCCATTCTCATTCCTATGTTTTTATTCATCCCAACCAAACGGCACATGGAAAAGAACAGAATGGAAATAACTTTCTGAATTTATCAAGCCTAAAATGTTTCTAGCAATATTCTCTCTTGATAGAAACTTATTTATTTATTTTATGTTTTTGTAATTTTATTATTTATTTTTATTTTTTTTAATTATTTTAAAATAATGTGGACCACTTAAATTCTACCACATGTACATTTGGGTACGCATCAACAATACACGTTAGCATTTTGTAACGTCCACGCTTCAAGCTTCCATTAGCCATTCCCAGTAGGTCACCTATACTGAAATTACCACAGGTCAAGCACGCTTAACTGTAAAGTTCTTTTGTAATGGGCTACTAGAAAAGAAGATGCATCTTGTCGATATAGCTAGTACCAATCAATTCATTTAAGTCATCTTCAACTGTGTAGTGCTATACCTACACAGTCTCAGAATCATCACACTTAACATTTCCCAAGCAATGTGATATTGCACAGCTCCCAGTCTTTCACCATGCAAGTCACAAGACTCTGACTGTCACACATTTAACAACATAATTTTAACAGAAGTGTAAATTGCATAATAAAAGTGCGGTTCAGAGGGTTTTACCACCAAAAAATCAGTTTGTGGGGTTAAGTATCACTAATCATAGAGCTTAGATAATTTTTCCGTCAATATCCCAAAATAAAAATAAATAATTACAGTAAAGAGGAAGATAAGTTATGTTCTAAAAAATTTGTCA
The DNA here is from genome assembly GCF_029168945.1 of Cannabis sativa. Lineage (NCBI taxonomy): Eukaryota > Viridiplantae > Streptophyta > Magnoliopsida > Rosales > Cannabaceae > Cannabis > Cannabis sativa. The sequence continues at coordinate 622,335 of NW_026870039.1, forward strand.
ATATGCTAAGCTCCATGATAAAGAAACTCAGCTACATAACTAGGGATTTACAGTGGGTACAAAATTAGTGGGGAGTGCTCCTCCAGTCCCTATCCCCTCTTATTCCTCATCGGGGATGGAGCAAAAAATAGCCTAATAAAAAATAAAGTTTATAATAAAATTTTAAATATATAAAAATATTAAAATACATAAAAATTAAAATATTACACATTAATTATTATCCAAAACACAACTTAAAATTCATAAAAATAATACTAATATACTAAAAAATACAAACATAAATTATAAAATGTAAAATATTATTCCAAATATAAAATAAAATATTAAACGGGTCCCTCACTACTACAAAAAGGGCTTTTTGCTTCGGTTTTTAAGTGACATATAAAGTATTTGCTTCGGTTGGTGTAACCGACGCTATAACCGTAGATGCAAATACTGATTTTTTTACATTGATTATGAACCGACGCTAATTAGTTTTTTGCTTCGGTTATGAACCGAAGCAAAAAAAAGGTTATTGCTTCAGTTCATAGTCGAAGCAAAAAATCCGTGCACCGATGCTAATTGTTTTTTGCTTCGGTTATGAAATGAAACAAAATTGTTTTAAAAAAATTAAAAAAAAAACTGAAACCAAACAATCCTGACAAAAAATAAATACAATATCAGATAAACAATATGAACATTTGTTTAAGGGCTTTTTTCATAAATGTACAACAAAAACAAAATAATTACAAAAAATGTGCAAACAAAAATTATTTGAAAAACTTATACATTTTGAAAATTTATTACAGAAAACCATACATTTTAATCATTAAATAATATAAATCATTAATAATTAAACTAATTACCATAAATAGAAAACTGTAATTAATGTTTCTAATATTATTTTGTAATATTTTATCCTTATATTTATTATATTAATCTTTTAAAAATTATTAATAATAAAACATGTTTATTAAAATTGAAAACAAAGAATTCTGTAAAATTAATTAAATAAATAATAAACAGTATTATAAAAATAAACAAATTAAATATTTTTTTTATTAAAGAAAAAATGTTTATTATCTATTTTAGTATGAATTATTATAATTTAATAAGTTTTTTTTCAATAAAATACAATATCAAAATTATAAACATTAATGTATATAAATATAAATCAATGCTTAAAATTATTAAAAATAAACATGACACACATAGTGATATAATAAACATATGTGAATATTATTATTTTGTTTATTAAATTAGTAGGTTTAATAAATAGAAAACAAAATAAACATATATACACAAAGTATTTTATATTATTAGTATGTTTATTATAATTGTAAATATAAAAATAAACATAGCTAATTTATACTATACTAAAATAAATATATTTTCTTTTTATTGTTTCTATATATTCATTATTTTCTAATGAGTAAGTAAACGAATTAAATACAATTCTTACATCAAAAAATAAATAAACAAATATAACTTTATAAACTCCAAATATTATTTAATTAAAAAAAATAAACAGAATACAATAAACAAAAACAAAAGAAAAAGATAAACAATTTTTTTTTTTTATATATATATATTTATATTATTTATTTTATAAAAAATTACTAAAAAATAAACATGACACACATAGAGTAATATAATAAACATATGTGAATATTATTATTTTGTTTATTAAATTAGTATGTTTAACTAATAGAAAATAAAATAAACACATATATACATACAAAATATTTTACATTATTGATATGTTCATTATAATTGTAAACATAAAAATAAACTTATCTAATATTTATACTATACTAAAATAAATATATTTTTTTTCTATTGTTTTTATATGTTGATTATTTTCTAATGAGTCAGTGAACGAATTTATCTATTGAAAAATAATTCTTACATTAAAAAATAAATAAACAAACATAACTTTATAAATTTTAAATATTATTTAATTTGAAAAAATAAAATATAAATTGTAGATAAGTGAAAATTAAGATTTTTAAAAATCAGCTCATAATGATATTGGGCATAGTTAATCAAAAAAATTATGATTATATATGTTTTGAATTTTAAAAATATATCATTTATGTTGTTGACGTGATTTGTATGATAAATACAAATTTTATTGTTTATTATTAGTATTTTATTATGTTTTGTAATTATTAATTTACAATTTTATGTAATTAGTAGGCTTACTCATTAATACTATATAAATTAGTCATAAAAATAGTTATACAAATCTAAATATAGTAAGTTGACTCATTAATATATCTATTATAATTTAATTAAGAATTTGTATGAATTTTTGTAAATATGTTTTCAAATGTGTATATTTTTAAAATTGTGTTTCTTTGCACATTTTTTGTAATTATTTAAGAAAATGTATACATTTATGTAAAATGCCCTTTGTTTAAACACCAAAACATAAAAATCTAGATTTGAAATTTTAAATCCAAATCTCAAATAATAAAAACATATCTCAAATTATACAAACAAATATACATCAAAAGTATGAGTGAGATCTCCCAATACCAGGAAAAAAAAAATACATAAACAAACTTAAATTAAGAATAAATCTAATGAAAACAAATTAATTTAAAAATAAACCTGAGAATTAACTTTAAAACTCAAAGTTTATACCTTTGACTAACCCCAAAAACAAATAAATACTTTTAAGTAAATAATAAATGTAGTTTTCAAAGATAATTAAATGAAAAAGATTAGGAGAGGGCATATTGTCCTGATTAAACAGGTCAATGATCTGTGTTCTTCCATTGTCATGGTTGAAAAATATGAAGAGACTCCAGTGCATTAACAAAACTCTACTTTGCACCTAATTCATAGGTGAACTGAAATTCTGCAATAACAAAAACAACCAAGACATGTGATATTTCACTAAACATATGATATTTCACTTCTATTTCTAAAATATTGCCTTGATTTCTCGAATATATCTTTCAACCCCAATTCTTTAATATGTCTTAGAGTCCTAATTCCTCAAAATTTGCTCACCAAGTCTGCAAAGTAAAAAAATAAAATTGTCATCTTCTCAATAAATAATTATGGTAAGTGGCAAAAATATTAATCTAACTAATAAAAGAAATATAGAAAAAAAAAAAAAACTCAACTAATAGAAAACAAGGACAAGCAAGAGAAATTAAAACCTGCAAAATATCATTGAAACATAGAAAAACCAAATTTGACCAACACTAACACTAAACAGTAAAAGCTATTTTAGTTTTTTGTTGTTAACTTACTGCAATAGTACCACATTGTGAAAAGTTAAACCTTATAAAAACATGTACAATAGAAAAGTAATGTCTTTGCATTTTGATTAAAAATATTAAACTTGTCATTGCCACGTGGGCAAAATTAGGACTTAACGAGGCTTGACAGACGACACCTTAAAAATGTAAACGGAACAATACTTTGGAGGGTTTTCCTACAAAAATATGAGGTTGGATGGTTTTTTGCAAGTAAATTGATAGTTAGGGGGGTTTTGTCGCAAATTACTCATTAATGTAATAGAAACAACCACCTTTGTGATCCCACACCTACAAATGGGTTGGGGAATACGAAGACCCGATGGGGTCCGATGCTTGTGTTGGATTTTCTCATTGGGTCTGATGGCACCCGATGCTGGGTCCAATGGAGCTTGATGGTGTTAAGTAATTTTTCAAAAAAAAAAATTTGTATTGGGTTCGATGATTCTGATGGTGGGTCCGATGGGGTCCGATGCCTATGTGTTGTTCTCTTTTTTTTTTTTTTTTTGGTGTATTGGGTCTGATGGGCCCGATGGTGGGGGCGGTCGGCTGCGCGGACGGTGGGGACGGTTGGGTGTGGGCGGCTTGCGTGGACGGGTGTGGGCGGTCTCCGTCTGTGTCCGGTGTGCGTGCAGTTGATGGTATGCGAGACAGAGAGAGAAAGAGAGAGGAGAGTCAGATTTGAATGAGGGGGTAATGTGAGAATTAAGTAAATGCTATTCTATTTTACTAATATAGGGTATTTTAGATTTAAGGGAAAATTTTTCCCTAAATATAAGGATAAAAAATCAAATTTTCCAAAGATTATGGCATGAAAGGTACAAAGCTAACAAGTGAAGAGAGAAAGAGAGTGGATGATTATTATGTATACGTAGTTGACTTAGGACTGCACTTTTAAACAGTTGGGCCGACTAACCCAATTTGGAAATGGAAAATTTACACAAATTATTTAAAGAGAAGTTTATAAAAATATTGGAATTTGAGTTAACTTTTACAAAAATACTATCACACGGAAATATTTTTAAAAATAATGTGCTTTTATAAAACACCAGTTGTGGAAATTGATCCACAAAACCAACTTATTATCCAACTCATTTAAACCAACTAACTTAACTAACATTCGGTTATGTTAGTTAGTTAGTTGGTGCTATCCTTGTTTGAGTTAGGACTATATATAAGTCTAGTCTTTTCACTTCTAAAAAAAAATAGAGAATATAAGGAAGACAGAGAGAGAATAAGAGAGAGGATTAGAGAGAATTGCTTAGGGTTCTAAGCTGAGAGTTCTGTTCTTGAAGAGGGTCAAGAACAAGGGGTGTACTCGGGTTGATAGAGAGAAAAGCATGTGGATCGTTTTCTGCGAATTGTGTATCGAGTACCATCCGAGCCGTGATTGCTCGGTTATTGTAATTGTACCGTTGCTCTCTTATTCACATATTAATGAAGATTGGTGATGTTTCTCACCGGAGTATGGCCAGGGGATCGATTGATCTCTGGGGACCAGGAACCGGGGATAAAATCGTGTGTTGTTCTTTGTTTGATTTCGGATTTGATTCATTGTGGAGATTAATTGGTTTATGTTCATTTTACTGTCAAAGTTGTGAGTTCATTGCAGATTTTATGATTGAATCCTCAAGGTTATTTCCGCTGAAATTACAACAAAATCAGAGCTTAGGTTCAAGATCCATTTGAGGAATTCAAGAATCAAGATTCAATCAAGACTCATCTGCAACCAGTTATGACAGGATCAGCAAGATTTGAACTTGAGAAGTTCAATGGGACAGGAGACTTTGGCCTATGGAGAGAAAGTTTGAAGGGAATTCTTGTTCATCAAAAAGTTGCCAAGGCTTTGAAACCCAAGGAAGAACTCACTGACAAGTTGCAGAAGGAAGAACTTGAAGATATGGAGGAATTGGCATATTACACTATCATAATGTACTTGTCCAATACAGTGAGAAGAAAGGTTCAGAATATGAAGACAGCTCGAGAACTATGGAGCAAGCTTGAAGAGATTTACATGAAACCCTCTCTAACTAACAAGATTAATTTGTTAGAATCTTTATATGGTTTTAAAATGTCTTCTCATTTGTCTTTGGATGATAACCTTGATGTATTTAACCAAATCATTATAGGGTTGGCTAACTTGAAGCACACTGTTGATGAAGAAAGCCAAGCTGTCATTCTTCTTAGATCTTTGCCACCTGCATACCAAGAATTAAAGGCTGTGATCAAGTATGGAAGAGATACTCTCACCCTTGATGATGTTCTTGGAGCCTTGAAGTCCAAAGAACAAGAAATGTCCAAGGAGAAAGACAATGTCAAAGATGAAGCTTACTTGGCCAGAGGAAGAGACAACAATAGGGGCAGAGATCACTACAGAAAGGATCATTTCAAAGGCCAACATAGATCCCAATCAAGATCGAAATCAAGAGGAAAATACCATAAGGACAGAAAATGTTATTTCTGTGGGAAAGTAGGTCACATCAAGAGGTTTTGCATTGAGTTCAAGAACAAACTCAAAGAAGACAGAGAAAATAAGCATGATTCTGCTTCTAATGTTGAAGAATCAGATCGTTGCTCATCTGATGGTGACTTGTATATGGTTTCAGATCAAAGAATCACAAATGAATGGATTCTTGATTCTGGATGCACATACCATATGTGTCCTATTCTTGAAAATTTTATTGACTATAGGAAAGTAAATTCTGGTACTGTACTAATGGGAAATGACAATTCTTGCAGGGTAATTGGCATTGGAAAGGTTGCTATTAGGCACTTTGATGGTACTATTCGAATGCTACATGAAGTAAGGCATATACCAGAACTTAGAAGGAACTTGATATCACTTGGTACTCTTGAGGATGAAGGCTTCAGTTACAAGTCTAACAATGGTCATATGAGAATTGCAAACGGGTCTCTTACTATCATGAAAGGTGAAAAGAAGAATGGTTTGTACATTCTGCAAGGAGAAACAGTAATGGCTTGTGAAGCTAGTGTTGTGCAACACCAAGAAACTGAGATGGAACTGTGGCATAAAAGGATGGGTCACATGAGTGAGCAAGGGATTAAAGAACTGACCAAGCAAGGGCTCTTAGGCAATTTCAAACCGAACTCATTACCTTTTTGTGAAGCATGTGTGTTGGGAAAGCATCACAGATTGAAATTCATGGCTGGCCACCATTGTTCTAAAAGACCACTAGAATATGTTCATGCTGATTTGTGGGGTTCTCACAAGGTTGGAACTCACTCAGGTAAACACTATTTCTTGTCCATTGTAGATGATTTCAGTAGGCATGTATGGGTTTATTTACTTAAAACCAAAAATGAATGTCTTGAGAAATTCAGAGAATGGAAAATTGAAGTGGAAAATCAGTATGAAAGGAAATTGAAAGTGCTTAGGACAGATAATGGTTTAGAGTTCATTAATACTGAATTTGGCTTGTTATGTTCTGAATTTGGAATTGTTAGGCATGGAACTGTTAAGCACACCCCTCAGCAAAATGGTGTTGCTGAGAGGATGAATAGAACCTTGTTGAATAAGGTTAGGTGCTTGTTGATTAGTTCTGGCTTAGGTAAAATCTACTGGGGAGAGGCTTTGATCACTGCATGTTATTTGATTAATAGGAGTCCCAGTAGAGTAATTGATTTAAAAACCCCCTATGAAAAATTGCATGGCACTGCACCTAAACTGAATCACTTGAAAATATTTGGCTGCACTGCATATGCACACCAGAAACTTGACAAATTGGAACCTAGGGCAATTAAGTGTTTCTTTCTTGGATATCCTAAGGGTGTTAAAGGATATAGACTATGTCATGTTGAAAATGGAAAACCTAAGATTATCATATCTAGGGATGTAGTCTTTAATGAGCATGATTTCATGCACTTGATAGCCAAGGAAGGCAAAGGTTCTGATGTTGCAGGTACTAACAGGGATGACCTTGCTGAGTTGGAGATCAACACTTACAAGATTGAAGTCTCCATTGACTTACCCCACACACCAGAAGCAAGGACATCTCTTGAGGTGGAAACACAGGGTGCAGACACAACTGAGGCTGGTATAGATACAGCTGAGGTGGAAACCAGTCAAGATGATCAACCAGATTTGACCAACTATCAATTGGCTAGAGACAGGTCAAGGAGAGATATTAGACCTCCCAGTAGGTATGCTGAAGCTGATTTGATAGCCTATGCCCTGGCTGTGATACAATCTGAGAGTGAACCTGAACCAACTACCTATGAAGAAGCAATTGCATGCAAATCAAAGAAGAAATGGCTTGCTGCAATGGGAGAAGAGATGCATTCCTTGAAGAAGAATAGAACTTGGATTCTGGTGCCAAGACCAAAAGACAAGAAAGTTGTCTCCTGCAGATGGTTGTTCAAAGAGAAAGAAGGAATGTCAGAGGGTGAACCACCTAGATATAAAGCTAGATTGGTAGCTAAGGGATTCACACAGGTTGAGGGAGTTGATTACACAGATATCTTCTCACCAGTTGTGAAGTACAAGACCATTAGAATGATGTTAGCCATTGCTGCACACAATGACTTGGAAGTTGAGCAGTTGGATGTCAAAACTGCCTTCTTAAATGGTTTTCTGGATGAAGAGATATTCATGGAGCAACCACCTGGTTTTCAGGTGGAAAATGGAAAACCGATCCGGTTTGCACTCGCTTAAAAGGTCATTGTATGGGTTGAAACAGTCACCTAGACAATGGAATCAAAGGTTTAACCAATTTGTTCAGAGTATTGGTTTTTCAAGGTCAAAATTTGACTCTTGTCTTTACTACAAGGAACTAGGAACACCTAAGGCTGTGTACCTATTACTATATGTTGATGATATGATGATCATCAGCAAAGACAAGGCTGAAATACAAGTCATTAAGAACAAACTCAACTCTGAATTTGAAATGAAGGACTTGGGAGCAGTCAAGAAAATTTTGGGGATTGAGGTCATGAGGAATAAGCAAGAAGGAAAGATGGTGCTAACTCAAAGAAGCTACATTGAGAAGGTGATCAAGAAGTTTAACTTAGATTCATCTAAGGCCACTGCAGTTCCACTTGCAGGGCACTTCAAGTTGTCTAATGAGTACTGCCCTAAAACTGAAACTGAAAGGGAAAATATGAGAGGTGTACCATATGCTATGGCTGTTGGATGTCTAATGTATATCATGGTCAGTACTAGACCTGATATAGCACATGCTCTAAGTGTTTTGAGTAGGTTTATGGCAAACCCTGGGTTAGAGCATTGGAATGCTGTAAAATGGCTGATTAGATACTTGAAGGGGACAATCAAGTATGGTCTGATCTATCAGAAAGACACATCTGATGTGAGGTTAGAAGGCTATGTTGATGCAGATTATGCATCAAATAGAGACAATAGGAGGAGCACCACTGCCTATGTATTCATGGTTAACAAAAGCTGCATATGTTGGAAATCACAACAACAACCAGTGGTGGCACTGTCAACTACTGAATCAGAATTCATGGCCACCACTGAAGCTTTCAAGGAAGCTATATGGTTACAAGGAATACTGCAAGAGCTGCTACTGCTCAAAGACAAAGGGACAGTCTATTCGGATAGTCTGTCATCTATTCACTTGTGCAAGAATCCCGTATACCATGAGAAAAGCAAGCACATTGACATTAGATTGTATTGGATTCGAGAGAAGATTGAGGATAGGGTTCTGGAATTGGAAAAGGTGCACACAAGTGACAACCCTGCTGACATGGGAACAAAGGTTCTTACTTTCAGTAAACTGATGCATTGTCTCAGTTTGCTGAACATTGGTTCTTGCTGAACATTTCGAGATATCACATCATCAAGGCTTCAGTGAAAAGACTCTGATAAATTGCTTTAGAGAATCAAGGTGGAAATTTGTGGAAATTGATCCTCTAAACCAACTTATTATCCAACTCATTTAAACCAACTAACTTAACTAACATTCGGTTATGTTAGTTAGTTAGTTGGTGCTATCCTTGTTTGAGTTAGGACTATATATAAGTCTAGTCTTTTCACTTCTAAAAAAAAATAGAGAATATAAGGAAGACAGAGAGAGAATAAGAGAGAGGATTAGAGAGAATTGCTTAGGGTTCTAAGCTGAGAGTTCTGTTCTTGAAGAGGTTCAAGAACAAGGGGTGTACTCGGGTTGATAGAGAGAAAACTGTGATTGTTTTCTCTGGTGTGTATCGAGTACCATCTGAGCTGTGATTGCTCTAGTTATTGTAATTGTACTGTTGCTCTCTTATTCACATATTAATGAAGATTGGTGATGTTTCTCAGCTGGAGTATGGCCAGGGATCAGATTGATCTCTAGGACCGGAACCAGGATAAAATCGTGTGTTGTTCTTTGTTTGATTTCGGATTTGATTCATTGTGGAGATTAATTGGTTTATGTTCATTTTACTGTCAAAGTTGTGAGTTCATTGCAGATTTTATGATTGAATCCTCAAGGTTATTTCCGCTGAAATTACAACACCAGTAAAACACAAAACAGGACAACTCAAAACAATAGTAGAACACTAGTAAAACACCAATAAACACTTAACACAGTATACTGCAGTATGAAATTTATAAAAAAAATACAGTAAAAAAGTAAAAAATACCGTCTGACAGTATTTTTGTAAAAAAAATAACAAAAGTTAGTATACCATGTAAATTTCCCTTATTTAAAATTAACTTTTTTTTTTTTGGTATGTTTTACGATTTTTTTTTTTATATATGTTCATAGAAGAAAAAGAATATTATTTTCATATTGCTATAATATTATATTATATTTTTACATTGTGAAAACAATAATTTTTTTGGGACAACATTAAAATGACTGTGTTAAACAAATATCCGTAAAAAGTGAAAAAATAAATAAATAAAATAAAACAAAACAAACCAAAACAAAAAAATTATTCCTAAAAAAACGTAAATTTTTTGTTATTTTAAAACATTTCAGAAAAAATAGAAGAGGCCGATCAATCACTACAAAAAAAATTACTACTTTTAGTGACAACTTTTTATTCACAATATATATTTTTTGTGACTAAATATGACTTTTAGTCACAACAAAAAGTTACTTGTGACTAAAACATAGTATTTAGTTACAAGTTGTCACTATATAGTTTTAGTCACACAAATATTGTGACTAAAAACACATTTAGTCACAACAAATTGTAATTTTTGTGACTAATACTTTTAGCCGCGGATCTTTTAGTCATAACACAATAATGATAATTTATAATTAGTCACAACTTTTTTATTTTTAGTCACAAATTTTTGTTGTGACTAAAAGTAAATTTTTTTGTAGTGAACCCCAAAATTCGTATTGTATATATGGGTTGGAAAAAAGATGAAAAAAATTACATTATATATCCATTTTACTTTATTTGTTTTAATTTGTATCTTTATTTTTATATTATTTAAGATATATCCACTTTTATAGGTGATGTCTTTATTAAACCCCTTAAGTTAATGTAAATTAGTGCTAGACTTAAGTGAAGGATGATGGTGGATATATCTTAATAAATGTCAATTAGGATTTTTGTCCCCTGAACTTTGATATGTACCAAATCATGCCCTTGAACTTTTAAGGTCGTTAAAAATGCCCCCTGAACTATTGAGATTGTTGGATTTAAGGACTTTTGTCTAATTTCATTCAATTTTACTATTTCAGTGATTGTTTATATACTAAAACATGCTTCTTAGACTTTTATATCTAGCAAATCATGCCCCTCGAACCTTGACATGTACTAAATTACGACCCCTGGACTTTCATCCATGTTAGATTTTTTTTATTAAAATTAAAAAAAAAAAGTCATTAAATCTAACAATTTCAATAGTTTAGAGAGCATTTTTAACGATCTTAAAAGTTCAGGGGGCAAGATTTCATACATGTCAAAGTTCAGAGGACAAAAATCTTTATTAGCCTTTAATAAAATATACTATAAAAATATTTTTAATTAATAAATAAAAAAAAATATTTCTCAATTTATCCCATTTCTAGGTTATTTCTAGCCCAATCAACCCAACTCGGCCCGTTACTTAATAATAATAATTACAGGAAAACTTACAAAAATACTGGAATTTGGGTTAACTTTTACAAAAATACTATCACACGGAAATCTTTTCAAAAATACTGTGTTTTTATAAAACATCATTAGAACACAAAATAGAACAACTAAAAATAACAGTAGAACAACTAAGAAATAACAGTAGAACAACAGTTAAAACTTAACGCAGTACACAGTATAAAATATATACATTATTTTTTAAAAAAAAATTGCTGTACAGTATAAAAATAAAAAAATTAAAAATTTGAGGTGGTGTAATTATCAATAAACATCTTACCCCTAACCCAACATATCTGAACTGCCTCCATCTCTCACTCTCTTTAGCAATTTTTATGCACTCCACACTCTCCCAGCCAATAACTCACGCACACAGTGTTTTTTTTTTCTTTTATTCTTTGGTCTGGTCTTTGCTTGAAAAACTCAGAGGATCTTGCCTCACTCTCATTTCAAACCGTCGGCAAAGTTTCACACATCTCAGGTGACAGGTTCGAATTCGACCTTTTTTTTTTTTCCCAATGATAGCTCAGTTATTATCATAAATTGAATGGCTGAGTAAACTACTTGTGGAAATCGATTTTTATAATTTTTTGTCATATTTTGGATAATATACTCTGCACTTTGATCTGAAAAGGGCTTGGATTTTACTTTACTATCAGCCACTCAGTTTGCTGGAAATATTTACACTATGAGCTTTTTGATAGTTTCACATGCAAAGTTTAAGGCATCATAACTTGGTCTATGTGTGCGCCTATAAACAATTATAGCCATATATTGCACCTTCCCAATACTAACAGAAGTGGCAATAAACTGTTTACGGCAATATTTTTACAATCTTATTCATATATTGTATTCTAATTTTACAATCTTATTCATATCGTATTCTGTTTTTACAATCTTATTCATAATAGGAAAGTATAGGTTTTTCAAATGTAAAAGCTATTGCAACTGGTTAGAAATATAATATTGTCGCCAAATTCTAGTTTATATAATGTGGAATTTGAAATTTGTTATCTTATTCTGATTTTTATTGTTGTAACATATCTATTCTTATTTTTGCTAGTTGCTACCGTATAATCTGAAATTTTAGTGATAAAAATTGATAACATTGTGATTTTCTTTGACTAATAAAATGATACTTTTATTTGAAAGCAAGTAATACTTTTATCTGAAAAAGGAGGAATAAAATAGTACTTTGGCAATGTATATCTGATCTTATTTTTTCACTCAATTATGTGAAGTGCAAGATCCAAACATTACCCCAAACACCACCTCAAGCTTGAGTTTGTTGAAGAAGGTAAAAAAATATTTGATGAATATTGAATATAGTTCTTTCTTTTATCATTTATCATGTTTATTAATTTATAATTATTTGAGTTTTCTTTTTTAATTGTAGACAATAAATTTGATGTAAGGGATCATCACCAAAAGAGAAGGAAGATAAGACTATTGAAAGTGTGAGATTTGCTAGTAATTTTTTTTTTTTTTTGAAATGGACCAAGCTCAGTAATTTAGTCATCGTCAGTTCACATATTTTGATGGGAAAAAAAAATAAAACGAATACAAATGGAGACGAATTTTTAGCTGAACGGGATATGAGTTAGACCTGGGCTTGGGCCATAATCATAGCATAGGCACATGCCACATTGACTTACAATAAAACGAAATTCACTTTCTGCTATGTGATCCTTTAGGCTTACTATTTACGAATCAATGGAATTGCCACTCACCATATCGAAAGTAGGAGCAGAAGGAGCCTCTGTTGATTCTTCCAGAAAGGAAGATTCTTTTGTCGTCCTCGGCCATAGCTCTAGCCAGAAAAAGTAGGACACAAGCATGATTTGTCTTTTTATTTTTCATAAATTGGTTTGAGTTGATATTTTTTTAAGGAAGATTAAAACTTATTTTAACTTAACATTATTAAAAACCGCAGCAGAAGCAGTAGTGCTAATACTTGTTACTACGAAGGAGAACGTCTTACTTGGCTTCTCCAATCCATTCAAAGGTTTTATTTCTCTCTATTTTTTTCTTTCTCTTTTGAGTTTTTCTCAACAACGTTATGTGTGTACGGATTAACTCTGCAGAAAGATAGAGTTGGTCAGAGCTGATGCTTCTTTACCTGAGAAGATATGGTTCAAGGTTAGCTTCATTCATTCGTCTCTCTCTGTGGTTCTATCGCTCTCTTGTTATGTTTGTCTTTGAGTTTCTTATCAATTTGGTTTGGCAGCAACAATTCTCAATTGGGGTCAATGAAGTTACTCGTGTCCTTGAACGCATGGCCATGCCTCACAACTCTACCACAAAGATTCAGCTTCAGGTTCATTGTCTCTTTCTTTAGTTTAGTTTTGTTTACCAGTCAATTCTAGCGAGTAATAACACACTAATAAATTAGAATATAGGCATTGCTTGTTGCTTCTGACTCCAACCCCAGATGGCTTACCAAGCATCTCCCTAGCCTGGCCTTGTCAAGGAAGGTACCACTATTCATTCTCAAAGACAACAAACAAGCTTCCTTGAGATTAGGTCAACTCGTCCACCTTAAGACTGCTATTGTTATTGGAGTTAAGGTAATAACAACAAATTACATAAAATCCTACTTTCATACCTTTCTTCCTTTCTTTCTGTTTTTAAAACTCATAAGATTTCTCAGGACAAACACAATTCTATCAACCAACTCTTTGCAGAAATTCTTGCCAATGATTTCACAAATGCAGAAACTCAATAAGCTGTCAAGGACACAACACAAATGCCATACTCATGTTTTTGAGATTTTGTAATATAATTTTGTAGATTATTGCCAAGAACAAAAGGGGAAGCAACTTTACATATAATTCTGTAGATTATTGCTCAAGTATTAACTTTTTGTTTCCAATCTATTACTTTATGTTCGGCTTGCTCTATTATATAGACAAATTTGCCTGGTTTACAGAAGTTGCAAGAATACATGATGAATGATCATTTTGTAGAATATGACATAGAAGGAATAGATCATAAAATTTATAGTGAAGGAATGGGTTTCTGCATTTGTGAAAGTGTGAAACCACTGGCAAGAATTAGTAGAGTTTAACATAAAAAAATTTAAATTGCCAACCTGAATAATCCACCCAAATTAAACCAAAAGAATTCGACCAAAATATAACTTGCCAATAAACCTAAACTAACCCAACTAACTTGATTAAAAGTTTTTTTTTAATATTTTTATTATATGTTATAATTTATAATTTCTATACATATTTTGGAAAAAGAAATATAAAATTCAAATTATATTTATATTTATCTCATAGCAGTCAATCCAACTAAATTTGCCTTATTACTTCAATTAATTGAAAAAAAAAAAAACTGTGGTGGTTAACTGTTTTAACTAAAATTAAATTAAACTTTGGATTCAAACTGTTTTAACTAAATTAAATTAAACTTGCTTTTGATTCGTAAATAGAAGCCTAAATGTTAGATAATAGTCCTCTTCGAGACAGGACAAATCTCCGAAATGCACTCTTCGAGTCAGTGCCAAACTCCCAATTGAACCAAAGTTCTATTTACTCAATCCATATCCCACAATAGTTATACAATTACATATTTATAGTGATTCACACCCTTTGCAAATTACTAATAAATCCCTACACTATTTCATAGTGTTACACTTTTCCACCCTTCAAAATCACCTTGTCCTCAAGGTGGTAAAATTAAAAATCAAATACAAAAAGTAAGCACAAAATATAAGAGATAAAAAACTAATTTCAGCCCAAAATGTTTTTAGCCCAATAGATAATAGCTCTCTTAACCCATTTGTGTGCTAGGCCCAAATCAATAGTAAAGCCTAAGGTACTTGATATGTCGTCTTCAACCTTGCAACCACCTTTTTTTTTTTTTTTTGAAGCCATGAACAGCCAGTGAGATCTCCCTCAGTTCTTCTTCCATAATCTTCAATCTTTGACCACGATTCTTCTTAGCAGTAACTAGGTTGATATATATATGTATGTATATATTTCAAAAAACCAGTAAACATATAGACGTCGTCGACTCTCTTCCAACTTATTTTCCGCGATCCGGCATGCCCACGCGTCCCTTCGCCCGGCAGTGACCACACTCCTCCGATGAACTTCTGCTATCCGGCGCGACCACGATTCCCATCTCCCATCTATGCTCTGATCTAGAACACGCCCAATTTCCTCCACCAATCGAAGGTGTCGTGGTCGGTGTACCCCTGTTGCAGCGGTATTCAGTGCCATCTCCGTCTTCCTCGGCGTTGGAGTTCTTCGAGCTGCCTTCGTTGATATAGATCGAGAATCCACAACATCCGATGAAGCCACGCCGATCTCCTCCTTCGGTGTTCTTCGAGCTGCCATCTTCGTCATAGATCGAGTCGACATTAATTGCGATCTACTTAGATCGGATCCAGCTGAAATGTCCCTGCCGACAAGATCGAGAGCCTTCTCCGATGGTGCCTGAGCCGAGGGAGCCATAGATGTCTCTGTTGATGAGCAATATTGCTCAACTCTAACATCTAATTCCTCCATGAGATGCACTTTAAATGCCTTCAATTAAGCATCGAAGAATCGATCAATACGAAGATCCAACTCCATCAACATCTTCGCAAGCTCTGTTTTCTTCATGGCTGAGAGTTCTTACAGTGAATCTTTCATTGTAATTGCTCTCAATGAAAGCACCAATTGTTAGATAATAGTCCTCTTCGAGACAGGAGAAATCTCTTAAATGCACTCTTCGTCAGTGCCAAACTCCCAATTGAACCAAAGTTCTATTTACTCAATTCATATCCCATAATAGCTATACAATTACATATTTATAGTAATTCACACCATTTGCAAATTATTAATAAACCCCTACACTATTCACTAAAGGGTCACATGACAGAAATAGACTTTTGTTTTAGGAAAATTCACACCTATATACATTATGTTAAAAACTAAGGATTTTTTTCATTTTTACACTTTAAAACAGTTTTTTTATATATATATTGTTGTCCTCAAAAGTGAGTGTTTTAATATTTATACTCGCAAGTGCACGAATCGTTTCGGAATATAATGTTCATGTAAGTGCAAGGTCGAACCCATGGGAGTTGACTAACATCAAAAGAAACTATTTCAAACAAAATAAGAATATTCTAACCTAGCTCCAAATATTTGATGGGATTGCAAAATAAAATAAAAGACAAGTAACTAAAATACTTAAGATTAAAGATGAGTGAGTATGAAAATGATTTTCAAATAAGATGTGTAAAATAAGATTATTAAGATATTAGAATCCACAAAATGCAAGTTCAATAATATTTATAAGTATATTGATTCCCAAGTTTTAGATATAGTTAAAATAAATCTCACCATATTTTCCAAAATAAAATTTTCATTTAAGTACAAGTTATTTTCAAAAATGTAGGATTTTTCTTCACTTATAAAATGTATAATTTCTAAGCATTAAATGTGTTACAATTTAATGAAACTACACAAAATTAAAGAAACTATGTTTAGGCAAAATATAACACTTATATTCTAAGAATTAGATGTAAACAATTTAATGAAAGACATTTTATCAAAGAGTATTATATTTTTGCATAATGAAGAACTAAGTAGAAATATGCTTTAACAATAAAAAATACATGATATTGAAGATGAAAAAGACATATTTTTGATAGAAAAATCCATGAACTTTATAGCACAAATGGGAAATCAACATACAAACATAAACACTATCTAGTTACATTTTGCTTCATCATCATCTTAATAATCTTTAAAAAAAGATTAGAAGCTCATAACTAGATAAAAATTACAAAAGATAAACATACTTGACATGCTCTTCAAAATGTAAAAATGGTAGAAAGAAAATGGTAAAAATGAAGAGTGTGGAATGGAGAAGTGTTTTGGGTTGAAGAGGTGTTTAGGGGGTGAAGAGATGTGATTTGAAATGGTCTTCCAACACCATATTTATAGGCAAAATTAGAGAATTAAATTAATCAAAATAAAATAAATAAAATGATTAATTTAATTAGTGTTGGGAAGAGAATGGATAAATAGAGTATGTGTAAGAGTATTGGAAAAAATAAATATTTGTTTGGATGGAAAAATAGTGAAAAGATAGGGTAAAAATAAATTATGAATGTTTATTTAGGTGAAATAAATTGGGAAGAGTAAATAAGTATTTATGTGTAATGTGTGGGAGAAAATGTTGGTATTTTGTATTTTCTAAATTTTTTTGGGCGGAGAGAAAAGCAAATAACAAGTCAATTTTTTTCTTCTTCTTTTTCTTCTGGAGGTACACTTGGCGAGGGCTGGTTGGCTGCTGCAGCTGACTGGTGCATGCGTGGCGAGCTGAGATTCGTTGGGCGCTGACAGCTGGGGACCACGCATGAGGAAGGCTGGCAGGCAGGTCTGGCGCACCACTTGCGCCTGTCTGGAGTGTGGCTCACGCACGCATGGGAGCCCTTCGATCAGTCAACGAAGGGTGCGGATGGGCTGTTGACTGTGACTGAGAGTGGGCTTCATAAAGGCTGATCTGATTTCCTTTTCTAAAATTATGCTTTTGACCCATTTCTTTAAGTTTTTCTTCATTTTAATCCCAATCTTTTTCTACTAAATACACCTAAAGATACATAAAATTAATTAGAAAACTAAAATAAAATTAAAAATAAATACCACATAACATATTATAATCAAATAATTATAAAAACACATAAAAACATATAAAATTACAATAAAGCTAATAAATTCAAAATTAATTAAAAACTTACTAAATTAATTAAAAACTTAAGAACTAAACCAATTTTTAGTTAAAAAAAAATGTGAAAAATAACTCTAATTTCTAGAGTTATCATATATATATATTTACGGAAATTTATATAAAAATTTACGGAACAACTTATATCGCAATTAAAATCCACATAGTGCCCTACATAGAAATTACCTCGAGCAATTCAAACCGTAAATCAAAAAAATAAAATAAAAAATAGTATACGAAATAATTCCTTTAAAAATTATTACTAATTTGTTAGATATATCCACATTCTATATTAATTAAATAAATTACAAAACATTCAAATTTAATTATCATTCTATTATGCATATATCTATTCTATATAAAATGTGGTTATATAACAGAATTTTCGGTTTATGAGAAATTATTGGGTGACTTTATTTTTTAAATAAAAAAATTAGTTAAACCTAAATATAATTAATCCACCTAAAGTGTTGCAATTAATAATAAATTTGTTTGTATTGTTTACTTTTTTATTAAAAATTATTTTCAAATTTTGATATTTAGAATTAGTTAAATTTTAAATATTATTTTAAATTAAATTTGAATGTTTTGATAGTTTAACCAGATTAGCATTTTCATTAATTGCAAAGATAAATTTAGGACGAATAATAATTTTTTTTTAATTACTATTACAAAGTATAATAGTAATTTTTGACACTAAGTATAATAGTAACTTTTGTTTTTATTTAAATCACTATTATGCTTTCAAATTTCAATTATTATCACTACATTGAATATTATAAATTTTAAAATGGCTAATTAGTAATTTTCCCCCATGAACTTTGACATGTACTAAATCGTGCCCCTGAACTTTTTTGGTCATTAAAAATTCTCCCCGAACTATTGAGATTGTTAAATTTAAGGATTTTTGTCTAATTTCATTCAATTTTACTGTTTCAATGATTGTTTATGTACTAAACCATGCTCCCCAGACTTTAAATCTACCAAATCATGCCCTTCAAACTTTGATATGAACTAAATCATGCCCCTTGAACTTTCATCCATGTTAGAATTTTTTTACTAAAATTAGACAAAAATCCTTAAATTTAACAATCTCAATAGTTCGGGAGGAATTTTTAACGGCCAAAAAAGTTCAAGGGGCACGATTTAGTACATGTCAAAGTTCGGGGGAAAAAATTACTAATTAGCCTTTTAAAATTATGATATTAAAAAACTAAAAACTAAAATAAAATTAACATACATGACTTGACACGTAACATCTATCCAGTTATTAATAAATGTGTATATATGTGCAACTTATCATATTAACTAAATTAATATATTTTTAAATATTTCTCTCACAAAAACAAAGATCAATTTATGACTAATGATTTTCACATAGAAAAATGGAAAAAGAAAACAATACTAAATTTGATACTATAGTTAGTATTTTTTTTCTATTGTTTTTAACAATATACCAACGCTAGTATTTTTTTTTATTAAGTGTTGTACAACTTATCATATTAACTAAATTAATATATTTTCAAATATTCCACCTCACCAAGCATTTTCTAAAATTTTACCATTGGAGATGCTCTAAGAGTCACCTAGATTTGTGTGCATGGTTGATGATTCACTTTATTTTTTACAAAAAAAAATTATTTAATAAAATAAATATTGACTTCTCTATATAAGTCATATCAAAACAACGGAATAATACATATTTTCAAACACAACAGAAAAAATTTCTCTTCTTCCTTACGATCTTTCTCAGAGCATTTGTTGGAGTATAATATAGCGATATCATTCAGAGCAAAATGATTCGTACAGAGACTGTTTTATCCTAAAAACGTCGTGGTTGCTAGACTACTGTGCACACTTTAAGCAGAGCCACAAAACGTCTTAAAAAGAGCGACATAGTCCGCGACTCAACCAGAATCTTTATTCGGTAATTCGTTCCAATTTTACTTTTTTAATTCAGAATAACAATTCTTGCAAGTGATTTAACAAATGCAGAAACCCAATGAGCTAACAAGGGCACAACACTAACAAGGGCACAACACTAGTGTTATGCTCATCTGTTTGAGATTTGTAATATAATTCTATAGAGTATTGCCAAGAGTAAAAAAGGGGAGCAACTTTACATATAATTCTGTAGATTGTTGCCAAAATATGTTTTGCTCTGTTAATAGTCAAATTTGCAGAAGTTGCAAGATTAAATAATGAATGATTATTTTGTCTCTATACAACAATATGACAGTAAAGGAATGTATCGTAAAATTTAAACACTGGCTTGGGGGCTAGCAGTTGCAGACGACGACCCAACATTTTCATTAGCCCTACCATTGGTCACCACTTTGCCTGACTTCTTGTTCTTTGGTCTTTGATCATCATCTTTGTCACCTTCATTCTTTTTTACCATCATTGGTTGAAACTGCCACATTAAAACATATCAACATCAGAAAACACTACCCTAAACCTATGATACATATAAATCATAGAATTATCATACAAACCTGATAAATGGAGTAGATAACATTTCTTCTCAATTGACCCATCATTTCTAAGAAGAGGTTGTAGCCTTCAAGCTTGTATTCAATAAGTGGATCCCTCTGTGCATATCCGCGCAAACTTACAGCTTGTTGTACAAACTTAAGCGCTTGTAGGTGTTCTTTCCACAAGCGATCAATATTGCTTAAGACCAAGAATCTTTCAGCTTCCTTCATCAAACCCGGTGCTTGATTGTCCACTATTTCCTGATACATCATCAGGAGATATACATTAGACACATGAAACAACAGGGATGCTATGATTGAGGTTCGAGTTTGTAGCTATGTCTCTCTCTCTCTCACCTTTTTCCTCAAATATGCTTCACGACCGCGAAGACGAAGGTAATCCTGCAACTCCTCATAGCTTGAACCATTACTCTTGAGCAAATCTGGTGTCAAATCATCCAAAAGATAGCAATACCTGAGAAGAGGATAAAGTAAAATTAGAGGCAATTCTGTTCAGAAACTAAAACTTTGCAGCCACATCTTGGACTAGAGATGGATGGTATGTTTTCATTTATCAAGCAGAACATTGCATTACTCTAAACTAAGCATAGACAACAGAAATGCAGCTTACTGCTGAAGTTTGGCAATGAGCTTCTCAAGATCCCAGCTTTCCTTTGGAGTATCCGGACCAATATTTGCCTATTCATTAACATGACCAGGTTTAGAGAAATCTAGTTTTTATTTATTATAAAAAAGTTTTGAAGAATGTAAAATGTATAAACATCATAGCACTGCCACTGCTTTTCCAAGCATTTACCTCTATGATGTCATCCATTGTCAATTCAGCATATTCCATGATAAGAGATTGGAGATCATCAGATTCAAGGGCTCTCCTTCTTTCAGTATATAAGCGGTCTCTTTGGCTATTCAATACTTCATCAAATTCAAATAATTGCTTTCGAATATCAAAAAAGTAATTTTCTACTTTTCGCTGAGCTTCATCGAGTGATTTGGTTAGCATTTTGGACTCAATTGGCAGATCTTCAACTCTGAAGGCTCTCATTAAACCCTGCGAGTAACAGTACAATAGATAAGTTCTAACTATCCCTTAGCACTTTTAAATTTCAAAATTTGTACCTGAATTCGATCTCCACCAAACACACGAAAGAGGTTGTCTTCAAGACTCAAGAAGAAGCGAGAACTTCCTGGATCTCCTTGCCGGCCACTTCGACCCCGCAACTGGATAATACAAGTTAAGAGTCAAAACTATAGCATTCATTACAAAATATTCCTCATATTTAAACACATGTTAAGAGTGATAGAGCAAATGTTTTCAAACACATTCAAGCAGTACCTGATTGTCAATACGGCGAGATTCATGGCGTTCTGTGCCTACTACATGAAGTCCACCAGCTGAAACAACCTGCAGTAAAAAGAAAACTATGAAAGAACTGCCCAAACTGTGGGAACTTCGACTTGGGGGAAATAAACTTACCTTGTTCCTTTCTTCCTCGGTGTATATCTTATATTCTTTAACAATTTCCTTAAATGCATCCCTCAGCTTGGCTATGACTTCATCCTGAGCAGGACCCTACAATTGCAAATAAAGATGGCTTAAAACCGATATGGTACAAGTGTATTCTATGCAGTTTGATTTCGGTCTGACACAATAAAGTGCAAAAGGAAAACTAGTATTTTCTGTAAAATTATTTTATTAATTTGACCTTTTCGCAAGAATAAGATAGACGCTCCTCTGCTTCAAGTTCAGTCAACAATCTTTTGCCCCATGTTTGGGCAGCTAATTTTACAGCTTCCTCGGCCAACTTCAAATTCTCCTTGGATAGATTGCATGGAAATAGCTTTTCGTCAACCTGAAAGATAAATCATTCTAAGTTATAGACACACCAAAAGTGTTGCACAGTATAATTTCGTGATATGAGAAGAGAAAGTAAAAAACTTAATCAAGAGAAACAAAAAACATACCTTCCATGTCTTCTTAGGAGGAAGTTTCTTTATTGATACAACACCCTCAATTGGTTTAACAATACTGAAATATAAATGTAAACAAGTTAATGCCCGAAAACTCTGTAGTTACTGGTATATGATTTCCATTGCGCCATGTGCAAAGAATAGCTTATGAAAAGCAGAGCTGCTCCTTCACTTTGCTATTGATTATGCATATTCACCTAAACAAGTTGAATAGTCTATCATGCATGCAAAGAGTTTGGTTGTTTCTAGTGACAGTCAGTTATTCTATTATACAAGCGATTCATCAATTTCAACAAGATTATCATACAATAGAAAATGCTTGCCATGAAAGCAAGATTTGTGGTGGATCATGCCAATGGAGTAATAGTTCAGTTTGAAGATTGAACCAATTTGCATCAGTACTAATAGGATATGATAGCCATTCTCCAATATGTATGTTGAAAAAGAAATCAATTATAATAAAACTTTGTTGGACCTTGGCATTAGCATCTCCCGTAGCTTCAACCTTGCCATAAATTCTGCATTACCACCTAGGATTATGTCCGTTCCACGACCTGCCATATTGGTAGCAATTGTCACTGCTCCTAGTCGACCACTCTGTGCAACAATCTCTGCTTCTCTTTCCACATTTTCTGGTTTTGCATTTAGAACCTATATACAATAACAATCTATCAAAAATAAGAGTATACTACAACCACAATTGTCTCAAGAGTATAACATGTAACCTACAATACCCCGTGGATATTGCTTTTATCAAATTACTTATTTTTTTTCCCGTATAAAATAGGTAACAAGATTTGTGCCATAAAGACCAAAAGATCACACCTCGTGCGGAATTCCAGATTCTTTCAACTGCTCAGACAATGAGTCACTCTGCTCAACACTTGTCGTGCCAACAAGCACAGGGCGACCTGTCTTGTACATTCTAGAAATCTCTACCACAACCGCTCTCCATTTTCCTGATGTTGCTCTGAAAACTACATCAGATTCATCCTGTGGTGGCGAAAAAGAAAAAGAGAGTGGAAAGATAGTTAGAATGGTCAAAAGGCATTGAATGTTCAGTACCATGAACTCAAAAGCAAACATATGTGCCATTGTTTCATCAGTTTTCTTAACTTATAATAAAACGTAACTTTATATCCACATTTTTGGCATTAATTCTCCATTACAAGATGAAAGGAGTAAATTAGAACAAACCTTTCTCATCATAGGTTTATTTGTAGGAACTACTGTAACTTTTAGCTTGTATATGCTTTCGAATTCTGTGCTTTCAGTTGCTGCAGTGCCAGTCATTCCACAAAGTTTTGGGAACTGGAGTGGCAATACATAATTATGTGAGAGTTAATTTCCACAAATGCACCATTTGATACGTCTAGAAAAAGAATGCCCCAACCTGGAGAAAGAAGTTCTGGTAACTAATTGAAGCCAGCGTAATGGTTTCATTCTGGATGGGCAAACCTTCTTTTGCTTCGACTGCCTGGTGAAGCCCATCACTCCACCGCCTTCCCTAAAAGAAAAGGACAAGTGACTAGCCAGTGTGATTATGTTCCTCCATGAACTAAGAACTATATATTAGCATTAGCTATTACATGAAAATTAAACAAACCCTTAGCAGTATTAACTGACAGTATAATCGATTATAGAAGTTCCATCGTCTTCAAAATAAAAATAAATAAGAAAAACAATTAAAGTAAAGAGGAAGAAAATTTGTCAATAGGCTCCATGACAAAGAAACTCACTTGCATAACTCGGCCAGTAAATTCATCTACAATAAGAACTTCTTTCCCACGGATGATATAGTTTATGTCTCTAAGAAATATTTCCTTGGCTTTAATTGCATTCAGAACATATGATGCCCATTGTTCTCGGGGATCATATAAATCTTTGACATCCAGAATCTCTTCAGCATCTTCATAACCCTGCTCTGTAAGTAGAACTGTTTTTTGCTTTTCGTCGACCTACAGCAAGAAGGGCCAGTCATTTAGTAACACAGATTGTTTTCCTTTAGCTCACAACTACACACTAATTTTCTGTCTCCTGATAAAAGTCTGGACCTTGTTTCTTTCATACTTTTACGGTTGAAAAATTGTTCAATATCATGTTTACTTAATTGCTACGATGTTTGTCTTATATTCTTACAGTGTAATGTACATCTCGCTCAAAGGCTGTAGCTATCTTTGCAGCTTTATAATAACGATCACTAGGTTTTTCCGCTGGTCCAGATATGATGAGAGGTGTTCTTGCCTCATCAATAAGGATAGAATCAACCTCATCAATTATACAGTAATTAAAATCCCTCAACACAAGCTCATCGACACTCTGCATATGCAAGAAAATACAGTCAGAATGCATACAAGAAGTAAAGCAATTCTTGATCATAAAAGCTAACCACAGCAGAATGAAAAAGACAGCAGATAAAGCAAGAATTACTTTCCGTGGCAAGATTGTCCCTCAAGTAATCAAAACCCAGCTCACTATTGGTGACATAGGTGATGTCACACAAGTAATTTTCTTTTCTTTGCTCACTGGTCATGTTCTCTGCCAACAATGGAGTGAAAATATCAAGTGAATCAATTTTGAGCAGCAAAGTTTCATCATTAGAAGATAAATTTGAAGCTTTGACTATGTTATAAAGAAAATATATACCAAAGAAAGTTCATAGAAGTAACGGAAGTAGATTGATACAGGAATCGAATCTACCTCTGTTAGGAAAAAAAATAAACTAAAACAGAAGAGACAAACAAGATATTCAAAACTGTATGGGGCTGGGAAGGAAGCACTAGAGTAACATTAGAGTTTGAAGTGTCACTTTACAAGTATAGGAGAGAATGTGTGTGACTCAAACGAGAGATAGCAAAAAACTATTTATACTAGTCATTTCTAGTAAGGTAGAGAGATGACATCTCCAAATGGCTAGGATCCTTTCATAACCTATCCAATTACAACTTACAAGTAATAGTAACAAGAACAAAGGTACAAAAAGCGGAGTATAAGATGTGCATTAGAATGAGACATACGTTGAATTAGGCCAACCTTCAATCCAAGAAAGCGAGGAACCTGACCAACCCACTCGCAATCTCTTCGAGCCAGATAATCATTGACAGTGACAACATGAACACCTTTTCCAGTTAATGCATTCAAATAAGCTGGTAAAATAGCTACCAGGGTCTTTCCTTCACCAGTTTTCATTTCAGCTATTTCTCCCTTGTGAAGAACCATACCACCTAACGAATAAAAAAAAAAAACAAAGAAAAATAGGACTGTAATAAGCCCATCGAATATAGACATGCAGATCTTTGATATAAGCAAAAATACTGTGATTAAAGATAGAGATGTAGAACTCCAACAAAGACAGGATAAAGGTCATTGCTAGATATGAAGTGTGTATTTTTAAGAATATCCACAGTGAAACTAATGTGAAATTTAATACTGAAGACTTATTGGGTGATCTGATTTATAGCAAGATGACTCTGTGACAAAGTACTAATAATACTTTCTTGATAAAGCCAGTGTGTTTCTTTCCCCACAAATTTAACATATATGACTCATTAAGTGGTCTGAAATTCAGCAAGATGACTCCACAACCACAAGTTGAATTGAACACAGTGGATTTTCCTTAGTGATAACACATTATGAGTTGTAAAGAAAGATTGATTTGACCCTTCAGAGATGACCCAAAACAGATGACATAAAACACCTATTTCAGCTTACTCATGAGGGAAACTGGAAGCGAACTAGGAATATGGGGGCCAGTTTCAGGGGTGCTCAACGTAGTAATGATCAGTTAATAACCAAGTTACTTAAATGGAATATGATCAATCAACAATCAAACGAAAACATATTCTTATAAATATACTATCGCATGGGTATTACTTATTAGTACCTATTAGTTGGACATCAAAGGGACGAAGGCCTAAAACTCGTTTGGAAGCCTCTCTTACAACAGCAAATGCTTCCTGCAATTCAACTCAAATTATAAAATAAAAGCATATTACCATGAGATTTGTAGTCATATCACTATTGAAAAAGGCTACGCTTACAGGCAAAAGAGAATCCAAAGATTCGCCCCGCTGAGCTCGCTCTTTGAACGCCGAAGTCTTCTCCCTCAGCTCCGAATCAGACAGAGCAGACACCTCAGTTTCGAACCTGTTAGTTGCAGTGACAATAGAAGCGTACTGCTGCCTGGTGGATTCCCCAGTGTCAGTCCCTTTGAAAATCCCACCTAAGAGTCCTCCCAACGAAGCAAAAGCTCGCATTTGATGATGCCTTTTACCACTCCCGAGTTTCGACGTTTTGGGAGGAAAGAGGAAAACTTGACTAAATTTCGGAGCGAAAATGGACTGACCCATTTGAGGTTTACGACAGAAGTCGTTGAGAATATGAGAACAGTCGGTGCAGAGAGGTGAAACAGACGGGTACTGATTGGCCAGAGGCGGCTTATACAAGGGTGTCACCATTGTTGAGCTAAAAATAGAAGAGAAGAAGAATGAATTGTACAGCAGAAGTTTGAATGAGAAAGAAGTAAGGGGCGAAAGGTAGCGTTGTACTATGTGTTGTTTCTGGGTTTTGTGAAGAAAGCGAAGAACAGAGCAGTGTGTGTGGGGGAGATAAGGTGTGTGCGTGTAAGCCAATATGTGACTGACTCTGACTCTTTCTCTAGTTGAAACTTTAAAGTTAAAAACTTTCCAAGCTGGAAAAGATAAACAAAAACGGCTTCGAATGTAATCCAAACTTGAGTTTCTTTCCGATTTTCAAGGACCTTAAATAGAAAGCACTTTTAATTTTATAAAAGTATTATTATTTGGATAATTTATAAATTTATAAACATTAAGCCTCTGATCCGACGGTCACCATTGCATGTTTGCAACTTTTAATAATTCAATAGCAGCCATTTATTTACTTGTTATGCTCATGTTTTAATAATATCAAATTATCAATAGCTAACTTTGAAAGAGAAAAAATGAAACTGGAGTAAGCAAATTTCAAATGAATCCACTCTGTTCAAAAATGAAATTTGTAATTATCAATAAATATTAAGATTACCATTAACCAACACTCCTCGAGTCTAGAAAAAGAAAAAGAAAAAAAATGTGGTCAAGTCACTATTCTCGGTTCCCTACTTCCCAATATTGTGTATAACTTGGCTACTCTTTCACTTAACATGACCAACTGGGGAACAGTTTCCCCCTTTTATATATAAAGGGAAAAAAAATAAAAAGCATTGGAAACACAAAGAAGGGTCTTAAGACTCCAGCAGTGATTGTAAGAAGCAACTGTGGAGACTCCCTCCTCATCAACTATCAAGCTCTGTTGTATCAAAAAAAGACCATCTTTTGAGGCATCTTGCTAGCTAGCTAGGCTCTGGCGGCACTACCTTCAGGCTGCGCAACCACTCGCACAAGCTGGGATCATCAAAATGAATAAAGCTGCTTTTCAGCTTTGTCCGCTGCTCTATTGTTAAGGAGCGTAACTGCGGGAATCTTGCCTCCTGCAATGTATAACAACACTCATTTCAGTTGAATGTGTTAAAGGGAAAACCGTGCACTTTATTTAGGGGATCAAGGCATAAGAATTAACACTATTTCCTTTCTCTCACTCTTCTCACCTGTTCATATGGAGGATCCCTGTGTGCCGGTATGAGACGAGAAACAAAGTATCTGGCCTGAGAGCTTCCCTCCTGTACAACGTCCATAAAGAAGAGCTTGTCTTAATTTCCATACACTAGTCTAAACCAATAACTAACAAACACTTTTAAGGTTTAGAAGAAAAACCTTGAATGCAAGGATGCGAGGGGCAGGAAACCGCTGTTCAGTTAGTTCTTCGGCTAATGTCCTGCAAGCTGCCAAAGCAGCTGCACTTTTCCCTTCATCAGCTGCAAGTTCAGCACCCTGAATTTCACAAAAAAATGTGGAAAAGGAGTTATAAGGGGCCAAATGCAATGGAAAAATTAGTAAATAACAGTACTCTCTCCAATTGGTTATAATAAAAACAATTAACAAATAAGTGATATGGCATATGCCATCTAGTAGTCTCTCTTGTTTTTCCTTATCCCTAGATTTCTTATCACACTTTAAACAAGGGAAATGGGGGCAGTCAAACCTAAACAATAAATACTTAAGACTGCAAATAAATTTTGTTCAATCACTACTTAATTTATTATATTTTTTTTTTCTTTCCATAACTCAGATCTTGTAAGTCCTAACAAACATAAGAAGAAAAAAGAGACAGGCAAGATAAATAGATCCATCACAGACAAGAAAAAACATGAGCCAAGGTACATACCAACCAAATAAAGACATCTGTACCATGGTCAAGAACTACTGCTGCATCAGACTGCATAGCAAGGTCATAAGCTGGTAGTTCCTCAAAAGTTCCTCCTTCTCGGTGCACTAGACATCGAGGTGCAATCATACGAAGTGAAAGATCAAAGGATGCATTCAAAAATAAGTTGCGTAATACAGACCTCTCATCTTCGTGCCCAACAATGCTTCCTAAAAGGGGTCCTCGTCTAAGATGAAATAGGAGCTCTGGTAATAAAGAGATCTCCTTGGAGAAACGATAGAGTTTTGATTTTGGTACTTGAGACCCAAATTTCAGGGCAATGTCTTTAATTCTTTCATCTATTGTTTTTCGCATGTCAATTGCATCAGAATAGTTTTTTGCTCTGAGAAGGGTCCTCTTGGCAATAAGGACTGCCGCTACTTCATCTTGAACACTCTGGAGATATGCGGAAACACTTGTAACAACTGGCAATCTAACAGTAATTACTCTTGATATGTCAGCTTGATACACATTTGAATACTGAATTGCAAACTGAAAAAACACATAATCACTCTTAATATCTCCTTTGGTTTCCATAGAGAGTGAAAAGCTCTGTGTTTCTTCAACACTAAGCATTTGTATACAAAGAGAAGTATCATTCTTGAAAGTTTCATGAGTGTCAACATGTGCCTCTTCACCAGGACCCACAACCTGAGTTATAAGAATATCATCAGAACAGCGAATTTCCAGCAAACCATGAGAACCTGCAGCCCTGGTAGCCGCTCTTTGCAAATTAACACCAAAGGCCTCTCCAAAGTCATCATGAAGAACCAAAACACCTCCAGACGCTTTTGCTAGCGGCTGTAAAACAGGAATCCTAACAGGACACGTACCAGCACATAGAATGTCCACAACTGTATTGTGCCTATGAGCCTCTTGACCTAAATTTTCCATCCATTTCAAAGCCAACTTCTCCATATGAGGATAATTTGGGTGACTGAAGGAATGAGGAACAGATCCAGGGCCATATGTATTAGGTCCACCAGCACAGACAATAATCCTACTATTACCTCCAGACCTTTTTATTACCCCCCGAGATATTTCTGCAGACGGTCCCTGAATTATAGCAAGAGCAACCTCCACAGCTGTTCCCAGACAACGGTCTCTAGAGGCCTCAGCAACGTTCAGTTTATAAGGCCTAAGTGATGAGAATATAGCATGTGCAACAGGCAGCGAAGCATGCATTGGTGATAAATAAATTCCTGTGCCATAAATCAATCCCTTCAATGATTCCTGGCTTGGTGATTTTTCACCAGGAAGCACATCAGCAGATGCAACTAATTCTTCTGAAAAGTCATAAACTGATACTGTTCGACCATACAACACTATCCCTATTCTTGTTGTTGGGGGAAGTGAATCAACAAACGCATGCAAAGAACTCTGTAGATGTTGTAGGTGTGGTTCATCTAAGCATTCATCTATGACAAGAACAATAGGTGCTGAGGTTCTTGAATCAGAAACCGGAACAAAACCAGGTCTTTTGTTCCCAGTTTGAACATAATCAACCATAGTAGAAGCCAATTCAGGAAAATTAAGTAGATCTTCTTTGCTAGGAGCTATGTATTCACCCTCACTTCCATTCAGTTTCCTGCATATTATACACTGCCACTGGCCTGAACCAAGTAGTACACTGCAATAGATATTTGCATAAGCTCCACAACTCTGGCAGCGATGTGGATCACGTTGTATTATTTGAGGACCAGGTGAAATCTCCTTTCCAGGAGATATCAATGCCCCAAAACCCAAACTTGGAACATTTGCTTGTTTCTTTTGTTTCAATACCTAAATAACAGATCAGCGGGAAAGGAATTTAACTAATTATAATTAATAAAGGGAAAGAAACATGTATAATTTCACATATAGATCATAGTCTTGGTTTTGCATCAAAGAAAGAAGTAAGTACCTTATGTGCTGAGAATAAGACAAATGGGGCTTCCCCAACATGAGCTGAGTCTTCTGGAACACCTTGGTGCGGGAAATCAACCAATCCATTTGAGAACTGGGGAGGAGAGGATGTTGGGATAGATGATCCGGAAGAGAAAGCAAGCGGCTGAGGAGTTACCGGCGATGCCCGAAAAGGCACAGCAGCAGGGCGTACAGGTGAAGTAAAAACAGGAGGTCCAGGAGGAGTGCTCAGGTGAGAAATTGGGCTGCCGGATTTCACCCCATTGGAAGAGGATAGTACATTTGGTGGTGATCTAATTGAAGGTGAAATAGCAGTTTGATCTTGTTGGAATGTAGGCGGAGGAAACTTGGGAGAAATTAAAGGAGGAGGAATGGGGGTTTTCTCAGACAGAGACGTCGATGACTCGGAGGAGTAAGAGGGGTTGTTAGAGTATCCAACATTAGGCTGTGGTGGATTAGCCATGGGAATTCGAATATTCGCTATTGGAACAAAGAATTCTTCAAGAACCCAGAACCAAAAGTATCAAACTTTACAGAAAACAAAAGCAAATCTATATCAGATGAGTTTGAATTGGCAGGCAAAATCATTGAATTGTTGCACAGAACACATAGAAAAGTAAATTAACAAAATGAAAGAGAGAAAAAATAAAAAACAATGAAAACCCAGTTCAAGATAGGCAGAAAGATTGTACCTTGGAACTAAAATTCGAATGATGGAGGAAACCCAATGAGTTGTGTGGCCGCCATAAGTGAATCAGATTGAAGAAATCTACAATTAATTAGCAAAGGTTAGGATGACATGAAATTGAGTTTAAATGGATCAGATCGTGTAAGAAGAAAATTGAGAAACCTGATAGAAGGATATGATGATTCAGAAGATGGAATCAAAATGAAGAATTGACTCATTT
This sequence comes from Cannabis sativa, assembly GCF_029168945.1. Lineage (NCBI taxonomy): Eukaryota > Viridiplantae > Streptophyta > Magnoliopsida > Rosales > Cannabaceae > Cannabis > Cannabis sativa. The sequence continues at coordinate 653,964 of NW_026870039.1, forward strand.
CGTTCTCATTTCTTTCTCTTCAATTCAACACCGTTTCTTCTCCTTCTTCTTCTCTTGGTAACTTACCCAATATTCTTGTATTATATTCTGCGGCCCCAAAAACCAAAAAATGAATGAGATTTTTACACCTCATGTCAAAATTGACACTTTTTTTACATTTTTATCCTTACACGGTTTTTTAAACTTTTTTAACTTTTACATTTTTCAATTTTACTTTTCAAAGAGTTTAATAATTACAATTTTACCTTTTCCCTTCTTCCTTACACACGTACACGCACGCCACCTCATAAATCCTTTCTTTTTTTTTTTTTTGAATTTTTCATTTACCTGATTCTTCCACTCTTCAAACCGAGCTTCCCACGATCACCATAATCAAGCCCTAACCAATTTCTTCTTCCCACGATCACCTTCTCCAAGCCCTCACCCACGTTTTCCTCAACCTACATTGTCATCCTCCTCTATATTTTCTCTATATAAATGGCAACCACTAGAAGTGGTTCGAAATCACCATCTCCGGCGAAGAAAGTTTCTAAAAAATCGAAGAAGGCTCCAACTGTTACTTCCAAAGTCGAACCTAAGATGGGGTTAAAAAAAATTGCTAAAAATTTAGTGGCTGATGTTCCAGAGACATCGGGCACTAAGAAAAGAGCCCCTCCTGTTAAAGTAGATGCTCCTAAGACTAAGAGAGCAAAAATTTCCAAGTCTGCACGCGATGTAAGTTTCTCTTTGTTGTTTTTAAATTTTTCTTTAGTTTTTTTCTGGTTGTTTTATTTCTGGTGTTACATTTGATGATTTAAAGTTTTCCCCATTTTTTGTTCTAGGTTTCCTCAGATTCTGATTTTGAGGATGAAGTGCATGGTGAGGACCAAAAGCCCAAAGTTGAATCAAAGGTAATTTAAATTAGCTTGGTTTCATTTTATTGTGTTAATTTTTACATGAGCTTTTTAGGTCACTGGTTTAGGTGTTTATTAGGATGTTTTTATGTTTTTTTGGTGTTCTTTATGTATTTCTGTCATGTATTGTGGTTGATGTTGTTTTGTTGTTTTTATTCAGTTGTTGTTTGGTTGTTGAAAAAAAACCCAGTTCAATTCGTATTTTGTCACAGTTTTGAATTGCTTTTCCCCATTGGTTGGTTATATGTTTATTGTGAATTTGTTTTCGGTTGTTTTACACACTATTGGTATTGAGAAGCATTTTACTAATTTCAATTGCAACAAGATCTTTCAGTGTTGTTTATTCTTTAGTTTTGTATATGTTTATTGTCAGTTTTTTCTCGGTTGTTTGTCACACTACTATTATCGACTACCATTTTCGAAATTTCATAACAACGAGTTTGTACAGTGTTGTTAATATTTTAGTTGTTTTTTTTTTAAGTTGTGACAGTGTTATTACTGTATTTTTTTGAAAGTTGTTTATCTCTTACATTTATCATACTGTAAGGGTTTCATAAACGTTGTTTTTAGGTTTTTTATTGGCTGTAATTTGGTTACTACATTTTTATATATTCATTGTTATTGTATCTAAGATTTGTTGCTTTTGTTTTTCTTTTTTGTTGCAGGTCCATGCTAGGACCTCAGTGAAGGTTGAAGGATTTGACCTACCAAAGAAAAATCCCCCTAAGGTGTCTTTTTTTAAAAAAAAAATATTATTTTTATTATTTGTTTTCTATTTTTTTTTTAGTTTTTTTTTTGTTTTTGTCCTGATTTATTTTGTTTATATTGATACAGGAATGGGATTATATTTATGACCAGAAGAATCTATTCATTGCTAAAGCCTTTTCCACTGCTACTTTCCAGGTGATAGAGAACATTAAGTCTTGTCTTTCAGATGTACAGCTTGAAATGTTTTCAAAAACCTGTTTTGGTCATTTCCTTAACCTTCCCGATTTTAAAGTTCAACCCCAAGTGTTTCATGGGTTGTTGCTCGGGAGGTTCGGCAACCTAATGATGCCGAGTTCAGGTAATGATACGCGGTGTTAGGCTTAGGTTTAGCATTGAGGAATTTGCATTGATTACCCGGGTTAGACCGTGAAGGTGATCGTAGTGTCTTAGATTTTAAGCAAGAGGTTAATAGTCTTTGTGAAAGATATTGGCCAACTTCGTCCTCTATCACTAAGGAATCATAGGGAATGTTTTACCACCAAGAGTTGGGGTGATTCTGATGAGGATGCTGTGAAGTTGGCAGTTTTGTATTTCGTGGAGTGGTTCTTGCTTAGTGGCACTAAGCATAAAAATGTACCCAAGTCTATTTTAGATGTTGTAGATAGTGGGAGGTACAATGAATTTGCTTGGGGCCGGAGTTCTTTTGAATTGACTATTTCCTCATTGAAGGGTAAGCTTGATAGTTGGGTTGAGGGGGTTAGGAAGGCAAGGAGTTCGGGAAAGAGGCCGAGTGTTTTTTACACTTTGATTGGTTGTCCTCATGTTCTTCAAGTTTGGTTCTACGAGTGTTGTAAGTACATGAAAGGTAAGTACTGCCAAAAGGAAAGCTCTCGTATTCCAAGGATCACTCAGTGGACATGCAATAGTCAACCTACTTTCAAAGTTTTGAAGACTACTATCTTTGATGTTTCCAAAGATAAGGTATATCTGTTTGTTGTAATTTGGTTTTTCAGTAGTTGTTTTTGTGTTGTTTTTCATTATTATTAATCTTCATAATTGAAATTTTAATTTTGGTGTTTTTTGATCAGCTGCAACTTTCAAATATGAGGCCCACGGCTGGTGAGTTCAAAGCTTTGAAACTGAGCAGTTTCAAGTTCGACACCGACTACAACTCTTACAAGAGTCTTCCTGTTCCCGAAGAGCCAACTGTTGCTCAGAGTGACATTTCTGTCAAGCTTGATGCCTTTTCTGAGAAATTTCATGGGTTGGAGGTCAAGATCGATTCGTTGCATACTTCCCAACAGAAGATTTCATCTGATTTGGTTGAGTTGAAAGAGTTTGTGTCTGCACAGTTTGTTTCTTTTGGTGCTCAGATGGCTTCAATGCAGACACAGTTTTCTACTGTTTTTTCCGATTCCTATGCCAAGGTATTTTAGTGCCTCCTTTCTATTATTGTATGTCCACTCTTGCATTTGTGCCCTCAAGCACTCCATTAATGTTGTCACTGGTGTTTCCCTTGCTGCTAATTTGCTGAGTTCAGTGCCTCAGCTATGTTTGATGTCATGGTAGAGTACCTACAATTTGGACAGTTTCTGTCATAGTTCTACTTTTGGAAAAAAACTCAAACGCAACGCAAAAACAACGCAAATACAACGCTATAAATAGGCTATAAATAGGTGAACATATCATTAATTTTATCCTTCTTATTAGTTTTCACCTGTTGTTTTCTGAATGATACCTTGACCATTTTTCATGGCCAATTTTCTCCAGGTACGGTCTTATGCGCTTATCCAAGTTGTCTAGCTCCCTCATATGGAATTCAAACTCCATTTCTGTGTAAGCTTTTGCGATTCTCGCAAAGAATGGCACTCTGAAATGCTTTGCATTTTTCTTGAATTTTGTTTTGAGGTTCGACAAGAGGTGGAAGATGCAGTAGCCATGTGTTATTTCAGGGAACACTTTCCTAGTTGCTTTGATGATGCTTTCATGTACGTCGATATTAGGCATTGACATTCTCGAACCCCGAATGCTTCTCTTATTTTTTTTAAGAACCACTCCCACGATTTATCGTTCTCAGAATCAACTATGCAGTATGCTAGTGGAAAAATTTTAGATTCTGCATCTTGTGTGTTGGCAGTGAGCAACGTGCCTCCATACGCGGCCTTTAGGAATGTACCGTCTACCACGATGATTGGTTTGCAGTTTGGCCAACCTTTTATAGCAGCATTCAATGCAACAAATGCATATTTGAAACTGTCATCATCATCTTTCTCTATGTCTATTAATGTTCCTGAATTTTAATCAAACAGGATTTTTTCAAACAACATGTACTCAACGAAATAACAACTCAAAAACAACTGTTTTTTCACAAATATTTTCAAAGTAAAATTTTTAAATTTTTTTTTACCTGGATTTGTTTTTACGTAGCATGTACGGAGTATCTTGGCAAGAGATTGTACGACTCTTTAGCATTTCCATGTAGGTTGGGTTTGTGCTCGCTCTTTTACTACGCCATGCTTTCATGTAATTCATCTTTATTCCGTATTTGTCTTTCATTTCGTCTTTATGTCTGTAGGGCCGCACTTTGTTTTCGAGTTCAAGAATTTTGGTTTTACAAAGTCCGCTATCAACTTTGATGTAGCTTGTCGTTGATCTCCAAATCTTATTATGCTTTGCACATGTGTGTTCTTCTTCGTAGCTCCTTATTATGAATGTTTCGTGTTTCCATTTTTTGTAGCCTTTAAACTCCATTTGCAGTTTGTGTCCAAACACACTATGTTGTATTCTTTTGTGCAAGATTTCACTACTTTGTATTGAAATGTCTTCTTGATTGCAAAGTAGCATAGTGTACTTATCAATGTTTCTTTGTCCTTGTAAATTTGCCCCTTCTCTATTGTTTCATGTCGTTTGTCATTGATGATCATCATTTCTGTGTTGTCCACTTCCTCTTCTTCTTCCCCTGGTTGTTTTCTAGTTGCCGTACCATTTCTCAGCCCACAAGCTTTGCATAGTCGGTGAAGTCGAAATCTTCATCTACTGCCGTAGTTTTTCTCTGTTGTTGTCTGGTTGTTGTATGGTTGATTCGATGACATTATTCTTGTTTCTAGGAAAAATGCATCAACTTCACCGGATCCCATCGTCTGCTTGAGATAGTTGTTGCTTGGAAGTTGTTGCCGTGTTGTTTCCGAGGTTGCGCAAGTCTTCCCGTGTTGCGTTGTTCTCATACGATTCCATGATCATATTGTTCCACACCATTGTTTGGTTAGGTGGTGCCGTGTTCTTTGGTTTTGTTCACACACAATGGGTACCTTGTGAAATCAACCTCCTTCGTTAATAGCTTTATGTAGAACAACGGACTTTTGTCATCCTTGATTTGTAGTGGTTGGCCTCCTTCCTTCGGTTGATATTTCGGTTGTAGTTGTGTTGATTCATGGTTGCATTGGAGTTCTTCCATCATTATTCTCATTAGTTCCTCAAAAGTGCACTTGGTCGAAATTAATTCTCCACTTGATTCATAATCAACATAGTTTCGTTGTCATCCCAATGCCCATTCGTCTTTTGCACCAATATTTGTAATGGTTCTGTTTCCTGAAATAATGTAAATTATTTACTTGGTTCAGTTTTTGTAGTTGCAAACAACTATTTTAATCTGTCAAAACAACCAATAAACAACTCTTTCCAACAATAACTTATGCATCTAACACTTTCATCTGACCGACTATTTATATAGGTTAAATCAACTATCAAACAACTATTTCAAAACTGATCACTAATTAATAACAGTAGATTCATATTTTCCAGTTTGTAGATCCCAAACAACTATTATTGCACTGTAAAACAACTTGTAAACAACAGTTTCAGAATAAAACACTGTAGCAACTATTTATATGCCTTAATGTTTATTTTCATGCAAACCGTTGTTGTTTTTTTCTCAGATTCATCAATATTTCATTATTATTTCAATTTAATCCGGTTTTCATCAATTAATATCAAATTTCTATTCATCTACACTAAAATTTTTTTTCACGTTCATTAAAAAATTTGTTTACCTTCAATTCTCCTTCTGATTCAATCATGGGTGAGTTTCTTTGATTTCCAGCTCTCCTTCTACTCGGTTCTTCTCCTCTGATCGCGATTTCTTTGTTCAATGATTGTTGTTTTTGAGTTTTTTTTGTACATCAATGGAGGTTTCCTGGTTTTTTTTTTTCCTTTTCGTTTTTGATTTTGGATTTTCGGGATTCAGCTGGTTTCCTAGGAGTTCTACATTTTGAATTGAATTTGATTTTGCTGGTTTTTGGAAGAAAAATGGTTGAGATTGGGTTGTTGGAGTTGGACGGCTGGGTCACGAAGAAGGATCGGCTGGTCACGAAGAAGATGGAGTTTCCCTTTCCGTTTTCTCAGCCGGCATTTTTGTAATTAACAACTTTTTAATTTCCATTTTTGTTTATTTCCTTTTTTGGGGTCATAAATGTAAATTTCATCTATTTTTAGTCTATAATAGAAAAAATCTCAAAATGAATCTTGTAACTTACCCAATATTTTTTCTTGCAAAAAAATAAATAAATAAACTTACCCAATATTTTCTTTTCTTTTTTTTTTTACAAATGTAACTTACCCAATATTAATTCAGCAAATAAAAAAAAAGTATTTTTTATTTTTGTGTTCATCAAATCGCTCAAACCGTCCGCACCACACCGCACCACAAAAAGAAAATGCGCTTTAAAATTCTTTGCGGTGCGGTTGCGATTTGAATTTTTCATAAATCGCGCAGTGCGGTGCAGTTTGCAGTTTTGAATTGTTAGTATGCGGTTCAAACCGCACCGCACTGCACATTATAAAAATATAAATTTTTATATTTATTTAGGTTCAATATGTGAATATCCAACAAAAACCTATTAATTATTGTATTGTCCGTACCACACTATTTTTTGCGGTGCGGTTTTTGCTATTTTTTAGTTTTGCAGGGTGCGGTTTGAAAAATTGGAAAAATCACATGTGCATGTGCAGGTTGGTTTGAAAAAATAGTTAAAAACTGCACCACCCGAGCACCCCTAATTTTTACACTTTTAAATATTTTTTTTTTGTATTTTTACGAAATTTTATATAAAAAGGTGCTGCAACCTAAATTACAACAAAAATTATATAGAAATTGTTATTGTAATTAGTACTTGCAACTATTTAAAAAAAACTAAAACCGTAATTTTTTTTTTTAAAAAAAACACAATATATAAACTAATTCCACTTAAAAAAAATAAAAAATTAATTATGCCTAAGAAACATCAAGCATCCCTCCCCCCAAAATCAATAAACGGAAACCAGTAACCAACCACCGTTACCATGACCAATATGGATAAAGCTATGGACGAAGGAGAGGAAGACCATGACTATCTCAATGGCAATGGCCACTCCCATCATCACAACTCCAACACCGCTTCCCAAATCCAACAACACTTCTCCCACCATCTCCAAGGCATCGCCCGCATCAACAACGGCAGCTTTGGTTGTTGCCCTCACTCCGTCTTGGCTGCCCACCACGAATGGCATCTTCGCTTCCTCCGCCAACCCGACAAGTTCTACTCCGACGTCCTCCCCGACGCCCTCCTCCACTCCCGCTCCCTCCTCAAGTCCCTCATCAACGCTGACTACCTCCATCAGGTCTCCCTCATCGACAACGCCACCACTGCTGCCGCTATCGTCCTCCGCCACATCTCCACCTCCCTCTCCCGCAATGACACCGTCGTCATGTTCAACTGCGCCTTCCAGGCTGTCAAGAAATCCATCCAAGCCTACGTCGCCACCGCCGGCGCCTCCGTCGTTGAGATCCCGCTTCCCTTTCCTGTTCGTTCCCCCCAAGAAATCGTTGCCCGGTTCAGGAAGGGTTTACAGAGAGGAAAAGCCAACGGTAGCAAGATTAGGTTAGCCATAATTGATCATATTACTTCCATGCCCTCTGTCCTTATTCCCGTTGGGGAATTAGTTCGCATATGCAGGGAGGAGGGTGTCGACCAGGTCTTTGTCGATGCAGCTCACGCCTTGGGTACTGTCCCCGTCGATGTAAAAGAGATTGGGGCCGATTTCTATGTGACAAACTTGCATAAATGGTTCTTTTGTCCACCTTCTGTTGCCGTGTTTTATAGCCGGAATGAGTTGCCCATTGAGACTTCTTGGATTGGGACTCGGGACTATAGCTCACAGCTCCTTGTGCCTTCGGTTATGGAGTTTGTGAGCACCTTCGAAGGTGGGTTAGAGGGGATTATGAAGAGGAACCATGAGAGGGTTGTTCAAATGGGACAGATGTTGATAGAGTCATGGGGCACCATTCTTGGCTCGCCGCCTCATATGTGTGCCAGTATGATTATGGTTGGCTTGCCTTCCCAATTGGGTATTTCCAGTGAGGACAATGCGTCGAAGTTGAGGTCGCATTTGCGGACCTGTTATGGTGTAGAAGTTCCTATTCATTACCAGGCTCCAGAAGATGATGCTGCAACTGAAACTAGGGATAATAAGAATGGGCTAATCAGTGGTTATGCTCGGATATCTCACCAAGTTTATAACACGGTTGAGGATTATCACAAGTTCAGAGACGCCATCAATCAACTTGTTCAGGACGGAAAAGTTTGCAAAATGCTATGATGGAAATGGAATAGAAAAGAAAAGGTATGGTTGTTAGCCTTTCGTTCAACTTTGGAATTGCTTGTAGTTTGTGTTGCTAAGCTTAAGTAGTACAACGAGTAGCATATCCGTATGTGTTAGTAATGTAGTTGCCAAATTACCGTATGTGTTAGTAATGTGTTAGTAATGTAGTTGCCAAATTACCAATTGAATGTTTTATCTATTTTTGGAAGTTGTGAAGGGTACACATGAATTGACTATGGAACTCTTAAGGCGGCCTTCTAATTTGATATGAGATACTAACATGGCTTTAACTGGTGAGGGAGAGTAGAACCAGTAGTCTAATAAGAATTTAATGGTTGAAAAGATTGTACTATGGCTCAAATATGAAGACTAACTTAGAAGAAGGGAAGCTTCTTTTTAAGGTTTTGATTTCACAATCAAGTGAACCACTTGAGGCTAGCTCAAGTGAAAAGAAAATCACAATCAAGTGTCCTTTTGGGGCAGCATGCTAAGTTTGGTGTTCGTTTTGACACTCTTAGGCTAATCAAGAGCTCTGAGCTCGCTCTGACTAAAGTAGAAACTCACTCTTAACTTCTTTTTTGTTTTTCTTTTCTTTACAGGCACAACCATTTGACAGAGTAGTTAAATGAAGGAAATCTACTTTGATTATGGTCATACTCTGCTGAAACGCTAAAGAAACCGATTTGTTTTTAAATTAGTTAACATCTGGAGAGAGAAACAAGTCAAATCGAGACCTTGATGTGTTCTGCTGTAGTTGGTTATTTATACAATTTGTGTGAAGAGAATGAGTAGCTTATTACCATGGTCTCTAGTGGGAAATCCTTATGGGAAAAGAACGTGTCAACAAAAGTAGAGTAGGAGAGTAGGATAGGATGGTAGTAAGTTGATGTAATTGAAAGGCTTGATGGGCTGATAGTTGCTAGAAAAGCGTTGTTAAGTATAAATTTATGTGTATATAATTCACATTCTGTAAATGTAATCAAGTGCTCCAATGCCAGCTTACTTTTAGCAGCTTAGTCACTTAGCACAAACTAAACTTCATTTTTGATACATGAGATTTGGAGAGTTACTACACGCATATTCTCATATTTTTATGTAATGTTCTTTTAAAAAGGCAATACTTTATGAGCAAACGCGGTAGTTTGCTACTACAAAATATGATATTCGAATTCAAGTCTCCTTGGTAAGTTTCAGACAAAGAGCAATGTAATATGGATAATTGGACATATTAGAGTAGTATCAATATTTTTTTGATTCAAGCGTTTATATATTACTCAATACATAACCTGCGACTCGAACCCAGGACTTCTAACACATCCTCCTATGGCCGCTTGAGGCTAGGAGTATCAATATTTATATATGTTAAAAAATAATTTATATAATTAACAATTAATAAATAAAAATTAAATTGTATAATTTGTTTTATAAAACAAAACTAAAATTAATAAATTAAAACATTAATGTTTGTTTTAAAAGAAATTAAGCTGAAAGCTTATATATTATAAATAAAATTATTTTTTTATAAAGAAATATATACAATTTAGAAAAAAAAAAAAAAAGAAATTAATGTCTAATTTTATTAAAAAAAAAAACATTAATACTAAAGGGTGACTACTGAATGGTTACAATTTTATTGTAACTATCATGTTTATATTTTTTTCTTACCTGTAATAGCAGGTTACTAATAAGTAAAATTTCATTTTTTAAAATCAATTAATTATAATTAATTTTTTTTAAAAAAAATAATTAATTGAATATTTTGCAAGACCTCTTTTTTTTTTTTTTTGTTTGACGTGGTGAACTGAGTCACACATGATTAACCACAATCGGCGGTGCAACTTCCTCGAACCAGGATAGCTTATTGTCTAACCGAAGGGCATGTTTTGTCAAACCATGAACTGCAAAAATCTTATCGCAAGCTACATGTGACAAAACTGCCCCGGAAATTTAGACAATAAAGCTATAACGTCTTCAAATAGCATCCAATCTCATTGAAAAACACCACCCATTAATAATAGTTGTCACCAGAGCTAGCGAAACTGAAAAAATATTACAACACCAAACCAAAAAATATAATTATATTAGAATAACAATTTATAAAATAACAATTAAAATACAAACTTAAAATTTGACCCACAACCCATAACACTAACTCAAAATTACTAAAAACTAACAAAAATTTTAAAGTATAACTAGCCAAAGGTATTATCCTTTGGCTAGTAACAACCTACTAGCACCCTATTTGAGACTACTAAAAATAAAAAACAATTAGATTAAATTTAAACTTAAACTTATCGGTAAATTTTATGTAATTGTAGGCCCTCCACAAAACAACCTACAAAATAATAAAAAATAATACTCCATTACAACACAATATAATGAAAAATATAAAGTGAAAAGTGATGGTAAATCAATCAATATTAAAGAAAAAGACTTAAAAAGATTTGAAATACTTATCTGTTAAAAGTGAAAAGAATCGTCGAAGTAGAAATTATGAGCACAAAATAGATTAATTCTCTTACTCATTGACCATACCATAAAATACCCTAAACAAATAGGGACAAGTCATAATAAATGACACAAAAACCATAAAAGGCACAAAAACCGTAAAAAGCATCAAAACTATCAAAAAATTATATAAATATGATAATGATAAGTAGATGATTATTATTGATAATACATATTCATTATGTAATATTTATTAATATTTAAAAGTCAATGATCTAAATTTATAAATATATTTAATTAAATTTATTATAAATGAATATAAAAATAAAAATATTAAAAGAATGACATAAAATTAATTATGAATAAATAAATTACTTAATAAATGGATTAGTCAATAAATTTAATAATGGTTAATCACTAATCATTAAAATATAAAAGTAAAACAAAATAAAATAATCGTTAATTTAGATCTTAATATCCAAAAAAACCGTTAATTTAGATTTACTAGCTAATAATAAGGGAAAAAGAAAATATCAAATAAATGCTAATTAAAGAATATAAAAATTTAATATAAAATTACCAAAGATTTAATGCATATATAAACATTTAATAAAATTAAAATAGTTAAAAATTGTCATAAAATATATAAAAATTAATGTGATTTAAAAAATTTAAATGTATGAAATAAATACCAAAATTAAATACAGAGATTTTACTCAACATAAATATGGCTAAATTACTTGACCATACACCGATGCAACTCTCAGCCGCCATCTTCGGTGCTACCACCATTTCTCAATCGGAAAACAAGCTCAGACAATTTTAAAAGTTACCAATCCGACACAAATCTCATCTCAAACGATTAAAGAGTGGTGGGATGCTATAGTTTCTCTTAGTTTGATCACCATTGATGTGATTAATATTTGGACTCCATATATAAACAGAAAAAAGAGAAAAGAAGCCTCAATAATCTCAATATATGAATAAACTATAAGCAGTATATATAAAGTCAAAAATATTAGAGAATGTTACGAAGCCTTATGCAATAATATTACATATATAATACATTATATATATGAATGCGTTGAAAATATAGATTGATCACATGAAAATATACTAAAGATGATCATAAGCATAATCGGGTTAAAGGCACAGAAAACATACCTAGCTCTCACTAGAAAGAAAGAAGGCGGTAATTACCCAAAAGAAGGTCGGAGTAGCGATCTCTGCAAAGGGACCATTGGGCAGTGACCTCGGAGTCACTAATGGGCCAAGGCCACAAACCGGAGTCATCGGAGAAGAAGTTTGCGGAATAGGAGGAGGAAGCCTTAAGGAAGGACCAGAGAAATCGAGAGGAATACTTGCAAGACCTCTTTTAGCAATTAATAATTATAAATAATTTTTTATATAAATCCTTACTATAATTATTATAACAGTTAAATCATTTAATTATAATATTTACAATGAAACTTTATTTATTTATTTTTTTACAAAAATTAGACTTCTTTTTACACAAATTAAAATTCTCTTCTTGTATAATAAATTTTTAAATAATTTATTATTTTTAAATAATATTAAATTATTTTTTTTATAACTAGAAGAACTAAGTATGAGTTTTTCTATTTGAGTTTGAGGTTGCTTCTTTTTTCTAGGGGAGCTTGACTTTATTTCTTTACTCTGGTTTGATTTTTTGAGTAAATGACTCCTTATAAAAAAGATAGAGGAGTTTAGCCATTTTTTTAGAAAATACATTCAACCTATTTCACTTTTTTAATTTTTAAATGTTTAAATAAAAAAAACTAAATAATTAAGTGTAATAATTTTAAATTAAAATTATAATGGTGGAGAGAATTTCGGGTCAATCTGGTAGAGAGATAGCGAGATCAAAGGAAGCTAATGGGATTCCTATTTCTATGGAGGAAAAAATGCTAACATATAAAAATCAAGATCTATTAAATAATAATATCAATGAGGAGGCTTGTTTGTTGGTGGTTTATTCGAAAAGAAGAAGGACTGATTTGGAAGGTGATGATGGGCTCCACATTAGGGATGATGTAACAATGGGTCAAAAAATTTGGATTTGGTGAGTACCGATATCCAGGCCCACCGTTCATTATGAAAATTTTATCTTGGAATTGCCACGGGCTTGAGAACCCATGGGCTTTACAATTCCTTAAGGATCTTGTGATCCAAAAGATACAGAGTATTGTGTTTCTCTGTGAGACTCTTTCTAGTCGTTCGCAGATGGAGAGAGTGCGGGTTATGTTGGGCTTTGAGGGAATGATGGCTGTGGATGTGGATGGTAGAAGTGGAGGTATTACTTTGTTATGGAAAGCTAAAGAAGAGGTGTATTTGCTTGGTTTTTCGAATGCCTATATTGATGTGCGAGTTTCTATTGAAGGGATGAATGAGTAGCGGTTTTTGGTATGTATGGCGAACCGAACAAAAGTTTCTGTTCTTCTACTTGGAATCTCTTGCGTACCCTGGCTGCTAACTCTACTTTGCCATGGTGTGTGATGGGTGATCTAAATAATGTTCTCTCACATGATGATAAAAAAGGGGGTAATAGATATCATGAATTTTTAATTCAAGGTTTTCAGCAAGCTTTGGCAGATAGTGGTCTTCAAGATATGGAGTTATGTGGCTATCCTTTTACCTGGGAGCGAGGAAGGGGTATCATTCATTGGATTGAAGTCCGATTGGATAGGGGGTTAGCTAATCCAGCTTGGTTGAATATGTTCTCATCTGCTAAACTTCACAATCTTGAAATATCTACTTCGGATCATGCCCTGATTCTTATGGAGCTGGTTCCTATTGTTGGCTACCATTTTTCTAAACGGTATCGGTTTGAGAATGCGTGGTTAAGGGAGCCTCTTTGCTTTCAACTTATTAAGGACAGTTGGGAGCTTTGTGGGAATGATGAGGTTACGAATAAAGTGAGTTTTTGTGGACAATAGTTACGTGTGTGGGGAAAGGAGTTCACGAGCAACTTCAAAGATAGAATTAAAAAGTGTCGAGATGAGGTGCAAAGATGGAAGTTGGGTCGAGATGATGTCTCAGTTGCAAATTATAAACAAGCGAAGAAGAACTTATCCGAAGCTTATATTCAACGGGAGGTATTTTGGCGTCGAAGATCAAAGCAATTATGGTTGCAAGAAGGGGACAATAATAGCAAGTTTTTTCATGCTTCAACTACTAATAGAAGACGAAATAATTTTGTTACAAAGCTTAAGGATCAATCTGGTGTTTGGCTGGATTGGAATAGTGGCCTAGATTTGCTTATGGTTAATTATTTCAATGACCTTTTTTATTTTTCTCAAACCGATTGGAGAGAGGTTACTAGCAGTGTGCAAAACCGTGTTTCTTTTGAACAAAATGCTGATCTGCTGCTGCCAATTTTAGAGGAGGAAGTTCGCAAAGCATTGTTTCAAATGCATTTGGACAAATCTCCAAGACTCGATGGAATGACCCCAGGATTTTTTTAGAAGAGTTGGCCGATTGTTAAAGGTGATATTATCCATATGGTAAGGCAGTTTTTTCACCATGGGTTATTTCCTTCAGATCTAAATAAAACTATTTTGGTTTTAATCCCTAAGAAGAAGCATCCTATAGATATGGGGGATTTGATACCCATTGCTTTATGCAATGTTATATAAGATTGTGTCCAAGGTGGTGGCTAATAGACTTAAGAACGTTATGCCAACTATCATATCCAACACTCAAAGTGTGTTCTTATAAGGTCGTTTAATTTCAGATAATATTATGATTGCTTATGAGATTATGCATCATTCGAAAAGAAAACGAAAATGGGGGATGGTTATATGGCTCTCAAGCTTAACATTAGCAAAGCCTATGATAAACTTGAGTGGGGTTATCTCCATGCTATGATGGACAGGATGGGCTTTGATGGGCGATGGATAAACTTGGTTATGCAATGTCTTTGTTCAGTCTCGTATACTATCTTGCATGGAGGGAATGAGTTGGGACCTATTGCTACTCAACGAGGTTTGCGTCAAGGTGATCCGTTATTGCCTTACCTTTTTATTTTATGTACTGAAGGCTTCTCTAGTTTGCTGCGAAGTTATGAGTAAAGTGGTTTGCTCACGGGTTGTAAGATTGCTCGAGGTGCGCCAGTCATTTTTCATATGCTTTTTGCGGATGATAGTTATATATATTATAAGGCTACTGAGGAAGAAGCGTACAATGTAAAGGAGTTGTTGCACACTTATGAGGCGACTACAGGTCAAAGAATTAATTTTGCTAAGTCTTTTGTGTTTTTTAGCAACAATACAAATTGTGCTCTACATGATGCTATTTGTGCTTCGTTGGAAATCTATGAAGCTGATGAAAATGGGTACTATCTAGGCCTTCTATGTCCAGTTGGGAAGAATAAGTATACTATTCTCGGATTTGTTAAGGACAAGCTTCGTAAGAGGATACAAATAAAAAAAAAACCCATTTTAAAACTCCACATACGAAAAGAAAGTTGAAAATGTCATGTTTTTTTTTTTTTGTAAATAGCCTTAAACTCCACATATAATTTGAAAACGGGTCGACCCGAAAAAGAAAGAGAAAAGATCGTAAAAGGGTCAGCTCAGGATTTAATGCCCCAGTTTAGTTACAGGTTCAGAGTGTTGGAGAAAAGGAGAACAGCCGGAGGACTAAGGAGTTAGTGTTAAAGTTCAAAATGGCGGACGAATCTACTCCCCCCATTAGGCTTATGAATTTCATATCGGAGGACCAGGTTTGCTAATTTAAACAGTTACTACTGATAGTTTCTTAAATTTCAAACCCTAAATCAAATTCTGGGATTGGGACGATGATTTCAACAGTTGGATGAAACCAAGAAAGCTAGGGGCGAACGCGTGGAGGATGGCACTGCCCAGAGGGATAGACCCCTTTACGAGGTAAGCTTTTAACTATTGCATTTCTTTTGTTTGTAATTATATATGTATGCATATGAAAATGAAAATATATCCTATATCTAAGTCATTCGTGATGCTACAGATTTTAAAGGAAAATAAAGACAAAAAGGATGCTGAATTCAACGAACGCTTTAAGCACAGTGAGTACTTTTATTTTTCTTTTAGTTTTGTGACAATTGATTTACCAAAGATTGTTACTTGGGCATTTTTGTGTCACCCAAATCCTTGCTTTTTGCATTGCAGGACCTCCTAAAGCTTTGGATGATGATGAGACCGAGTTCCTTGATAAATTAGAGCTGGTAAAAGCTTTAAATGTGTTTTTACTGATTATTAGTGCGTGCTCTCTAGTTAAGATAGCTCATAACTTCAAATGTCATACTTTAGCATGTCCTCATTTGATCAGTCAACTGCTTTATCAAAGTCATAATACTTGTTTCTTGAATTATATTTTCTTCTTACACTACTTCTATGACATCTTGTTTTGCTTTTTCAGTCTAAGAGGGAATATGAACAGCAAGTGGCCAATGAAGAAGCCCAACAACTCCGGAATTTCCAGGTACATTTAGTAATTCTTAATTTTTTTAGAATTTTATTTCCAAATTTTGTAGCTGTAGTGTACACTTGGCGTACTCTTACCCTGTGCATAATAATAATAATAACAAGAAAAATCCCTTTTAAAGATATAGAAAGTGATGTTGATAAGAATAAAGATCTCAGCCAGGGAATTTAGTGAAATTTAGTGATCAATAATAACATCACAAAGTTTTTTATAGGAAAAAAAAGGCTGTAACTTTGTATTTTTTGAATTTCCTTGTAGTGAACTGAATTGTGTTACTGCTAAATATTTGTTGGTTTTGATTGAAACCTAGATAGGCAATACTTACATACATTATTTAGGCTGATGAATGTGAAGCTTGGCATTAGTATCTTCAGATTAGAGATGTTGGTCATGCTAGTTGAGAATCATAGAGTTTGTCATAATTACTCTTGTGTAGGCATGCTTTTATGGGTTATTCATGCTTCAGAAATATGCGATGAAGTTTTGTCAGTCTGTTGGCGGTTGTCTTTCTTAGCTATTTGTTGTCTAGTACATTGTTCCAAACAACATAGTAAATGGGCACTATTGATTGGAAATCAAATTAAAGCTTCAACTTTATTAGTGCTGTGCTTTTTGGTACAGGCAGCAGTGGCAGCCCAATCTATGATCGTCCAAGATTTTGAGGAAACACCACCTGTTCCTGTAGTCCAGGTTACTTTCTTGATCATATATACATATTCTTTTATCTCTGTGATTCAGCATCAGCATTTGGTTTAGGAATTTATGGTTACAGAGCTATTTGTATGTGTATATAGTTTGTAATTAAGAAATTTTGCCAGAAAGAGAAGAAGTAACTGTCTGTTTTAATGTGTTAGAAACTTAGAAGAGAGCTATTTTCCACTTGGTCACAGTGTCTGTAATGGTTTATGTTGAATGAAGATACATCTGTTCTGCAGGAACAGAAGGCAGCGAGAAAGAAAAACCCTCATCCGCGTCCATTAGGTGTGATAATAAAAGTGAAACCTCAAGCAAAAAAAGCTAAGTTGGATCAGGGAGATGTTATAGAGCTGCCCTCAAATGAAACAAACATTTGTGATGTTGATACAGAAAAAAGATCTCAGCCAGCAAATTTACCTAGTCGTGATAATGATAAAACTAATGCTGTTGTGAGAACTTCTTTAGTTTCATATAGTGATGAAAGTGAAGATGATTAGGCAGTTTCATGATTGATATCTTTGAGGAAACAGATTTAGCTATTTCAATGAATCCCTTTTCGTCCCTTTAGTCTTAACATTAATGGGCAAGAAGAAATCAGGTATCGGATTTGTGTTAACATGATTTTCATTTGGAAGATTGAACCAAAGAAAACTTGTGGAAACTGGAAATGGAGATGAAAAAAAAAAAGGGATAATTGCGGCAAAAGTCCCCAAAAAATTAAGGTTGATGGAGATTAGTCCCTAACCTCAAAAATTGGCGGTAATAGTCCCCAAATCACATTTTTTGTGAGTCCGTTGGTCCCTCTTTTTAATTGCTCCGTTAAACCCAAAGAAATGACACATATCAATTTTTTATTGGTCTAAATAATAATTTTAATTAAAAAAATTTAAAATAATATAAAAAACAAAAAAAAAATATTTTAAATTCATAAAATAACTGTTGCTTTTTCTTTTTCCTCTTCGTCTTCTTCACACACCCCAACCATGACCCTCACCACACCCCATCCCCAGCCAAGTCGACCCTCACCAGCGCCATTCCCAGCTACGGTCGTCGACGTCAAAGACAAGCGAGAAAACAAAACACCAACACTGTATCAAAACCCTAAATTATTTAAAACTATTTAAAATTTTTAAAACTATATATATATGAAATAAATTATGTATTTTATTTGATGATAGCTAAATAATAAAATTGAATCAAATTTTAACATTATTAATTTTTCAAATAACTTTTTTTTGAAAATATGAGAAGTTAGATATAAAATAGGCCAATTTGAGCTAATGATTAAAATCTAGGTCTTATATGTCTAATATTTAAGATAATAACGAGTACGTCGTGTTCATGCCTCCTAGACTCATGTCGTGTCAAAAAATTCAATTCATATTTTATGTAAAAATAAAAATACAAATAATAAAATTGGGCGACTTTATAAATTTTTAGAATGCAAATAATACTCCATTTTATTTACTTGTTTTTCTTATTTTTACAGCACTAGCACCATATAATTTTCTTATATTTTATGTAAAAATATAAATATAAATAATAAAATAGAGCGACTATATAAATTTTTAGGATGAAAATAATACTCCATTTTTTTCAAACTAAGCATGCATTTTTTCACTAAGTCACAACATTACTAAGTTTGCCGCTAGTACCAATCTTGTTCTTCACACTCTAGGTAGATACCTCAAAAAATAACAAAATAAAAATAAAGATCTAAATCAGTGTAGTTCTACATGCCTAAATGAGCAAGCAACTCGTGTTGTGTGTTGCCTTATCAAAGAGAAAAAAAGAAACTCGTGTTGTGTTTGGTAGGGCAGCATGGTGCACTATGGCAGCGCAATCTAGGCACAAGCAAGGTAAGATTCCAATACACACCAAGCTTTGACTTTTGCTATCTTCAATTTCATTCATTCATTGCATGTGCCTGCCTTTAAAAATCACATTATGAAAAGCACAATCAATCTACTTAAGACTTTGGACACACTTGATCGTCATTGCTGACGTTGAATTTTCATTTAATTTAAAATTAGTAATCAATATATTACCATTCTTGAAAAAAAAAATACTATTCTCTTACACTATGAAAGGAGATGACAATAGTGACTTGTGTTGTGATCCAAAATATAACACCACCTTCTTAAATTGATCAAACAATAAGATTACATTTATAAACAACCCAACTACTTGTGAAGATTTCACTTTTTCTTTTGGTACTATATATCGTTGAAAATTAATTTGTATTTATATGAAATATATTAAACACGAAAAAAAGAAACGAATGATTTTAAACAGTCTTGGCGCTCATATGAAGTGCAACTAAGGAAGCATAAACACCATCATGGATGTTAATGAGAGTGTCATGCTTCCCTTTTTCCACTATCACTCCGTTCTTGACGACAGCAATAACATCGGCGTTTTTGATGGTGGATAGCCTATGAGCCACCACCACCGTCGTTCTGTTAACCATCACTCTATCAAGCGCGTCTTGCACCACCTTCTCTGACTCTGCATCGAGCGCGCTTGTTGCCTCATCCAATAGCAATATCTTTGGACTCTTTGCTATTGCTCTTGCTATTGCCACCCTTTGTTTTTGTCCTCCAGACAGTTGCACTCCTCTTTCTCCCACAATTGTATCATAACCCTGTTCATCGAATTTCATTTAATCAACTGTAAATAACTAACTAATATTATGTAAAACATAAACATACAATGGTACAAGCACAATGTCTCAGACTCTCACCTGATGTAAGCTACTAATGAACTTGTGGGCATTTGCCAGTTCTGAGGCTGCTAAAATCTCAGCTTCACTCGCTTCGCCTTCCTTCCCATAAGCTATGTTAGCGCGAATGGTGTCATTGAACAAAACAGGCTCTTGGCTCACTAATCCCATCTGTTGCCTCAACCATTTCAGTTTTAATTTCTGAAGTTCAACTCCATCCAATGTTATGTGTCCCGAGTCAGGATCATAAAACCTCTGCAACAAAGCTATAACTGTTGATTTCCCGCTCCCGCTTTCTCCAACCAAGGCGACCGTCTGAACCAAATAAAACCAAACATATTAGTTAACTAGAAACAGCTCAACTTCTACTAGTAGTAATGTCAAATGAGAAATGATTATTGTTTATTACCTTGCCAGAATGAATAGTTAAACTGAGGTCCTTGAAGATTTGAATATCTGGTCTTAATGGATACTTGAAGCTCACATGACGCAGATGAATTTCTCCCTTCACATCATTTAAGGTCTCCCCAGACTCATCACTTGGGTCTATCTGTGATTTGCGGTCTATTATGGAGAATATAGAAGCTGCAGCAACCTTAGCTTTACTTGAATCAGGAGCAAAGGAACTTGATTGAGATATTCCCACTGCAGCCATTGTCAAAGCAAAGAAAACCTGCCAAAAATCACCAATACCTTACTATTAATTCTTCTCTTTCTCTCACTATTTATATAAATATAAATTTGTGTGTGCGAGTATTAACAATGGTTTATATTGTCAAGTCTGATTATTACCTTGAAAACGTCTGAAAATGTAATTTGTCCAGACTCAACAAGTCTGGCTCCGGCATAGAAACTCGTTGCATAGACACAAAAGAGTAGAAGAAAGGACACCCCAAATCCTAAACCACTGATCACACCTTGCCTTATCCCTGTCATCATAGGTCCCTCACATTTCTTTTTGTACAAATCCATTACTTTCTCTTCGGCGCAGAAAGAAGCAACAGTTCTTATGCTCCCCACTGCATCATTAGCTACTTGACTTGCTTCTTCATACATCACCTGCAACCATATAAATATTCTTCTATTATTTAAAAATTTAAGCAATATTATGATCAGTTCCAACATGACTAATTTCTATTTAGCAACTAATACCTTTGCATCAGCACTGAATCCTTTCATGAACTTTGCTTGAATGTATCCATTAACTCCTATTAATGGAAGTAGGACTAGAATTATAAGTGCCAACTCCCAACTTGCCAGAAAAGCAATTAGCAAACCAGCAACAGCAGATGCAAGGTTCTGAACCAGTAGCCCGAGTGCATCCCCAACTAAGGCACGCACCATTGATGCATCAGCAGACAGCCTAGCCCCAACTGCACCACTTGAGTGCTCTGGCTCATCGAACCATCCTACTTCCATGTTAACCACTTTCTCAAAACACATCACTCTTATGCGTTGAATTAACTTGCTCCCTGCTACAGCAAAGAAGTAACCACGTGCTGGAATTGCGACTAACGATACGATACCAAGAACCAAAAACATCAGTGCCCAAAACTCAGAATCCTTCTTCTGCTTGTGAGATTTTTCATAGAATACCTTTATCATACTAGAAATAAGCACCCCAAAAAGTGGAAGCAAAACACCATTAATGATGGCAGCTATAGCTCCTATGAGAATAACGGGTATCTCTGGCTTGTTAAGAGCAGCAAGGCGGATGAGTGAGACACTTGGAGGTGATTCTGATACTTGTTCAGGGGACTCTGTATCTTTCATTGTAGTGTCATGGATTCCAGTAGGTAAACCAAATGAGACTGAAAATGAATGGCGACTGCTATTTCCTATTGATGATCCTCGGCTCAGAGATCGAATGATTGACCCTCTTTGACTTGACTGTCTAAACGATTCTGTACTAATTTCAGTTTTGTTTTGATCACCTGTTTGTTCTGATTCCTTGTTCACTTCTTGTAAGCGTATAAGTTGACTATAAGCTCCTTCCGGGTCTTTGACTAACTCATCATGTGAGCCTGAGTATCATCAGTTTCCAAAATGTTAAGTGACATAAATATCTTTACATTAGCTAAATTAATCATAATAAAAGTTCAAGTACCTTTCTCAACCATCTTTCCTCTATGAATGACAGCAATGGAATCAGCGTTCCTCACGGTGCTCAAACGATGAGCAACCACCACAGTGGTTCGATTAACCATAATTCTGTCCAATGCTTCTTGCACTACCCTTTCAGATTCTGCATCAAGTGCACTTGTTGCTTCATCCAAAAGTAGAATTCGAGGGTCTTTCAATATGGCCCTCGCAATTGCAACCCTTTGTTTTTGACCACCGGAGAGTTGAGTCCCATGTTCACCAACCATCGTGTCAAGGCCCTGAAAATAGTTTTACATTCCTATCCCATGTAAGACTTACAATGTTTTAAGAGGGGTTTCACAAAATAGACCTTTTCTTATTGCCACTCTGAAAAATAACTCTGTGATAATTCTTTGCAAAGTAACCTTGCTGACATATTAACATCCTATCAAATATATTTGATCTCTTGTAGGGAAAGTTACTTAGCAAAAAATTGTCCAAAAGTTTACATTCACCAATTACTCCATGTTTTAATGAATAAGTGTTTGTAAATTTGAGGAAAATAGAACGAACCTGAGGCAACTTATCAATGAACTTAGCTGCATTTGCAAGTTCAGTCGCAGCTTTTATGTCTTCAGTAGTTGCATCTTCCTTTCCATAGGCAATATTTTCCCTGATGCTAGCAGCAAATAGAACAGGTTCTTGACTGACAAGACCAATCTTTTGACGAATCCATTTAAGCTGAAACTCCTTCAAGTTGGTGCCATCAATCAAAACTTCACCCGAGTGAGGATCATAGAATCTCTCAATAAGACTTATCACAGTGGATTTCCCACTTCCACTTTGGCCGACCAAAGCTGTTGTGGTGCCACTAGGAATCTCAAGTGAGAAACCATTGAAGATTTGCTCATCTGGTCTAGCTGGATAGCTAAAGTAAACGTCTCTCAACTCTATGTCTCCGCGAACATCATCCAAAACTTTTCCGTTTGTGTCATATGAATCAATCTCTGGCTTCCTACTAATAGTCTCAAACATCTTAAACGCTGCAGCTTGCCCAGCTGCAAATGCACTCATGCAAGGAGATGCCTGCCCGAGAGACCTGAGGATAAAACACGCTCTTATCTATCCATCTTTCTATCTGTGAGTAGTATATGGATATGTAAAATGAAAAAAAATCACAACTCACATGGATCCAGTCAAAACAGCAATGATGACATTCAAAACATCACCACCATTGTATCCTTTTTCCCTTATCATCTTCACTCCAAACCATACTGCTAGAGCATAGCTTCCAAAGATGACAAACATGACCAAACCAAGGCCAAGTCCAGCGGCTGTGCCTTCAAAAACACTTGATTTATAAGCACTGACGAGAAACTTGTTGTAGTTTATTATTGCTTGTTTCTCTCCAGTGAATGATGCAACCTAGACAAACAACAAAACCAATAAACGTGCTAACATGGTAACTGAAAAACACTGTTGAGTTTAGTACTTGATAATGATGACTTACAGTTCTAATAGAGCCAATGGTCTGTTCAACTACATTAGCTGCTTTTGCATAGGCAGTTTGTCCCTTAGACGCCATCTTGCTTATAATCAAAGCCATAGCTGCACCGGCCATAACCATAAGAGGAATAGAGGTCATCATAACAAGGGTGAGAAGCCAGCCTTTGAAGAAAGCTATTACGAAGCCTCCAATGAATGTGGATATCAGTTGAATAAATTTTCCAACCTACAAAATAAATAAGATTCTTCATCAAAACATGAAGACTACTACATATAGTCTTTCTTTCCTTCTTTCTATTTGTATTACGAGATATATGGTACCTTCTCTCCCATGGCGTCTTGTATGACAACAGTGTCACCAGACATTCTGCCAACCACTTCCCCTGTGTTAGTTTCTTTATCAAAGAAAGCAACATCTTGTCTAAGTATGGTTTTCAAATACAAATTTCTAATTCTTGCAGCTTGTCTTTCTCCTGTGACCATCCAGCATGCCACCTCTGCCAGACCAAATCAAACAAACATGAGAGAGAGAGAGAGAGAGAGAGAGAGAGAGAGAGAGAGAGAGAGAGAGAGAGAGAGAGAGAGAGAGAGTACTACTACTACTTTACTACTTACGGAGAAATGCTGCCACAAGAGTCGCCACACCCAAGTACACAAATTTTAGACAGACCTGATATTTTGGGCAGAACCAAGGTGTTATAAACAGACATACAAAGATGAATGAAAGTGAATACATGAATCAAAATCATTTTTCTTACCTTAGAAACAATATCAACAACATCTTTGCTGGTTTGGTTGTTCCCAAAAGAATTGATCATCTCTCCGAATAGAATGGTCATAACTGGCAGACCCAATCCATTACCAATGGCACCCAAAGTACCAGCAATCATCAAAAAGATATCAGTGGTATCTGCAAAGGAGAAGAGCTTGTGAAAGGGAATTTTCTCATCTGGTACTTTGCTCTTCTCTGACTCTTGTTCCTTTTCTTCATTATTATTATTATTTTTATTACTCTTGGTAGAGTTCAAAGCTGTGTCTTCTTCTATCTGGGTTTTGGAGGAGCTGGCCTCACCCTCTTGGCCATTCTCTACTGCCATGGCTCAAAACACTCTTAGCCCCAATATCCAACTGCACAAACAAGTAGCAAAGGAGAACACAGATTATTAATGACCAAAAAGTCTTTTGATTGAGCACGAATGGAAATGGGGTGTGTTTATATTTCAAATCAAATGGTTAAAGAATCCGACATCATAATATAATCTAGAAGCAGGCCTGTAAGTACTAAAGTTAAAAGGTAAAAAACACAGAGCCAAATTTTTTCTTTTTTTTTTTTTTTGCTGAAAAGAGAAAAAAAAAAGGTTGACTTGGTTTTGCAGGCATATGTATATCTTTAGGCTCAACACAACACCCTTGTTTTGTTTTAATATCTCATTTCAGACAAGACAACACATGCGTTCAAGTACAATAAGGCTAAGCATAGTTATTGAACAAGTAGTTCCACAGCCAAAAATACAAAACATCTGAGCTTTAAGCCAAGATACACACAGAAAGTACAAAAGAATGAAACTTTGTTTGTATTTGGTAAGAATTGAAAGAATCAGTACACTAAAATTCAAAAGAAGAAAGAAAAAGAAAAAGATTTCTTTTATTTTTGAAGTTTGAAGATGTAAAAGGCCAAAAGGGTACCCAGCAACTGTGGAAGTGGCTCACAACTGCGGCTGGCGACTCCTTCAACTTTTTTGCACAGAGAGAGAGAGAGAGGTGATATGTCATATATCAAATATGGTAATATAGAAAATATATATTTATATATAAGTTGAGAGAGAGAGAGAGAGTAAATGATTCGTTGTTGCTTAATGGGCAAGCATCTTCATATATAAAGTATTCGATATAATAATACAAAGGAGGGAATAGCTGTTCCCATCTAAACCTTGTTGTTATTATTATTTGGTCAAAACTGCGAAGTTTCGCTTCACAAAATTCTACATTATATATATTATACTTGTATTAAATCATATATTATATATTATCACATCATTCATTTCTATTGAATAAAAGTTGTTGGTTTAACAATTTTATTATTTTTCTATTCACTTAAAATTAATTATTAATTAGTTAAAAAATACTGTCAAATTAATTAATTAATTAATTAATTGTTATTTTAAAAATTTTATTATTATTTTACTTAAATATTTAAATTTAATTATTTAAAAATACCAATTAAATAAAATATATATTTTTATATAAATTTAAATTTGAATTAAAGGTTAAATTAATTAATTATTTTTTTTTATAAATCTATTAATTATTTTACTTAAAATATTTAAATTTAATTCTTTATTTTATTATTTATTAAAATACAACATAATTATTTAAAAATATTAATAAAATTATAGGTAAATATTTTTGTATATAAGTTTAATTTTAAATTTGAATTAAATTTTATATATTTAAAAAATATTATAAAATTGAAGTAAATCTATTTTTAATATTATTATTTAAATTAATAATTAGATAATAATAAGATATACAGAAGCTAGAAAAGAAACATATAAAGAGTCAGAGATATACTTATTAGTTCTTCCATTAATTCCATGCACGCTGTCTGCACAACTTTCTTTATATTCCATTTTTGTAACTATATATTTATATAATGGATCGTATCTTATTTTATTTATTGCTATTATTTTCTTGAAACAAATGACAAGCCAAAAGTGATAGTTTAGAGAAAATGTATTTAGAATCTCTACTTCCTAACTATAAGCAAGTAGCAACATAATTAAGTTCTTTCTTTTTGTAAACAATTTTGGCAGTTTGCAATGACAAAGTCAAGGACCTTTATATATATATAAAATAAATAAAATAAAAACCAAAGAATACTAATTTAGCTTATGAATTGAATATGTTTCTCAAATTCTAGATGAAGTTTGATATTTTATTAGTGTTTATTATTATTTTATTCAATAATAAATTGTTAAATATAAAATAGTGGGACAGCTAGGTGAGATATTATATGAGTTGGACTGTTTACTTAAATGTACGTGACGACCAAGTACTAATATAGGAATATGATATTATTATTAGCCTATTAGGATATCTGTAGACATTTGAATATGTATATATAGTAAATAATAATAATTCTCAATCTCATAAAATTTCAGAAACAGATATTGGTATGTTCAAACATTTATTACATAATCAGATTTGTTTCTTTTAAGTATGAGTTATGGCATGACCAGTTGTGGGTTGGGATGTGGGAGCTTTTTGTGAAGATTAGGTTAGGTGTGGCTTTGCTTAATGAGCAACAAAAGAGCTATAAGTGTGTGTCTAAGTCAGTACCAAAATCATTATGTATTCATTAATTTGATGATGAATTAATGAATGAGTGAGTAAAAATAGACAAGTTTGAGTATTATCTTATCGAAATCTATATATGTATCCAGATATAAGTATATGATAAATTCAAAAGGGGGTGCTTAAAGTCATCAATGAAATAATTTAATAATATTAATAGTAATAATAATGAAAAAGGCATATAATTGAATACTGATTATAATATGTATTTATATACTTGTGTGTATCTACCTAACCTGGTGGGTTCAGCATTGCACAATCATTCTAAGGTTGAGATGAAAACCTGAAATCTTTGGATATTTGACAGGTGGTGGTGGTGGGTGAGTTGAATTTACTTTATATGTATCTCAACATGTATAGAAAATAGTAAATTTTATATGTTTTGATATTAAAAAAAAAAATTAATCTTTTTTTCTTATGATAATAGCATATGTTATAATTATTTTAAATAATTTATTAATTTTTTAGAAATTTTTTAATAATTTATAGTAAGTAAAGTCCTTAGTTAATATATTTGGTAAAAATAATAAAATTAATTATGTGTAATATTTTTAAAATAAAACTGAGACATTTGTTTTGGTGTATTTTTTTTTTAAATTAGTTAATTCTTTTATGATAATAAATAAATTAATTTTTCTATAGAAGTATATATAATATCTTGATATTATATTTATAGAAATTTTATTTATTTAGTTTGAATTTTTTGGTCTCATTTTTTTTTTCAAAAACTTTGTATATCATTTGCATATACTCCAAGAGATTGACAAGCTATTTGAATAGGTTAGGACTTTACTTTTTAAAAATATTTTTCATTTATGCCTTGATTGTTTCCTTGCTTGTAAAACACGAACCCAGAGATTTATTATTTTAGTATATGTTCTTACTCAGGTTGTGGTTTTATATGGAAAGAATAAAATGATTTATTATAAAATAAATACTATATATCTTTATATAGTATTTCATTGTAATTAGTATATTTTATTTCTTTTATGATCTGCATTAATCTCACCAACTGAGATTCGTGATGTCCAATGAGAATTCGCGGGATGTATTTGGCTTTAATGGAGTATAGATTGACAATGCTGACTAGGTAAATCAGGATTATGTTTGCATAGATCTGAGTTTCGGTTGTATATTTTTCATATCTGTTCAAACAGAATTTTGTCATTTTAATGAATTTTTGTAAGGAAACTAATCAATGATTCTCGATGTATTTAGACCTTTGAGCTTGGTTTCTCTATGTATTTAGACCTTTGAGCTTGGTTTTGGGTGTCATTTATCCCTATAAATATCACCTAAACTAGTAGTAAAAGGCCAAACTCTTCTACTCCTTAATTTCTTATATATGTAGAAGAAAATGTTTCTTTTGTAAAGAATAGTTGTTCTGTTATTTCTTGGTGAGTTTGTGTGTCTTTGTGATTACTTTTATGTGAAGTATGTTATCTCAAATTTTGTCTACTTAACCTGGCATGTCCACACAGTCAAGATTGAGGACACGTGTGATACAACTTATTAATAACAGGACAAAGTCTCCTTACACAACATGTTTGCCATCAAGGTTCTAAAGCAATCAAGCAATAAGAGAAAGGAGTTAAGCAGACCGTCAAGACCTTGAACAACCATGTCTGGTCGGCTAAGGGAAGTGTGTGAGCTGACCAAAGAAAGCTTATAGGTCGGCCAGAGTTTGAGCACAAGCTGGCCAGCCCAAAATGTGTCTGACTGACCGAGAAAGGCCTTTTTCACTAAGGAGGTCTGACCTTTGCAAGGAAAGCTGTAAAAAGAAGATAGGAAGGCTGGCAGGCACATACAAAGGCTGGCAGGCACATACCAAGGCTAGCAGGCACATACCAAGACTTTCACGCACATAGAACGGCTGACAAACACATAGAAAGCTGGCAGGCACATACCGAGGCTATTGGAACAATACCTGGTTAGCCATGGGAGAGCATAGGCCGGCGAGGCCCTACAAAATAAGTTTGGCCGACCAAATTTTGTAGACGATTCTGAATAGCTAAGAAAAATTGTGAGACAGGCCCAACAACCCACGAAAATAAGGGTTTTCTCTCGAGATATTTGTCCGATTTTCTAGGAATTTAGTTATCCTTTTTTTGTAACTTAATTAATAGATAAAATATGTTAATATCCCTATTTTAAGTGGAGATCTTTACCTATTTGAATTAGGATCTTTTGTAAGCCCTACCTATATAAAGGGTATTAGTTCACTCTCAAAACCTAAGCCATTCGACAAGCAATAAAGGGTCTCTACAAGTCCTCCCTTATGCTCCCTAAAGCTTCCTACACGTGAAGCTCTCTCTCTCTCTCTCTCTCTCTCTCTCTCTCTCTCTCTCTCTCTCTCTCAAACCTCATATTCCATCTACGCCTCCTAGACACTAAGTCAAGTTCTCTCTATAAGTCCTTCATAAGAACTTATTAGTTCTTGGTTTGTAACACATTATTCTCACAATTGTAATACTGAAGAGAGACATAGCTAGAAATCACAAGGTTCTAACCTGTGATCTACATGGTATTATCTCAAGAGTGAATACAACTAAAAGGGGAGTAGGTCATTACCAGCTAAACAAGGGGGCCAAATATTGGGTTGGTCCATTTGACATGACATGTCCACATAGTCAAGACTGAGGACACGTGAGATACAACTTGTCAATAACAGGATATAGTCTCCTTACACAACATGTCATCCGTCAAGGGTTCTAAAGCAATCAAGCAAAACTATTAAGCAATAAGCAAAAGGAGTTAAGCATGCCATCAAGACCTTGACCAACAATGTCTTGCCAACCAAGGGAAGTGTGTAGGCTGGCCAAAAAAATCTTGTAGGCAGCCAAGTTTTAAGCACAAGTTGGCCGGCACAAGAAGTGACTAATAGATCGAGAAAGGCCTCTTTGACCAAAGAGGCCTGACCTTTGCAAGGAAAGTTTTACAAAAAAGCTAGGAAGGCTAGCAGGCACATAGAAAGGCTGGCAGGCACATAGAAAGGCTGGCAGACACATAGAAAGCTGGCAGGCACAAATTGAGGTTGCAGGAACAATACCTGACCCGCAATAGGAGAGCATAGGTCAGCCAGGCCCTATAAAATAAGATGGGCTGGCCCTGTAGACGATTCCAAATAGATGAGAAAAATTGCAAGATAGGCCTATCAACCTAATTGGGCGTGCTCTGGCGAGAGGGGCTTTACTTCTACCGTGACTATTTCTAGCCCACCTTGAAGAATCTTCTTAGGAATCGTGTTTCGTGTGAACACCATAGTAGTGGAAGTGGTTTACACCTTTCTTTACCTCTCAATAAAAGTACAAAAAAGTTTACCAAGATTTTTGAAAACTAAATATTTAAGAGCTAAAGAAATAAAGTCTTACAAAAATAAAGAGATGAAGATTTTTTACGTGGTTCAGGTGTTAATAAATCTTAGTCCATGAGTCAGATTATTAGCCTCTTAGGGCGAGTTTGATGTGTATACAATATTTTAGCAGGAAATCCCAACTCTATACCCTAAGTGTCTCTTAAAGAAGAAGAAGACCTAGAGTAATATTGGTAGAGTTTTAGCTACATAAATTGTGATCCTCCTTTCATATGAGAATTGAGGGGTATTGATAGACTAAGTGGCAGGTATGAATAGGCCCATGACACGCCTAAGGTTTCTGCCAAAATTTCATTGTTGGGGTAATTTACATGCGATATTAGAGCTGATTGAATGATCCTATGGAAAACTTTAAGCCCGTGCGTAAAATAGTTAGATAATAGGAACATTTTGTACCATATGGACACGTGGCATGCAAAGGTTCAACTTTTAAAAGTAGAGGCTACATGTCACCTAAAGCTTGCTCCTTTATGAGTAAAGGTCTATAATACCCATTTGGGAAAAATGTGGTAGGAATACGCGCACTACCATGCTTGGGCATAGGAGACAAGATCTGATCTTCGTCAGAAAAAACATAACCATCACATTGATGACTTAGCATGCATAAAAGTTCAACATCCATGACATTCCATAATGGTCGATGTCTGCGTTAGACCCTTCAAATACCTTTCTGGGTATCGTCTGTGTGAGCTTCCCTTTTTAGACCCCTCCAACTCTGGGAGAAGAAATTCGCCTTCTGCATCCGCGAAGCTAAGTCAAGCTTAAGTAGGCTTCTGTGTGTTCTTCCATCTCGAGTTGTTCTCGGCTTCAGGAGGCTTCTCTGTGATAGAATTGTATCAAAGGGCTTTGATTAGGGAAGGATTAAATTAATCTTCCTCATAAAATGCCACTTGTCATGCTTTGCAGAAACGCAGATAACAATTTGAAATAAATAAAACAATAACATTATTAAGTGATAAAATAGAACAAAATATCATGAAAATAGATACACAAAACAACTAAGTATTACAAATTCAACACAAAAAAATCCACTACAAATATAATTAATACATATATATATAATTTTTTAATATTTTTGATTGTTAGGTTGTTTTTAGTATTATTTTTAAGTTAATTTTTAGTGTGTTTTTAATTTAATTCTACTATTGTTTGGAGCAATTTTATGCTTTTTATCTTTTATTTTTTGCAGATTTAAAATAGAATAAGATTAGAAAATATCAAAAGAATAAGATGGAAAAAAAGATAAAAGATCTTTCAAAAAGATGAACTACAAAATAGAGAAAATTGTGCAAAAAAAAAAAATAATAAAGCTGAAACTTCAAGTTTCAATTCAACTATGATCTGATCAGATTTCAGAGAAAGTCAAAACATAAAAGTTTTAGATCTCTCTTTATCTTTTCAGAACATCTTGAATCGTCCTATTCCGAGTAATATCGAGAGAGTAATGGCCAAAATACTATTAGTCGATGCAGCAGAAAAATTACCGTCCCTTCTAATCCTAAGCAGAATAGGATTTCCAGCGTTTCTTATTTTTTTTAATCATTTTTTTTGTTATAAAAGAAGTGGCCTTCAATAGTTTTGAAGAGGCAGTTCAGTAGGAAATCAAAGCAGTCAACTGGGTATGAATTTCGAAGATCGAAGCCAATACTGGAGGCATTTTTTGAGGGTTTTTAGCATTTTCTTCTCTGTTTTCTTCTCTTTTCTAAGATTAATGTGCGAATTTGCTACAATGAACATGAGTAGCTAAACAATTAATTAGGGTCTAGATGGAGATTGTTTGACATTGATTTATGGTTCTAATATGATTTAATTTTCTCTCAATTTCTATGTATTTATTTTATTCGTACTTAATTACTTTTAATTGCCTGACCATCAATTGAAGATTTTATGATTTCGATGTGAGATCTGAGAAGTGAGTGTAGATTATGCTATAGAGAAATAGAACTGAATTTCGATATAGGATGAGAGTACCCATATATGGTTTAGATAGCTTATAGGGTTCTTGTATTTAATGCCTGTTTCATATTTAATTTATCATGAGAGTAGAAAATTTGCATGTAATTGAGATTTATATATCTAAGAAGACTATAAATTACCTTAGTAAACCTCCTATTGCATAGAAATTAGTAATAGGTAGATAATCATATTAGGCCGTAGTCAATAGGTACAATTGAAATCGAAAGCCTTAACTTTTATTCATTGTTAATTTACCTATTAATTTACTTGCTTCCTGAGTTTTATTATTCTTATTGTTTTCTTCATTGTCAGAGGGCCACCACGCCATCTTGTATACTTGGTCTCTGGGGTGACTCTTCGAATGCTATTCTGGTTGTATCACATATGCTCATTCAGATGGTCTCAGTAGTTGACTCTTATTCGGGTAGGATGCCCTTCCGGATCCAGAGAGTTCCAGTCACAAAAATAAACGTCTTGGCACTACAAGAAATGTCACTTTTACCAGCACGGTTGCTATCATGCCGGTAAAATTAAGTAACTTTTACTAGCGCATTTTGCAAACTGTGCTGGCAAAAAGGTCAAAGTTTTACTAGTGCACATTTGCAGTGGCTAGAATCTAACTTTTACCAGCGCATTTACGCGCTGGGAAAATTTATTTTTGCCAGCGCTTTTCATTTTGTGCTGGCACAAGTTCTAATACGAACGTTGATTTGCCAATTCCTTTTGCCAACACATCAGAAGTAAATTCTATTTTACCAGCGCAATACCAAACTTTTGTCAGCATAAAAATATGCTGGTAAAAGTGACATTTCTTGTAGTGTGGACCTTGGATAAGTGCGAGGCTCATCCTTACTTATAGGTTGGGCCTAGTATCTTGTTAGAGCTTTTGATAGGTCTTCTATAATTAGTTTTGAATTGGGAATGCCAAGTGTCTCTCTTCTCAAAATATAGATAACAAGATGCATGTTAAGGGATTTATATAGTAATGCTTGCTTAGTAGCTTTCATTATTTTTTCTATTTTAGTTCTTTGTTATTTTTCAAACTATACAACATTTTAAACATTTGAATGTAATTTTTCCAAATTCCAAATAAGTGGTTTTTCAAAAAATAAAAAATAAAAATTCCAATCAAATGGTATTAAATAATCACGTATCATATTCATACCCGTATGATGATATTATGATCGATCACATGGATAGATAATACACTTAACCTTTGCATGAGAATATATATAGAGAGAGGAAGGGAGAGAGACAAGTGAGCTATATATAGTGGGACTAGAGTGGTAGTGGGTGGTAGTACTATTAAATTGTAAAGAGCCTCATGATGTGAGAAAGGAAGAGGTGGCGATGGGGCTCCTCCACGCACCAACTCATCAATCGGATACCCCTTTTAGGAGCAGGCTGCCACCCCACGATCCCAGCCGGTATGATTGCGGACCCTTGAATGGGCACTATGTGCAGCGGTTGTCCCCACCCCATGTCCACTTGGTTGAATCCTAGTCTTCCCCACTCTGATACAAACAACGTGTTGTAACTCAAAGGCTGCATAAACGGGTCCTCCCTCTCCTCTTCCATTCCATCATTTTCATTCCTACTCTTTCTGTAATTGTCAAACTCTTCACCTAATTTAGCCTTCCCTTGTTGGATCATTTTCACCACCTCAACAACCGAAGCATTAGCCACAAATTTCTTGGAAGCTTTTATAGTCACAGGAAAGAAGCAATTTCCGTAGAACCCTTCTGGCAACGGAGGCTGCATGAGTTGACGACAGTTGGCGAAGAACACAAGCCTAACCATTTCCTCCTCAACATCATCATTACTATTGCTATTTGTTATTGTTATTGCTTTGGTTCGACAGCTCCAAAAACTGGCTGCAACTATCTCGAAGGTGGAGCATTTGTGAGCCCCGCCTGTTGATTGTTGGAAATGTTGCTTCAGCTTTTCGATCTGTTCCATGGAAATGTCTACATGGGCTTCCTTCAGTTTGTAGTTTACGAATGGCATGATGGTGGGCAACGGTGATGGTGGTGGTGGTGTAGAGGTGGTGGTATTATTAGTGAGAAAGAAGTCTCTGCACCAGACGGGGTCAACGGTGAGGCGGTCAAATCCTCGGGCGAACTCTCCCACGGCGTTGAGAAACTGCGCAGCGCCTAAGCCGTCGCATATGATGTGACTGAATACGAGCCCCATCACGAATCCATCGCATGCGAACCGTGTTACCTTGTAACAATGGTAGTATTATTAGACTCATTAATTTCCAAAATTTTATTTAACAGCATTGCTATTGGGTACCCGTAGTGTCTAGCACCCTTAATACGTGTCGCTTTACGATTGACTAACAATACTCTCTAAAAGCTATTATATTAAACTATATGAAACTGATACTTAATTAAACCAATAGCGATATTAAAACCTAAGAGACGACTAGTAACTTTTAGTATTTCTCTTTATTTAAATAATATTGATGTTATATATATACATTTGACTTACCTGTATTTGCACTAGTGGTTGATCACCTAAAAGACTTCCATGGATGTGGTTGGGTAGAAGATGATCGTGTGATGATGAGACGGCGGAGTAGTTAGAAGCATCAATAAGGTCATCGAAATAATTGAAATGTTCAAGCTTGGAGTCAGAAGATGCGTCCACAAACCAGACCCCTTCTCCACAGCAATCGACTTGGAGACCTATGTTGGGATTTGTTGAGTACTCCTTAAGGCGTCCAGCAAGAGGGTAGTAGGGAACAAGTGCTCTTGAAAGTGCTTCTCTAATGGCGGAGGCAGCACCCTTGCCACCCTTTTTGTAAACGTGGAGTGTGCGAGCGTTGCATCTTAGGACTGGGACTTTGTCCATGGCTGATAACTCCAGTGTGGTGCATGGAGTCTTTTCCCGTGGTTTTACCAGGCTCTCACTTGATCTTACTACGGACAAACTCATGATGATGATGATCAAGATTTACTTTTAATATACTTACCGATTGATGATATATTTTTTCTTCTTGAGCAGAAGATTATTATGGTGTATTATATATATATAGAAGGAAAGTGAATGCCAATGCCATACATATATTATTCATGGATAAGCTTTGCTTGAAAGTCTGAACTGTGTTTTGTTTATATATATATATATATATATATATATATATGCGCAAATACATTAATATATAGAAATGATAACTTATTGCTCACTATAAATGGCCCCCAACGCTTATATATATTAATATATCAATCTTTTATATCTGCAAGTGCAATTATATATATATATATATATATATATATAACTTGGTGTGCAGGGATATATATTTATAAAATATACATATGTAGGGTGTGATCATGCTTTGTGAAACAGATAAATGTTGCTTTCAATTTACTCCCATTTTCTGATAGGGAAATAAATCTACTACACTATACACAATCAGGAAACTAGAAAAAAGAAACATTTTCTCATTCCTTAGTGGTGATCTTTATATATTATAAAGCTTAAAGGTAGCGGTTATATAATATATAGGGTAGCGGTTATATAATATATAGGGATATGATTTTGTCCCGTAATGTATTTTTACGGAATGTATTTCGTGGTAAATTAGATGGATCTCAGGGTACATTAAATGAGTGTCAGGGTACGATTCTACTTTTTAATTACCCCTAGATCAATCTCAGCCGTCAGATCAAATAACTTCCTTATCTGATGCTGCCGTACATCACGGATTACAATCCGTGAAAGTACAATAACGGGACAAAATCATATCCTAATATATATATGTAATGTATATTATAATTTACTTTTTTTTTGGAGTATTTCCAAGATAATAAAACGTTTATGCTAGATCATCTCATTTGTTCAAAATAGATTATACCATGTGGTCAGAGTTTGAATTGAAGTATAGAAAAAATCAATGCAAGAAGTGTTATAGTGAGTGGAAAGTAAAACTCAGCTAAATTTAGTATGAGTTCCTTTTCAACACCAAGCACTATTGCAACATTGAACTTTAGAGGTCATTTTTTCAGCTGAATAATAAAAAAAAAGGCAGCTAAAGTATGTTTTACTAGTTTTGGATTCCGAAAATTTTGGTAAGGCAGTTATTTTATAAAAATCGTAGCTATAAAATACCCCAATTTCTATGGCGTTTATTTTTTTTGTTGGGCTTTAATTTAAAATTACTGGTAGAGCATTTATGCGGTCAGTTATTTATTAATAACTGACGTCATAAGGTCACACGATAAATGACACGTATCTCTTATAGCGTCAGTTATTACCAAATAACCAATAATATAGGCATTTAAAATTATGAAAACCACTACTACAAAAATAGATTTTCTCGACGTTTTTAAATAGTCGTTTAAAGTATTCCCGTCGGTTTCTATAACCGTCGCCTATACGACCGTCGTAAAATAGGCATAATAGACGACGGTTCAAAACCGTCGTCTATAACAGGGTATAGGCGACTGTTTATCACCATGCCCTATACTATAGGCGACGGTTTAAATACAAATTCTTCTGCTATTAATGGCAGAAAAATCTATATTTTCCCCCATTTTTTTTTCCTCCATTAGCTTTATAATTTTACCTAAATTAAAATAAAACAACTAATCAATTTTGTTACAATAACAACTAACTTTAAAGCACATTAAATTTATACAATAAAAAAATAAATATATATGATAAATAAAAAAGTATATAAATAAATAAATGTATTTATACCGAGCTTGGAGAGAGAGAGAGAGAAAGAGAGAGAGGGAGACGGACGGGAGGTGTTGGTGGTCCGACGTATGAGACGAAGATGAGAGGGATACCGACGGGAGGTGGTGGTGGTCCGACGTATGCGACGAAGAGTAGAGGGAGACCGACGGGAGGAGGGGTGCGTGGAGATCGATGGACGAGAGAGACAAGAAGAAATGGAGATCGAGAGAGGGAGGAAGACGGCGAGAGAGGAGGGCGATGGTGCGGAGGCGTGGGTAGGGTTTTAGAGAGTTAAGATTTTCGAGTTAGGGTGTGGGAAATGGAGAAGAAATAGGTGAGAAGATATAGGTGGGTATGTGGGAAATAAAAAAAAAAAGTAGGTGGGCACGTGGGAAATGTGGTAAGAAGTAGGTGATGACTTTTCAATTGACCCTTATAGGCGACGGTTTTAAACAGTCGCCTATAGTATAGGTGACGGTTTAAAACCGTCGCCTATAAAGGTCCATTAAAAAATTGTATTTTATTGAAAAACTTCGCCTATTTTGTTTACTACAATTTTAAACCGTCGGGAATACTAAATTTTTCCCAATGGTTTTAAATAATTACTTAACTTTTTTAGCGACGGTTCCCGAAAAAATTATTTTTAAGACCGTCGCGAATTCTGATATTTGTAGTAGTGAACCCTCAATCGATCAGCACTTTCATCTTCCTCATTTTTTCATCACAAAGAGCAAAACCACAAAAATGCTTGCTGTTTAACACCTTAACAATCCCATTTCCTCATTTTCCCACCATTTTTACTTATTTTCTTTTTAAAATCTTTCATTTTTCATACCTAAAAACAAATTTCGGGTATTTGATCGTACTTTTTTTTTAGTGTAAATCGAGTTTAGAGGTAGTGGTTGTAGCTCTAGTCGTCAATTTCGGTGTAGAAATCATCGAATCTCAACGTCCATCAAGGTATAAATATAATCTCTAATAATTTTATTAAGGTACATTGCTTTATTTTTCATTTTTCAAAATTTTAGGATTTTTTAGCGTGTTAAGATTTTGTTCTTGGAGTTGTGCAGTGGTGGCTATGAAATTTTCTTGTCTTTCATGAATGATAAGGAGGGAAAAAATTAAGTCAAAAGAAAATGCCATTTTGGAGTTTTATCAACAATTTACCTGTGTATGCGAATATATGGTATTTTTTGAATCCTTAATAAAGTAAAAATCTAAATTTAATAGTTTTGTTATATTTTTTTTATAGGAATAATTTGTTACAATTATAATTCAATTATTATATATATATTTAAATTATATTTATTTTATTCTTTATTATATATGTGTATAAATAAACGTATCTCTCCAATTATAAATGTACTAGTGGGAGACACACGTGCTCCGCACGTGTATCAAATTAAATGTAAATTTATATATAAATTTTAATAATTTTAAAGATTTATAAGTCTGGTTTTTTTTATATAATAAATAAAAGACACTTGTATAAGCAAATGTGTATTTTTTTAGAGTAAATACCATTTTAAACCCTATGTTTTGTAAAAGTTATTAATTACTCTCTGTTTTGTTAAATGATAAAACAG
The DNA here is from genome assembly GCF_029168945.1 of Cannabis sativa. Classification (NCBI taxonomy): domain Eukaryota; kingdom Viridiplantae; phylum Streptophyta; class Magnoliopsida; order Rosales; family Cannabaceae; genus Cannabis; species Cannabis sativa. The sequence continues at coordinate 692,091 of NW_026870039.1, forward strand.
ACCCTGTATTTTCTAAAATTGTACAAATAAGATCATGAACTGATTTTTTATCAAAATAAATCTTAATATTAATCTGATCTATAGATGTTATGAAAAAACTGGTTACATTTTTTGTATCCATTCGTGTTAGAAATTGTCTTAAAGTTAGTTATATTAAAAAATGAAATTGTTAAAAATTGAGCTTAGGGTCCTATTTTTATCATTTTGGAAAATATAGAGTCCATTTTGTCATTTAACAAAATAAAGGGTCCAATAGTTAATTTTTGTAAAATACGAGGTCCAAAATAGTATTTACCCGTTTTTTTTTATTGTCTTTTTATTAAATAAAATAATAAATAAATTATTTCTAGGATTGAAGTAAATTTTTATTAAAAAAAAAAGTATTTTAAAAATATAATTTAAGTTACAAAGAAAAATTATTATAGAAGATTATAAAAAAAAATGAAAGGATTAATAAAAACTGTTAATAGGAGGGAAAGATTAAGATTCACTTAAATAATTGTGTATATTTGGTTGTTATTAGGAAAATTATTTATTTATTTATTTTGTGGTTATTAAAATAATGAATTTTTTTTCTTGTAATTTAATATCTAGTAAAGGCTAATTGAGTAATTTACTTAGTGGAAAGCCCAAAATTATTCTCATTTTTATAGAGGTTATAGATATATGCTAAGACGTATATGGATTATGATAGCATTATCATATAAATTAAATTAAACTTGTATTATATTGGTATATTTTGATTATGTGATCATAAAAGTTAAGTTGGACTAATATTATTATATATATTTGTGATTTTTGTGTTTTATCACTATGAAAAATAAGTTTTAAATTGAGCTTATTTTATCATTTTCTTTTCAATGAATTTAACCTAAATAGTAGATTAAAAAAATTGAATAAATTCGATCCAATTCAATAGATAACTAGTCAATGCATCTAATGGTTTGAACTGATATTCGAATCAGTTGAGTCAATTTGATTAGATTGGATTAGTTAAAAAATCTAACATCTAATAAATAATTGGATTGAATCAGTTGACAAAATTTAATATATAAATAATTAGATTGGATCGATTGGATTGGGTTGGGTCCAAATTCATTAAATGTGATCTAATTAACTCAAAACTTAGAACTATTCTTATGAGCAACATAAAGTGCTATGGTGGAGCATTCTTTCCAATACGCTTCCAATTCGATCCATCCTTAGAGAACAGATGCACATTGAAGACTCTTCTTGCCCAATTTGTGGGAGAGAGGAAGAAACTATGGTACACCTTTTTTTTCATTGTAACATGGCTTCTCATGTGTGGAAAGTTTCTCCTTGGGGTCTCATTCCTGTTTAGGAATCAGGGACTAGATTATAGGATTGAGTCAAATTTATTTGGAGTTTGAAGTTGAGAAACGTGAATGTTAACGATGTGTTTTTATATACATTTATCGTAATTGACACTATCTTGAGATCGAGAAATGACAAGGTACATAATAACTATCTATATAATATATATTATTATATTGATTCTATTGCTTTTATTATATAGAGTAAGGTCACTCTCTTGTCTGTTTCACAACCTTCTCCTACTGTCTTTAAGTAGACTCCTCCGCTCGTGGACTGGATTAAACTTAATTGCGATGTGGCCGTTAGAGAAGGGGCAATGATGTTAACAGTGGTGGCTTGATAAATATGATCTAGGGAAGGTGCTCTGGGTCGGTAATTGTGTTTTCTATTGCTCCTAGTGGGGAGGTTGCATCTTGTCTATTGGAGTTAGAACTTGCTGCGAAGAAAAACTTGCAATCATGTGGAGAGTAATTTCGACATAATTATTAAAGTTGTCAAGAAGATGGAAAATTGAAAATTATATTGCTCATTGTAAGAGCCTTGTGCACTCTTTTATGGGGTGTAATTTTTCTTATTTGCAAATTGCAATGGCCTTATGGCCTGACTTGCTTCATCTATAATATATTAATTTCCTTCTTTAAGGAAAAAAAAAAAAAAGGCTATTAGTAGCCTAGGAAGGGCCCCCATTAGAATAGATCAAAGTTTGATGATGTTTATTTTGGACCAACCCAAACCATCCAATCAAATTATTTATGATACTAGCATTTCAGATTATGAAGCCCAACCCATTTTTGTAAGTCCAATATTGGAATACAATGATACATTATCATGTGTATAATATAAGTAATGGAAAAGGGTTATCGTATCATATACTATAATAATAAGCTACTGCTGCATATTATAATATGTAGAAATTATAGCATTTGCATTTAAGATGAGAAAATAATGGGAGGCTCGAAGTTATAATTGAAGTTGCATATAAAGTGGGAAAGCAATATGCCCATCTTTTTATTTACGTCAACTCAAAGAATATGATTGATGCAATCAAACTAGATCCCAAAATCCAATTATTAAGAAAGCAAAATAAAATAAGAAAGACCTTAATTATTCCACCTTAGTACTATAATTATTATTAATAATGAATAAGAAGAGAGAGTGATGACGTCTCATACCATGCTTTTTCCTTTGTTTTTCTGATTACATACAGTAAGTACACAGTGTCAGTAGCAGTGGTGGTGGACATATATAAATATATAATACAATAATTAACTGCTTCATTATTAGTATTTGATTATTAGACTTTAGGACCTCTTCTCCCTTCTTCAAATTTTATTTTCAAATCCAAAGAAAAGTAAGCTGTCATGTTTCGCCACAAACATAACAAATGTTTGCCCTTTTCGTTATACTATGTTTGGTAGGGAGCAAAAATAAATTGTTAGAAGACATTATGATTTTATTATTGTGTACTATTCTGATTTAATTTTTTTTTTTAACGAAAATTTATCCTTATATAAATAGAAAAAGTTAGACCTCACGGTCATTGTAATATAAGTTGTCTGGGATAGAAGATAACAGAATAAAACCAAATCTCCTGTGGGTAAACGCTCACTTAACCACATTGTGTGTAGCAAAATTATAAAATCTACTAATACTAGAGAAAATGCAACTAACAAACAAGAAAGAGGATTTATTACAAAATGAGATGTAGTTCTCAATTGCCCAATGAGACTCCTTCCCATTGAACGCATTGATAACTACCCTCGAGTCACTCTCCACAATAATAAACTTAGACCCGACTTCATTCGCAGACGTTAGAGTCGAGCAGCAGATCGCCGCTTCCCCACACAAAGCATCAGAGAAGTCTAACAGGGAAGTATGATCCCAAACCACCCTGGTTCCTAGCTACCACTGCAGTACACATGCTATCCATCCCCCCCCCCCCCCCCTTTACATCACAATTAAGTTTGAGCCAATCCTGGGGAGGAGGGTGCCAGTTATCCACCAAGCTCGAAGCAGGACACAGGAAAAAAGAAGCATGATAATCTGCAAAAGACGTACGAATAGAGTCAATACACTTGGTTACATCAACTGGACTATTATTGTGTACCTTGTCATTGCGGATCCGCCAGATGGATCAACAACAATTGACGCATAGAGAAAAGCATCCTCAGCAAGGATGCCTTTATGTTTGAGGTCCCAAATAAACTTAACCCAATCCCTTATGCGAATGTCAGTGCCACAAACAGGACAAATGCCTTAAGGAGAAGACCTCCACAAATGAAAGCCAAACTGCATGACAGAAAAAGGTGTTCCATAGATTCCTCCTCAGTAACACACAAAGGACAACTCAGATCCTCAATATGAAATCTTTTCCTGATCACAGAACGAACAAGGAGTGCACTGGACATGATACACCACCAAAGAACCTTATGACGCTCCAAGATTTTACTATTCCACAGCTTGTTCCAGAGCGAAGGAGCTACCTCACACTGAGGAGCCCTATCCAAAGCATGGGCAAGGTAGGCTGATTTGCACGAGAACCGACCATTATTTTCAAGTGTCCAGACCCACCTATCTTTACCCTGGCCAAAGGGACTGCCCCCTTTTAAGATTGCAGAGACAGTCTCTTTATCAAACAGACTGTTAACTTGTGGATACCCCAATCACCACTATTTAACAGAAGAACGCTAACTTTTCTCAAACCAGTGTCAGTGGAATCAATAGGCTTCGGGAAGAAGTCTTTACAATGAGAGATCCAAGGGTCCCCCCAAATATTGGTATCCCTTCCATCAACCACCAGTGTAACGCCAAGTCCAACAGGGACGCCACGTGTGTGTGTGTGTTTTTATTAAATTCTTATTTATATACTATATAATTATACCAAAAGTGTGGGTAATTAAATTTTTGATAACTAAAATCAGACATATAAAAACTTCTTTATAATAAAAGATAAGTAATATTAACTATGGGGTCCCTTGTTTTCAAAATGGTTACAAACTAGTTTAATAGTGCTTTGCAACATAAACATGCATTCCCAAAATACAATCAAAATAGAGCATCCTGTTCATTGGGTCGTGACTGCGTCTAATATGTACATTGCTGCTACGACCACGAACTCATGGCTGCTCAACCTTTGCTTTCCCCTTACCTACACTATAAAGCACCCGTGAATCACAGAGACTCAATAAAAAAAGTGAATAGTAGCTGAGAGAAAAATCAAACGAAAATGAAGTTGAATTAACAAAATGTGTGATTGATTGAAGAAAATGCAATGGCTGTAAGAAGCAATGAGTACTAAGCTACTCCATGCAAAAAGTAAGCTATAGTAACTGTAGCTTCAAAAACTTTAAAAAATAAAATAAAATATGAGAATCGGGTCAAATATAATAAAATAGGGTTTTTATAAAACCCATAAAAGGGAAAATAAAACATAAATCTCATATACAAAATGTATTATTTAAAAATGCCATAAAAAAGTAAATAGTAAAAAAAATCTTTTTTACATTTAGTTTTATGACTTATTAAACAAAATTTTGTTTCCTAGTTACAAAATAAACTTTTTAATTTTGCATCTTTATTAAAGTTTAATCTTACGTCAACAAAAAAAAAATTAAATCTTTTCGTTTCTTAAAAAAAAGGGGGTGGGGGGGTTCAATCTTTTGATCGTACCAAACACGGTCTTAGTTATAGCAGAGCAGAAGAGAGCCTGTGAGGAGGACTAGTCATTGTGTGGGTCCCACTGTTCAGTCGTAGCCTATGATACCAAGTCCTTTCCCTCTAATTGGCCCCAACTCCAACTCCCAACATTAACCCAACTACCATTCCAACCATCTCTTCGCTTCGCTTCTCCTCTTTTCCCCCAAATTAACAACAAAACTCAATCTTTCTTGGCTTTCCTCAATGTCTATGGAGGATGATGATGCCCATCTCTCTCAGCCTTTGCTACACTCCCAAACAAACCCTCTTCACAATGATTTCCGAATACCAATCCAACAACTTGACCACCCTCAATCATCCTCTGCACCCAGACGAACCCACAGTCTCCACCGTTGTAAGACGGCTCCCGCTATGGCCGTGGTTCGTGACCTCAAACCCAAGACATCCGAGCTTCCCCATCCTCAATCCGACTCCAGCTCCATCGTCAGACAAGCCTTCTTCTTGCTACTTATCTATCTCTCTTTGGGTGTTCTCATCTACTCTTTCAACACCGATCACTTCTCCGGCGTCGAGACTCACCCAGTCGTGGACGCTCTCTATTTTTGTATAGTCACCATGTGTACTATTGGTTATGGGGACATAGCTCCTCTCACCCCCTTCACCAAGGTCTTTGCTTGCGTTTTTGTTTTGGTGGGTTTCGGATTCATTGACATTTTGCTTAGTGGGGTTGTTAATTATGTGCTCGACGTGCAAGAAAATATTATCTTGACTGGTATGCAGCAAATGGACCACGACGATCAAAACCGCCACCATAACAGCAACAACAGCAATCACAATCACAATCACAACCATAACCACCACCATGGCTTCTCTGCTAGAGATTATATCATAGATGTGGCAAAGGGGAGGATGAGGATTAGACTGAAGGTGGGTTTGGCTCTGGGAGTGGTGGTGTTGTGTATTAGCGTTGGGGTTATGTTTTTGCATTATGGGGAAGAGTTGGATTGGGTGGATTCCATTTACTTGTCTGTCATGTCTGTAACCACAGTTGGGTACGGTGACAGAGCCTTCAAGACACTTAAAGGTAGGCTCTTTGCGGCCATTTGGCTTCTCTTATCGACACTGGCTGTGGCAAGGGCGTTCCTGTATTTGGCTGAGGCAAGGATTGACAAGAGGCACAGGAGAATTGCTAAGTGGGTCTTGCAAAGGGAAATCACCGTTGAGGACTTACTTGCTGCAGACATAAACCATAATGGTTTCATAAGGTAAGCTAAAGGCTATCCTTTTCTTTCACATCTTTCCTAATTTTTAGTATTAAATATAATCAAAACATTTGGAACAGTTAGTTGTCTTGTCAGGTAGATTAGAAAAACTTCCATTGTTGATTGATTATTTGATAACCTTATTATTATTGGTGATAATACTGTTTAGGGAAGATTTGCACAAATAGGCAAGTAGTTGTTGTTGCTAATTGATCATCCTTGCAAGAAATTGGAAACATAAGATCAAAAAGTTATGATTATGATGAATGTTCTTATAGTATTCAAAAAATGTAAAGAATTTCACCCAAGAGGGATTCTCAAATTTCAAATGGTGAAGCATGCAAATAGGCAAGTAGTTGCTGTTATAAGTTACAACTTGATTATCCATGTATGGAAATGGTAACAAGCATATCAAAAAAGTCATGGCTATGCTTAATGGTCTTTTATAGTAGTCAAAGACATTAAGGTTACATTACATGTAATCATTGATCTAATCAATATTTAATCATTATTATTATTCCTTGTTGTTTTGTTTGCGGTATTCTTGTTTTTTCAGCAAGTCAGAATACGTAATATACAAGCTTAAAGAGATGGGGAAGATAGGAGAGAAAGACATAATGATAATATGCAATCAATTCAATAAGCTGGATCCCAACAATTCTGGAAAGATAACATTGCCTGATCTGTTTGAGAATCGCATGTGATGCAAAGAAATAGGTTGGAAAATTCTATTCTATTCTTTGAGTTCGAGTTGAAGCAAAGGGATTTGATTTCCTTTGATTTTATTTTTTTGAGCTAAAACTTCATGCAAGATTGAGAGGGATACTACTACGCTTCACTTCACACTAGTTTTTGCTCTTCATACAAACTGTGCATACATACTCTTGCACTCCTTGCCATGGATTGTGCATTTACAGAAAAATGTAGATATCGATAATTTTTTTCTTCTTCTTTCCATATACTATACTTAGTTATATATCAAATGAGAAAGTAAATTATGAAGAAAAAAAAAAACCGAGAAAATGTATAGATTGGATTCCTTTCTTGAACTTGAGAAAATTTATCTCATGTAATGTGGTATCAAAGTGTATAATGTAGGTGGATATGTAGAGCTTTTTTGACTTTGTAATGTAATGAGTCTAAAAGCAATTACTGCTCATTTTGTTGTTAAGAGTTAAGAATGTGTATCTCTCTACATGCTTATATTAAAGTAGAAAAGAATGTTCGTTCCTTAGTCTAGTCTCTAGTAAAATGATTGTGATGCATCTTGCGCAAAATAGAAGAAAAAGAAAAATTGTTTGTGATGCATAGGTGGTCCGATGTCTGTTCCTCTATATCATTAATTAATGGTTAATTATAATTTAATTAATCGGCTCATCTCTAGTGGTGACTAGTGAGAGTATTGACAAAAGAAAAGGGTTCACAATGGCACTCTCCTCTCCACTCCACATTGGAGGGAAATGAAGAATTAAGGTAAATACTATTTTGGATCCTATGTTTTGCAAAAGTTACCGATTGGACCCTCTATTTTGTTAAATGACAAAATAGACCCTGTATTTTTTAAAATGGTAAAATAGGACCTTGAACTGATTTTTTGTTAAAATAAAATTTAATAATAATCCGATCTAAAAGTGTTATGACAAAACTGTTTATATTTCTTGTATCTGTTCATATTTTCAAGTTGGTTATATTAAAAAAAAAAGTTGTCAAAAATTAAGCTCAAGTCCTATTTGTACTATTTTAGAAAATATAGAGTCAATTTTGTCATTTAACAAAACAGAGGGTCCAATTGATAACTTTTGTAAAACACAGAGTCCAAAATGGTATTTACCCGAAGAATTATGTGCAATGCACAATAGTTATGTACCTCTCTTTTTGAGTCCAAATCGGCTAATTTGGTGTTTGCTCAAGAATTGCGGGCGCATCTACTAATCTTTTTGGGTAAGCAGTCAGTCTCCATAAAACAACAATATTGCTCTCCAAGGGAGTGTCAACAGCTAAAGCAAGGGCTATATCTGAAATTATTTGGATGAAAAGTATGAAGAAAGATGCAATCTACTTGGATCTTTCGCTCCTTAGATCTATCAATAGGACTAAAGATCAACCATAACTAGTTGACCGGAACTGATTCGAGCCCAGAGTTGGAAGACAAAGTTGTTATCCAATGTCGGAAGAGCCTGACTTACTCAAGTCGTGGGTTTTTACATGGCCAATTATGTCGCTACCTCAGATGTGATCATTACTACATTTGCTAAGAAAGTGGACTGCTATTTCAAAGAATTCTGCTGGGGGATTCAAGCTCAAAGAGACATTCACGCAGTAGTTTAGCAAGCTATTTGCAAACCGAAAGCTTGTGGGGGATTGAGCTTTAGAACACTTAGAAACTTTGAATAATGATTTTCTTATTAAGTGGGCCTGGAAAGGTGTTAACAGACTTAGATAGCCTTTGGAGCAAGAGATGTAGACTTTCTTAAAACAGGGCTATGTAAACAAATTGGGAATGGACATTCTACTTCAATCTGGTTTGACCCATGGGTCCCTAAGGGGATCACAACCTTGATTCTCATTAAAGACTATAGAAGTTATCAATACAAGACTATCAAGAACACAACTAAATAAAATGAATTGAGTTACAAAGACTTGCAAAAGCTTAACTCGTCTTTGAGCTCAAGCCTTTATTTATAGAGAAGGTAATACATGATTGAGAGTTGTTACAACAACTATTCTGTAACTAACTTTCTAACTAAAACAAATAGAGGATGAAACAAACTGAAAAATAACATAATTGTTTATTCTGTATTATCTCCCCTCAAACGAAAGGGTGTAGAATACACGTTAAATTTGAAAAATCTATTTTGAATTGGCAAAATAGTAATTTATTTTTGAAATAAATAATTTTTTTTTTAAATTAATTAAATAGGGAAAAGATAAAAAGTGTTAAGACAAAATTTTTCAAGACAATATTTGTTTAGATAAAAGTTGATAGGACAAAAGACACCAACATTCGTTTGTCTTTTTGGGTTAATTAATTTAATTAGATAAATATTTAAATTTGAAAAGTAGTTATAGATATTTCAAAGTTGTTGAGATATTTTCTCAAGTAGTTGAGAGATTCTCTCATAAATATCAATAACCGAATATATTTTCTCGGAGCTTTTCTACTTCTACTTTTAATGCATGTGTGCACTCTTTGTCTAGCAGTTTTCTTTTCTGCTATACGGGACAAAAATTGGGATCAATGTTGAGGGCATGAGAAATTACGGTTATATCGATCCCGACCATGTCTTCGTGCGGTAAGGAAAAAATGTTAAGGTTTGCTTTAACAAATTTTATCAAAGCGGATTTTATTTCGAGAAACAAACCTTTCCCAATTTTGAGCTTCCTGGTCGGCATAGTAGGATCAATTTTAACTTTTTCTAATTCTTCTACAGACCCAATGTTTATACTTGGTTCCCTAAAGCGGGGATCCATGTCTTCATCCCCCTTGGGCAGATCCCTATATGGCAATTTATTTGCCTTTCCTTGAGCTTTGGCTGATTGTTTCTTCCTTTCTGGCCTTTATCAAAGTGAGGTTATATCATCCATGTGCATATTTTTGATTGCCTTTCAGATGCCCTACACCATTCCTAGTTAGAAACTTCATGCATAGGTTGTAAATTGAGGTAATTGATTTTTAAATCATATAGAGATAGTTGGCCTAACATGACATTGAATGCGAAAGGTACATCCATTAGTAGAAATTGTTCCATAATTGTGCTGGCTATTGGAGCTTTTCCTACCATGAGCGGAAGGTGAGTGTGTCTAAGAGGAGCTATATTTTGGTTGGAGAAATTGTACACTAGCTGTGTTTAGGGAACTAAGTCTTTGAGTTGGAGCCCCATCTTCTCATATGTTGTCTTAAAAAGAATGTTTGAAGATCCGTACACTAGCGAAAAGGTCCTAGTGACCCTAAAACAATGAACCATAAAGTTGAGGATGTCACGTGGACATCCCAGGGACTCAACTTGGGTCCAACATCAATGTTGGGTGCCCAGGTTGACATCATGTGCGCCTTCTCGCATCAATTTTAATTCATATCAACTACTTATGGGAAAATGCTTAGCCATTGTCCTAAGATACATGAAAGACATGCCCAAGTCAAGTTTCAGACTTAGGAGATAAGTCTACAAGAAACAACACCTGGGCACCATGAAGCCCTATTGGGCGCCCAGGTTATACATATAGTTGATTTGGACCCAGATGAAAAGTTGGGCGCCTAGGGTGACAACTCCCCAGTCACTAGATGCCCAGGTTTACATAACCACACTTCTGGTGGTTCCGCCAATCCGATTACAATTCTATCTTAGGAATTATTCTTGTTTAGCTCCCAAGACAAGATATGAGACTTGGAATCAGGAGAAAATAGTGTCCAAGTAGTGATTTAGTCCTTAGGTATCACCGAGCGTTAGCATGCAAGCACACTGGGCGCCCAGGTTGACATTGGGCTAAGGCTTAATGTTTTGTCCTTCAAACAACAGCTTTATTCTGGGTATCGGTCTTATTTTTCCCCAAAAAGATATGATTTGAAGGTTTCTGAAAGTCAATATCTCATGTACATGTGTCATGCACAAGTCCACCGACACCCATATGCACTAGTGATCAGCCGGATGTCACCTAGTCATCACTAGCGATTCACCGGGCATCACCCATGCATATCAAGTAAAATTGCCAAGAGAACTTTCCCAAGGTCAAAAAATAATCTAAGGATAGCTATCACATCAACCAAGTATCTAAAAATATGTCTAAAGCCCAAGAAACCAAGTTTTGGGTGCCTAGGTTGACATAAACTGGGCGCCCAAAGGTCAACCTGACCTTGCAGTCACTTTTCAGCAAATGACCATACCTCTCAATTTTTTATCCAAATGACGTGATTCAAGTGGCCAATGAAAGCTCTTTTCAAGACAGATCTAAGTGCGTCTCACACTCCTGCCATAATTCTGACGTTTCAAGTCTAAAAATTGACTCACAAGCTTGTGTAGAATTTCTAAGCGAATTTTCTGTTATTTTATTGTAATTTAATTGGACATCCTTCCCTATAAAAGGATTGCTCCCTTAACTCACTATTCACACTTTACACATTCCTCATCCCCTCTAGAAGGTTAGAGCTTCTCTCTCTTCACACTTTTTTTTTTCTAAAAATTGTGAAGTGAAGCTAGACTTATTCATTTTTTTTCCGAGTTCTCTTATAAAGAAATTAGTTTTTTGAGATAATAAAAATTCTAAGTAGACGTAGCTCCATTACTTTCGAGTCAAGAGGAGGGAACTACTATAATTGTTGTGTTCTCTTTTTACTTTATGTTCATACATTTGTTAGTTGCTATCGCTTATCAGACGGAGTTGATCACTTTTCAGCGTCAATGGCGGTATATCAACAAATTGTCAATGCAGGGGATATTCAGAAGGATAAATCTTATTTATTCTAAATAAAAATATATAAAATCATTAGTGATTCTTGCCATCTCTTGACAGGCAAACTTGGCCTAGCTGACAAAACAATAGGCGACATAAAGTTGTGGAGCTGTAAGTTTTGGTTGCTAGTCATAATACTGATATATGATTGTTTCTTGTAACTTAGCATGCAGTGACAAATAATTTGAGTGATATATCAAGCTTTTCTAAATAGAAAGGAGTTCATGCTTCTCTTATGCTTCTCTTTCTTGATCTTTTCAAGTTATTCAAAGATTATGTTTCTTCTTGCATCTTGAACACTATATGTACATTGAAAGGTTTGAGAATCGGAAACAATGAATTTACACATTCAAATTTGTAACAGTACACATATATCAATCTTAAAAAAAATCAACATATATGTATATAAATATAGCATCAAATCGAGAAATGTTACATCATGTTTTGACTGGTTAAGATATAAAAGAAAGTATACACACAACAATACAAGGGACTTTATTTCTCAAAGGCTGAGAATCCAAACCATCAAAATTTAAAATCCCTATCTTGGGGATGGCTGACTTCCATCCTCTTTTATAACTGAACATAAAACCTGCCTCGAAATGTAGGTCTCAAGCTCCTTCGACACATCTGTCAGTTTCAAGTCAAAATTGCTTCTGTACTTTTGCTGTGGTGATGCCAAAATGGAAGAAACTGTAGATGGGGGGCAAGAAAATCTCCTTCTTGGGCTTGAAAACCTTCCTGGTGATCCTCCAAGCCTACCATTAGAAACTAGAGGTGTTAAACCAGATGCTGAATCTGGAACATTTATCTGTTTATTCATCAGCGGACCACATTTTGTTTCTGATGGCAGTGGTTTCAATGGACCCTGTTCCATCATTGGCTTCTGTTTTACAATCCTTTCCCGTGCTCTTTCAGCTGCTCTTAAAGCTTTCTCTTTGCTCAGCTTTATAAGTTTCCAAGGGCTGATACCAACCCGGAAGCCTTGTTTGTTGGCTAAAAGAGATGTCTCAGGATCACCTTCTATTCTTATGGACAGATTTTTGTTACTCTGTAAATGAAAACGTATACCATTCAGTAGACAAACTACATTATATCTTAAGCTTCTGAAGGTGACTATTCTGATTAATACCTGGTTCAACCCTTGTCCGCTGCATATAAACCGAGATACAAAAGTTGGCTTTTCTGGTGAATAAAATTCAGCACTGTCATCTGAAGAGATGCCTGAATCATCGTCAAAAGAATCTAATTCTGCGAATTGGTTCTCCTCTTTCATTGCCAATATATAGTCGTATGTTCTTATTCCCTGTACCAACAATCCAAGGACACTACTTATATTAATCATCGTCGAGAGCAAGAGCTTTTCTAAAGCAAAAAGAAAGAGCAAGCAGATTCATTTGGTTCAAATCTATGTTGCCTAAACACAAGAAAAACAATGCAATTAGATTTACCTTCCTTATGAGAACCACATGAAAGAAAAAGAGTTGTCCTAATGCTGCTGAACCGTAAGCTGTCATCAATAGCAACAAAATCTGTAGCATTTCAATGGTTGAGTTAGGAAATTTGCATTCAAAATGACGATCATGAGAAGCTGACTGCATGCGGGTATCCGAACTTAACTGATATGGTGGCAAGAACCTCTCTTGGAAACTTCACATAGAGCTTCTGCTCTAGTTCCTTCTCCAGTCCATGTTTGTCTGTAAAACATCTAACAAATATGGCAACAGCAGTTCCTCCTTCCATGATTAGCTGTAGTTTTAGAAACAAGAGTATTTTAACAATCTAATAGTATGCATATTTCGTTGTGTAAAGTGGCCATTCATTTCCACTTTTCACTTAGAGAATTTGAGAGATTACAAAGCAACTGACCATTAACAAGACAAAAACCATTAGAAGAATAAATGTTGTATAATTCCTTTTGCCAACGCAGTTGTTTAACCACTGGAAGAGAAGAAAACAAAAGAAGTTTGGGATTGGTGATAAGTCATAAATTAAAAAAAAAAAACAAAGGCACGACAAAGAAAGTTTTTAAGGGATGCAACAGACCCTGCAATGGTGATCAAAGCCTTCCACACATCGGTTGCAGGTGCGGCAGTGCTTGCTACGTTTTTTGACCTGAAAAGACAAAGGTGAAATGAATTAGAAACCAGTGATCAATGGGAGCATAAGATATTAAGTTGGTATGAAACATACTATAACTATACCTCCATATCACAGAGCTGGCAAAAGGAGATGTCGTCTTGGTTTGGATTGGGAGTGTTGACAGCTGCATCATCCTTGAGGACAAGAGGAAAAGGAAGAAATGGGTCCAAATGATCAGAGCTGGTACTCCATGGATCCAGATACTTCCTCCTGATGAAGGACCTAAGGATCTTCTTCTCCACTCTCCTAAAAAATCTTAAAACAATCTGACCCAGAATGAAGCCATAGTTGAGCTTGATCTGGGACTTGACTTTTTTCTTGGTCCTCTTCCTCCTAACACCAGTTTTGTCAGTTGGGTCAATGGCAGTGCACCTTATGAAGAGTCCCATCACTGAAAGAGACTGCAGTGGAACAGGAATACAGTCTTTGTTTTAGTTTGCTTTGTTCTTGATGATGAATTGAGTGTTGCATAGATAAGATGATAAGAAAAGGTGTACCGCAATGGAGAAGATTGTGGTGACAGTAATTTCTGCAGTTCTGTTTCCAAGAAAAAGACCCAGGAAAGCATAGAATGCCACCACCAGGAAGCTGAAAATTGCCATTCCCACGATCTGAAATTCGTAGCACAATCTTATATATATATTTTTATATATAATTCAAGGAAAATAAATGCATTCATAATAGTACAATAAATTAAGAGTGAAGTGTAACCTGCAAAGAGTGGAGAGGACGTTGCCAGCCATGGCGCCTGGTAATAATCATTTGGTCACTCTCTTCTCCTATCTTCTTTGCCACTATCTTCTTGTTTCTTTTGCTAACTATGGCTTCTGTTGTAGTAGTTGACGCTCTTCTTCAGTCCACGCTTCCCCTCCAACGGTCGAATTTTGCTTTCAATTTGAAATTTGAATGGCGCAAATCTAGAATAATTACAATTATTCTATTATTGCCCCGAAATTCATTATTAAGAAGCTTAATGAAATTTAAAATAACAAAATAACTTTGAAATTTGAAGCTTAATGTCACCTTTTGAAATTTGTTTGGTGTGTGTGTCAAAAGAACTTTTAAAAATTTATGGGGGTTTTTATGAAAGTATGATAAAAGAACAAAACTGAAAGGGGTGTATATAAAAGCACCCCTTTTCTTTGCTATGAAAATAAATACATAGAAACAAAAAAAAAAAAAAAAACAAACTCCCATATTGGAAAGAAAGAAAGAAACAATAAAAATCTCACCAGCAAGAAGATTGGGAAGAAACACAAGATGATATTCACCATTGAAGATTTGTCAAAGTAATGACCAGTGTGCTGACCACTAATTAAATTAGGCTCTAAGATTTAATCATTCTAGTCTCTTTGACGAAATCTGATATAACACTAGTATTGTGTAAAGATAAACTTTGCCATTTTCTCACACCCATTTCAGCCTATTAAGCAAAGATAAAATAAAACCTGAATATTTTCAAGTTCCAATTATCATATAAGACAATGAAAACAGTTTTAGGGACTTGACATTGATTACAGTTGTATATATAACAGAAACAAATAGTGTCTGGCATTAAACTTTAATATGAAGATATAACAGAAACAAAAATATAAGCACCTTTAGTTTTCTTTGAAATAGAAGAAGCTTTCCTAGACTGAACATGCATAACAGAGTTTGCTTCTCTGCTACTACTAGAACATATAGTCAGACTCTAATGTCACTTTTAAGAGTCTCACTACTTCAACGATTATAACTATTTCAAAAGCTCTGCTGCAAAACACCAAAATCAAATGAAACTTGACCTGTATGAACTTGAATTTCATCACAAATTCACTTTCTTATGTCAGAATGGGAATGTTTTGGTGTAACCACAAACTCACCAATAATAAGCTGTTTAATCACCAATATTAGTGATTCCAAAAACCATTTCACAGTTACAACTTACTAGCATGTGTAATTAATCCTAAATAAAAATCCCATTCTTCACACAGCTATGCCAACCAATAATCATGGAAAGAATTATGATACATGTGTGTGAAAAAGAAAAAAAAAATATATCAAATGTGTTGTGCCAACCAGGAATCATGGAAACAACATATATATATATATATATATATATATATATATATATTAGAGAAACTGTATTGATGGGGTTTGTTCCAAAGAGAAATTCAAATCAATACACAGACAAAAAAACATCAGCACAAGCATGAAATCTTTGCAACCATAATGAGAAGAAAAAACAGAAGATAGAGCAGAGAAATGTATCTCGTAAATATATATCTTAATCATTCCCCGAAAGAAGCATATATAAGAGACTGTGTAGTATACTATCTCTCATATTGCCTATAAAATAAAAGAATATATAGTAAATTTTGAGTACATACCTGAGACGAAAAAAAACTCAAATCAATTTCATTTTGAGAATGGAGTTTTGAAGAAGAAGATTAGGAGGAGCTTTGGACATGAACAAAGTAGGAGAAGAGTTGTAAAGGGAAGAGAAGGCGGAATAGGCCAATAGGGTTTCTGAATTTGAATTTGAAAACACTTTGGAAAAAAGTTAACGTTCTTTTATGGGGCCCACAGTTTTCATTTTTTATTTTTTTCCTCATGATGCGCTTGTTTCCAATTGGACCACACAGAGATGTAATTTTTTATTTAACAGTGCTGTAATTTGTTGATAATAATATAATCAAAATCAAATTATATATTTTTATTCTATTCTCACTGACCAGAAAGCATAAAAGTACCATTGTATAATCAAACGAGAATGGCCCATTTCCATTGGTCAGAATCTGTGTTTGGTTTTAGCTGCTCCCATTCCAGCTCGACAAAAAATTACAAAAGAAAAAACACCATGGTGAGACAAATGAATGTTGTGTTCCTTTTGATTATTTATGTGGTAATGGGAAACTCGACGGTGGTGGGCTCGTACATAGTTATGCTTCAGTTTCCACTTCCGATTTCTTTTTGTCTTTTGGTTAGGAAGTTTGTAATGATTGGAAATGTTTATCTTGGCTGTGATTCTTTGTCCATTTCGTATTTTTGATGAAATTGTTTGGCTGCTGAGAGAAATCGTTTTATTATCTATGTGTGGTATTTTACCACAATACCAATATGGGTCTAACTTTACTATCTCAATTGTTTCAGCGTACTATTTTTGACATTGCTATCATGTTGTATTCGGAACTTTTCATTTTTGTTTTGACTTGTTTATGGTTATATGATTTAAGGTAAAGAAATTGACATTAATCAGAAGAGAAAAGCTTGATAAGAAAATGTGTTCAATTCCTTTCAGAAAATTATTTTCCTTGTGTTTTGGATTATTATAACTGATCCGTCTCACTTAGTTAATGGATAATTTTGTTTAAATGTGAGCTTAATATTCTGAGCGTGTGTAAAGAATGTTGGGATTTATCCAACACGATCTCGATCACTTGCACACACAAACAAACACAACAACACAGTGCAGAACAAGAACTCTAGAACTAACAGTGAAAACATAGTCAAAAGCAGAAAAGAAACAAAACACC
Source organism: Cannabis sativa (assembly GCF_029168945.1). Lineage (NCBI taxonomy): Eukaryota > Viridiplantae > Streptophyta > Magnoliopsida > Rosales > Cannabaceae > Cannabis > Cannabis sativa. The sequence continues at coordinate 709,450 of NW_026870039.1, forward strand.
ATAATTATAGACTATAGAGGTTTTAACTTCCTCCAAATCAGAAAGTCTAATCCTCTTGTTCTGAACTCCAATCACAAATTCAGTGTTATGCGCTAAGATCAATCCAAGCTCGAGTTTACATCGACTAAGGCAGCCATGAACAAAGCTCCCTCAATCTCTCTCTTCTGAACAATTCTCAGAACTATCTCACTCTCCCAGTACAGAGTTTCTCTCTCAAGCTCACTCAACAGAATCTCTCTTTCTCTCTCTAATTCAGTCTAACTAACAATGAGCTTAGTAGAGCTGAATATATACTGAGAAGTAAACCAATGTAACAGAATTGGTTATTACAAGAAGCAAGAAAAGAAAGGTAACAGAAAAATAACTGAAATAACCCCCTTTAACCACTAGCTTAGGTGCGTTTGGTAACACTAGTGCTTGTGTATGTTGATGACATCTTAATAAGGAGTGATCCTACTGCTACGACAACATTGATTTCAGACCTTAGCAGACAGTTTTCTATTTAGCACTTCTTTCCTACTTTCTTGGTATTGAAGTCAACTACAGTAACAATGGAATCCAACTATGTCAAGCCAAGTATGCTCGAGACCTTCTTATCAAAGCTCAAATGCTAGGCTGCAAACCTTCTCCAACTCCTATGACCAGTGGACTTTGCTTATCAGCTCACCAAGGGGAACCACTTGCTGATGTTCAGATGCACCGATCTATTGTTGGTGCTCTACAGTAGCTAACAATTACCAGACCTGAGCTTTCTTTCAGTGTTAACAAGGTCTGTCAGTCATGGCCGGCCCAAACATTTTGGGGCCTTGTGCAAAATTTTAAAATTAGATTTTTTTTTTGAAAATAAAAAAAGAAAACTGTATACATTAAAACTACAATTCTATTACTAATATTTTTTTAAGATTCGTTAATAAATTTTCAATTATAAATTTTTTATTTATATATATAATAGGGAAAAAAAGAAAAAATAGGCCTTTTCTTTTAAAAAATAAAATAAAATTGGACCTTAAAAAAATGGGAGCCTTGTGCAATGGCCCAAGCTGCCCAATGTTTGGACTGACCCTACGGCCAGTTCATGCAAAAACCTCCGTCCACACATTGGCATGCTGTAAAACGCATACTAAGGTACATTAGTGGCACAATAAATTATGGTCTTCATCTTACGAAACCGATTTCTTGTGACCTTGTTGCCTTCTATGATGTTGATCGGGCATCAGATCTAGATGACAGGAATTCAAGTTCTGGCTTTGCAATCTTCCTTGGATCTAATCTAATAGCCTGGAAAAGTAAAAAGCAAAAAGCAACAGACCATCTCTCGATCTAGCACTGAAGCAGAGTATCGAAGCGTTGCAAATGATAGCGGAGCTTACTTGGCTGTATTATTTGTGTAATTTCTTTACCAAAATCTATATATCTATATATATTGAGGAGTGACATGAAACGGTAACACTTGATCCTCTAGAATTTCCTTTAAATAATAATATTTGTCTTTCCTTATTTTTCTTATATTTTTAATTTTTTATTAGATTCATTAATATTAATTATATAAATATATATATTTTTTTTTTTTTTAAAAAAAAAAAATATATAATTCCAAATCTATTTTCTTAATTTTTTTTGTACATCCTTTTTTTTAAGTTTTTTTTTTAAACCCAAATTTCTCATCTAATTTTTTTTTGTTTTTTTTTAAACTCAAATATCACCTCTAAATCACTTTTTTTTTAAAAAAAAAAAACACACATTTTTTTTATTAACTATTTTTTTTTTCAAAAATCACATAATTTTAAAAATCATAACTCACATATTTTTCCATCACTTACTTAACTTTATATATATATATGGAACACTTCTTAATGGGTACTACCCATGAATGGTTACTAAACAAATTTAATTATAAATATTAATTTTAAAAATATCAAACCATCGAATTTCGATCTAATAACGAATAATGAAATCACAAATTTGAATTTCTATGCTTAATTTAACTACTTAATTAAATATAAAAAAAAAATATCTCTTTTTACACTATATCAAAAATATGTTCATACAAAAATATTTAACTCAAACTCAACTTTTACTTTTCTTATTTTTCTTGCTAAAAACGTTTTTAAAAAAAAAAAAAAAATTGCCGATGGAACAATCTCAGCTCATATGATATAAAAATGAGAGATTTTTTTAATTAGATTGAAAAATTAAGCATAATAACTCAAAATTTTCTAATTTTACTCATTCATGGGTAATACCCATTAAGAGTGCACACATAGATTAAGGGTTGTATAAGTTTTAAACTTCTTAATAAAAAATAAAAATTAATAATATAAAATTAGATAGTATAATTTTACTGTTATCATATATTGGAATTATATTTTTTATTATCGTATTAAAAAAATAAAGGGATTTTTTTTTTTTTACACTTCAAAATAGTTTTTTTTTTTGGCATTTTTACGAAATTCTACATAGAAACTCCTATTGCAACTAGCGCTGTAACCTAAATTGCAACAAAAAATCGTACAGAAACCCCTATTGCAACTGCAACCACTTTAGAAACCCAAACCGTAAATTTGAAAAAAAAAAAGTTAAAAAAATAGTATATGGGGTAATTCCCTAAAAATAAATTAATTACGCGAAAAGCGACTATATTACCTAGTATGACATAAAAAAGTTTATAAAAATGTAAACATAACTAAAAGTCCAGGATCGGCCTTGAGCATAGGCGGGCTAGGCCTGTGCCTAGGACCCACCTAGCTCAGGGGCCCGAAAAAAATTTGTCCCTTTTTAAAATTACACATTTTTTTTATAAATTTTGAAAAATACCATATTTTTTTCTAAATGAGGGCCTAAAAATATTTTTTTTCCTATGACCCACTAAATTTCAGGGTCGGCCCTGTAAAAGTCCATACCCTATTAATTTTAGGGTAAATAGCGGCAAAACCTCCCAATACTTTGGTTTTCGTTTCGCTAAACCCCCCACAACCCAAATTCCTGCAGGTAAACCCCCAAAACTACTACTCTGTTAGCAATTTACCATTTCCGACCAAATTTAGCTGTTAAGTGCCAGGTTGGCTTGTCCACGTGGACACAATATACACGTGGCACAATTTTATTGGTCCACATAAATAATTATATTAAAAAAATTAAAAAAAATAAAATAAAATTAATTTAAAATTAAAAAAAAAATTATAAATATTATTATTTTTTCCTTTCTTTCTTTCTTTCTTTTTTTTCTTTTCTTTCTTTTTCTAATGCCCTTTCTCTTTCTCTCTCTTGCTCGCAGGTTACAACAAGCACCAGCCCAAACCCAGGTTCTCGATCCCCCTCTCTCTCGATCTCAGCCATCTCTCTCAATCCCCCCCTCTCTCTCTCTCTCAGCCATCTTCTCTTTTTCGATCCCGCTCTCTCTCTCAGCCATCTTCTCTTTCTCTCCCCAGGACCACCGAGTCGTCGCCGTCGTCGTCAAGGACCACGAACCCATACCGTCGCCGTCGTCGTCGAGGACAACGGACCCATGCCATCGCCGTCGTCGAGACCACCAAGCTAGGTAAAACCTGACCCTATCTCTCTCTCTCTCTCTCTCTCTCTATCTGCCCTCCTCTCTCTCTTTCTCTCTCTTTAGATCTAGGGATTCTTACAATTTTTTTTTTGCAATTATCAAGATCTGTGTATAGCTGCAAATATTTGGGTATTATTGTGTTCATTATTTTCAGATATGACAAAAGATAATTGTTGTGGGGAAAATAAAGTTAGGGTTTTCAGATTTGAGTTTTGGACTGAAATTTTGTGTATATATTTGTGTGTGTTTATTTGTTTGTTGGATTTGAATTTGTTTAAATTTAGTTTTAGTATTTAATTTTTTTCTGTGATATGGATTTGAAAAATAGGTTGTGGTGGTAGTTTCAGTAATGGTGGGTGGTGGTGTTTACGATGGTTATGGATGGTGGTGGTGTTTACGGTGGTTTCGGTTGTGTTGGTGGTGGTATTTACAGTGAAGGTTTGTTGGTGGTGGTGTTTACAGTGAAAGTGGTGGATTGATAGAGAGAGCTGAGATGAACAGATAGAAAAAGAAAGAAAAGAAAAGAAAAAAAAAAAAAGAAAAAAAAAATTATTTATAATTTTTTATTTATAATTATTTTTAATTTTAAATTTATTTTTTTTAATTTTTTTTAATATAATTATTTACGTGGACCAATAAAATTGTGCCACGTGTATATTGTGTCTACGTGGACAAGCCAACCTGGCACTTAATAGCTAAATTTGGACGGAAATGGTAAATTGCTAACAGAGTAGTGGTTTTGGGGGTTTACCCGCAGAAATTTGGGTTGTGGGGGTTTAGCGAAACCAAAACCAAAGTATTAGAGGTTTTGCCGCCATTTACCCTTAATTTTATTTTATTATGCCATAAGAAAATAAATATTAAAAAAAAAAATCATTTGTGTAATTTCTACTATAAATTTCTTACAATTACATTATATATTTTGATAGTTTGTTGATTTTTTTTTAATAACTGATACTACATATTTTCGTCCAGACCAAATAATCTAGAATTTGAGTCTTATATGTGTCCTGTATAAGATAATAACAGAGTCTTTACTGACGAAAATAAAGAAAAATTACAGTTTTACAAACATTGGGTACTTATGCCACTAAAAAAAATCATTGGGTTTATGCCGCTTACAAACTCAAAACTTTAAGTACTTATGCCACTATTTAGCCTTGTTTTATTTATTTTGTACAGGCATTAGCTAGTTAAGCAAGTAATTATTGCTTAAGAAAAAAAAAACCATTTGTCATATAACCCCAAATAACATTATCAAGGTGAACAATAATTTTATACTATTATCTTAATATTTTTCGAAGTACAGCTTCATATTCTTATTAAAAGCTCACATTAATTCTTGTACATGAAGTACATACATGACTAAATGTTGAATTATTTTACAAAGAGAAGAAGAAGAAGCCAAGGGAGGCAGGGTCCAGTCCAGAAGTGGTGAAGTGATGCAGTGCAGGTGGTCATTAATTGATAAAGAGAAGTCAGCCTTATCTGCTCTATTATTGCCATTCTTCTGTGTACCCTGCACTCACCTAACCTTATTCATTATTCTATTACTCCTCTTACCTAGTTTTCTTCTTTACCTTTACCCCTTAATTGGGCTTCTGGACAATCTACTCTATTTATTTTGGCCTAATTTTTCATAGGGGAGACTATTGAGTCATGACACACTAATTTTATTTTGAATAATTAACATTTTTATCAATTTAATTTTTTACATTATTAAATTGTGTCCTTATAATATATGGCTCGTTAATAATACTATTCGAAATATAATTTTTACAATAATGTTGTTCTTCTAACATATTTTATTCAGTTTTATCATAAAACGAGTGACGCGATAGATGTAGTTGATTTTTTTTTTTTTTTGAATGGAAAATAATTTTATTAACCAACGAAATCAGTTACCAAACAAGGTAACAAGTCGGTAGGAACAGACTCCATACCGAAACGACAACCAGGAAATAATATAGAAGCTCTTGCAAAGTTATGAGCTACCACATTAGCTGATCGCTTAATAAAAATAACAGACACATTTCTTAACTCTTGATAGAGTTGTTTACATTCAGTAATGATTTGGCCAAATAAAGATATCATGTTGATTGAACTTCGAATGGCTTGAACCACCGTCAAACAATCAGTTTCAACAATCGCCTTTTGCCAATTTTTCTGTTTTATCCAACTCAAGGCTTCCCGGACTCCAATTGCCTCTGCAATTTCTGGTGTAGTAGCCCCCATGAAAAAATCAGTTCGGCCTTCTAGTAAGAAACCATGGTGATCACGTGCAACCAATCCTATTCCATAACTGTTTCCACCTTCAAAAAGAGCCGCGTCAACATTGATCTTGATACTATTTTCATCAGGAGCGGACCATTGCTCAACACCATCACCCGTCTGAAGTCCAGACCATGATGTCTCAACACGAGAATTTTGAGCATTTGTCCATTGATCAAGATAACCTTTAGCTAACACAACAATTCCTTCAACCCCGACCACCTTCTTTTGCCAAACATAATCATTTCGGGCTTGCCATATAGCCCAACAAAAGCCTGAAATCAGACCCCTTTTGTTTGTATCCGCACCAGAAAAAATATGAACGCACCAGTCCAAAAAAGTACTGGTATTCGACCAGTTGTTTGTACCAATTCCTACCCGGTCCCATACCATTTTAATCTTGGAGCAGGTCACTAAAGCATGAAGAATTGTCTCTTCGTCAAGGTTACAAATAGGACAGAGAGAAGACACATTTACCTTCTTTGTTTGAAGTTGACAGAGAGTAGGAAGACAATTTTTTGCAGCCCTCCACATGACATTTTTGATCTTTGGGGGAATTTTGAGTTTCCACAGTGAAGACCAGAACTTGGAGACATCATCTTCATTGTTATCCCATCTACCATTTTGTTGTTGGAGTAGATTATAGGCACTTTTTACCGAGTAATTACCTGAAGTTTCAGCAGCCCATATTAATGTATCCGTAGCTACTGTAGGTTGCAAAGGAATACTTTTAATCAGATTTACTTCCCTATCATCAAAGAAGTCTCTCAAGATCTCTAAATCCCAGCCTGTTCCATCTATGTTCATCAAGTTGTGCACGTTGGCATGAACCAGATTTGGGTGATACGAAGTGACAAAAGGATTCTCAGTACTAGGCAACCACGGTTCTTCAAGAACACTAATATCTTTGCCATTCCCTACGCACCATCGAACACCTTTGTTAACTAGCTGCTTTGCTTCCCAAACACTACGCCATACAAAACTAGGATTATTACCTAGTGCCGAATTGAGATAGGAATTGTTTGGGAAGTATCTTGCCTTGAAAATTTTTGCAACCAGTGAGTCGGGTTGAGATATTAGTCTCCAGCCTTGTTTTCCGAGAAGTGCCAAGTTAAAATCTCGCAAATGCCGAAAGCCCATGCCTCCCTTCTTCTTGTGCTTACATAATCTATCCCAAGATAGCCAATGAATACCTTTACTCGACTTGTCCGATGATTGCCACCAAAACTTTGTCATAATCTTCTCCATTTCTCTTGTGATGTCAAGTGGTAGTAAAAAAACGCTCATTGCATAACTTGGAAGTGATTGAGCAACTGTTTTGATTAGTATCTCTTTTCCTGCCCTTGATAAGAATTTAGTTTCCCACCCTTGAATCCGTTTTCGAACTCTTTCTTTCAGACAGCCCAGAACAGCGGACTTATTACGAGACATGGTGCTAGGCAAACCCAGGTACAAACTATTGGCTCCCGCTATAGTCATACCAAGCAAGTTACTTATATCCTCCCGAATCATCGAAGTTGTATTTGTGCTGAAAAAGATTGAGGATTTGGAGTAATTCACCTTCTGTCCTGAAGCCAGTTCAAACTTGCTCAGCAATTCCTGAATTCTTGTTGCCTCAGTCCGTGTAGCTTTACAGTATAGATAGCTATCATCAGCAAATAGCATGTGAGAAATCCTCGGCGCTCCGTTAGCCACTTTGCACCCATGTAAAAGACCTCTGTTTTCATACTTCCGAAGTAAAGCGGATAGCCCCTCAGCACACAGTATGAACAAATAAGGGGACAGCGGGTCTCCCTGTCTTATGCCCCGGGAAGGCACAATTGGTCCCACCTCATGACTCCCGTGGACTATCGTATAACAAGCAGAGGAAACACATTTCAGCAGTAGTCGAGTCCACCAATCCTCAAAACCCAATTTTCGAAGTATAGACTCAAGAAAAGTCCATTCTATTCTGTCGTAAGCCTTGCTCATGTCAAGCTTGAGTGCCATGAAACCTTCTTTGCCTTTTCTCTTTCTTTTTAGATAGTGTAACACCTCAAAAGAAATCAAAACATTATCAGATATAAGCCTTCCAGGGATAAATGCACTTTGGTTTTCAGCAACAATTTTGTTCATAAAAGGCTTCATACGGTTGACCACTACTTTTGTTATGATTTTGTATAAAACATTACATAAAGCAATTGGTCGCAGTTGAGTCATAACCTCAGGCTTTCTAGTCTTGGGAATTAATACAATGTTAGCATCCCCACAACCTGCTTCGAATTCACCTGTAGTAAAGAACTTTTGAACAGTCTTCACTACATCTTTGCCTAGAAAAGACCAACACTTTTGATAAAAGGCTGGCGTCATACCGTCGGGACCCGGGCTTTTATCTGGATGCATTTGAAAGACTGCTTTCTTGACTTCTTCTTCAGTAACAGGTTGTCGAAATTCAAAGTGGGCCATCTCAGGAATAATCGCATCCACACAGTCAATAACTTCTTGACAAGAGTCCCCTGAAGCTTGGAACAGATTGTTGAAATAATTAGCTATTACAGTCGGTAGTTGGTTGTCCCATTCAACCCAATTACCCTGGTTGTTTTTGAGCCTGATAATCTGGTTCTGCTTCTTCCGAGTGGTCGCAGTTTTATGGAAATAGCTACTATTTTGATCCCCTTCTTTTAACCAGAGCTGCTTCGACCTTTGTTTCCAGAAAGTTTCTCTTTGATCAAGCACTTTAAAGAGTGCTTTTTTAGCTTCACTGTACTTCTGGACTGAAATAGCATCTCTCTTTGACTTCAAACTTGCTAACTCCGCTTTACATCTGCGAATTCTTAGTTTAAAGTTTCCAGTGATCTCCTTACCCCAAATACTCAATTTTTCAGCACATAGAGAGAGTTTTCCTGAAAGATTGCTATTAGTATTTTGATTCCAACAATCTTTAATAATCTCAAAACAAACCGGTTCCTTGAGCCAGGCATTTTCGAACATGAACTTGCGATTAGGAGTGAATTCATGTTTAATTTCAGGCTCTAACAGAATGGGACAATGGTCAGATGAGGAGATCTCCAAATTAAAGAGTACAACAAGAGGAAAAACCTGGAGAAAACGATTGTTCACTAGAGCTCTGTCAAGTCGAACCTCCACCCAAGTAGTCGTGCCCCTGCCTTTTTCCCAGGTAAAAGGGTGTCCCGTGAGGTCTAAATCATGAAGATGACAATCATTCAAGGTTTGTTGGAAGCCAGAAATTAATTGTTGAGGATACCTTCTGCCTCCCTTCTTGTCTTCTTGTCGAATTACATTGTTTAAATCGCCGATGACACACCATGGTAGATTTGAGTCTCTAGCCAAAAATCGAAGCAGGTCCCAAGTGAGGTGTCTTCGGTTTCGAACTGGTTCCCCATAAATCCCAGTCAACCTCCAGTCGCCTTTCTCTGCTGAGTGCACCATTAGGTCGATATGGTTATTAGAATAACCCAGGATGCTCCCTTCCTCTTGATGTTTCCACAGTAAAGCAAGGCCCCCTGAATTCCCTTGGGCCTCAACAAAAAACTTTCCTTCAAAATCTAGCATTCGGCCAATCCTTTCCATTTTAATTTTATCACCTTTTGTTTCACATAAGAAGATAAAATTGGGTTTCTTTTGAGTGACAATCTCTTTAAGGAACTGAATAGCCCGTTGGTTCCCAAGCCCACGGCAATTCCAACTTAGGACATTCATAATTCTCGGCGGGCCTGTGAACCAGAACCCGCCCCAAAACAGTTTTTTGTGAGCCCAAAAACCTCAGCACCTATTTCCATATCTACCGCCTCTGTTATTCCAGTGGTATTATTGAAATCCACATTAAAACTATTATTGCTATTTGTTTCCAGCGGCCCATGTATGTTGTCAAGGCCCATTCTCCTTTTTTTATTTTCTAATACAATAAGTGCCTCCTCAGTGTTGACTTGCTTTGCCTTGTCACGATTTCCTTGTATATCAACTACTCCTCTGGGACCAGCTCTCTCTTTATTACTCAAATTCTGCATTAATTGGAGATCCCCTCTAATCGTTATTTCCGTATTCACAGTTCTTGATTGACTCAATTCACCTCCTTGATTCTTGGTGTTTAATTCACCATGATGACCGGTTGCTGATTGTGTGCAATCTTGAGCTGTCGCTGTACCATGATTGTTGGGAATTACCGTTGATGGGTTGCCGGAGGAGGTACTGCCTCCGCCTCTGTTCATAACTCCGGATCGCAGCCATTTTGCTCCTGCAGTATAATTCCTTCTCCGTGGTGCTGCCTTCATCTCCAAGCTAAAAGGCTTCTCAATTTGATCAATTGGGGTATCAAAGAGTTTCTCACAAAATCTCTCTGTATGTCCGAGAATCCCACAAATGAAACAAAAGGTAGGGAGATCTTCATATTTGAAATGGGCATAACAGGACTGACCACCCTGCTTTTCCACTTTCTTCTTTCGTTTTAATGGACAATCGATGTTGATTTTTACTCTGATACGAAGATAGTCTCTCCAGACTCCTATAAAGTTATTCGGATCAGCCTTTACAAATGTACCAAGGTAGTTACCAAGTCCCTTAATCACACGATCAGTCATGAAACCCGTAGATAACTGATGTAATTGCACCCAGATTTCGAGTTTGTTCAGAACTACCATTCTAGGATTTTCTCCTTGTTTTAGTCTCTCAAAAATCAGCGGGATACGATCAAAAGTCCATGGGCTGCCTTCCATCACTCTTTCAATGTCCACCTCATGATAAAATTGGAAGAGATATAGATTGTTGTCCAGTTCTTTAACATACATTCCCCTTCCTGGCTGCCACAATTGTGCCATTTTGTTCTGCATTGCTTGAAAGTCTATTGATCGGTACGTAAGGAAACGCCCAACCAAACACCATCTATCATCTATCTCAACCAGTTCTTCATTTCCCCCTTCAAATAGCAATCCCTCTTCTTCATCATCTTCCATATTAATGGCTGCATATTGTTCTTCTAAGTTGTTCATCCTTGTAACCAAAAACCACCAATCGAAATGATAAAACTTGATTCAATTTTCACCAAGACAGAATACTGACAAAACTCTCATACCATGACAAAATACACGTACCATGACAAACACTCATACCATGTCAAAAGACAAGACTATCATAATTTAAAGTCCTTCGAAATCCTTTCAAATTATGGCAAAATGAAAAAAAAAATAAATAAATAAATAAATAAAAAAAAATAAAAAAAATTGGCAAAGTTCAACTACCATCCACTACTTTACTCATTTTACGATAAAATTAAATAAAATGAGATGAAAGGATTACATTACAATAAAAATTATATTTTCAAAGGTATTATTAAAAAATAGTGTAATATAAATGACACAATTAATAGCGTAAAAAGTTGAGTGACAAAAATATTGAGAAAATATTTATTATCAAAGGACACATTCTTTTATTTTTATCTTTTGACCTTTCTTAATTATTACCAAATTAACATAAATTTCCTCTTAAAATATTTGGAAATAAAAATTAATTATTTAGTCCAAAATTAAAATATCACTTATATACTAATTACTCTTGGATTTTTTTTTTTAAAATATATCATTCTTTTATGTTTTATTTATAATTTTACGACCTAAAATTTTTAATTATAAACTACGTTTATAAAATTTTAAAATTATAAAAATATATTTTACTCAACAAAAATTAAAAAAACAACAATGAGAAATTAACCTCACAACAACTATAAATCAAAATAAATTATAAAATAACTAGAAAAATAAGTTCATGACAACTATAAATAAACTATAAAACAAAAAAGAAAATTTATTATTTTTATTGAATAAGTATTTTTATAAATAAAAAGTTTAAAGAATAAGAATGAATATTTTTTCGACGTATTTTTATAATTTTTTTTTAAAATTTTTGGGTTTATGATGTAAATTTTTTATTACTTTTTTACTTATTATATTTTTTTTAAGTATAAAAATTTAATATTTCAATTTTACTAATGGTTAATTAGATATATTTAGTTTATATTTATGTTATTTCTGTTGGATATAACTAAAATTTTAATTAGGCTTTTTAAGTCTTGAAAATTATTTATTTTTAATTGAGGATGTAAAAATATTTCTTTCTTAAACAATACATATTAAAGAGGTGTAATTTAATTTTGATTTATCAATCTTCTACTAATTGTTTAGAGTGTGTGTCAAAAGAACCTTTTAAAAATTTATGGGGCTTACTTAAAAGAAATGGGAAATAAGAACAAAAATGAAGAGGGTGTATACAAAAGCATCTTTTTTCTTTGCTATGAAAATAAATACATAAAAACAAACAAACAAACAAATACCATCTTGGAAAGAAAGAAAGAAAGAAACAATAAAAATGTCACCAGTACTACTAAAGCTTTTCACATGCAAGCAAATGAAAAGAATATTGGAAAGAAACACAAGATGATATTCGCATTGAAGATTTGTTGAGCCTGACCACTAACTGAATTAGGCTCTAAGATTTAATCATTATTCTAATCTTTTTGATGAAATCTCATATAACACGTAATTGTGTATGGATATTCTTTGCCATTTTCTCACAACTATTATCATTAGTGTAATTGAATATCCAGTTTCATATAATTTCTAAAAATATCTTTTAAAAAATATCACAAACCAATTATAAAAAGTGCTGAAAAATTGGTGCTGAATTTGGCTCCCATTTCAGCCTATGATGCAAAGATAAAATAAAATCTGAATATTTTCAAGCTCCAATTCCCATATAAGACAATAGATACAGTTTTGGGACTTGATATTTGTTACCCTGTCTACTGTTCTGTTCTGTGGCTTGCCAATGCTTTCTTGATTAAAGTTGTAGTGCATTTGGGTATTAAGTTGAAATTTGTGACTCTTTAGCCAGCTATGAAAAAAGAAAAAAGAAAAAAGAAAAAAGAAAAAACACCCCAAAACTAGAATAAAGAGCATTTCGATTGGTTTTTGCTTTAATTTTATTAATAATTATCATAACATGGACTTTGGACAGATTCTTTCTTTTTTTCTTTCCAACTTAAGACCCCACTTGTATGTTGTAACCAAATTGCTCGTAACTTTTACTACAAGTCAAACTATCAAACAAAAAAGTACTCATCACAAACAAAGAAAAGCAAAGATAACAAATGTAAGATTTTTTTTCCCTTTTTCTGATGATGTGCTTGTTTCCATTTGGACCACCAAGAGCTGTAATTTGTTAATAATATCTATTATTTTTTTTAAGAAAAACTAAAAAAAAACAGGTGCATTCTCACTGAGCAGAAAGCAAAAGTAGCAGTACAAGTGTCTTCCAAAAAATAATCAAAATCAAATTAAAAATATTACAACTGAAAAGGGTAACACCAAAACCAACAACTGCAGCCTTGAGCACATGAGAATGGCCCCATTTCGATTGGTCAGAATCTGTGCTTGGTTTCTTATAAATAGGAGGTAGCTGCTCCCATCCCAGTTGGACAAAACATTAGAGAGGAAAAAACACCATGGGGAGTGAAATGAATGTTCTGTTTCTTTTGATTATTAATGTGGTAATGGTGGTAAGTGCTTCTGGTTCTACTCCAGATGACAACTACATCTCAGTGGTTGGAGATCCAGGAATGAGAAGAGATGGGCTCAGAGTGGCCTTTGAAGCTTGGAACTTTTGCAATGAAGTTGGCCAAGAAGCTCCTCACACGGGCAGCCCCAGAGCTGCTGATTGTTTTGATCTCAAAGGTAAAAAAAAAAAACAAGACTAGACTAGACTCAACTCTTCTTTTCATGTACATTTTTTCTGGTACTTATTTATTGTAATGGGGGCAGGTTCTTCTCTTAAACACAAGGTAACAAAAGAAGATAACAAACTTGGAGTTGGGACTCCATTCTCTGGGTTAAATCCAGAAAATGCCAACAATGTAGATCTTTACGCAGCACAGAAAGAAATTTATCTGGGTTCTCTATGTGAAGTTAGAGACACCCCAAAACCATGGCAGTTTTGGATGGTTATGCTTAAAAATGGTAACTTTGACACTAACTCAGGTTTGTGTCCGGCTGATGGGAAAAGGGTTAGACCCTTTAAATCAACAAGGTTTCCTTGCTTTGGCAAAGGGTGTATGAACCAACCCACCTTTAAACATGATGAGACTGAGTTGTATGGTGAAAGCATGAGAGGAGGTTTTAATGGCACTTATGATTTGGATTCTGAACCTGCAAATGGTCTTGATGGGATTTCCTTCTACGAAGTTGTTTGGGAAAAGAAAGTTGGAGTTGGAAGTTGGGTCTTCAATCATAAACTCAAGACCTCAAAGAAGTATCCATGGCTGATGCTGTACCTCAGAGCTGATGCAACTCAAGGATATTCTGGTGGATATCATTATGACACAAGAGGAATGCTTAAAACGGTCAGTGAAACTTAACTTTCTATGTTTAGTTTTCAAATTACTCTAATTGAAGAGGTCATAATAATTGAATTACACTAATTGCTCGACTATATAGTTTATGCCACGTTGCTGAGAAAGACAGGTCCATTCGTTGCACTGTCAATTTTTCAGTAGTCCTCTTTTCATGAATAGCTAAGAGTTAAAAATGTCAATACAATATTGTCATGGGAATCTAACTTGGGTCAAAACATGAAGTTGTTTTCAACATGATTCAGTAGACAGATGGTCATTACTCTGACCTGAAGCTACTAATCTATATTATATATGCTTCAACTTGATGTGACTCTTTGTTGGGAATGCTATATTTTTCACTAATTTCTCTAGTGTATAAATTTATACTGTATTCAGCTACCAGAATCACCAAATTTTAAGGTGAGACTGAGTTTGGATATCAAGAAAGGAGGAGGACCAAAGAGCCAGTTCTACCTAATCGACATAGGCAGCTGTTGGAAGAACAATGGCTTAGCCTGTGATGGTGAAGTAGTAACTGATGTTACCAGATACACAGAGATGATAATCAACCCTGACACACCAGCTTGGTGCAGCCCCACAGGCTTACAGAATTGCCCACCTTACCATATAACACCCCAAAACATAAAGATTTATCGTAACGACACAGCCCGCTTCCCATACTCGGCTTACCACTACTACTGTGCGCCAGGCAATGCCCAGCACTTGGAGCAGCCTGTGAGCCTTTGTGACCCTTACAGCAATCCTCAGGCGCAAGAGATAATTCAGTTGCTGCCACATCCCATATGGGGTGACTATGGCTATCCCACCAAGAAAGGACAAGGTTGGGTGGGTGATCCCAGGACATGGGAGCTTGATGTGGGTGGCCTTTCGAGTAGACTCTACTACTATCAGGTTACTACTTTCATAACAGAACAAGTTTGTTCAATCAACAAGTAGTATTTAGCAGATTTGTTTTGCGTTAACAACATCATGAAATGTTTTGTGTTTGGTTTGAGCAGGATCCAGGGACTACTCCAGCTAGAAGGATATGGAGTTCGATTGATGTGGGGACTGAGATTTATATAAGTGACAAAGATGAAGTGGCAGAATGGAGCTTAAGTGACTTTGATGTTCTGCTCACTACTCCAAAGTTCTAGTCTCATTTTAGTATTTTAGATGACATGATGATTATTGATGTATAATTCATATATGTATATTTATAATGGAGCCCCCCCCCCCCCCCCCCCCCCCCAAAAAAAATGCCCGTAAGGGCTGGGCAGGGTAAGGTCATTGTTTTAGTTTCTGTCACTAAAATCATCAGAAATGATGAGTGTTAAGCAAAAATTCAATTAATGATAACGAGAAAGAAAATTATCTAATTGTTCTTTCCCAATGTGGAGGTTGGAAGAGTAAGTAGTTTTAAAGGTTACACAAGTCATTAAGTTGAATTTAGAGGCAAAAGTTAGTCTAAAATATTGCATTTCAATCTCCAATTACTAAAAAGACTACTTATTGACTTTCCAAGCACCAAATTAGTCTAAAATATGACGAGCATTACTATAAGGCAATGCTCATCACCTAAGATATCACTATTAGTAATAGCTGGTCTTATATTTTTAATTTAAATTCAAATATGTATACTTCGATTTTCACTTTTACTAGTAACAATATTACATGGTGCTCTTTACTATTTTATCAAAGTAGGACTTTTGCCATAAGAATACTACATAAGCTCAACGTTTCAGATTACTCTTATTAATTGTGGGTGCTTAAAGTACAACATTTTAAAAGGATTTTTTTCCAAAAACAATACGCCCCCACACTTTCCAAAAAAATAAATAAATAGAGTATATTTATTGAAGATAAATCCAAAATACCTATCTACCGAACTTGGACTATTGGGATGTAGATGTAGATGTATGTAAAGATAGGGAGTACTATCCTTAAGAGTAAAGGGTATAGAGGATGATGAGCATGTGGGGGTAGGTCACCAAAGTCAAAGTGGAGTAGGAAGAGGACTAGGGAGGGCATCCACTATCCTCTGAGCAGTGTCCAATTAAGTAAGGCTTGGGTGAGGGACCTCTGAAAGTGATGCCAAATCCAAGTGAAGTATGTTAAGGACAATTAATTAGCTAACAATACAATTAGGAAAGTTAGTTAGAATTACTGTTACAGGATTTTAGCTTAAGTTTTTTACCATTTAAAGCTCATTGTATATAAACCTTTCGCATTAGACTTTTTAATCAATAAGAGAAACATTTTTTTTCCAATTCTATTTTTATTTCAATATGGTATCAGAGCTAGAAAATCTCTAATCTGTTCTTGATAGTTATCCTCAAGCTTTGTCTTCACAATTCTTTTCTTCTCTTCGTTCTCTGCTCCTTCAACAATGGTGGGATCATCTTCAGCTTGCAGAGATCCAACCTACAAAACCTATTTCGTTCAAGCATTCTCTTTCTTCCAAACTCGATGAAAACAAATTTTTATCATGGAAACATCAAATCCTCACTGTTGTTCGTGGTCATCATCTCCAACGATTCTTTGAACCAAACTCTGCTCCTCTCAAGTTCAACAATGAAGCTGATCGAACAACCAATACAATATCATAAGATTACATAAATTAGGAAGCACAAGATCAACTCCTTCTTTCATGGATGTTGTCCTCCATGAATGACTAGATGAACACTCGCATAATCAGGCATGAGACCTCTGTGACTGCCTAAATCGCGATTCAAGAATTCTTCACTGCATAAACAAATTCAAAGATAAGTTAATTCAAGACTCAACTCCTCAGTACTAAGAAAAAGGGTTCTTTCGTTAGCGATTACTTACTGAAAATAAAATCGATTGTAGATCTACTAAATTTCATTGGACATAGATTCTCTACAGTTGATCATGTCGAGGCCATTTTCAATGGTCTTGGACCAGAATATGACATCTTCTATACCTCCTACAACATTCACAAAGAAAATTTCATCATTGTAGAGCTTGAAGCCCTTCTCGTGGCTCAAGAAGCGCAAATTGACAAGAGTATAAAGGATCTCGACATATCCTCTGCTGAAGCCAATCTTGCTCACAATGGAAGAGGAGGTTTTTCAAACAACCAAGGAAGCTATGGTGGAAATCCACTTTACTTCAATGGACAACAAACTTAGGGATCATATAACACCTCTCATGATTCCTATGGTGGATCAAATAATCGTGGCGGCAGAGGACACCGTAGACGTGGAAGATGGTCGAATCAACCCTTGGAGCAGCAACGACAAAGACCTATTTGCCAATTGTGCCAGAAGTCAGGCCATGCTGCTCTTCAATGCTTCTATAGGTTTGATAAGTCATTTCTTAGACATGTATCCGTTAATAATCCACCTTCAAACTCCTAACTGGAGCACCATTACATGTCATAATTGCCATAGCTGACACAGTCCAAGATTCCAATTAGTATCCTGATTCAAGTGCCACAAATCATCTCACACCAGATGCTCAGAACTTGGCAAGTAGCTCAGAATATCTTGGTCAAGAACAGCTCATGATTAGAAATGACTCAGGTTTGCATATTACCAGTATTGGTCATTATGCATTTAATTTCCCATTGCATCATAAAATATCTAATACTTAATATTTGCTAAGATTTTCGAAAACTAATTATAAACGATAAAAACTAAAGAAATAAATAATTAAAAAAGAAAGAGTGAAAAGAGACAAACAATTTTTATGTGGTTGGGGCATTAATTAGTCTTAATCCATGAATCAGTATTATTCAGTTCTTTTTCATGGCAAAATAAATTAGTTTTCATATAATATTTTCATGGAATCGGTAAGATATAATTTGTGTAAACTATTTTGTGATTCAATTTGATCTATTTTAACAATAATTATAATGTACTTTTCCATGCAAAAATTAATAAAATAACCACTTAATGTTTCAATAAAATTGATGAAATAAGTTAAGTAGTAAGAAATTAAAAATTTATTAATGTAAAAATTCAAAATAAAATTAACTATCTAATATTTTATATAATTAATGTAATATAATTTCATTTAAAAATTATTATAGTGTTGAGTTAATTTTATAGAAAAACTAGCTTTTATGATATATTTGAAAAAATAAATAAAAAACAATGCCCAAAGAAAAGTTGATATTTTCGCAAGCCTAATAAAGGCCCATAAAATTTCCAACCCCACCATTCCCACTGGGCCACAGGGGATCCACGAACTAGAGGAAATTACGTGGGTACCCACTTTAAGTTAACTATTTTAATTTGAGAAAATTACACTCTATATCCTTTTTATATTGTCCTCTTTTATTTTTACCATTTTTTTTAAAGTCTATTATTTTTATCTCTTTTTTCAAATATTGTACCAATTTTGCCCATGTCACTTCAAGATACTCTCCATGTGACTCTCTTATATGGTATTTTGGGTACAATACATATAAAAAGAGGTATGTTTTAATTAAATATAAAATTAGAGGTAAATTTGATCAATTAATTAATAAATGTGGTATTTTTCAACTTACCCCTTTTAATTTTTATTCTCTTTTTAATATTTCATTTTTTCTACCCATTTTTATAATTAATGTTCCTATAATACCCTTTCTTCAACCCAAAACCGTAAGATTTAATTTTCAATCTTTAATGTTAATGTGAGGGTATATTAGACAATCTTCTTATAAAAGTGGGTATTAAATGAATATAATTTGCTGATAGTTTTAGTTGACAGACACAAAAAATAGGTGATAACTATGTCCCACTCTATTCCCCGTGCATCTCACTTGCCAGGAGCGAGCGAAATTTGCCTTTTCATTTTCATTTGTCAAGTATCAACCATACAAAGTGCATGCACAATTTTATTTCTTAACTTCTGATTGGTCCATTTAATGGAGGAACAAACAACCATCCCTACGTTAGAATTCTCTTATATTTATATAATTATATTATCTAATATATAAAACAGTATTTTAAAACATACTCTGGTATTCATAATTTTATCTCGTGATGAAATGATGTGGTGGGGATCAAACTTTGGTTTGAACACATTTATTTACTTAATTAGTTTACTGTCTTCAAGTTTTGATAATATGTTCCTAAATCAAGTTGCAATAGGCAAGGGAATAAATGTAATTGTGACACATTATTATTATTATTTTGAAAAAGATTGTGACACATTATTATTATTATTTTGAAAAAGATTGTGACACATTTAAGTACAAATTATTTACATAGTAACATGTAATTAATCTTAATTATAGTGTTGACAGTGATGAGACTCTTATATATAATGATATTCATAGTTGATAGGTTTGGTTGGTGTCTTGGTGAGTTAACTGCGTCAATTTCTATGCTTGGTAAAGAAATAAATTAATAATGATGAAAACTTTACATCTCCAACTTCAATACACTCAGATCTGATTTGGGTTTAGTTTGGTTATGGTTGGCTCACTCACCACATAACAAATGCACCCATTAAAAGTGTACATAACCATTAATAATGTCGTTTTAGTTTGAAAACAAGAAAAAGACAAGAAAAGGTAGTAGAGAGATACAGAGAGAATTATAAAAACTAAGCTCAAAAAATTTTGTGGCTAGCTAATTAGACTATATATATTAGTGAATGATATATTCTAGAAAATACAATAATACGGTAATAATTACATACTGAAATATACACAAAATATTCTAACAAATTTTGACATCATGATAGAATTTGTTAGAGTTGGGACCACTTCTAACGACTCTGTTTGACAGCAAGGGAGAGGATACAAAGGAAATAATCTCATTTCCTAATAACCTCTCTCAAACTGGAAAGGGTTTCAACTACTCCAACTTTGTCACTTAGGAAATGAAACCTATGGTGAGTGAGGTTTTTTGTTAAACAGTCCACAATCTGATCCTATGATGGCACAAACCTTATTTCTAGCTGCTTCTTTAAAATTTTGTCTCTAACAAAGTGTACATCAAGTTATATATATGTTTGATCCTTGCATGAAACACTAGATTGGAAGCAAGAGCACTAGCTCCCATGTTATCACACCAACTGATCGGAGTACCATGTAAAGGGAAGTTGAACTCACTAAGAAAAGCCTGAATCCATGAAATTTATGCAGCAACATGAGCTAAAGCACGATATTCCAATTCTGTACTTGACCGAGACACAATTGCATGCTTTTAGATGACCATGACACAAGTGTATCACCTAAGTACACACAATATCCAGCCACACTTCTTCTATCATTAGGGCAGCAAGCCCAGTCCTTGTCAGAGTATCCTGTGATCAATAGAGAATCAGAGAATTTGATATGCAATCCATGATGAATGGTACCTTTGAGATATCTCAATGTTCTCTTGGCTATAGTCTAGTGTGATGTTGTTGGAGCTTGAAGATATTGACTAAGTTTGTTCATTGAAAATGACAGATCAGGTCTTGTATGAGTGAGGTATTGGAGACCTCCTATTATACTTCGATAATCTGTGGGATTCTGTAACACTTTACCATCTATTTTTGACATTGCTTTGACAACAATCATCAGAGTAGTGCACGGTTTAAGGTGGAGCATTCTTGTTCTTGTGAGTAACTCCTTTATGTACTTGGCTTGACTTAGAAACAACCTTGTATCATCTCTGTATACTTCAATTCCCATGAAGTAGTGTAGCGGGCCCAAATCTTTCAAGGAAAATCTGGTGTTCAATTTGGCAGTGAACTCTTGAACTTTAGCAGTGTCATTCTTTGTCACTATTGTATCATCAACGTATATGAGCACCATGATTATTAAGGTAGGTGATTTGCAGAAAAATAAGGATGAATCAGCTTTGAAATTCTGAAACTTCCAACTGATAAGTGTGTCTTTTAACTTGTCATACACGTCTGTGGTGCCTGTCTCAACTCATAAAGAAACTTTTGGAGTTTGCACACAAAATTAGGTTTGATTGGGTCAACAAACCTCTGAGGTTCATAAAAACATCTTCTTCAAGCTTCCCATTGAGACACACGTTATTCACATTGTTAACTCAAACTTTTCGATCTCTTTGTTTTGATGATTAACAAATATTTGATTATTATTTGTTACTAATGATTTGTTGATTTTGTAGCAAATTTAAAAGAGAAAATAAATATTTTGGTATTTTTACCAAACTTTTGAAAGCAACACTAAATAGATTCAACAAGCATATCAACAGCAAAAGATTCATCAAGGGATCAACAACTCAAGACCCTATTCAAAAGAGGTCTTCAAAAGCCCAAAGTCAAAAAGTCAACCCGAAAGTCAAAGTCAAAGTCAAAGTCAAGGTCAACTCTCGGAAAAAGTCAACTTGGGATCAAAAACATGCAAATCAAGCTAGGAGGCTCATCTACATCAAGACTACTCAAAATTAAATGGTATAAATCTACTTTAGTCTTGTTAAAGTGATTTGCATAGCACACTAAGTTTTTGTAAATTTGAATTTTGGCCCATTCACTAACTTGTGCTACAAGTTTTCTCACACGATAGTTCGAAATTTTTTTTGATTGAATTTCTAAATTACATTTTGTTTAACTAAGAGAACAAAGTTGGAAT
Organism: Cannabis sativa; assembly: GCF_029168945.1. NCBI lineage: Eukaryota > Viridiplantae > Streptophyta > Magnoliopsida > Rosales > Cannabaceae > Cannabis > Cannabis sativa. The sequence continues at coordinate 731,200 of NW_026870039.1, forward strand.
TTCTGAAATCGGATAATCGAGTAAGAAGTTATGCGCGTTTAAGTCCCGAAAAATGGCACTTTTGCCTCTGGTCAGTCATCCGGAATTCCGGATGGCAACCGGAATTCCGGTTGTAATCAATCCGGAATTCCGGTTCTCATCCGGACTTCCGGTTCATGGCTGACCTCACCTCGGGAAACGTGCTAACGGCTATAAACGGCTAATTTTTTATCAAACACTATATAAACTCGATTTTTCTTTCAAAAAATAAGTTGGTTGAGCATTTATTACATATATATAACCTATCTAAGTGAGATTAAGGAGCTTCTAAGTTTAAAATCCAAACCAACACTTTTCACACACTTTGAGCCAAAATTTGATTCTATTCATCTTAAGTGTGCTTACTTTTCACTCTAGGTTTCCATTGTATCATCATATTTCTAGAGTGATTTTAGCTTGTATATCAAACACATTTCCATATTGTGATTGAGGTGAGGTTGGCACCGGTTTTGTAAACAACCCGGTAATAGTGAGATTGGCACTTTAACAATCCGAGAAAGAGGTTAATAGTCCTCGGGGTGCGAAACTATTGTAAGAGGTTTGGAAATACCTTGGTGAAAATTTCCGGTTGTAAGGGTTAGTCAAGCCCGTTAACTTGGCTCGATATTGGAACTCAAAGCTAGGTCCATAGCTTTGAAGACCAAGGACGTAGGTGGCATAGCTCTACCGAACCTTGTAAAAATCGAGAGTTTGCATTTTCTAATCCTTAAACTCTTTACTTTACAAGCTTAATTATTTGTCTTGATATATTGCTTGCCATACTACTTGCGTTTACTTGATTAATTGACTAATTGCATAATTTTGTGTTAAAAGTTTTAATTTTCCGAAATTAGTTTAAATTTCCAATTCACCCCCCTCTTGGAAACATATCTTGGGCTAACAATTGGTATCAGAGCAAGGGCTCAAATTATTTGATTAGATTTCACAATCTAGAGCATGGCGTTTCCAAGTAATTCACAAAATAACATGTTAGAAGGTTTTAGCACAAATAGAGCACCATACTTCAATGGAGTAGATTTTCCTTATTGGAAAATTAGAATGGAAACTTACCTTCAATCTATTGACTATGATTTGTGGCATATTGTGTCTAGTGGTCCTTATGTTGCTAAACATGTCATAAATGGTGTTGAAGTAATTAAGACTTATGAAGCATATGATGAAAATGATAAGAAAATGCTTTCTAAAAATGCTAAAGCTAAATATGCTCTTATATGTGGTTTGGATAGAGATATTTTTAAAAATATTGAACAAGCCTCTACCGCTTATGATATGTGGAAAATGCTTGAAGTTACTCATCAAGGAACTAGTGCTATGAAGGAAACTAAAATTCAAATTTATTCCACTCAATATGAGAACTTTAAGATGAAATCGGATGAAACCATTGCTAATATGTATACTCGCTTCACTACAATTACTAATGGTTTGAACTCTCTTGGCAAGGTACTTACTCAAAAGGATATGGTGACCAAGATTTTGAGAAGTCTCACCAAGGCTTATCAAGGAAAGGTGGTTGCCATTCAAGAAGCCAAGGATCTCTCAACACTTCCCTTGGAAGAACTAATTGGCTCACTCATGAACCATGAAATTTTCATGAGTGCTCAAGAAGAAGAGGACGTTGAGAAGAAAAAGAAGACTATTGCATTCAATTCTTCCTCCTCCCATGCCATTAGTGAAGAAGATGAGGAAAGCTTATGTAGTGACATGGAGGACTTGGCACTCTTCTCTAAGAAATACAAAAAGTTCATGAAATTTAAAAAGAACTTTGGGAAGAAGCCACAAAGAGGGAGTGACTCAAAAGAAAGAAAAAGCAAAGATGATCCACCAATTTGCTTTGAGTGCAAGAAGCCCAGACATATGAAGATGGATTGTCCAATGAGAAAGAAGAACAAATACAAAGGAAGGGCAATGTTGGCGGATTGGCTCAATAGTGACGAAGAGGACTCCGAAGAAGAAGGAAAGAATGAAGTGGCAAACATGTGCATGATGGCACTTGATGATGGGGTAAGCATTTCTAACAAAAATGATTGTGATAGCGAAAATGATGATGATAACTTAGATATGTCATATGATGAGTTGTCTAATTCATTTAAGGAACTATTTGATGATTTTGGTAAATTGCTTGTTAAAAACCAAACCCTTAGAGAGAAGACCAACATGCTTTTAAAAGAAATTGAGATTTTGAAAATAAATGAAAAAGAACTTATAGCTAAATCTCAATGTGCTACATGTGCTTCACATAAGAAAGAAATTATTGATTTGAAAGCCCATGTGAGAAGCTTAAAAAATGACATATATACTTTCACTAGAGGTAAGGAAGGCTATGATCTCATGGTGGGAAACCAATCATGTGGTTTTTCAAAAAATGGTATTGGTTATGATCCTAGTAAGAAACAAAAATTTTTGAGAAACTTTTTTGTGAAATCATCTAGTCTACCTCACTTTACATGCACATATTGTAACCGAGATGGTCATATTATTTCCTATTGTCATGTAAAGAAATTTGCATATCTAGGCAAGACTAAATGGGTACCAAAGGGTTCTAGAACTAACATGAATGGACCCAAAGTTATATGGGTACCAAAAGCCAACAAATGAACTTGTTTTTGTAGGAATCAACAAGAAAGAGCCAAAGCTTATGGTTCTTGGATAGTGGATGTTCAAAGCATATGACCGGTGATCCATCAAGATTTTTCAAGCTTTAAAAGCAAGGAAAGTGGCTTTGTCACTTTTGGAGACAATTCAAAAGGAAAAATCTTGGGCATTGGTGATATCGGTAACATATACTCTCCATGTATTAAAAATGTGCTTCTTGTTGATAATCTTAAACATAACTTGCTTAGTATTAGTCAATTATGTGATATAGGTTTTCGTGTTGTGTTTGAATCCTCAAAATGCTCCATTGAAAATGTTTCAACCAATGAAGTTATTTTCCTTGGAGTAAGGAAGGATAATGTGTATGTTATTGATGTTGATTCTTTTGATAGTAAAAATAAATGTTTAACCGTTATGAATGATAATTCTTGGTTGTGGCATAGAAGATTAGGAAATGCTAATATGGATTCTATTTCAAAATTGGTTAGAAAAGATCTTGTTATTGGTTTGCCATCTATTCCGTTTGTTAAAGATAAACTTTGTGATGCATGCCAATTTGGAAAACAAATTAAAACATCTTTTCATTCCAAGAAAGAAATTTCAACTACTAGACCTTTGCAATTGCTTCATATTGATTTATTTGGTCCTTCTAGAATTGCTAGTCTTGGTGGTAAATACTATGCATTTGTAATTGTTGATGATTTTTCAAGATTTACTTGGGTTATTTTCTTGACTCTGAAAAGTGATGTTTTGGAAAACTTTGTCAAATTTTGTAAAAATGTGCAAAATGAAAAAGGATATTCTATTACCTCCGTTAGGAGTGACCATGGTGGTGAGTTTGACAATGATGCCTTAGAATTGTTTTGTGATGATCATGGTTTTAACCATAACTTTTCGGCACCAAGAACTCCACAACAAAATGGAGTTGTCGAAAGGAAGAATAGAACAATTCAAGAAATGGCTAGGTCAATGCTAAATGAAATTTCATTACCAAAATATTTTTGGGCCGAGGCCGTCAATACCTCTTGCTATATTTTGAATCGTGTTTTCATTAGGCCCAACATGAATAAAACCCCTTATGAGCTTTGGAAAGGAAGAAAACCCAACATTGGCTATTTTAAAGTTTTTGGATGCAAATGTTACATTTTAAACACCAAGGACAACCTTGGAAAATTTGATGCTAAATCCGATGTTGGAATTTTTATAGGGTATTCAACACATAGTAAAGCTTATAGAATTTATAACAAAAGAACTAATGTTGTTGAAGAATCTATTCATGTTGCTTTTGATGAGACTAACCCGCCTACAAGCAAAAGTTTAGATGATGATGTTGTAGGTTTGGGAGATGAGGTTCAAAATCTCGAAATTGGAGAGACTTCCAATGCTCCTTCACAAACTCCCGAAGAGGAACCACCCGTGGAAAAGGTAAATGAAAGCCAAGGTATGAACTCTAACCTTCCACATGAGTGGAAATTCAAAAGTGCTCATCCTATAGACCAAATTCTAGGTGATCCTTCTCAAGGTGTCACTACTAGAAACTCCCTTAGAAACTTGTGTAATTTCATTGCTTTTATTTCTCAAATTGAACCAAAGAATTTTAAAGAGGCCGAAGTTGATGAATTTTGGCTTCTAGCTATGCAAGAAGAAATAAATCAATTTATAAGAAATAATGTTTGGGAGTTAGTTCCAAGACCGTCACATCAATCGGTGATTGGAACAAAATGGGTCTATAGAAATAAGGTAGATGAGCATGGGGTCATTGTGCGTAACAAGGCTAGATTAGTGGCCCAAGGTTACAATCAAGAAGAAGGAATTGATTATGAGGAAACCTTTGCCCCGGTAGCAAGACTTGAGTCCATTAGAATGTTGTTAGCTTTTGCATGCCACAAGAATTTTATCTTGTATCAAATGGATGTAAAAAGCGCATTCTTAAATGGGTACATTATGGAAGAGGTTTATGTCTCTCAACCACCCGGTTTTCAAAATCATAAATACCCTAACCATGTTTACAAATTGAAAAAGGCTTTATAAGGTTTAAAGCAAGCTCCTAGAGCTTGGTATGAAAGATTAAGCACTTTTCTTATTTCAAATGGTTTTTCAATGGGTAAAGCGGATAATACACTTTTTATAAAAATAAAATCCAAAGACATTATTATAGTACAAATTTATGTTGATGATATTATTTTTGGTGCTACTAATGATGCTCTTTGTGAAGAATTTTCTAAGTGTATGCATAGTGAGTTTGAGATGAGCATGATGGGAGAACTCAACTTTTTTCTTAGACTTCAAATCAAGCAACAAAAGGATGGCATATTCATAGGTCAAACTAAGTACATTAAGGATCTTCTTCAAAAGTTTGACTTGGCAAATGCAAAGTCCATGAATACACCCATGAGCACATCCATAAAGATGGACAAAGATGAAAGCGGTAAAAATGTAGACATCACCAAGTATCGAGGTATGATTGGCTCTTTATTATATTTAACCGCTAGTAGACCGGATATTTTGTTTAGTGTTGGTCTTTGTGCTAGGTACCAATCTTGTCCTAAAGAATCCCACTTGAGTGCCGTTAAAAGAATATTTAGATACTTGATAGGCACAATGAATCTAGGACTTTGGTACCCCAAGAACTCAAACTTTGAAATAGTTAGCTACTCGGATGCCGACTTTGCCGGTTGTAAGACGAATAGAAAAAGTACTAGTGGAACTTGTCACTTTCTAGGAAATTCCTTAGTGTCGTGGTTTAGCAAGAAACAAAACTCGGTAGCTCTATCCACAACCGAAGCCGAATATATAGCCGCGGGTAGTTGTTGTGCACAAATACTTTGGATGAAACAAACTCTTAAGGATTTTGATATTGATTTTGAATGTACACCCATAAAGTGTGATAACACTAGTGCCATTAACCTCTCTAAGAATCCAATATTGCATTCTAGAGCCAAGCATATTGACATAAGGCACCACTTCCTTAGAGATCATATCCAAAGAGGTGATATTATGCTAGACTTTGTAAGCACCGAATTCCAATTAGCGGATATATTCACCAAGCCTCTTAGTGATGAGAGATTTAGTTTCATTAGAAGAGAGCTAGGCATGACCAACTTAATTGAAATATAAGGTTGGTTAGCTATAAAAATTTCATATCTCTTTACTTACTTATTTATGCATAATTGTTCCAAATATGATATTAATGAGATTTATATGCATATATGAGAAAGTTTATTGATACTTGACCTATATGAACCATACTTGTTGAAAACTCAAGATTATAGGTCATAATGTGGATTTTTGGTGAACTTTGGACTTGTCTTTAAACAAGTGAACATGTGAATTTTTGCATATTTGATTTTCTTATGTGTCTATATGCTTGAATATGTGAAATTGAATGTATTTAGTATGCCTATAGGTTTATCTTGATTGAAATATGCATGAAACAAATTTTTGGTACCTCACTTGTTGAATTTTTAGATTTTTAGGCCTAAAAGAGTGTTTTTCGCCAAACTCTCTCATTTTTCAACATTTTTCGATTCCGTAAGTTTGTACACCTCACATTTTATTTTATAAAACTACTGGAAAAAGAATTTTTCAATTTCGTTGCATAAAACTTATTTTTGGTACGGTTCTAGTTCTCTTGGCAATTTTCGAAAAACTTACCGTAAATCGTCATTTTTCATTATTTTTCAGATTTTCTTGTTTGAGCAATTTTGTTTTATCATATTAAAGGTATTAGAATTGGTTTGGGGTCATTTGGGTCAAAATTGTATTTTTTAGCACGTTTTTAGGGATTTTTTTTTGTAGTCTGCTGCACCAACCGGAATTTCGGTTGTACCATCCGGAATTCCGGATGGCGCAGGACCAGCAAAAGGGGCTTTTTTGTCTTTTTAATGCGATTTTTTCCCTTTTTAAACCCTACCACCGAATTTTTCCTTCCCCATTCAGTTTTTTCAACCCTAATACAGCAGCCACTCCTCTCTTTTTCTCTAAAATTCTCTCTTTCAATTCCTCACTTTCATCTTCCAATAATTAAAAAAAAAAAGAGAAGTGTGTTCTTCAATGGCTTCCTCATCAAGAGCTCCCAAGAGAATGGCTAGTGCAATTCAACAAAGGGAAATAAGGGCAAAAGCAAGGCAAGAGCCCACTCTCTTCTTCAATGATGAAGATCACAACAAGTTTGTCAATGATTTCTCTTCTAGGAAGATTCTCAAAGGTAAAATTTGTGATCTCCCTAGCCTTGATTGTGTTGATTTTAGTCATCATTTTGATACCCTAGGATGGACATCTTTTATTCAAATTAATACTCCATTGTATCCTAGGCTAGTCCAAGGTTTTTATGCTTGCATTAAACCTACCTTAGAACCTTTAGGTGTTAGAGGAACCCTTAGAGGAGTAGCTTTTGAACTCAATGTAGCATCTCTCAATGACATGTTAGGAGCACCAAATAGTGGCATATTACTTGAACCCAAACTTTCTCTAAAAAATGATGCCATTTTTAAATTTGATGAGTGTTCTAGGAATATTTGTGGTGATGGCCCTTTTATTATGAGACCAAAAAGACACCAACTCACTTTAGAGGCTAAAATTCTCCACAAATTTATTGTTGCAAATCTTGCTCCTAGAAGAGGCCACCAAGATGAGATCAATTTCATTGATCAATTACTCATGCATCTCATCATAGCCAAAACTACACCCATCAACCTAGGCTATCTTATTTTAAAATTCATAATTGATGTAGACAAGCCTAATATGATTAAGGCACTTCCTTTTGGTTTTCTTCTTAGCTACCTTTTTCCTCTCTTAGGAATTCCTACCCTACATGAAAAGAAAAATGATCCTACCTCTAGTGACATTCTAGGATCCAAAACTTTCAAGGCTATGGGTTACAAATTCCTTAACAATGAATGGGTGTTCACACCAAAGAGAGGGCAAAGAATGCAAATTGATTTGGAGAGTGATGATGAGGAAATTAATTTGCCCGCAAGTGAAAGTGAAGAAGAAGAAGAAGAAGAAGAGATGCCTCCTCAAGCTCCTCCCATGCCTACTTTTCCCCAATTCAACCTTGAGGAATGATCTCAACTCACAACTCACCAACCTCAACAATGACATCAACACCATGAGGAGTGACATGGTTCATGGGTTTGCAAATGTGCAAGAGGAGATGGCACAATGGAGGGCATACATGGATCGCTTTGGCCCCCCACCAAACTAGTTCTTGCATAATTTTTTTTTTTGGCATATTTAGTTTCTTTTTATTTTATTTTTTTTTTTTGGTTGTGTGCAAAGGCTTCATGCCTCTTGACTTTGTGTTAGTTGGTCTTTTTCTTTGTTTTATTTATTTTTTTTTTTTGTCGTGTTGAATGTTATTTTGGATGTTATTTTTTTAATGCATTGGATTGTTGCTTTGTTTTTATTTTTATTATTTTTTTTTCTCTTTTCTTTTATATTTTGTGAATTCCTTGCCACCCTTTTTGATGAATCAAAAGGGAGAGAACAACTATTGATTAATTTTTGGCATCTCCTCAAAATTTTTTTTGGTATCTAATCTATTTATCATAAGTAAAAATTGAGGGGGAGTTTACAAATTCATGCAAGGTAAAATTAAAAAGTAAATTTTTTCTCTTGCACACATTAAGGGGGAGCTAATCCAACTTACTTTACTTAAATTTTTCTTTCCCTTTCAAAATAATCAAATATTTGATATCATCAAAAAGGGGGAGATTGTTAACTCAAACTTTTCGATCTCTTTGTTTTGATGATTAACAAATATTTGATTATTATTTGTTACTAATGATTTATTGATTTTGTAGCAAATTTAAAAGAGAAAATAAATATTTTGGTATTTTTACCAAACTTTTGAAAGCAACACTAAATAGATTCAACAAGCATATCAAGAGCAAAAGATTCATCAATGGATCAACAACTCAAGACCCTATTCAAAAGAGGTCTTCAAAAGCCCAAAGTCAAAAAGTCAACTCGAAAGTCAAAGTCAAAGTCAAAGTCAATGTCAACTCTCGGGAAAAGTCAACTTGGGATCAAAAACATGCAAATCAAGCTAGGAGGCTCATCTACATCAAGACTACTCAAAATTAAATGGTATAAATCTACTTTAGTCTTGTTAAAGTGATTTGCATAGCACACTAAGTTTTTATAAATTTGAATTTTGGCCCATTCACTAACTTGTGCTACAAGTTTTCTCACACGATAGTTCAAAATTTTTTTTGATTGAATTTCTAAATTACATTTTGTTTAACTAAGAGAACAAAGTTGGAATTTCTGAAATCGGATAATCGAGTAAGAAAATATGCGCATTTAAGTCCCGAAAAATGGCACTTTTGCCTCTGGTCAGTCATCCGGAATTCCGGTTGTAATCAATCCGGAATTCCGGTTCCCATCCGGACTTCCGGTTCATGGCTGACCTCACCTCGGGAAACGTGCTAACGGCTATAAACGGCTAGTTTTTTATCAAACACTATATAAACTCGATTTTTCTTTCAAAAAATAAGTTGGTTGAGCATTTATTACATATATCTAACCTATCTAAGTGAGATTAAGGAGCTTCTAAGTTTAAAATCCAAACCAATACTTTTCACACACTTTGAGCCAAAATTTGATTTTTTTCATCTTAAGTGTGCTTGCTTTTCACTCTAGGTTTCCATTGTATCATCATATTTCTAGAATGATTTTAGCTTGTATATCAAACACATTTCCATATTGTGATTGAGGTGAGGTTGGCACCGGTTTTGTAAATAACCCGGTAATAGTGAGATTGGCACTTTAACAATCCGAGAAAGAGGTTAATAGTCCTCGGGGGTGCGAAACTATTGTAAGAGGTTTGGAAATACCTTGGTGAAAATTTCCCGGTTGTAAGGGTTAGTCAAGCCCGTTAACTTGGCTCGATATTGGAACTCAAAGCTAGGTCCATAGCTTTGAAGACCAAGGACGTAGGTGGCATAGCTCTACCGAACCTTGTAAAAATCGAGAGTTTGCATTTTCTAATTCTTAAACTCTTTACTTTACAAGCTTAATTATTTATCTTGATATATTGCTTGCCATACTACTTGCGTTTACTTGATTAATTGACTAATTGCATAATTTTGTGTTAAAAGTTTTAATTTTCCGAAATTAGTTTAAATTTCCAATTCACCCCCCCCCCCCTCTTGGAAACATATCTTGGGCTAACAATTCACATTAACTATCGTATGCCCCAACCCTTTGTGACATCTATGGTGAGAATAATTCTGACTGTAGATGGCTTAATCACATGACTAAATGTCTCAACAAAGTCAATTCTAGGTCTTTGATTAAAGCCCTTTGCAACTAGTTGTGCTTTCGGTCTTTCAACACTCCCATTTAAATTTCTCTTAACCTTATACACCCATTTATTTCCAATGATGTTCATCCAAGCTTGTCTTTGAACAAGAACTCAAGTGCCATTTTTCTTCAAGGCTATCATTTCATTATCCACGGCTCTTGACCATCCTTTGTGTTTAAGTGCTTCTTCAGCTGTGATGGGCTCTTCACTATCATCACACCAATTTTCCTTTCCCACATAAGCTTTTGGTTTAAAGATACCATATTTTGCTCTTGTCATCATAAGATTAGTAGGAGCTAATATTACTTCTCTGTCTTGTTGTGTTTCTATTACACGGCTGCTGGTGTGAGAACCAGGCTTGGTAGCCTCATTCTGTTCAAATTTAGGAGCATTAGACAAGCTATGATGAGAAAAATCAGGTTCAGAGTTAAATACTAGATGTTGATTGGATGAGCTTTCTTCAAGTGATTGATCTTGATGTTCATAACCAGTTGGTTTGTCTTGAGTTCTTCACGTGACATTATTTTGTGTGTCATTTAAGTGATCTTGTTGTTGATTTAAAGAAAAAAAGACTGACCAAGAAGGAACACTGACTAAGATTTCTTGTTCTGGTTTATGAGTGTTAAAGAAACCAGTTTTACATGAAAAATCATTTTCATTAAAAATCACATTTCTGGAGATATATAATCTGTCTGTGGTACTCAGGCACTTATATCCCTTGTGTGAGTCACTATAGCCTAAGTTGATGCACTTCACAGAATGGTACTGAAATTTATGACCTTGATAAGGTCAAATACAAGGATAGCATGTTGTACCAAAAACTCTAAGACATTTATAATCTGGTTTCTTAGAATGGTACTGAAATTTATGACATTTATAAGGTCAAATACATGGATAGCATGTTGTACCAAAAACTCTAAAACACTTGTAATCTAGTTTCTTAGAATAAAGAACTTTAAACAAGCGCTGGTTTTTAAGGACAATGGTGGGAAATCAATTTATGAGATATACTGCATTTTGGAGAGCATCCCACCAAAACCTTAGAGGCATGGAGGCTTGGGCTAACAAAGTTAATCCCATTTCAACTATGTGTCGATGTTTTCTTTCAGCTTTTTCATTTTGAGGAGAGGAGTGTGGGCAAGAGTGTTGAAAATCTATGCCCTTTTTAATGACACACTTTGAAAAAGCCTGAAATTCCCCCCCACCCCAATCAGTTCTAAGAGCTTTGATTTTCCTATCAAACTGATTTTCTACAATGACTTTGAATTGAGTGAAAGCATTAACAACTTCAGCCTTAGTTTTCAAGGGATAGATCCATGTAAATCTACTATAATCATCGACAAAGTGGATATAAAATTGAAAATTTGTGTTAGACATCACAGGTGCGGGTCCCCACACATCTGTGTGGATGAGATCAAGTGGGTGTTGTGCTCTACTGTTACTCAAAGAATAAGGTAATGCATGTGATTTTCCAAACTGACAAGCTTCACAAAAGGATTCTTTCTCATTCATAGAAGTCTTTACATCAATATGACTCAACACATTTTGTAAGACTCTACTAGACGGGTGACCAAGTCTCCTATGCCACTTATCTTTAATTGAGGACGGGGGAGGATCAGCAACAGGCTGTCTCTCCTTTGATTTTGACACTAATCTAGAAAATAAAAAACTTTCAACAGACTGTGGGAAATTGTGATGGTGTAATTGACTTCTCTTGTGACTTTCCAACTAGTACAAACCTTCCTTAAGTCTCCCTTGAAGAAGAGCCCTCCTGGTTGTCACGTCCTTCACAACACAATAAGAAGGAAAAAATTCAACAGAGACATTATTGTCTCGGGTCAGTTTGGATATACTGATCAAATCTTTGGTTATTTTTGGAGCATGTAACACATCGCTGAGCAAAAGTTTACTGTTAGCAGAACATAAAGTATTGCTTCCCACAGGATGTATAGGAATTTTATTACCATTTCCAATAATAAGATTTCCTTACCACGATACTCAGACTTCTGTATCATATTTCCAGCATCAGATGTGACATGATTTGTTGCTCCACTATCGGCATACCATGCTGCATCATTTACCATGTCTGGTGTAGCAACAAAAGCAGCAGCTCCTTGTGCACTCTTGTTTGAGTTTTGAGATCCAAAACCTTGAGGTGGAGACCCTATAAAAGTCTCATCATACCTATTGTAATAATAAACAGATGAATGACCATAACGGCCATAATCTTGACATGTTGGCTTCGAGTTTGCTCCACTGCAATCTCCACGACCTTTGCCTTTATTTCCATCTTGTCCACCACCTCTTTAATTACCACGATTTTCAGATCCATTGTGGTTATGGTTAGGTCCTCTTCCACCTTGAAAACCAAATGGTTGAGTTGTGGCAAGATTTGCAGATGGAGATGGTGAGGAGTTAGCAGCTGCAATCTTGTTTGTGCCTTAAATAACACTTAATCTTTTGACTTTGCTATCAAAACTTAGTAGTATATCCGGCAATTCTTGCTAAGAGGTTTAGGGACGAGCTTCTATCATTAGTACAATAGGTAAATATTCAATATCCAAGCTAGAAAGAGCATTAGAGACAAGAAGTTTTTCTGGATAAGGGTCTCCAGCCAATGCTAGAACATTTACTCATTGGTTTTTTTGTTTGAGATAATCAACCATAGTCATGCTCCATTTTCGAACAGTTTGGATTTTGGTACGACACTCATCCATTTTTGCCTTGGAATGAGATCCAAACAGATTTTCAAGAGCAGTCCATAATGTAGCAGAGGAATCACACCCCATAGCCTATGTTGCAATGCCTTTAGACATTAATCCATACACCCAGTAGCAGTTGGTCGTGTACTATCCAAGCCTCAAAAGCTAGATTCACTATGAGAGTTTGAACTCCTGCATCTGTCTTAGTGGGTATAAACTCATCTGGTTTAGCTCTTCAACCAGTGAGATATCCATCTAGACGGTGACCACGAACGAAACTATAATTTTTCATAGAGAGTAGTTATTCCAATCAAGTTTTGAAACAAAAGATTTGGTTAAGGTACTTCCTACCTAAGGTATGAGTATATTTGGAGTCTTTGAGTCTGTATGATCCGACTTGGGGCAGCAGTTGAAGATTAGCCTTCGACACCATTGTTACCAATGGAGGCTTGAGTGCTGTGAGCAAGGTTTTGGGTGTTATCAGCCATTGCAAAGCCACACGTCCATTTGGCTCTGATACCAAGTTTGAAAACAAGAAAAATGTAACAGAGAAAATGTAGTAGAGAGATACAGAGAGAACTGTAAAAGTTCAACTCAAAAAAATTTGTGACTGGCTGATTATATTATATATTAGTAAATGGTACATTTTAGAAAATACAATAATACACTAATGATTACATACTGAAATATATACAAAATATTCTAACAAATTCTGACATCAGAATAGAATATTAGAGTTGCGACCACTCTCTAACGGCTCTATTTGACAGGAAGGCAGAGGACACAAAGGGAATAATCCCATTCCCTATCAGTTTTCCTCTATTCCCTTTTTCTACCTACCATCGGCTTGATTCTTCTTCTTAAATTTCCCATACAGTTAATAAATTAGATATTATAATGCATTATTTCCCATAAGACTCCATCTAATTGGTGAAAGCAGAAAAGTCATCTTTTTTAAAAAAAAATAATAATAATTAAAAACTAAATAAAAGATTGAAATTTCTTCATTAAATTAGGATTGCGATGGTGGTGGTGTTGTGTTGAAATAGAACTATTAAGGAGTCGTTGTACTTGTACCACAAAACCAAGAATGAAATAGTACTACCAAGAGTTTGTGTAGTACATATTTTTGGTTTGATTATGGTGTCATGAGCTGTGGTTTTGCTTTTGCATTTCGCAATTTAGTAGTACGCAAAAGAGAGCGGTAGTAGTGTAGTACTAGTACTCTTTACACAAGGAGCTTTAAGTCATAATTGGGATGTGGATAGAAGAGAATGCTAGTACACAAACGTACAATTCTTCTCTTTGGGCCTTCTTTTGGGCTCTCTTCTCAAGTGCATTATTATAAAAACACAACATTAAGACTCTTCTAATCCACAAATCACCACCACAGGACAATTTTGGATTGCAATCTTTGTTTAGATTTAAGGTGCAGCACAAATGATATGGTGTGTCAAAAAATGGTGAGGTAAATGCACAAGTTTTTACTTATTAATATATAATGTAATTAAGATGAAAAGAGGGGATGTGAAACAGAACAAGACAGGGAACAGACAGAGCATGGATGGAGCTTTCGACAGAAAGTGAAACCTGTTGTGGCTCTACTCATGCACTGCCTCTTCCCTGGCTCACCCTGTGCCCCCTTCCCCCTTCTCTTTCATTTTCTCATTGTTTTTGTTCTTTTTATAATGATAGCTGTCTTTCAATCTTTTATATGCATGTTATTATTATTATTGTTGTTGTTGTTTTGCTTAGATGCATTTGTTTGTTAGTATATACTAGATACGTAGAGTTCTTCACAAAGGGGATATTCACTATAAGCCAAATTAGCCATTGAAATGCAAAGAATGATAGTATAAGAAAACCATGAGAGAGGGATAGACAAAGGCTAATCTATATTCGAATTTCGCTTCTTCATTACATAATGATCCGTCGTTCTAATTGATATTCGTTATTTTGGCTGAGAATCATCAATATATGCTTCTTCTCTGGATATACTAGATCGATAAAGCAGATTATTCCAATTCAAATGAAGCAGAATTCTGCAAGTAAAATCACATTTCATGAGAATCAGATTTCAAAATTTGGATGAACAAAGTCAACATCACAAGTCTTTGACATGTTAGTTTTTGCTTTTATACTATTTTCACATCCTTCCTAAACATGAAGAGGTCATAAGAAACCTATTTTAATATTTGTTTTCTCTGTTTTCCATAAGAAACCAAGTCAATGTAAACTAACCAATATGCATAGTCAAAGCAAGCAAATAAAGAAATGGTTACTTGTTATTTTGGTCAGTCCAGCAGAGAGGAGGGCAGTGAGTATTGAGTTTGTGATCCAATTTACCAGAATCAATGACCTGCACATCCTCCAAAAGGATAACATAATGGTTGAGCACCTCCTGTGCGCTCTTCTGCCCTCCAATCATGGCAGCCACTAGTTCCCAGCGACGCGGGTGTTGTTCGTCAACGACGGCCAGAGCCAGCTCAAACAACTTGTTCTCCTCCCAACTCCAACAACCCTTTGGTATATCTTCCATAATTGAGAGAAAATCCAAGTAAGAATAATGACAAATATTCATGAACACTCGGATCTAGGATCCGAATTCCATTGCAGGCTAAGTCAATACAAGAATCTTTTCAGGTGGGCTTTGTTTGATTCTCTTCGGCAGATTCTCAGTTGGTTTTTTCGGAGACAACTCAAGAGTCAGGTGGTATCTGTTATGGGCAGACTAACATTTGGCTACACTTATAAACAACACGTTTCAAAATATATATATAAAATATAAATAGACAGCATAATTTAAATCTAGTAAACTACAATCTCCATTTGTTTTGGCCAAAACAGGAAACTATTTACCAAAACAGTAAGATAATAAGAGACTCTTCATTTACCATTTCTTGCAACACCGAGGATCTCTCTCTTTTTCAAGTTATAAAATACCCCAATTCTGTCATTGGATTCCAACTAGTGTTAATAACCAAAGTCTACGGCATGAATAGACATGATATGATATGATATGATTATTATTTTATTATTATTTTTGTTTTTGGGAGAGGAGGCTAAGAGATATCATATTTTATGAATCGTGTACTGTTATGTTACTTAAACCATGGGATTAGATTGTCATTTCTTTTAACCAACCAATAATGGAAAGGGACCTAACCATTTTGATCCATAATTATTCAACAAATAATAATAAAATATCATAATCACTTACGTTTCATGTTTGCAAAAATAGAAAGAGACTTGGGAAGCCCACGTAATACACACTTAAGGATATGATTATTTTTAATGACTTTGATTAGGTGAAAGGGGTGGAAAAGGAGATATGATATCAATGAAAGAAGGGCCACAAATGGGTAGGTAAAACCAAAATTAACAATTATTTGTCTATTTTAGAAAATGAAATAATATAAATTTAAATATTTACTATGTTATGGTGGCGGGTCAAAATTAATAAGACCCTACTTCATCTTTTTTTAATAGGGTGGTATAGACTGCGGTTATGTTGATCGATTTTTTGTTTAGATAAGTTTATATGTCCCCTTCAGTCCAGACACGACTGGACTCTATAAGATTTACACAATTTCACTTTTGGCTAGTCATCACACATTTTATATATGATTTATACTATTACTAATACTCATATCCTCACGCAATGCAATGCCACTGATTTTCTTCTGGTTACTGCCCTTGGATAGTGTTATAATAAAATAGGAATGATATTATCGAATGAAATTTTTGGGATTGATTCGCACACTAGGTTGCTCTCCTTAAGACGCTTGCAACACTGCCCAAGAATGTGCAAAGTGCAAACAATGGAAAAATTTTAGTCGTCCCTAAATAAAACAGCCCAATCGAAATACCACTGTATAGGAGCTCTACTGCACGATAGAAAACCGTCGAAACACCACACCCAAAAATTACTGCTCGGACTACTTATATAATGTAATCGTAAATAATAAACAGTAAATGATTTTTCTATGAAAAAGATGTGTTTCTCCTATTAGTTTTGATGCATTATATAGGAAATGCACAAAAGGTCATAACAAGAAGAAAGGCGTTGAGTGAGATCGTGAGAACGATGCCGAAAATAAGAACACGTCTCATTTTACCAATTAATTTAAACATGTTTAAAAACTGTTGAAATTAATTAAATAAAAATAATAATTAAATTTTATCCAAAAAGTAAAGTATCACACCACACCAACTGACCTAGTCGGACAATGCGCGTCGTGCGTGCAATGGGTAAGTGTGAGTCCTCACCCATTTGCACAAAATTGGGTACCCTATGGGGCCCTATCCCAAGTGGTAGGGAAGGTTTTGATGCATTATGTCCTCACCCGTAATGTTTTGATGCATTATATAAGGAATGCACAGAGGTAGTAATGGGAAGAAAGACGTTGAGTAAGATGGCTTTAGTATATCTAAATAGAAAAATCATAGATAAGAAACTATACTAGTGATTGTGGTTCATTCATCTGGCCATAGACTAGAGCCACTTTCAATTCGGTAATATTTTGTTCATTAATTACGCCAAATTCTTTCATTTCCATGTAAAGATAATTTCCTTCACGGGTATGTTCACCTACTCCGCCAAATATAGATACGCTCCCATAAACTTTGGCAATGTTGTTGATCAATTCCATAATGAGTACTACTTGGTTTGTTTGGTTGTTGGCCTGACCAAATTTGTTGATGGAAAGTCCTTACTGCTTTGTCATCCAGAGCATGGGTCCCCAAGGGTGTTGATTAATAGGCTCCAATAGTCTTATTGGAAGAAAAATGTCCTCCCAAAATACCATGCAAGACAGTTGAATAAAGTGAGTGAAAAAAGTTATACATTTTTAAAAATGAAAAATCGTTTTACCAATTAATTTAAACATGTTTAAAAACTGTTTTGATTAATTAAATAAAAATAATATATTAAATTTTTTTCAAAAAACAAAGTGTCACACCACACCAACCGGCTCGTGGTGGGTCAAGTATATATCCACACCCATTCGCACAAAACTAAGTACCCCTTAGAGCCCTATCCCAAGTGTCAAAATTACATTTTATATATACCCTTATAAACAAAAACTCATATCCACTCATGTCAAAAACACTAAAACACTATCATTTTGTTAAAAATTCATTAACTCTATGAAAAAGTTCCAACAGATCAACCGATTATGGAATTTTCTGCTTCAAACTTCACGCCTTCAAACGTTTTTAATTTGAATTTGAAGTAATCCAAAAGGCTGGCATTGAAGCTAACAAAAGAAGCTATTTCTGTCCCTACCTTAGGACTTAGGAGTTAGCTTGCTATAATAATAAACAACTAATCTTGATTATTACTATGTTGCTATTTGTTTATTTTATCGGAAGATAATTAGTCATGATGTTATCATCCACTTGTTCATGTGGAGCACAAAAGTAACACTTTTTTTGATAAGGAATGAAGATAATTATTCTTCATACGACTTGCTAAGAAGAAGTAAAGATCGTTTCTAAATGTCTTTTAGTTTTTCATTCAACTAGCAGAAGGCTAACATTCCTCTCCACTTACTTTTTTTTAACACTAAACTTGATTAGTATAGAAATTCATTATTAGAATCCACCAATAATGAAAAAAAAAAAGGTGTTTACTAATAGCCTGGTACACAATATTCTAACCTGAAACCAGACTCCCTGTAAAAGACATTTCTAACCCATTTTCATTCTGGGACAAGACATGAGAAAGACCGATATTCTTAATAAAGGTAAGTTTAGCATCAAGCAAAGAAGCTACAAGAATAGGACCTAAATTTCAATGAAAGCCAACAGTAATGGATCATTATTATTCAGCAAACAAAATTGGGTAAAACGCTACTGCACCTGTCCATACACCATGTAGAACGTCGTCTCTCTTCCACAACATGTATAATGATGCGGCTACTTACCTTTAGAGAAGATAATAAAAAAATGTACCAATGAGTATATCATACAAATTATGATGCCAAAGATTGATAAACTTAGTAGATGTGTATTAACTACTCTTAGCGGGCAACCTGGGTATAATAGCTTCACTGGGAAGAGCTGAAATGGGCAATTGCATCCATTTCCTGCTGCAATAGTAGAGCATCAATAAAGATATCCAGATCATCCCCCTGCATTACATCATCTATTGCATGACAAGTTATGCTGACACGGTGATCAGTGACTCGCCCTTGAGGAAAGTTGTATGTTCGGATTCGTTCGGATCTGTCCCCAGTACCAATCTGCTTAAAGTGATGAGTGTACAACAATCACCAAAATCAGAAGCAAGATTTAACCAAGTTTTTTTATCAACTTTAGTCTCTGTTGTTTGTTACCTGTTCTGACCGAAGTTTTGACCTATTGCTATGAACTCTAGACCTCTCTATTTCATATAGCTTCGCACATAGAACCTTGAGAGCCTTGGCCTTGTTCTATAAAGAGAACATTACATTATATTAGGAAAACATACCAGTTAGAAAGTGGAGTTAAGGAGCCACTAGGCATAGTGATAAACAATTGTAGGATTTTGAAGAGGTGCAGAGACATAATGTGTAAATCTTAGTGTGGATGGTGTGGTTTGGTATTGAATATAAGATTCTGTATAAACGTATGAAGAAAATAAAACCAGTTGCAAAGTTCAGAATGATCTACCATGTGTTGGGACCGTTCATCTTGTATGTTCACAGTCAAACCGGATGGAATATGAGTTATCCTAACAGCACTGTTAGTGGTATTAGCGTGCTGTCCACCTGCACCACCAGACCTGTATGTATCAATTTTCAAATCTTCATTCTTCAGCTGCACATCTACCTGCAAGTCCCAAGGTACGCACACTAAATATAACGAAAAATAATGATAAAATTATCAAATAGTCACACTTCGAGTGCATATGGTGAAGAGAAGAATTATTGAAATAGTAATGGCCAAAAGTTTAGTACTTCATCAGCCTGAGGTAGTATAGCAACAGAAACAGCACTTGTGTGAACACGTCCAGACTTCTCGGTTACAGGAACTCGCTGTGAAAAGGAAATATGAGTATTTCAAAATAGAACTCATAAATTTGGAGCGAAGAGAGGCGAGATGATACCTGTACCCTGTGAATTCCACTCTCAAATTTAAGTTTCCCATAGACATCAGCCCCTGAGATAGCCGCACTAGCTTCCTGATGATAAGTAACAATTACAGACCTTTCACAAATGAAATTATGACAGCAAAATTTTGATTTCAATAAACCAACCATTTAGAACAGAAATAGAATTCAGGGTCAGACCTTATAACCTTTAAGATCTGATTCTGTAACATCTACCACTTCAAACTTCCAACCTTTCTTCTGCGAGAATCTCTCGTACCTGATGAAACAAATTGAGAAAGTTTCAAAATTTGAAATCATTATTAAATGAAATAGTATACAAAAGCTA
This sequence comes from Cannabis sativa, assembly GCF_029168945.1. Taxonomy (NCBI): domain Eukaryota; kingdom Viridiplantae; phylum Streptophyta; class Magnoliopsida; order Rosales; family Cannabaceae; genus Cannabis; species Cannabis sativa. The sequence continues at coordinate 751,263 of NW_026870039.1, forward strand.
AAAAGGCAGTGCTTTAACATACATTTTGAAAATGTCCATGGCAAACAAAGAGGCCTCGTCCCCACCAGTGCCTGTAAAAATTGATCATTTTTTATAATAGAGAATCAAACTAAGAGAATGACACTTAGCCATGAAACACTTAGAGTAAAATCAACGAGTTTATTTTGTTATTTTCAAGCTTTCAAATTGTTATTTTTTGTTTAGCAAATTACGTACCTGCTCTGACCTCCAAAATGCAGTCCCTCTCATCAGCATCATCTTTAGGAAGGAGTAACTTCAACAATAAATTGTGAAGTGTTTTCTCTTCTTCCAAGGCCTGATTCAGTTCATCATTGGCCACAGTAAGCATTTCTTTATCATCAGAAGATTCAGAAATGAGTGACCTCAAACTACAAATCTCCTTCTGCTTGGACCTTAAGTGAGAAATGAGGTCCATACAAGGTCTGAGCTTGCGAAGCTCCTTATTAGCTCTAGCAAACTCAGTTGGGGAAGCTTCTGGCTGTCTTTTCAGTAAAACAAACTCAGAATAACTACAAATTAAATTGAATAGGATAGGAGATGAGTGGGGTGGTGGCTTGACCTACCTGGTTCACAGCCTTTTGAAGAAAAGCAGTTCGGTATTCAATGGCCGAAAACCTCTGTTCCATGATCCTAATTAGATTGGGCGATATGTGAGCCTCAGCTTGGGATTCTGATATGCAAATCACTGAGAATCCATGATCCATAAAAATTGTACAAAGAAATAAAAAAAAAAACTAAATGAGAAGGCGACGCACCGGTTGACGATGAATAATTAAGTGTAGCCATTGATACTGCCGGTGTTCTCTTGACAGTGGTAGAGAAGCTCCCGTTGCCGAAGCGCAGGCATTTGAGCTGAAGCAGAAGTTGATGATTCCTTCTCATTCTTTGAACCTCGTGAGTCGCCACTGACGAGCCGACTCACAATCGCAGAATACCAAACAATTTATTTATTTATTTTTTTGCTTAAACAACCAAGAATGACCAACGGAATGGTCATATTTCTAATATTATTATTTGTGTAATTTAATATTAAATTTAATTTATTTTATTTTAATAAGTATTATAAAAAATTGCTAACTAATTATAAAATTACCACATAATCTTGACTCTCTTCATCAGCTGGAACTGGGATCTTCTCCCACAAAGAGTACTTTAGAACTTTACAGTCACAAGTGAACTCGTCCGAGCCAAGAAGGCCAACTGTCCTCAGATTTGCCTCGTTTAATAAGAAATTAGCTGATCGCAAACCAAAGGGAAGACCTAGTAAGATTTTACGGCATTCAACCATTTCAGCGGTGGGGATTGGTCTTCTGGAAACTACTGTTAACGCGATAAAGTAATAAGTAAGCGACCTTAAAGTCATAGAACTCAAAACCAAGTTTTTGAGCGAAATGTTGTTGTGTTGATGGGGGAAAGACCCGTAGTCCAAAAGAACTCATTCTTGAACTCGGTCTTGTTTGGCAGTCTCACAATGATCCTTCGATCATTTGTGTGGGTACCGAGATAATAAACGCCCCCTGAACATCTCTTCCTCGCAGGAACGACTTTGACAGAGTAAAAATAAACTAACTCTAGGGGAGTGGGACACTCCCATCCTAGGATGTGATACAGAACATTTAAACTTGCAAGAATTCTGTAAGGACTTTGAATCAGTTGAAAGGGGCAATTCCAAGATAATTACAAAATTCTTTGTAGTACTCTCTCAGGGGGAGAACTGCTCCAACCCTAATGTGCTCGAGGCTCCAAGCGCTTATCCCAGACGAGCCAGTAGTACTAGCATCACCGCACTCCTCGCGGATAACTCTTTTAAAGAATACATAGAATTTTTACTCGTTGATTATGACACTTGTAGGATTTTTTTCTTTCGAATTATTTTTTGTAAATTTTCCCTTCAAACTTTGGAAATAATTGTAAATTTTTCTTTTTGGTTGCATTAAATTTATTTTTCTAGATATTCTTTTTAATGTAAGACTAATTCAGGGTTAATCTACTGTAATTTAAGAACCTATGTGAATTTATTTTTGCATAAATAGTACTTTGACGGTAAAATCTGAGATTGCATGTGTCTGTATTATTAGAGTTAACGTTTAAATATTTAATATTATTATACTTATTTCCAACTAGTTTAAGTTTGTTAAATAAGTCTTTGTATTATAATTATAACGCTCGTGGTCATATTAATAATCTGTCTTAAAAAAAATAAATAAAATGCAACTAAAGGGGTACATTTGTAATTATTTTCATAATTCAGAATGAATGTTTTACAAAAAAAATTAATTTAGGGTAAAAATCCTTTCTATTTTAAATCAAAATAAACTCAAAACATTAGATATTTCTAAAATGTTTTTAAATAATATAAGAGAGCTTAGTTATTTAAAAAAGGAAAAAAAAATGAAAATGCATTGCATGAACCAAATCAAGATTTTTTAGCCCCACGTGTATACATTGTAATTTATACAATGGAATAGTTATCTCATCTCAATTTTTATTTTCCCATAAAATTTATAAAAAAATAAATCAGATAAATATTAATGTCTCTCTCTACTCTATACATATAAAAAAATTAATAATAAAAAAAAATCTCAACCAAAATGAAGCAATGAATTAGTGAATCAAGGCAGCCTGGAAAGGGACTCCAGTGCTCTTGATCCACTTATCTGCATCTAAAAATGGGCCAGGTGTGAATTGCGCAGCTTCATTCTTAGTTATCACATGGAAGCCCTTCCATTTAACTCTTTGGTCTGTCTTGGCACCTGGTCCAGTATTCCCGTATTCAGCGTAGTATAATGTGTCTAGCCCAAATGTCCCTTCCCAAGCTGACCATCCAGCAGGAGCAATAGCGTCACTAATGGTGCTCTCAATAACTACAGTCCTCGAGAACTCTCTCCATGGCCTGCCCAAGTAGGATTTTATGGTTAACTTATCAGGAATCAACTTCTCCTCTGGAACAATACTACAGTTGTGGAGCACGATGCCAGAAGGTTGATGTTGCTCTTTCCTCCCTTGAGCTGTGACAGCATTAGCTTGACCATCCAAGGGTCGTCTCAATATGAGTTGCGAGTTTTGGATAACACAAGGGCTATCTCCAAAAATGAAATCAACTGTTCCTGAAATGACACACTGGCTGTAGAATTGGCGACCAGAGAGCACATACAATGTGTCTTGGTAGCCATCCATTTGGCAGTTATGGAACAATGCCATCTCTCCCATTACTCTAAGTGCCACTGCTTGGTGTCCCTCTGGTCCTGCCGTGTTCTCAAATCCCATGTCCTTACAAATGAATCCTGATGCTTCCACAGCTGTAAGGAATATGCATGTAAGAATGATAATTTAAGAAAATTGTTAACTTGGATGTCACTTTAAGTGGTGTTACATTTAAAGTATAAAACGTCAATGTTTTTTTTTTTTTATTTGAACAATCAAGCTTCATTGCTTCAGATATTAAAATTTATGCATATCAATATATCATATTATTACTTACCAAAGGAGGCTGATCGTAAGGTAGTTGACCCTTTGGCAAAACTTTTGCTCCCAGTGACAACGGTGGCTTTTGGACCATCTCCATACATGAACACGTTAGGCATGCTCTTATCCACTGTGATGTACTCGTCATACACTCCAGCCTTGACGTGAATGATATATTTTCCTGTGAGACCAGATTTAGGGTAGGCAGCCAAAGCAGCAGCTATTGTCTTAAATTGACCGCTACCATCCTTTGCCACAACAGCTTGAGGTACGATTTTCTCGGTGCTTGCTTGTAAAAGCTTCCTATCTGAAGCAGAAACCCAGGTTGGAAAACCATCATTATTGGACAAAAGACGACGACTGTTAAGGGGTTTCACATCGATTTTCAAGCCAAAGGCATCAAGAATATCGAACATGACCCGTAAACAATGGCTAAGGCGTTGTCGGTGAGAGCAGATGCATTTCGTAAAGTGTCTTTCATGTGATTTTGAACTTTGGGCTCTGGTACTCCATCGATGCATGTCTCAGCATAGGTGATGACAGAGCTCAACCAACTCTTAAGCTCGGCTGAGCGTTCTTTGAGGGTATGTGTTGCACTTTCACCAACCATGGAGAATGAGGCTTGAAGTTGATCAACAGCGAAGCTCAACAAATCGTTACAGTCCTCAAGGGACATCTTCAATTTTGGATTGTTGGTGCTGTTGGCCTCGACCAACAAAGAACTAGTCAAGTTCAAGGACTTGCTAACTTGGTCCATGGTGGCTAACATGGCAGCCTTGAGATAATCCTTGAACTCAGCGCTGGAATTAGTGGCGACAGGTTTAAGGCTATCCACGCAAGAGTTCTTGTAGTTGGTAGCAGAGCAAATCAATTCCAATGTCTTTGTTTGCGAGGAGATGCTATTGCCATCACCAACTTCCTCCTTTTTTTGATTTTGAACGTTTACTATGGCGACTACAGCTAGGGCAACTCCCACTACCAATACAATAGATAGTGCTGACACAACTACTTTCCCCAGTGCCATGAAAATAAATAGAAAAACCTATATATAAATATATGTATCTCTCTCCGACCTCTTATCGAAAGAAATCAAAAACTCGTAAAAATTATTAAATTTACCAAGTACGTATATACGAGATGGTCGGAGAGAGACCAGAGAGAGAGCAAAAGATAAAATTAGTGCTAATGCTAGAAAGAGAGGAGGGATATATTCACCCTTCCTCTCTTTGTAAAGGAGTACTTTATTAATTTATTACTGTTTGAATATATTTGCTTGCAAATGAATGTTCTTATATATATATAAAAATTGAGTTATCTTAAAATAGCAAGGCTATATATAATATAACTGAATTATTCCAGATCTGATTTGACTCTTCCACCAAATAATATTATATGTCCTTATATTTTTTTGGTAAGCCGATATTTAAGCAACTTAATTAAGTCTTGCTTTGAAATAGTATGTCTACATATATACAATTAGGATTAATATGTATTATAGATACAAAAATTAAGAAGGTAAACATTTGGATAAACTTACACTGGATAACAGGGATGGATATCATTCAACTTTGTACCTAAATTTAGGTGTTGTCTTGCCTATTTATTATTATTTATAATTTTAATTTGAGAATATAACCCCGAGTCTCATAAATCATAATAATAATTGAACCTATATATTAATTTATTTTATTTTTTGATGTATATTTATTTTATAAATATATAATTAATATTAATATTATTCATAATATTAACTTCTAATTAATTAATTTTATTATCTAATTACCAAATAAAAAATAAAAATAACAAAATATCATATATAATATACATTTATAAGTGTATATTTATAGAGATAATAATGTGTACATTACTTGGAAGTCTACTAATACTTTTTTGCATTTGTTTTTTTTTTTTTTCAGTTAAAGAAGTTATGCCTTTTTTGGCTCCTAATTGACTGGTTGTTTTTGATTTTCTAGTTTAATGAAGTTTTCTTTTATCAAAAAACAAAATAATAATATGTACGTTACATATTTCTCTTTTCATTTTTATTATAATAAACATTACATAATCATTAAATATAAAATTATTAAAAGAAATGTTGCTATATATATATATTAAGGATGTACACGTAATAATATATAGATATTATAAATACGGGTTATAAAATGAAAAAAACAACATAAATTTTTCACACATAATACAATAAATATCATAAATGAGAATTATAAATAGAAAAAATATCATCTCTTATTATTAGCTAGATTTATTATTTATTGTATGATTACAAATTAAATAAAAAAAATTCATATAAACTTATGTAAAAGAAACAAATATCAAATAAAACAAACAATATATAATGTAGCTATATTAAAATTATGAAATTTTCTATAAAAACTCATATAACTAAATCTAAAACTAATTTATCATATACTACAAAATATTTTACTTTTAGTCACAATAAAACTTATGACTAAAAGTAAAAAATTTGTAGCTAATTATAAATCAACATTTATTTGTGACTAAAATATTCGTGGGTAAAAGTATTAGTTATAAAAATTACAATTTGTTGTGGCTAAATATATTTTTAGTCACAATACTTGTTGTGACTAAAACTAAATTAGTAATAACTTGTATGTAAATTAAATACTATGTTTTAGTCACAAGTAACTTTTTATTGTGACTAAAAGTCACATTTAATCATATAAAATTTATGTTGTGACTAAAAAGTTATTTTTAGTATTATTTTTTTGTAGTGATAATACATAATTATTTAGTACTTATAAATAAATATCCATACATAAATATATATTTATATATATATTGACTTTGATATGAGACTATGAGAGGTGGGGAGAATCCTTGCAATATAAAAACATAAGAGCATAGAATAAAAAATAAGACTCTTAACAAAATTGTGGTATATATATATGTTAAGAAATTAAAGTAAAATTAGCAAGATGTGATCAATATATATAGATACCTTAAATTAATATTTTTACGGATCGATGATTAATTGTGATAATTAACTCTATTTGTTTGACACTCTTCTCCTTTCATCATAATGAGTTGCTTGATTCTTTTTTCTATCATCACTATGTTATAAATAATTTGTCCACCTAGATAAAAAAAAAAAAATAATAAATTTTATGTTAAGTATTTTCTACTTTATTTAAAAGTTAACCATTAAAAATTAAAAAAAAATATATTATAAGTTATTAAGTGAGATTATTATTATGTATATCTAAATAATTTGGTAGTGACAGAGTAGTTCAACTATATGAGGTTGAAACTGATAGGCTTTGAGCCCTTTACATGTTTAATGCCATTGTTAATTTCACCAATTGAGTTATGAATAATCGTTAGAACATAGATTAATCTCATGGTTCAATTGTAAATCAAAATATAAAGAATTTCTATGAGGGATAAGTCGAAAAGTCTAGCCATAAATGTTTCCCATTGTTTTGGTTTGATTTGAATATTCTACAGTTCTGCCTCTCTCAACCATGAATCTATTCAATTACAATAAAGTAAAATCAACAATTTAAATATCCACTTACCACAATCACAGAGTTATCCTAATTGATTCTTCTTCCACCTCTTCAAAATAATGCTTAAACACCTGCAAATGAAAAGCAACTATTGTTGTTGGACATCAAATGTGATAAGTGAAACATATAGTTTGGTGATTCAATGTGCTTATATTTCGACAAAAAAAAAAAAAGAAAAAAAAATCTGGTATATATATATGTGCTCTTGAATTCTAACATATAAAGTCTGGTATATATATATATGTATGCTCTTGATTCAGTAGATCGGATGCTATCATATATGAATACCTATGAAACAAAAAGGGTGGGTGGGTAGAGATGGAAATTGGGCGGTTAATGTACGGGAAACGCAATCCCCGCCCCCATCCTCGCTGCCTATTTATACCCCCATCCCCGCCCCATCCCCGTCTAATAACCATTGGATTCGGGGCAGGGGAATACCCATCGGTTATAGGGAACCCATCGGGTATCCATTAAGGTAAAATGAAAAAAAAAATAATTTAAAATAATTGAAAAAAATAAATCAAACCAATATTCTCACAAATATTTTTTATGCATTCATAATTCATAGAAGATAAAAGATAAACCTACTTAAAAAAAGCATAACCTAGTAGAAAATAAAAACTAAATATGTCTTAAAGTTTGAAAAAAAAAACAAAAAAATCATAACCAAAGTATAGGAACATAGTCTCATACCTCTCAAGCTTCCCAACAAATTAAAAAGTAAACAAAGATGAAATTAAGAATCGAGAAGAAAACATATTTACACATGTAATCCACAATGATCATCAGTTCACTATCGTCATTATATCTTCATAATTTAACCATATGATATATAATTTTGATTATAATTTTGATTATCAATGATATATATACTATATATATGTTAAGAATAAAAAAGAAATTATATATATCTATATCGGGGTCGGATATAGTACTGATAATATTATCCCCGCCCCCGCCCCATCCCCGCTTCGGGTATTGAAATTGTCCCCCACCACCGCCCCATTAACTATCAAGACGGGGAATCCCCACCCCATTAGGGGCGGGTCCCCGCGGTTACCCATCCCCGAGGTATAAATTTCCATCTCTATGGGTGGGGGTGGAGCTCAATCAAATACCAATTAATTTAAACTTAAAGGCATAAATTAAAAAATTTCCATTAATTAATACCTTTAATAACCAATTTAAAAAGCCGAAAATCCCAAGCAGGAGGAAGAAAGGTAAAATACAATCGTTAGCTAGTGAATGGATCCAATCTGTTGACTCAAACAAGTACATTATGTTTTCACTTTCTATTTCTCAACAGAAATATCATTCCTATAACGAACTCCAACTTGCAACTTCAAAAAAATCCAAAACACTATATAAAAATTAAAAAAAAATCCAAAACACAAAAAAAGAAAGTTTCTCCTGTAATCTACATGAAATGGACACCATAATCCTAAAATACATACACAACTGAAACCATTTGGATCTTATATAACCAAGTCAACCAAGCACATACGAACAAATATCTAACATCATTATGCAAATTATAATGAGAGCTACAGCCAAATAGACATGATTCTAACCCAATTGCATTTATCATAAAAACTATTACTAAAAATTATAACCAAGACTAAACTTTTTAATTAAAAATAGAAAGTAGGAAGAAAACCAACCCGGTTTCAGAGGGGAGACCATTGCCACCCAATTCCAGATCCACAGCCGAAAGAATTCTATGATGGCGGCGGACATCATGGTCTTTCAATGCACCCACAGAACGCTCTTTGCCCTTAAACTTATTGTGCACGGAGAACACAAAGTTACCATTAACACTCAAAAACAAAGCCAAAAACGATAATTAACCGAACAAAGCCAATCTCGTTCGTGGGTCCATTTAAACACAAGAATCTTAAAATATAAAAATTACAGCATATTGGAGATGTAGGTGGTTCAATCAGTTAGTTAGTTTTGTTAAGCTTACTGTACCTAACTAACTTTTGCTCTGTTAAGTTAGTTATCTGATTCTGTTATTTTTTGTACAACTATTCTTGTAACTAACCTACTGTATTAATCCACCAGTATATATAATAAGAGATCATAAAGCCAATCGATTGATTGAGCTTCACCTTTTCATTCCATCTGTTTTTCTCTCTGTCCATCTCATCTTCTCTCAGCTCAAGAACTCTGAGTTTCAGAGTTCCTTCATGGTATCAGAGCCATGTCTGATAATGGCGATCAACCAGCAAGAAGAGCCCCACCTGCTGATGAAAGAATGGCTAAGCAAAATCCTGCTGATGCAAGAATGGCTCAGCAAAATCCACAAATCGAAATACAACCTCCTCTTCCCAACAACAATCTTTTACCCTTAACCATCAGATTGGATCGATCAAACTACACCATATGGCGATCTCTTGCTCTTGCTGCTGTTCGAGCCTATGATCTAGATCGGTTCATTCTTGGCCAAAATCCACCACCACCAACTCTTCTTGCAGGTAATGTTCCTAATCCCGCTCATCAACAATGGCTTCGTTTTGACCAGTTTTTACTGCACTGGCTAATGAATTCCGTTTCTGAAAACATGCTTGGACATGTTGTAAATTGCCAAACATCGGCTGAGATCTGGGCCACCTTCTCCCAACTGTTTGCTACTCGATCCAGAGCTAGACTTTTACAGCTTCGAAATCTCCTTCAGACCACCAAGAAGGGCTCACAATCCATTGAAGAATACACACTCAAAATGAAACAATATGCAGATTCTCTGTCAGCTGTTGGACAACCCCTCTCCGATGATGATCTTGTTCTTTACATTCTTGGAGGACTCGGTTCTGAGTATGAAGCTGTTGTAGTGAATCTCACATCTCGCACAGAGCCTCTCACTCTTCAAGAAGTGCAATTTATGCTTCAAAGTCAAGAGATGCGCATACAACAACTCACTTCTGATTCGCTTGTCAATATTCAAGCCAACATAGCTTCCACAAACTTAAATAATGGAGGCAGAGGGTCCTATAATAATCGTGGATTTCGAGGACCATACAGAGGAGGAATGGGCAATTACAACAATAAAGGAGGTAGAGGAAATCGGCCCATTTGTCAATTGTGTGGGAAAGTTGGACATGTTTCTGTTAAGTGCTATCACAGATTCGATATTGCATTCACTGGACCTCCCCCAAATTCGAATCCCCCATCACAGTCCTCTACAAATGAACCACAAGCCTATCTCACTGAAGCAGGTCCCTCCTCCACCACACCAGATCTCACTAATGCCTGGTTTCTTTGTAACGTCCCCGTTTCAAGCCTCCATTGGGTCCTTACACCCACAGAATGAATGACTCTTATACACGAGTACGTCACTTTGGCTACTTCCTGGATTGATGACTGACCCTACAGACCAACACGAGTGTTTCCAGCGTGCTTTGTCCTCACTCACACGCATCATGGGAAAACTTCCCAGGAGGTCACCCATCCTTGAAATTACTCCAGGCCAAGCACGCTTAACTGTGGAGTTCTTTCGAGATGGGCTACCGAAAAACAAGATGCACCTTGTTTTTCGGTAGCCCATCTCGAAAGAACTCCATAGTTAAGCGTGCTTGGCTTGGAGAAATTTATGGATGGGTGACCTCCTGGGAAGTTTTCCCAGGAAGCGTGCGAGTGAGGACAAAGTACGCTGGAAACACTCGTGTTGGTCTGTAGGGTCAGTCATCAGTCCATGAAGCAGCCAAAGTGACGTACTCGTGTATAAGAGCCATTCATTCCGTGGGTGTAAGGGCCCAATGGAGGCTTGAAGCGGGGACGTTACAAATGGTATCAGAGCCTTGACCCAGCCGGAAGTGTGGTCGACGAGGACGTCGGACCCCGTAAGGGGGGGTGATTGTGACAGTCAGTAGTCCCGTGATCCGTAAGGGGAAACACGGGTAAGTTCGTGCAATCCCACACCGCCTGGGGAAGGTCAAGTGGGATGATTCTGAGACTGTGTAGGTATGGGACTACACAGTTGAAGAGGGCTTAAATGGATTGATTGGTACTACCTATATCAACAAGGTGCATCTTGTTTTTCGGTAGCCCATCTCGAAAGAACTCCACAGTTAAGCGTGCTTGACTTGGGAGCAATTTTAGGATGGGTGACCTCCTGGGAAGTTTTCCCAGGAAGCGTGCGAGTGAGGACAAAGCACGCTGAAAACACTCGTGTTGGTCTGTAGGGCCAGTCATCAATCCAGGAAGCAGCCAGAGTGACGTACTCGTGTATAAGAGCCATTCATTCCGTGGGTGTAAGGACCCAATGGAGGCTTGAAGCGGGGACGTTACATTCTTGATACTGGTGCAACGCACCACATGACAAACAACACCCAAAACTTGTCCACAGCTGCTGATTACAAGGGAAAAGCTAAGGTTGTTATAGGTAATGGCTCAACTTTACCAATTCATCATATATGTCATAGTTTAGTCTCAACAACATTTCCCTCTAAAAACTTAGTCTTGCAAGATATTCTCCATGTCCCATTTGTTACAAAAAATTTAATTAGCATATCTCAATTCACAAAAGACAATAATGTCGTTCTTGAATTTGATGATTTGTGCTGTCTTATTAAGGACAAGACTTCCAAGAAGGTCCTTCTTCAGGGCCATCTCAGTGAAGGCCTATACAAACTTGAAGTATCATCTCTCAAGCATAAAGACTCACCACCATCCAGTAACAATTCATCTCAGTCCAATCCCCAGGCTTACAACTTCACTACCACAAGCAACCCTGTCCGAGACCAATCTCAGATTGCTTCCACTTGGCATTCAAGACTTGGTCACCCATCTCAAGTTGTGCTCAATAAAGTCTTGTCTATTGTTGTTCCAAACCAGAAATGTAAACAAATTCCCTTTTGTGATGCCTGCCAATTAGGCAAATTACATCACTTTTCCTTTAAGCCTTCTATGAATAATACTACTATGCCTTTCGAACTTATTTTCTCTGATGTATGGGGTCCCTCCTTTTATAGTTCTAGTGAAGGCTACAAATATTACTTAAGCTTTGTTGATGATTTTACCAAGTTTGTATGGATTTTTCCCATGAAAACCAAATCTGAAACCACCAATCTGTTTTTACAGTTTAATGCCTTTGTTGAAAGACATTTTCAAGCCAAAATAAAAAGCATCCAACTTGATCTTGGCAAGGAAAAAAAAAATATATGTATATACATACTATATGCTACAGCTGATTATCAGAAAGCCATTGAAATAAATAAATTAATTTTTGTCATTAGCTTCATTAGGAAAAAAAAAAAACTAAAAAATAAAGTAATAGCTGACCTTCAATTACCATAGAGAGAATAGTTTCAACATTAATGTTAGTAGTTTATTTGGATTTGAAGATAACAGAAGCACGAGTGAAAGACCTCTACTACTGTACTAACCTTCCTTATTTTTCAAGGAACACGAAAAATAAGAGTACTTTGTTTTGGAAGATAGAATCTAAGTGGCTATACTTGAAATACTACAAGTGGAATGTTTTCATAACTTTATCAATGAAAATATTTCATAAAATACAAAAGTATTATATATGTATATAAATGTAAACAGTATATAGTTGAAAAGCTTGATACTAACTGGAACATCTACAAATTTTCATATAAATATAATATGTATAGCTTCTAATACTGAATGAATAGACACTAGATGATTAATTTCATAAACTCAAAAACTTACGACATTTGAGAAGAGCGCTGACGAAATACTGGGTTTGATGAGATCTTTGAGAGTAAATCTCTTAAGGCAAGCTAACGCAGCCACCACTTGCTTCACCCTTTTGAAGATTCGGATTCTCAAGCTGCACAAAAAAACACATCTTTTAAAAAAAGCTAACAAAGAAATTCTAGTTTAACCCTTGATATTTTTCTCCATTGATAAGAATTATAATTGGTGATTCCATTTTTGTTTAAAACTCAATTTTTTCTATGTTACCTTTTAATTCCATATCAAGAAAATTATGATTAGATCAAAACTAAAAAAAAATTCTGCAGCTATATTTAGTATTTTATATGAAGTTCATGAAAATTGTTAATTACAAAGCTCTGCATTACTTTTGTTGGAAATGTAAAAATTAGTGTCCATCATCAGAATCGTTTTCTGCAGCATTAGACCATGTTGGAATGAACCAACCTATGAAATTAAAAGCAGTTGTTAAAGATAAATATAAACGAATACAAAAATATTGGAATTTTAACACTATTTAAAGTCAATGCCTCGATCTCACTTTTTGATCGGGCTTCTGGGCAGTATCGACTTCTTTTGAGATTTGGAAAAAGGAATTATAGATAAAAATAAATTGGAAATTTAACCCCGTTAACTTCAAAAAAAAAAAAAAAACTATTATTTTTTGAATAAAAAACTTTTTTTAAAAAAAAGTCACCCACTAATAGTAATTAATTTAAGGAGGAATGTGATTTATATTAGTTTTTTTTTTTAATAGAACATATTGGAAAATAGTAAATTAATAATTAAAAAAATAAATAGTAAAGCTTTACACTCTTCAAAATTGTATTTGAAAGTTTTTAATAATAAATAATTAAGAAAAATAATAAAATAAAACTTTATTTTTAACAAACATTAACATAAAATTTTGTTTAATTAGTATTTATGATTTAGTATATGTGATTTTAATATATATTTTAAAAGTATATGTTTTTTTTTTTTTGAATTTATATAAATATTTTTTTAATTAACTAATTAATAATATTTATAAATAATAAAAATTAAAAAAATAGAAAAATAAAGTACAGACCGTCTCGTATCTCTTTTTTATATAAATATACAAATAATTAAATATATAGATAGACTATTGTGTGGATATTTAAAATTTTATTTTAGAGTAATTAAAAAATTTTAAATAAACTAATTATAATCAAATTAATTGTTATGTTTTACTTTTATTGGATTTTTTTTTTAATGAAAGTACTTAATAAGATCTTACAAAATTAACAAAAAAAAATTAAATCGAAATATATAAGGTTAGTATTGAACCACGGAAACATTTTTGAAAAAAGAAAAGGGTATTAAAAGTTTGGTAGGAAGGAAGAGACATGGTGAGAGAGAGAGAGAGAGTAGTTATAAATAGTGAAAATATAAAGATGAAAATCAATGGAGGAGAAGGGGGAAAGGGCTCGAATTTTACTGGGATTGTCTCCCAATTGTGAACCCAATCATTCTCAGCTCAAAGCAGCTTACAGAAGAAAGGTCTGGGAGTCTCATCCTGACCTTTTCCCACCTCATCTCAAGCCTCTTGCTGAGTCTAACTTCAAATCGGTACAAAATACAAAACCCTTTTTCTCTTTCTTCTTCTCTCTTCACAATTATTACATATTATCAATCTTTAATTTCATTGATTCTGTTTCATCTAGATTTCAGAGGCTTACTCTTTCTTGCTCTCACCCTCACCAGGTATACATACATACACACACGCATATATGTATATAATATTGTATTTTTGGAGATTACAACTGCTTTAGTTTGTCAGTTGATGGTAGTTATTATGTATATATAAATTTATTTATAATCTTAATATAATTCTTTTTGAGATCAGACACATAAAAAATTTATTAGACAAGCTACATAGTGTGATATTTTTATGTGGAAGAGAGAAAGTATTTGTTTTTTAAGCAAAAAAAAAAAAAGGTTGGGTTCAGAATCTGTGTTCAACTAAGCTGTATGAACTATATATATAGTTGGGTTGTGTTGTTACTAGGTAGGTTGGAAAAGTTCTTCAATCGAGGATTTCCATAGATACTCTGTTCTGATTAGTTTTGTTAGTGAAAGGGTTTGATGAGGGAGCTTATATGAACTATGGTCATTAAAGGTTGTCTTGAGTTTTCTTGGTTCTAAAGTTGAGTTGTAAAATATTTTTATAGTATATAAATGTATATTATTATGTTTGTGGTTTTTATATTGGTACATAAATATAACATGTACTAGTTTGTGTTGATAAGAGTTTGTAGGTAAAAGGGGAAGAAGAAGATATGATAGGGGGGTTCCAATTCCAAGGGGGACACAAGGGAGACATCATGCTTTATTAGTTCAATTCCCATTCCTATTTCTTGTACTGGGAACACTTGCACTAGGAGGCTTCATTGGCAGCAGGTGAGTGGAGTGACCATAGTACCATACTGTTTGTCTTGTTATTTTCTTTTTGTTTCTTACTAACTGTCAATTCCCCCATTGCATTGTATTGCAATGTTTGTTTACCAGGGCTTACACAAAGCAAAAACAATCCTACCCCTCTCACAATCCATTTCTTCCTTGATACATATCTTTACAAACTCAAGTAATCCAATGATTTTAATTGCCAAAGCTTTGTATAATTTCTGAAGCTAATAATGTAATTGATCTTGTGTTATTATGTCTGGAGCATTGTTATGGCACAGTTCAACACTACGTGATGTAAATTGGTGCAATTTAAAATCAATTATGTACAATCTGATATTAAATTATATCAATCGCTGTTTGTCACATAAAATGGTAATAGATACCATGCTGCCTGGTATGTGTTATAATTTTGTTGCATATCATAATATTATTCTTTGTTTTAGTTTCTTTTTCTAAGACATCGTTGAGAAAAGAAAAGAAACTAGTGTTTGTTTGGTTGGAGTTTTTCTCATAGATTTTGAAATACCCAAGCTAAACTTGGTAGTTGTTTGTTTAGTTGGACCCTATTTGGTAATCCAATTTTTCTCCAACTTACCATCTATTTTAAGGTATCCAATTCAATCTTAAGTAATATGAGCTTGGGTATTTCGATTCACTCTCTACATATGTATGTAATAATTAAGAATTTAAAGATCTAAAATGATAGTCTGATAGTATATAATAAGTGTGAGTGACTTTCATTTTTCATCCTCTATTTTGTGGTTACTCTCTTTCAATATCAATCAGACCTATATTCTCTCGCACTTTTGGATTTGACTTAATCTTTTTTATTTTCACTTTTTATTCCTTTTTCATTTTCTCTCTATTTTTACCTCTTTTTTTTTCTTTTTCTTCTTTGGTTACTTTCTCTCTATGGATGTATGGGTTGTCAAGTAGTTAGTTTATGGTTAGTGTTAGTTAGGATTTATGTTGTCCAACTGTCACATTTAACTAATTATTGTTATAGGTTAGTTAAAGTTTGTGTTGTATCTTGTATTTTTAGAACTACTGTTTATTCATATCAATATAATGAGATTCATTTCAATCATTTCTTCTCTTTCATCCTCTATTTTTATATTCAACATGGTATCACGAGCAACTTTTTTGCTTCTGCCATTTTACCATCTGTGATTGTGTTTTGCAACTTTTCCTCTTTGTTTGTTTGTTCTTTGCTTCTTCGTTGCATCGATGACTGCTCAACCTACTCAAGCATTCAATCCATTTGTTTTTGCTCACAAAGTCTCTGTGAAACTCGATGACAATAACTTTCTACTTTGACGTCCTAAAATCTTGTCTGCTATTCGAGGTCATCGTCTGGAAGATTTCATCTCTGATTCCTTACAATTACCACGAAAGAAATCTCACTAAAGAAGATTAAGTACGGTGTCGAGTCAATCCTCGCTTCACTGACTGGGAGGTCCAGGACTAGCTCCTTTATTCATAGCTACTTTCATCTATGTCAGATGTTACTCTCACTCGAATGTTGGAGCTGAAACCTCTGCTCAAGTATGGAAGATGTTGGAGGTATATTTTGTAACTCAAACTTCTGCAAAAATTGATTTCTATACTACTCAGTTGCAAAATTATAAGAAAGGTCATTTATCAGTTAATGAATATCTTCTTCAAATTAAAACTCTTGTTGACAAACTTGGGTCTTTTGGTCATAGAGTTTCTATCAAAGAACATGTAGCTGAAATCTTCAAAGGATTGCCTTTAATCTATGATACATTTATTATCTCTGTCAATTCTAGAAATGATCAATATTTGATTGCTGAGATAGAGACGTTGTTATTGTCTCAAGAACATCAAATGGAAAGTCATACAAGGATCTTGATTCAGTTAATTTGGCTACTAAATGTGGTTTTATACCAAAACCACAATGTGCTCCACAATTTTCTCATAATGCAGACAACAACATTCCTAATCAAGGTCATGGATTGTGGAATCCTTATGCTGTCTCCTCGAGGTCAGTAGTCTAACTCTTCTTTTCAAAGTAATAATTCTGGTCAAGTCTGTGGATCTTCCCTTCCTCCTCAAGTTGCTTCTTCAAACATGCCTATCAGATCAAATCTAGTTTGTCAACTATGTTCAAGAACTTGTCACCTTGCTGCTTTTTGTTATCAACGATTCATTTTGATTTTCCTAGAGTAGGTGCTGCAAATGTAAACAAGAAATCAATCAATGTGGCCACTGCAGACAAAGTCACAGATGAAGCCTAGTACCCAGACTCAAGAGCAACCTCTCATTGCACCCCTAATTCTGCCAATTTCTCCCTAAAACAACCATACTTTGGTCAAGAATCGGTGCACATGGGTGATGGTGATGGCTTCCCCATTCAAAACATAGGTAATACACTCTTTCACATTTCAAACTCAATCAAACCTTTGTTTCTTAATTGAATGCTACATATGCTTCATTTCACAAAAAATCTAATTTCTGTATGTCAATTTGCTGCTAACAACAATGCTTTTTTTGTGTTTTATCCTAAGCATTGTTTCATCAAATAGTAGGTTTCGAAGGAGACATTTGTTGAAGGTCATCTTAAACAATGTCTCTATTTCATAGATCTCACTCAACTCAAAAAGTCCAACAATGTCTCTATTTCATAGATCTCACTCAACTCAAAAAGTCCAACTTTGTTTCCTCTTTCAATTCTAATAAAGTGTACACTATTGCCAATACAAATGTTCCATCCACTTCTCATTCTCAATGTAATTTCTTTTCTTTGTGGCACAAAAAGCTTGAACATCCTTCTGCTAAAGTCGTAATTGTCATAATGGTCAAATGTAATACCTCAAAGAAATAAAAGTGTCACTGATTTTTGTGATGCATGTTGTAAAGGCAAAATACACAAGTTCCCTTTTCCTAATTTTTAAACTATATTCACTCAACCACTTCAATTTGGGCACATAGATATTTGGGGTCCTTCCCCAATGTTGTCCTCTTGTGGATATAGGTATTATATTCACTTTGTTGATGCCTTTTCTAGGTACACTTGGGTGTTCCTTCTCAAAGCTAAATATGAGGCATTAGAAACTTTCATAAATTTCAAAACTCAAATTGAAAAAGAACTTAACCTTCCATAATATCTTTCCAATTAGACTAGGGGTGAATTTCAATCTTCAGAGCCTTACTTAATTCAAAATGGCATCTCTCATAGATTTTTATGTCCAACTACCCACCAGTAAAATGGTGTAGTAGAAAGAAAACATAGACATTTAATAGAATCTGCTTTCACTTTGCTTGCCCAAGTTTCCATGCCTCTCTCTTATTGGGATGAAGTTGTTAGAAGAGCTTGCTACATCATTAATAGGCTCCCCACTCCTGTCGTATCCAAAGATACTCCTCTTAACAAATTATTTCATAAGCAACCTGACTACTCCACCCTCAAAGTTTTCGGTTGTGCCTGTTTTTCTAACACTAGACCATATAATAAACACAAATCGGAGTTTAGATATGAAAAATGTACTTTCATTGGCTATAGTTTATAACACAACGTCTATAAGTGTTTGGCTTCTTCAAGAAGAATTTGCATTTTTAGAGATGTTTTGTTTGATGAGTATACTTTTTCCATTGCTAATATCTCTAATAATGACTGTTCCATGCTCATATGTTTCAAATGGTACTTCATTTATAATACCAACTTCTCGTCAAGCACCACCATCACCACCTATTTTCCAGAATCAGTAACCTGCTCCTTTCGATACTAGTGTAGATGAATTTATCACTTGCAAATTTATCATCTATCTGTAGACATAACTAATCTTGTTGGTTCATAAGATCTCTCATCTACATTTGTTACTGAGCCAAATGAGCACAACACATTTGTTTTTGCATCTAATTCTAAGGAGTAGCCTGCTCCAATCATAACATAACCTGCACCTGTCACCAACAATCACCCAATGGTGACTCGAGCCAAAGTAGCTACTTATAAGCCAAAAGTTCTCCTGGCTTCTCAAACAGCTCTTACAGTGGCTACTACTCTCAAATCTCATAAGTGGAATTCAACTATGAATATTAAAATAGTTGCTCTGAAATAGAACAAAACTTAGGTTCTTTTGTTATCGGTTACAAATGGGTGTTTAGGGAAAAAGAGAATTCAGATAGCATAGTAACTCAATACAAAGTAAGACTTGTTGCTTAAGGTTTTCTCCAACAATATGACTATGATTTTATAGAAACCTTTAGTCCTCTCATCAAACCAACAACAATCAGAGTCATAGTAACCATTGCTTTGACAAATGGTTGGTTAATAAGGAAACTTGATGTAAATAATGTCTTTCTAGTTGGAGAGTTAACTGAAGAGGTGTATATATGACTCAGTCTCCTGGATTCATTAATCAATACTCTCCACATTTGGTATGCAAACTAGAAAAGGCTATCTATGGTTTTAAGCATGCTCCAATGACTTGGTTTGATAAATTTAAAATATCTTTGCATACCTTTTGCTTCACTTCAACAAAAGTTGATCAAATCTCTTTTTATGAGAATCACAGGGTGTCATGTCACTTTCATCCTTGTTTATGTGGATGAAATTCTTGTCACAGGAAGCTCCTTACTTGTGTTATCAGCTCTTATAATAGATCAATGCAGCTTTTGCATTAAAAGACCTTGGCTCTATTGACTATCTCCTTGAAATTCAAGTGCATCATCTCCCAAATGGCCTACATTTATGTCAAAAGAAGTATATCATAGATCTGTTACATAGAGCGAAAGTGGACCGTGCCAATTCTCTGCCAAATCTAATGTCCAACACAGAAAAATTATCTAGTCTTACTGGAGAACCTGTTGCTGATCCACATTTGTACAGAAATCTAGTCAGAGCCCTAGAATATACAATAATTACAAGACCAAAAATAGCATATGCAGTCAACAAAGTTTCACAGTTTATGCACAATCATCTTGAGCCTCATTTCAAAGTACTCAAGAAAATTCTAAGGTATCTCAAGGGCACACTTAACTATGGTCTAAACCTAAAACCATGCTCAAAACTGGCTCATACAGGATTTTGTGATGTTGATTGGGCATCTGACCCTGATAATAGAAGATTAACTTCAGGCTTTTGCATCTATCTAAGGTCCAACCTGGTCTCCAGGAGCTATAAAATGCAAAAGACAGTGTCCATCCAACAGTGAAGCTGAATATAGAAGTCTTGCCAATGCCACTACTGAAATTGTTAACCCAAGATATGATTCCAAAAGGGGAGTGAATTGGAAATTTGAACAAATTTCAATAAATTAAAACTTTCAATACAAAATTATGAAATTGATCAAATTAATCACGTAATGCAAATAGTATGGCAAGCAAATATGTTGAGCAAATAAACAAGCTTGTAAAGTAAAGATTTTAAGGGTAAGAAATTGCAAACTGTTAATTTTTACAAGTTTTGGTAGAACAAAGCCACCTACATCATTAGTCTTCAAAGCCATGGACCTAGCTTTGAGTTCCATTATCGAGCCAACTTAGTGGGCTTAACTAACCCTTAAAACTGGAAAATTTTCACGAAGGTGTTTCCAAACCTCTTACAATAGTTTTACACTGCCAAGAACTATTAACCTCAATCTCAGATTATTATAGTGCCAATCTCACTCTAATCAGGTTGTTTACAATATCGGTGTCAACATCACCTCAACACAATATGGAAATGTGTTTATGATTACAAGCAAACTCCCTCTAGAAATATAATAATACAATGAAGAACCTAGAGTGATTTCCAATCACACTTAAAAGAAATATATACAAATTTTGGCTCAAAGTGTGTGAAAAGTGTTTTGTTAGAGTTTAAACTTGGGTGCTTTTAAAATCACTTTAATATGTTTGGTATATGAAATAAATGCTTGCCCAACATTTTATTTTGAGTAAAAAATGAGTTTGTATAGTGTAGGAATGAAAGGCAGTCGTTTATAGCTGTTAGTATACAACTTTGTTGGTATCACTTCTTTCTTCAAACTCTCAATGAAAGCACCAAAATATTTACTGAGATATTCAAAAACCAATAAAATATAATAAAATTAGAGAAACATAATAAACAAAGAATGAAATCAAAGTTTTTATGTGTTTCAAGGATTAATGACCACTAATCCACGAGTTAATATTATTATAATAAGACTGGAAAAATCTTATGATTTACACAAGTGTTTGAACCCTAGAATTTGTCTCGACACTGAAGGAATGACATTCTAATCATTTGCATGAATGAGTTTTATTATATTTATAGTGTTAGGGTTCTAGTATGTATGCATTGTCTATTGATGGGATAAATATAAATAATACATTGATTTTGGGCTCATTTGGTGAAACCCAACCCATGAGACATTGATGTTCTACTAACGTGGACGCCACATCACGTTAATAGTTGTCAAATCGTGACCTACTTTTGTGGATAATAAAGACACATAAATATTTAATTGAAAATTACTTTATTTTCTTACTAGGGAACAATACCGCGCCTTGCCCGATTGTTTAATATCTTTTTATTATGTTGTAAAAAGTAAAATTTATATTTAATATATTTAAAGAAAAAATATTAGTTAATTAATATATTAATATTTTATAAAAAAAATAATAATAAAAATTATGATTTTAATATGTTAAAATATCAAGTTATAAAAAATATTAAAATATTAAATTACATTATCTAATGAATTATTACTATATTATTGTGAGTTTGTTATCTTTATATATCTATTCTATATAAAGTGTGCTTATATAACAGAATTTTTGGTTTATGAAAAATTTATGGGTGACTTTTTATTTATATTAAAAATAAAATAGTTTATTATTAAAAATAAAATGGTTTATGAGAAATTCATGAGTCACTTTTATTTATATACAATAAAATAAAATAAAATAAATCTCATTAAATCCAAAAAAAAAATAGGGTTCTAGATTTTCTTTAATTACCGTATTTCTAATCCTATTTGATTATTAATTAAAATAAGGTCCTATTGTATTAATTAATCAATATATGAACAATAATTTGAAATAATCTTATAATCTTAACTTTTTAATTCAATTAATAATTATTTGTCACGTAATTATTAAGTATTTTTCCTTTAATTTTTCTTTTGTTGATGATGCTAATTTATTCATATTTTGATTTCTACAATTTTTGTCTTTAGACCATTAAGGTAGTGTTCTACTAGGGGATCTAACGAGTTTTGCCTCTTCGCTAATGGCCTCTAAGAGTTCAAATTCCAGTATTCTATAAATCTTCAATTTGTTCTATTTCTTATATTAACTGAAATTTCGCTACTTTTTTTTTTTAATTTACAACTTTATTGTTTATATCTTATTTGGGACATTCATGAAAATTTAGATTTCTTTGAAATATACAATTAATGAGCATTACTTTTTGATCATAGTGTGTTTTCCATGACTGAAAACCTCAATAATCTCTATCATTTGATATCAAATAAAATAAAATTATCATGATGTATACATTATGTTTATTTAATGAGTAATTAGTGTGTTGAAATTGTCAAGCTGATATTTAGAATTGTTTATAATTGAATTGTTTCTTTGTCAAAATTAATATTAAGTATATTTATATGTTTATAGGTTTATCTATTTTCTCTTAGATCAATCATGCTCATATAGCAAAAAAATCACACTCATATAGACATGTTATTTTCATTTTGTAATTTAGATCTTCTTAGTCATTATTTAGTTCATTTAAACCTTTTTCGATTATGGTAACTGAAGTTTTGTTTCTTTTAAGTACTCTATTATAAAGATCTGTATTACATGTATTATTTATTTTTGACTATGAGGAGGTGGATTTTTTTATTGGGAAACATATAGCGTGCCAAATTAATGTTCATATATTGAATAATTATTTTTGATTAATGGGATTCATATATATATAACTGTGTATATTGAATTCTTTATTCAAATAATTATTTTAATTTTTACGTGATTATTTGTTGTTCATATATCTAGAATCCTATTTGATTAAAGTTAAGATTATATGATTAATTAATTTGTGATTATAAGATTAATTTGTGATTATAAGATTAATTAAAGTTAAGATTGTTCGTAATAATAATCTCACCTAATAACTAATAATATTTTTTCTTTAATTTTTAATTATATAACTTTCAAATAACATAAATTTAGTATGCGTGCCTAGCACGTAGCTTTTTGCTAGTATATATATATACTAGCAAAAATTACGTGCGAGGCACGTATACTAAATTTTATGCTAGTTTTTTTCTATGTTATTTAAAAGTGATACAATAAAAAATTAAAGAAAAATATTATTAGTTATTAGGTGAAATTATTATTATGTGTATCTAAATATTATAATTTATAATGTTGTCAATTAAAAGTGAATACCGAATGCAATATATTAGTGTTTAAGAAAGCTTTGATGATTTAAATATGTTCTTAAGTTAATCCAAAAATAAATTAAAAATTGATGTTCCAATACTTACAGAAACATTACTTAAATGTGTGTAAGATAAAAAGAAAATTAAAAATCAATCTCTAAATTATTGATAATTGAAGATAGCATTTGTCTAAAAATTGTAGATAAGAAAACTAATGATAGTCATTGGTGGATTTCAATCTTCCTTTGCTTCGATAGTGTAATTTTTGTATTTTGCACTTTTTCATTCTAGCCGGGTCCGCATATATGTGGATTGTCTATTTTTTCGTTGATAAATTGAATATGGTAGTGTCGACAAAAAGAAGAAACCATGTTTAACATAAAGCGATAGTATTCTATAACAAAATACTATTAAATTATTAAAATAAAACTCTATACGATTAAAATTTCATATTTATCTTTATTCAAAAAGAAAAAAAAAATTGATAAAAAAATGAAAAGTTTCTATTATTTGAATTTCTCATAAACCATTTTATTTTTAATAATAAACCATTTTATTTTTAATATAAATAAAAAGTCACCCATGAATTTCTCATAAACCAAGAATTTTGTTATATAGACACACTTTATATAGAATAGATATATATATATATATAAATGAATGACATGTATAATTCTGTGTTAAAATATATGAAAGATTTAATTTTTTTAAAATGAAATTACTTTTAACTAAATCAACCGCAAAATATAAATAATCTAAAGTTAACAAATTTTAGAGCCAACTCATCATCTTTAGCTTGCATTATATATAAGGAGTATTAAAAAATAAAACACAAAATTTAATAAGTAAAATAGAGGGAATGAGCATAACCTATTATATTATTATTATTATTATATTTTATTTTTAAGATGCTAAGTTTAGTATGTTACAAAATTAATGTGAACCATTCAAATATTTTGGTAAAATTTGTCAAACTAACCATTTCAAATACTAAAATTTATAAAATAATCTCACTTAATTTACTCTATGCGACCATCATTATGATTGTTTTTGCGACCATAAAAAGTTATTGTGCTAATAAAAAAATGCACATTGAATAAAAAAATATATATCATCAAATTATTTATTAAAGATCAATGTCTTTTCACTTTTTATAACTCTCACCACTACCACTAATAATAATAATAATAATAATAATAATAATAATAATAATAATAATAATAATATAACAAAACTAATATAAGTTGCCCCTTCATATTTTATTTTTTTGTATTTTGTTTTATGTAATATATAGATATAGATTAATATAAATATTGATTAGTTTTTATTGTTATTATTATCATTAATATGTATATGTTACAAATAATATCAAACTCTCATTAAATATTTTTGTTAGTCCAAAAATTGTAACTGAATTTATTTTTATTATTCTCTAATAGAATAAATATTTTGCAAATAATTACAATGAAATCAATAAATATATAATAATATTTCACACTTATAAATATTAGAAATAGAATTAAAAGATCAAAAGTGAATAAAAAATTGAAAAATGGGAAAAATAGATAAAGGTAGGAAGAAGAAATAATAGGGCGCCACGTCACCTACTCTAATAACAACATTATAAATATATATAGATATTGATTTATAGGTGGTAATTATTTTAGAATACTATAAGTTTTAAGTTTGATTTCTTTTAATTTAGTATCATGGTAATTATTATAGAATACTATAAGTTTTTGGTTTGATTTCTTTTAATTAATAGGTATTAATTTAGTGTTAATTATTGGTTACATACTAATTAATTTTTAAAAAGAAATTAGAAAAATAGGTATTAGAAAAAATAAGAAGGTCAAGCATGCCACACAACTTTTTAAAACCTTCATTTATATATATTGATTGATGATTGATATTGATGTTTAAATAATTAATTATTATTATTATAATAAGTTTTTTTTTTATTATTAGATTAGATAAATAATAAAATTGTGAACTAATAACAACATAGACAGGATAAATTTAAAAAAGTAATGGGCATTAAGTAATAATAATATGTGCACATATCTTTTTACACCAAATTTTATAATATTTGAGTAAAATTATTATTTTTTAAAAAGAAAATTTGAGCAAGATTATTATTACAAACAAAACACAAAATGGGTTCAAAAATGGGAATATACTTATTTGGTACCCTGTATTTTATTAAAATAAAGCTTTGGTACCTTCTAATATCAAAAATGCTTATTAAGTACCCTTTATTTGTAAAAAATAATAAAAAAAGGTACCTTGCATATAATTTTGGTCAATATTTTTTTTATTATACCAAAAATACCCTGTATTTTAACTAATTAATTATTTTTATATATTATTCATATTTTAAAAGAAATTACATATAAATATATATATATATTATATTTTGTATTAAATAAATAAGATAAATATAACGTTTAACTTTATAGTTTAGTTCTGAACATATCCTCTATTAAAAAAAAACTTTCTTAATTTTATTGATTTTGTTCATAATTATCCCATTAATCAATGAACATATCAATACAAAGTTATAAAATAGAAAAGTACATTCATTGCTTCACACAATTTTTTATATGTTAAACCACAATAAGCTATTAAAAAAGAACCACAACCAATGTCACATTAGTTTGTTAAATACATAAGCAATCTAATATTGTTTGTCAAAATACAAAATGTACCCAACATTCATTCCTCATACATTCCCAAAATGAAATTTTCCAACTAGCACAACAACAAAAAATAGTGTAAAATGTATTTGACTTGTATTGAAAAAGTGTCATGGCTGGTTCTATATATTGAGTATCTTGTACTGAGAATAGGTTCATTAGTATTGTAGTAGTGTGCATTTCTTCAACAGGTTGCTGCTCAAAATAAGTCATTGGAACCTGAAAATAATACCATGTAGTTGAATGCCTCATATATAAACTTAGCTAAGGTACATTAAGATTTTCTCTTAAAATAAATAATTAAATAATTAAGCAACATTAAGATTTTGTTTATTACCTCAAATGATGTTGACCTTCCTCTGTTTTGGCTTCTCCTTCTCCTCCTTACTCTTCATTTGCCTCTTGTTGATGAAACTTCTGGTTGAGATGGTGCTTCACATGGTTGTGTTTGTTCTACATTTCTTATGCCTTGACAAGTGGTGTTCTCTTTCTTCTTGCCTTTGCCTTTGCTCTTGTCTTTTATTGGTTGTGCTTGCGGTTGAGATAGACATGGTATTGATTTCTTACATGACCTGCTATTGTGGCCAAATTCATGGCAGTTGCTACACTTTTTAGTGCTAGAAACACCTTTCCTAGTTGGTTGTTTCCTTGAAGTAGGTGGCAAGGGTCTCTCCTCTCCTGCAACTCTTCTTCTACGATGCTTTTTAGGTCTTCCTGGTGGTTTCTTCACAACTGGTGGTAGTAATTCCTCATCATTAAATTGAGGCCACATCGATTCATCAGGAATTGGATGAATAACTTGCTCAAATGTTTTCCTCCACATTTCAGTAGTGAAGTATGGGGAGCAATAATTGGCTATGTCAGCCCTAATGGTAGTTATGCAAGCAATCGCATGGATACATGGTATTCCTCTCACTTGCCACTGGCCACAAATTCAGAAGAATTCATTCAGTCGAACAGTACACCTTTTTTTTTTCATAATCCACTTGAAATTCTTCATTACCAACTCTTGTCACTAATGCAAAACGTGCTTTTTTTTTGAATTTCTTGAACCTTAAGATGGACTTTTGGAGTGAGCTTATGCTCCCATCTATCAGCTGTTACTTTTCTTGCATACATCATGGCTGTCTTTTGCATTCTTATACCTTCCAACAACTCAATTGGGGCCTTGTATCGATGATCTTCTATCCAATCGTTGAATGACTCAACAAAATTATTTGTGAGATGTTCTACCTTCACATTTGGATCAAACTTGCTCATTGTCCAATGCTTGAAGTCAATATTGCTTAGCCAATCATGTGCCTCTTGGTTGAATTCTTTAATTCGCTCCATTATTATTTTAAAATTCTTAAAATTGGTTGTCTCAGCTGCTGCCCAAAAGAAACCTTGAAGGTGTGATGTACCAAACTTTTTTACCATGTTATTTTCTAAATGAAAACAACAAAAACGATGCCCAGCACCCGGGATGTTTGTCACAGCCTCAATTAAACCCTACAAATATTTAAAATTAATTGTTGATTAAGCATCCACTAAAAGCATTTATAATACAATAAAATAATACATAAAAGAATTAATTAACCTTTGGTCTGTCACTCATAATACACCATGGTTGGCCTCTATGAGTATCCCCAATTTCGTTTCTTAGCAAGTCTAAAAACCATTTCCAACTAGAGTTATTCTCAGCTTCCACAATTGCATAAGCAATTGGATAAAAGTGAAGATTGGCATCAAGCCCCACTGCAGCCAGTAGGATACCCTTGTATGGCCCTTTTAGATGACAGCCATCTAACCCAAAAAATGGTCTACACGCTGTTAAGAAACCAGTTTTGACACCTGAGTAGCAAATAAATATTCGGTTGAATTGAGGCTTCATTATTGGGGTTTCTAAATTATTAACCTCTAGATTCTCATCCTCTAAATTCTGCTCAATTGGCACTAGATTACTTTGTATAATAAATAAAGACTCCCTGTGGTTAGTTTTGTAAATCATAGCAGCATAACGTCTCAAATTACTATATGAGTGAGCATAATTAAAGCCCCCATGTTCTTTGGCCTTCTGCCTTGCTTTCCAAAGTTATCTATTTGTAGCTTCAATTCCAAACTGATCTTTCAACTCTAGCCACATTCTTTGTAAATTCATATCAAGTGTTTTAGCTAAGGTACTACTAAGCTTTTTGGCAATCCACCCTGATGTAGCTATCCTATTTTTCACAACACATTGACAATTGTGATCTGGATTGTAGGTTTTGATTATAAACTCTCTTTCATCTGGTGATAAGGAAGCATGAATTCACCATTTGCATCCTTCAGCTCTACAAACTGAGGTGATTCTACTAGAAGCATGCTTCACTTTACGTAGCTCAAAATCTTCTTGAATGGCAAAGTCTTTCAATACTGCCCCAAAAACCTTGTGATCTTTGAATCTTTGCCATTGCCTAAGGACTATTTTTCCATTCTCATATATGTTCTCATTTTTTGGTCTTGGCAGCTTACTATTAGTATCAACAAAATTTTCATTCCTTGATAGTCTTTTAAAATTCTTATGCTCAGCTTCATCACTGTCATAGTGCTCTCCAAACCATTCTTCTGTGTCAGATTCATCACAATATTTGTCTAAGTCAGAACTATCCTCATCATCATATGAAATCTCATTCTCTTTTCTCCACTCCAAGTCACTGTCATCAGTTGATCTTGACAAAGATTCCCCATTTGCTTCACTTATGCTCATCTCATTTGGCCTGGTAGATGCTCTTCGAGGTGCATATTTGAGCCTCCTAGGGGCAACACTTGATGATGCACCTAAAGTGAAATTACCTCCACTGTCATATTGCATGAAATCACCCTCCATTATTGTTTCACTTTCTGCCAACATATATTCGTGTGTATCAAATTCTGGTGCAACATGAGGCATTGGTTCATTTTTACCAGCTTCTGGCATAGCCACATCAAGGATCTGTTGTTGAATTTTTGGACTATGAAATGCTTCAAGTTCAATCTCCCAAGCATCTAGTGTCATGTCTTTCTTAGTCTGAAGTATTATTTATGAGAAAAGTATAAGCAGAGCATAGAGCATGAATTTTCTTTATAAACACGGACACTTGAAGTTATAATTTAGAAATTCAAACAAAACCAATTCATTTTGTAGAGAAAATCTAAACATATTATTAAAGTCAAATAAAAAAAAACATAAACAGAAGCAGTTAAATCAAGCTATTATTAACCAAAGAGAAGTAATTAATATGAGTTTATGATATATATTATATCTAAAATGAATTGAAAATTTAATTTCTTAACATTTACCAATACACATATTATAAGAGTTTTATCATGCTTTAAATCAGTATTACTATTATATATGTCCAATAAAAGAGTATTAATACTCAAAAACACATAGAATTTTGATTCATTATTTTAATCGTAATGTTGATCATAGCTAGTAAGTAGATATCATATACTTTATACATATATATGACTAGAAAATTGATCAAATATATGTTCTCTTTCTCTCCATAAATTATTAAAGGCATCTTTTCAAGAGACATGACAACCTAAGCTACAGACTTTAAATACAAATATAATTATATATGATGATTTGAATATTCAGTTGTATATATTCTAGTAATTTTAATATGATATACAATTAGTTACTTATTGTAAGAAAACAATGAATTTCCTTTTGCCCTATTATAATGTAACTGATAAGAAAACATCAAAAAATAGTATGATACAAAGAATGAAAGAAAAAAAAAAACACTTACCTGTAGAAGACGACTAATGCTACAATACAATGAGGTGTGGGTGTAGTGTCCAGTGATGTCCTTCGCGAATCCAGGTGGCTTTCTCTAATTGTTTTTGTTCTCTCTGTTAGAAGCACTCACTCCTCTTGGGTCTATTCCTTGTGAGAGACGAAAAGGCCAGCCTATTCTTCTTCTACTATTTTACATCTATTTTAATGTGTTTTTTTTTACTTTAAATAATATTAATTCTTTTTCAAAATGCAAAAAAGAAACAACATAATTTAACTAATTAAAAACAGAGGGTAAATTTGGCTATATCAAAAGATTATTGACCAAAATCCTGTGTAATTTTACAAATAGAGGGTACCTAATAAACATTTTTCATATTAGAGGGTACCAAAGTTTTATTTATGTAAAATACAAGGTACCAAATAAGTATATTCCCTTCAAAAATTAGTAATTTATTTAAAATAATAAACTTTAAAAAAATAAAAAAATTGAGAGATATTTTATACCACCTATTGAAATTATAAAAAACTTATTAATTCTTTTTTTATATGCATGACTTATAATTTTTTATGTTCTTCACATCTTTTTAGCATAATCAATTGAGAATAATTGCATCTTAATTTAACCTTATACTTTTTATAATGTAAAATGTTGTTAGTGAATATTGTAATCCAAAATCAAATGAAAAAGGTATATTAATTTTTTTTTTTTTTAAAAAAGTAACGTAATCATATATTAATAAAAGTTATTATTGGGGTGCTATAAGAGATTTGAATAAAATTATTATTATTATTATTATGGTAGATGAGAAATAATAAATTAAAATCAATATGAAAGTAAATAAGATGAAATACATAAATTTTTAGACTATGACTTAATCGAGAAAATAAATAATAGAGAATGTAAAAAGATTAAGATGCCACCTAAAATTATAAGTATATTGGGACAATATTAAGATATTTAAGTGGGTAATATATAAAAAAAATACATGAATAAAATAAAATAAAATAAATAGAATACATATAATTTTGACAATATTTACAAAATCAATGTAAATATGTGTACGGACCAAGTAAAAAATAAATGATCACAAGTCATACCAACTTGATTAATTAACTAAAACATAAAATAGAAACATATAATAGTGCATGCTAAATTTTTTTTAGTTTCATAGAAATAATTTTTTATACAAACAAACTTGATCAAATCAATTACAATTGGTGATGAAAGAGACAACAGCTAGTAGAGGCTAGAGGTGGAAAACAGCGTTGAGAAACATATCATGCCTACATGATTGGCCAAAAATATTTTTTGATGCTCAAATAATATGATAATAGCTAGTATATATAACATAGATAGTTGATACATATTAAATATGAGAATATGAAGAGAATGTAATAATAATAATTATAATATAGAGATTTAATTTGATATATGAGTTATAGAATGAAAAGACATATTATAATTTCTATTTCAATTAATATAAAAATAAATGTTAATTATATAATTATTATAAATGTTAAATACAAACAAAAAAAATTAAAAACAAAAAATAAAAAGTAGAAAAAGTAGAACATTAAAAGAATAGAATGCCACATCATCTCTTCAAAACTCTCCTTTATATTTTTTTTTTTTTGACAAAGTGATTAAAATCACTCATGAATTTACGACGCCCACGTCCGCCACCGGTACTGGAACCTCCTCGAACCAGGATAGCTCATCGTCTAACCGCAGAGCATGCTTTGCCAACCATGGGCCGCTAAAATCTTAGAGCGAGCCCCATGGGACAAAACTGCCCCCGGAAGTTTAGACAATAAAGCTATAACATCTTCAAACAACGCTCCTAACTCAATAAAATACTGAAGTTCCACCTGAAAAAAACATCAAAAAACAATATAAAACTTGAATTAGAAAACTATTCAAACTGAATAGAATCAACCAACCACTAAGACTAAGCAACTAGATCTCCCTATAAAATACTAGAACTAGCCAAAGGGATTACCCTTTGGCTAGTAACAACTAAATTATAGCATTCTACTTCATAACCTTCATAGGATCCCTATTCCTTACTTTTACCCTTTTAAAATCAAACATAAATAAAATTCCTTTTAATACCCATTATTCCTTAAATATTCAAAATATTATATACTAATTATTTCATTTTATCTCTTAAAAATATTACTTATTTATAGATTAAAACATGTCAAAATCCTTATTAAGTCAAATTATTTATTATTTTATTTATAGCGTAAAACATGGTATCTATAATATTATTCAACCTAAATTAAACCAAAATTGTATTAATATCCTTAAAACTTAAGATTGTACTTTTCACATTCAAAAGTAACATTTTCCTAATACCACTTAATCATATATTTAATTAATAAAATTAAACTAATATTAATTAATCCAATTCGGTATTATGACATAATGCTTCCTTATTTATTATTTAAATAGATAACCTCCTAATTATTATACCATTCAAATTATTATAAAAACTATTCATATTAGTATCTTCTTATACAACTAATAAGGCAATAATCTCAATACTTCATTAGCATTTACTTCCTATTTATTTCAATATCTTCCCAAAAATAAAAAAAATAAAAATAATAAAACAAAGTATTCTCAATTCACAATTAATGCCCTACCTCCAATTTATTACAAAATCCCACATTTATAATTTATATACCAAAATTAATATTATATTATCTATAATAAACTCATATTTATAATTTATATATAATTTATATACCAAAATTAATATTATGTTATCTATAATAAACTCATATTTATAATTTATGTACCCAAAATTAATATTATGTTATCTATAATAAACTAATAAGGCAATAATCTCATAATTGTATACCATAATTGTTAGTTATTAAATTTTATAATATTTTTACAATTCATGATATCTTGTAATTTTAAGCAATTACCTTAAATAATTAGTAGCCAGCCATAAATCATGCGCGAAAACCTTAAAAGGCACCAAAGCCCTAAACAATGGAGCAGCTCATCATCCATCAAATTTGTACTTCCATTTCTTCCATAAGAACTAACACTACAACAAATATAAGAATTAGAGGCGGAAGGGTCCGCCGGTAATAATTGAAAAATCCGCCGGTAAAGATCTTTAGAGGCGGGTTCCGCCGGTAATAAAGGGTCGCTATTAACAATAATTAGCGGCGGACTAACAGTACCCCGCCGCTATTAATAGTGTCAGATTCGTAATCTGATACTATTATTAGCGGCGGACCACTCCGCCTCTAATACTTTTAAATTTATTTTTTAATATAAATTAATATTAAATAAATTTAAAATAAAAAAACATTAAATAATAAAAATATATTAAAAACCAATTATCTAATTTAAATATAAATCAAATTTAAAATTAATATATAATTACAATCTATCTATATCTATATATTTATATAATTGTGTTGTTAAGGTAAGTGACATGGCATCTTGTATGAGCTTTGTTTCATTTTTTCTTTTTTCTCTATTTTTCTTATTTATTTAGAGTTTCTAAGAAAAAAAAAAAGTTGTATCTTAATTATAATTTATTATTTTTCAGTTTTAAGTTATAAAACTAATGAGTGTATATTGTTTTATTTTTAGTTTTTATGGCATTAATAATAACAATAAAAAATCAGTTACAACTTTTGGTTTAGTTAAAGGTTATTGTTTATTATTTATTATTAATTATTAATTAAAAATAATAATGATGCGAAATGTTTTGAACAAATACTTATTTATTTTTTCAAAATTTTCATGATTTATAGTTTTAGGTCTTTATATTAGTTTACTTTTATCATTCATCACTAATTATTAATTAAAAATACAATTATGTGACCTTTGCAATCTTTATTAACCTGTGCGTGTTTCCAACAAATTATTTCAAGTCCTCATTTGTTCAATTTTTTATTTACCTTTATATTTAGTTTATTATTTATTACTAATTATACTAAAACTTAAATTTAAAATAATAATTTTATGACCTTTGAAGTAGTAGTAATAATCATAATAATAACATCATCAAAAAGAAAATAATCATAATATAATAACTATGTATACATATATCACATTACTATCAAATTTATTATTTTTATGTTTTTTCTTTAATTTCTTTTAATTTTAGTGGAGGTTACAAAAAAATTATTGACCTTCTAGCTTTAATTTCATAAATATTAGTTATGTTAATATGCTAACTAATAAATAGAAACATATTAAATTTGAACTATTTATATAATTTTTTTTTTCATCTCCAATTCTCTTAATATACCATTTATTCGTTAACTCAAAAAAAAAAAAATATACCATTTATTCATATTTACTAATTTTTATTAAAAGCATACAATATCTTATGATATTTTACTAACAAGTTAATTATATTTTTTTTTTCACAATTTATTATACTTAATTTTAAAACAGTTATATATATTATGCATGAAAATAACATTTTGAATGTATTATTTTACTTTAATAATTTACGAAGTAACAAACAAATTATCTCTAGAAAAGTTTATACATTTATATAATCCTTTTGCAAGACAATGTGATGTGACATTTTATAATGATTTCCTTTTATTTTCTTCACTCTATCAATTTTTTCTCATTTTTTGTTAATTTTTCATTTAATCATGTAACATTATTTATTTTAAAAAAAATAGTGACTTTTCATTCTTATAACTTCTATTCTATTTTATTATTTTATTAATTAAACCTCATAACAACCTTAAAGCTAATTAATATAATATAATAATTGAGAAGTATACTTATACACCTATACTCTTCCACCTTCTCATATTTATGACAAATGTAAAATTTAAGCTATATAATACAATAGTATAATCATCATCAATATTAATAATATTAATAATTGCTCATTTGAAAGTCCAAAAGACTACCATAGGTTGCTAATACTATTCTCTATATTCATAAATATTATATTTTAGCGTTAAAAAATAGGGATTTTTTCTATAATAAATTAAAAATGGAACAAGTTTACATTTATGACCCCAAAAAGGGAAATAAACAAAAATAGAAACTAAAAGTTGTTAAATTACAAAAATACCAGCCAAGGAAAATGGAACCCTCCTTCTTCGTGACCCAGCGGACGAATCCCCCAACCCATTCTCAACCATTTTCCTTCCAAAATCAGGAAAATCAGATCTAAAAAAAATGTAGATCTCAAGGGAAAACAATTTAAATCCCGAAAATCCAAATACAAAAACAGAAAGAAAAAAAATCATCCAACCTCCATTGTTGTAAAAAAAAACTCAAAAACAACATTCAGTCAAAAAAGCAAATCACGTTCAGAGATGAAGAATCAAATAGAACGAGATCTGGAAATCATTGAAACTCACCCATGATTGAATCAGAGAAAGAATTGAAGGTAATAAAATATGAAAAAACAAACATCATCTAAGCTTTCAGAAAAAAAACCAGAAAGCAACCACAAAACAACATTTTAAAAACACCCAGACATAAACAGCCTAAAAGATGAACAACTGGGAAAAAACATATTAACAACAATCTGCAAAACATGAAATTACTAAAAAAATTGTTCACTGTGAAATAAAATTAAACAACACTAAAACTACTAAAACTAAACATTAAAACAACTGTTTAGAAAAGGCCATAGAACACTAAAATAACAATCAAACAACGAATTAAAAATAAAGAGAAAATGTTATGAAAACTTAAAACCTTCGTACAAAAAATGAGAACAAAAACAACAATAATCCCTAAAAAAATACATTTAAAACTTAAAAACAACTAATAAGAAAACCCAAACTGACAAAAAAAAAATTGTGTAGTTTGGTTAAATGATGCTAAAAACTATTTAATAGCAGTAACAAAACCAAAAAAAAAAAACTAAGAAAACAAAAATGAGAACAAAAATAAAATAAAAAATAACGGTTGATTAAAAATTTCAACTTAAAAAAATAAAAAAAATTCAAGGTAAACAACTCTTGGGTTTAACTTTAGGCTTCACTTCCAAATCAGAAACTTCATCCTCGAAGTCAAAATCGGAGAGAACCTAAAACGTTATGGAGAAAAAAAATTGAAACACAAAACAGCAAACGAAAAACAAAACAACAAGAAAAAAACTAAAAAAAAATCAAAAAACAACCCAACTTACATCCTTGACAAATCTCGAAGATTTGGTTCTCTTTGCCTTACAAGATTCAATCTTAGCTGGAAAAATCTTTTTTTAGAACCAGATGGCTCTGCAGCATCACCCATTCCCTTCTTTGCAATGTCTTTCAAACCCATTTTAGGATCGTAGCATAGATGGGAGTTTGAAATCCGTGAGTTAGGGCTTCACATGGGATGATAGTGGGTTATGGAAAAAAAAAAAACTAACAGAAAATAAAAGAAAAATTAAAAAAAAATGAATGAAAGAGAAGAAGGTGGAAGAGATGGATTGGAATGTAATATTGGAGATGAAAGAGAAGAAGGTGGAAGAGATGGAGTGTAATATTGGAGAAAACTTATGACATAAGCATGCATAGGTATTTGTGTAATTATCAAACTTTTTAAATATAATATTGAAAAATATTTTTTTTAAAAATGTTTAAATAACCCAATAAAGATAAAAATGTAAAAAAATAACAAAAAAAGATACCAAGTGTAAAAATCCCTAAAAAATAACTTTTTTATATTTATTGTAGATATGAATATATAATTTAGCTATTATTTATTTTATGGAACATTTTTCTTTCTATTACAGTATAAGTTATTAAAAAATATTTAAGTAGTATATCTATATATGTGTCAATTGTAGTTGAAAATATTGTCTTTATTTATTTATTTAATCTATTGGTGTTGTTTTTACATGATATTTTACAAGATTATCACAAAATAAAAATTCAACAAAAAAGAAAAAATAATGTCTACGAATGGAAAAGTTCATTATGGTTGCTATGATTGCAAAAAAAAAAAATAATAATAATAACAATAATAAAAAGTAAAAAAATTAATACAAGTCATTTAATTTCTATCTCATATATTGTACTTCTTCTTCATGTTTTCTATTACAAAATAAAAGAACAAACTTGCTATAATTTTCTTTATTTCTCATTATATATATAAATATATATTTACACCTATTTTTTTTTTGAAAGAAAGACTTACCAATCTTAATGATATTATTTGAACAAATAGTTAGAGAAAAAAATATTTAACATTTTATATATAAAAAAAATAACTTGAACGTTATAAGTTTGATCATATGCTCAAATAAATAAGTTTTTTTTACATATAAAAAATACCTTATATTAAGTAACTTTCTTCTATTTTTATCTTTTATAAAATGTTTATTAACTAGATATTTATAAGTATTTGTCTATTTTAATTATACATTATACATAAATAGAATTATTTGATCATTTATTGCTTTTTTTTCAAAGAAATAGTGAATTTTGAAATCATCAATATATAAGACATATTATTTATTGTGAAAAAAATAATAATAGTCAATGATTTGAATCTGATAAAACTTTTTTTATTATATTTTTATAATTTGAATGTGATATGAATTTGGGTTCATTTTGATTTGATTATTTAAATTTATTTTAATCATATTTGTTTGATTTATAATTTGTTTAATGTATGTGTGTTTTTTTTTTTTGGTTAATTAATAAGGATAAATAAGTTTGTGGCAAAATGGACCATAAAAGATATGTTACAAGATAATGTAATCTAGAGGGTTCAACAATAGCTTTACATCAAAAGAGATACGGTGATAATATTATATTTTTTTAAGATGATTACGATGTAGAGATGATGCTTTGCGAGGGAATGCACTTCATCAGCAAAGAAAAGACTAACAACAAAGCATAGCTAATGTGAATGTCGAAAGAATAAATAAAGACTATTAAGATTTAACTCTTTCTTAATTTTGACTATTTACTTATTTATCGAGAATAATTGTATTTGAGTATGTTATGCTTTAATGTTTAGAGTTATTCTTTCACATCAAAACACGTATTTTTCTTCAAAAATGAAAATAGAAATTACTTTAAGGAGTTTTTTTTTATAGAATTTTAAGGAGTTGTTCTCATGTAATTACAATGTTTTAAATTATTATTTTAATTGTATTACTAATTTTTTCCTATTATATTTTAAGAACATTTTAAAGAATAACCGCGCGAAGAGCGGGTATGTTGCCTAGTATATCTATAATTGTGTTGTTAGAGTTGATGAGGTGGCACTCTAATCTTTCTTTTTTCTACCTAATCTATTTTTTCTATTTTTCTATTTTTTATTCACTTTTATTCTTTTAAATTGTTAATAATCTACTAACTTCTAATAATATAGTAAAAACATCGTATTATTCAATAATACTAACGTATTATTCAATAATACCAACCAATTAAAAGATTTATGGTATTCTTAATTAATAAAAGTTAATCTATATTATTAATTTATTTCAGTTTTAGTTTTGTAGTCAGACTTATGGTATTCTTAATTAATGAAAATTAATCTATATCATTAATTTATCAGTTTAAGTTTTGTGGTGTTGATTAGGTTGCATATGCTAACCTTATACAAAAATACTAATGCATCATTAACATATAATTTATGTCTCTATATAAAAATAGAAAAAAAAAAAAAGGAAAAAAAATCTATGTTAAACCTTAGACATTATATTTGAAACGTTGAGTAAATAAAATAAATTTAAATGCATGCAAAATAATTAATGTAAAAGAGGTTATGGTTTTAAATTATAATAATCTTATGGTTTTAGAGAATTTATACATACATAAATGCCTAGCAAAAATTATACATCATACATTTTTATATTTCAACAATTAATAAATAATTATTACCATAAAGACACATATGCATATAAAAAGAGTCATTTAGACTGTAAACATCAAACGATATATTTTTGGTCCTTTTGAAATCAATCTTAAGTTTCTCTGACAAATGTTATTTTAGGTTAGGTTTTCTTTCAAACTCATAATTCTAATATTTTTAGCATTTTATGGAGTGAAGTGACTCTATGTATGTGAAGTTCATGTCTATTTTGCTTTCAAGTTTTCTCATGCTTTCCCGTATGAACACTTTCTAAGTAGAATTGAAGAATTATTGAGTGAATGTGATTGTTTGAAGGTTTCAGATGACTTTTCCACACCATCAGACAAATATCTTTTTTGTCTTTGCTTATGCTCTTCAGTATCTCATGTGTACCGAGTTTATAATAAAGTAGTAGCTCATACGACTATATGTTGTGTTGTTGTTTGTTCTCTTCTTTTCCTTATATTTCTAATTTTAAAATTTTACTTTATTTATAATATATATATAAATACATCCAAATATTATATTTTACATTATATTACTTAATCGGTATTACTTAACAAGTAAAAGAAAATTTATAAAACTAGGGCCAAATCCGCGCAAGGCGCGGCTTAGTTTACAATATCCATTAAACAAACTAACTAATACTCATACTATCCAACTAAATAATTACATTAACTAAGTTTACAAATTAAATGCATAAACTAATCATTAATGTTGTTCATCATCACTTCAAAACAATAAAGGTCAATTTGGTGAAGCTCTTCATCTACCGTGCCATGCGAAGATCACCTAAGCGGTCTATCTTAAAATTGATTCCGAAATTATTGGCGTATGAGGATAAGTAAAAATTGTTACTCCTGTTATTGCGATGAACCAATAACCTCACAATTATTATTAAGTACTTAAATTAAATAATTATAAGATTATATCACAATTTAATCAAAATATTATTCTTGTTTAAATAACTTATTTAATAGAAAAATTATATTAAATAAATACACACTATGAAATAAGTAAAATTTAAATACATACTCATTTATAAAAAAAATAAACAAATAAATACACACAAAGATATTAAAATATTACATCAACTCAAGTATTATTTTTTTTTACTAATATAAATATACATAAGCACTATTTAGGCTATTGAAAAACACAATAATTTCACAAATAAAAATTTGTAATAAAATACTACTTATTCAAAACTATAATATATTCTAATTGTATTTTCTGACAAAAAAAAATACATATACATAATAATATATATAAATATATTATATATATTAAAAAAGTATATATATATATATAAAATATGTATAACTTTTAAATTACTGTATAATATTTTTTTTTTTTGAAATATACAAATATATATACTCTTAATCAATACATACACTCCTTTTCAAAAAAAAAATCAATACATTCACATAATTTATATTTAATCAGAAAAATATACACCTCAATAAATTAACTCTCCTTTATATTTATATATATATATATATAAATATATATATATATATATTGATTCGAAAGATACGAGTCTTGGGTATGATCCTAAAAATAAAACTATCATATTGAGAGATTTGACAATAAATTGATGTGATCAAAACTGGATATTAGAATGCCCATTAATCACCCATCAAAAGATCTGTTCGATGCCATCCAAAGATACACTATACCAGAGGTGTATCTTATTTGGACGAGCCATCTATCCAACATTCGAAAGACTTGACTTCGCTAATAGATCTAATCTATTATCTTAGTTGAGTCTGCGATTGGCTTAGAGCTACTGAGTTGAAACCATTTTAGAATTATATGTGTCCTCCGTCTAAAAACACAAATAACATTATCCTAAAATTAAAATATGTGAAACCTGTACCAATAACTAAAAGCCATATGACTAATGCACCTTAACAATATATATAATATTATATAAAAAGAGGGGAGGGGAGAGGATAGTCCTCCGTTGCCAGCAAACAACCATTTTATAAAGGTAAATAAGTTCTTATTATTGCTGTTTATAATGAACCAAACAAAAAAATTGCACAATCCAAAAGACAGAATCTTACAGACACCAAATAAAAGGGCAGAAAACGCTTAAACAACATAAGTATATACTAATTATTATCCATAGATAGCTGCAGGTCCAACCAACGTGCATCTCATTCACCAATCAATTTATGCACAGTTGAAAGGTTAGAATGACATTCAAGTAAGGAAACAGTGATCTCCCTTGCATATTGTCCTCTTTTCTCAGATCAAAAGAAGATTTTGCTTTTGTTACAAAACATTTCCAAAATAGAAATCATATGCCTGCCAGCCAATGTAATTGCAGCAGCTATCAGACTTCACTTGTATAAATCTTCCCTGAAAATACTCGGAACGTAACGCCTCTACTTTTGGGGTTCATAAGGGTCCCCAAACTTCATTCCATGTAGAACAATGCAGTCATGGAACCTCTTCTTTCTTTTTCAAACGTAAACAGAACATGTCCTCTCCTCAGCACAGCTGCCAAGACATGTTGAGTTGAAACAAATATCGTATCTTTTGAATGACACCAGTCCTTGTATATACTCTACTGCTTAAGAGGCTTTAGGTCAAAGGATTCGACCGCTTAAACTTGGGAACGGTTAAAAGCCTCAAATGCAGGTAATACTATCTAAAATAGGTAGCCTCATAACTGCAACAGAGAACTGAGATTGATTGCAGTAGGCGACCACCACCACAGGGTTCTATTTCTATAGATCTCCCCTACAGCTAACTTTGCAAATAAAAAAGGAAAAAACTAATACTAAAACTACACAGATAAATCGTACTTCAACTTACTTGATTCACGATCTAATAGTTGCCTTCCTAGTAAACTTTCCTG
The DNA here is from genome assembly GCF_029168945.1 of Cannabis sativa. Taxonomy (NCBI): domain Eukaryota; kingdom Viridiplantae; phylum Streptophyta; class Magnoliopsida; order Rosales; family Cannabaceae; genus Cannabis; species Cannabis sativa. The sequence continues at coordinate 792,897 of NW_026870039.1, forward strand.
ATATTTGCAACAGTTTTAGTTCATTCAAAGGCAACCCATAGTTCTTGAGGTCAAAATAAAAGAAAATGCTCCTGCAGCTGTAGCTAGATTAAAACCATTTCATCATCATTAAAATAAGCTCTTGATTTAATCAAGCATCAACTTCTGTAGCTATATCAGATTTAGTCTCTGCAAGGGTAATTATAATAGGTTGCCATCCTGAATGGTGATGATTAATCCATTTTTTCACACCAATTATCAAATTCAAGACCTGGAGTGATTCGCCCAAGGAAAGCTCTTCCAAGCATGATTTTCTAAGAATTAAAGCTGCTTCATATCTGTAAAGAAAGCAAGATGACATAATTTTTATGGCCAGACTTATTACTCTTAGTAACTTAAATACCTACACTCTAAATGAATGCTAAGAAAGCAACCAAATTTTATAATTCCACTTACTTGCATTGAGAAGCCAGTACGGCAGAACGTCCACTTGAGGATGTTATAAACTTCTGTATCCGATCCCATGTGGTTTTAGGGTAAAGATTAAGATTTCCCCCTATAGTATTTACACACTTCCATAATTTCTCATTTTTGCCAACATACAACTGCACAGCACCTAAGTTCTGCTTCACTACCATATGTTGTTCTATTGCACAGTCCAAAGCCTTCCTTACATCAGTATTGCGGTGTTTTGGATCCCCAAATCGAATGCAATCAGTAATGTTTACTTCAGTAGGCATAATTTTCTCGAGTTTCAAACTATTCAGGGCAAGTAAAATAACGCCAATAAGACCTTGAACATATTCTGAAGGTGGCGCACATCCTTGAGTTCCCCAAACACCATTATTAGCAACATTTTTTGCACCAAATGGAGCTGGGGAAGGTGAAAATTCAGAGCTGCGAGGATACCTATTGTTCATTGCATCATGATGAAACGCTTGGCCACTTTGGAAATTATGGCCCTTCTGAGGTGCATTAAAACTATTTGGATTCTGTGACTCAGTAGAGGAAGGTTTAAAGTCTTCTCCAGTTCGATTTTGGACATTAGGTGGATTCTGTGCATAAATGTTGTTCTGATTGATACCTAACTTACCAATATCAGGCACATTAAGTGGAGCGGGCCTGGGAGGAGCGGAAGAAAATCTAGGACCATCGGGCCTGGGAGGAGGTGGCCGAAAATGGGGATTAGGATGAAACCGGTTATCGGATCCGAAAGGGGGAGGTTGCATATGGGGATTGTTTGAGTTTGGCATCCTTGGGGAAGGGTAGTGATTTGGGGGATTGCTTATATTATGGTTTCCATTACTGCCTCCACCACCACCAAAGTATTCATGTGGTGCTTTCTTAAAGTTTTTTCCCTGCGATTGTTCTGGCTGAAAGGGGTAGTCATTGTTCTTAATCTCATGCATGCTTGTTGGCACACTTGAGGCTCTTGATACAGTGGGCTGGCTTGGATTTTTCTTGTTGTTTCTTCCCTTAGTTTTTGGGTCAACACCCCTTCCAACGTTGGAAGGCTTCTGGTTTGGAATTGGTAGAGTTTCTTGGTAACCTTGGTAACACATCGGTTGACTAGTCTGGTGCATTTCAGCAGGCGCTGAGAATTGAGAAGCCTCGGGTTTAAATGGTTGGCTAACTTGGCTCCCGTTAACAAGCTGACATGATTCACCAGTGGTAAGTGGAGATCCTCCAGATGAGAGGCTCGTCCAAAGCCATACACTCTTGGCTGCAGCAATGAGAGCAGCAGAAGCTTTTTGCGGCTGTGCTAGAAGAATATTATACCTCCTCATCCGTAACTGATGAAGAGCATTAGAAAAATCCCTATCTCCGGAAATAAGTAAGTAATTCGCAGGCGCCGGATTATCCACGGCCCAAAACAGCATATCCACTAAGATTTTCTTATCACTAGCATCTTTCACACCTGCCCAAGACCTTAACAATGTCAATCAAATATTTTTCTTTAGGAAAACAAAAACAACCACCAGTCACCCAAAAGCATGAATTCATTCAAAACAGTCAACTTTCAGTAAACCCCTGAAAAACATGATCAGGATTTCCCTTCATATTCATCGTTATCTTAAACATCTCATATGAAATTAATCTTGCAAGGAAAATGAGGGTTAATCATGATCAGACTAAACAATTTTTTTGATGGAAGGGTTTATCATGATCAGACTAAACAATTGGAATAGAGTAAAAAAAAATATATACTAAAAAGTACAAACCCTAAAAAGCAAGGTAGAGAAAGAATACCGGCAGGAACATGATTAAGGGCTATGCCAGTGCTAGAAAGGGCTTGCTGGACAGAAGAGGGGATGTTATGAGTGTCGCCATAGGCGGAGATGGAGACGGGGCCACAGTAATTAATCTTGACGAGGGCAGAACTAATGTTCTGGGCTATGGCGTGAGGGTCACAACTTTTAGGGACCTGACAATTCTCTATATCCCACCACACCGAAGTCTTGGCCCCGACGTACTGCGGCTCCGCGAAGGTGAGTTGTCCCAGTCTCATCATGCTACCACCGCCGCCGTTGCTATTGCCGTTGCCGCTGCCGCTGCCACTGCTGCTACATCTGCTTCCGCTGCCGCTCACATCTCCACCCATGGCTTAGATCGGATACCTCAAAATATCTCTAATCACAGTTTAGGCAAAATCAAAAAACCTATAGGGCTCGATTCCAGTCTTCTTCTTCGTCTTCTACGTCTGGTTACATAGTATTATATACAGAAATCATTGTAGTAATCGTAGAAAGGGATAGAGGAGAAGGGAAGTTATCCCTCTTCGATGGTTTTAAGCTTCGAATTTGATTCTGTGATGAAATAAAGAAGGAAGGAACCCACTGATTCTATTCTTCTAACTATCGGAGACGAAGGTATTTTAACGAAATTACGATTTTGACCCTACCATTCACGCGGTTGTGGACCTTTGTCACGGGGACTTTTATGGTAATTGGTGTAGTAGTGTATACCACTTAATTATAGTTATACTCCCAAACCAAAGACCATAGACCAAAGACTTTTGTTTTGGGGGAATGAACTCTCACCTCAAGACTTTTATTAATTAGCCATAGCATAGCCTTATGACTCTATTGTGACTGTATGACCAAACCAAAGTCTTCAACTTGGTCTTACTTTTCTTTTATTTGAAAGGACTTCATCTTAGTCTTCAGTACACTCAAGCACAGCTAATAGAAAAAAAAAAATTAGTTACAGAATTGCAACTCCCTCTAGTCACCAATTCAATGTTGTGCAAAAAAAAGAGATTATTACACAATTTAATTTTGAAATTTAAAATTAGTGTTTGACATTATTTTCTGTAACAAAAAATAGCTTTTAAAAAATGTATTCTGTTAGTAATTTTTTAAATTATTTTTAGATTTTTTTTTGCTCTTTAAAAATAAAAACTTTAAGACCGTGATACGAATGTCAACCCAACTTGACCCGACCCCAAACACAAACCAAGCTAGGGGTGTTCATAAAATAGCCGATCCAATCCAATCCGCACGATCCAATCCAATCTAATCCGCAAAGTGCGGATATCCGCACTTGTGCGGAGTAGATTGGATTGAAAAATTTAAAATCCGCACTTGTGCGAATTGGATGTTGATTGATATGTAAAAGTAACCGATCCAATCCAATCCACACATCTTTATAAAAAATTAAAAAAAAACTATATATACAAATAATATTTTAATGTAAAGAAAATAGTAATTTAAAAATTTAATATATATAAGACAATTATATTTCAAAACTTAATAGATAAAATATATATTATATTATTATATATAATTTTTTTTCTACCTACAATTTAAAATAAAAGTAAACGTTTCTTTATACATATAATTTTTTTTTCTTCGTTTGAGTTTGTTATTTGTTATTTATTTTAATGTATTGTTGGAGACATAAAATAATTATAATTTGTTTTATTTTGTTACTAGTTTTGTGAAAAAAAATATTTTTTTCATAAATATTAAATAATTTAATATTAAAAAGTAATCAATCCAAAATAATCGATCCAATCCGCACTTTTGCGGATTGGATTTGAGCCATTGTGCAGATTGGATTGGATCCAAAAAATAAAATCCGCACTTAGTGCGGATCGAATGCACTATGAACAAAATAGTGCGGATTGGATTGGATGAACACCCATAAACCAAGCCACGACCCCGACTCCAGAATTAGACCTTACACCAGACCTGACCCAACCCAGACAATGACTTGACCTTGACCAAGCCCCAGACCTGAACCTCAACTCTAACCCGGACCTAGGACCTAGACATGGACCCCAAAATTGGCCCCGACCTAAGATCTCAAAGCTTGCCTCGGTCCTAGACCTTGACCCTAAACTTGAACCCCCAACCCCAGACTCGGACATGGACCTAAGGACCCAAACCCCAGGCTTTGGCCCCTGGCCCCGATCCCGGACTTGAACCTCGACCTTTGCACAGAAAAACGATATGAAACACATTGATTAAGGAGAGAGCGAGAGAGAGAGAGAGAGAGAGAGAGAGAGAGAGAGAGAGAGAGAGAGAGAGAGAGAGAGAGAGAGATAAAATAATGTAATAAAAGGATGAGAAAAGAAATTATATGTGATAAAATAGAGAAACAATATTAACAAAAAAATCAATTATTTAAAAAAAAAAATAGAAAACAACATTTGTTATTCTTAAAATTTTTGTTTCTTGTAACTTTGTCTTAATAAAAATTATTTTGTTTACTGAGATTTTTAGAAACTAATAAAATGTTAGCTTAAGAAATAACCAAGTGCAGTAATAAAGAAGACAAGAGTTTTTATGTGGTTCGAGGGTTAATAAACTCTAGTCCACGAGTGAGTATTATTGGCCTTAAGAGGCTTGTATAATGTGTTTACAATAGTGTTTGCAAGAAACCCTAACTCTGCTCTCTTGGTTTCACTTGAAGAAGCAGAAAGCTTAAAGGAATTTTAGCAGAGCTTCGGCTATCTTGTTTCTGACGTTCTCTTCGTATGGAAATAGAAGGGTATTTATAAGCTAAGAGGCAGGTATGGACATGCCCATGACCCGCCTAGGACTTTTGCAATAAGCTTGCTAGTGGGGTAAAATACATGCAATAATCTGACTGTTGGGCCCCCTAGAAGGTTTTGTGCTCGTGCGTTGAAGCAACTAGAGAATAAAGGACCACAATTCATACAGGGTATGTGTTGCCAAAAGGTTTAACCTTAAAAAGTAAATGCTTTGAATAACCGCTTGGAAAAAAAGTGTATGGGGTGTGCGCACTATTGGGAATATTTTACCAGGATTCAGATTTACTAACAAGTATGTTGAATTAACATCCTAAATATGAATTCTCTAAAACAATGAAATTAAACACATAAGAGTTTAAGAAAATTTTACATTGGTTGCAGCGGAATATAATGACTCCTCTTGCTCAGATCTCTAATCCTTGTTCCTTTCTGTCGCAGAGTATTATCAAGATATGAGCCTGGATCTCTTTCTCTCCTTCGGGTTTGGTTACCACCGTCTTACTCACTATGATTGAGTACTTGACTTTCTATGTGTGGACATGTCACTCTATCACCCAAGGTTTCGAATATGGTGAAGAACAATGAAGGATGTGAAATCACTATGGAATGAACTCTCTCATCTAGGTTGAAGACAATAGTTAAATTGTCAAAAAGTAGATGAGTGAAAGCATCATGTTCCTTTTATAGTGTTTCAACTAGGGCTTAAGGCTGAATTATATGGATTAAAGAAGAATAAAATATTAGGCAAAAATCACTTAATGGTCGTACACTTAAAGGGACCATTCTCTAGTTACAATTTTGCCACTCTATTTCAACCACTTATTCTTCTTTCAATAATACCATATTTTCCAATTCAATCATATAAATGTCAAAACTATTTATTTAATAATTATAATTAATTACTAAATAAAACTACCATATTTATTAATTAGACCATACAAAGTCTCTTAATTAACAAATTGACCCCAAAATCTCTTTTCTTCACAATTAAGTCCTTGTTTAGTGAAAATTTATAAATAAGAAATAGTCTAATTTTAGAATTAAAATTGATTAATTAAAATCAATTAACTGAGTCTGCAAGCAGTATTATCTCAACTAGTGAGGGGACCATGGGCCTATATAACCGAGCTTTTAATAAGTAGATCTATAATTCACCAAGTAAATTCTCTAACTTAATAATTCTGCATTGCGCCACAATAGATTTGGAATTGAATAGCACTCTCAATTATATAGAACGCCCTATACGTACCACGATATAGATACGTTATGATTATCCATTGTTACAATCTTAATAGTCAAAGATCCTCTATAGATGATCTACACTGAATAGGGATAAATTTACCGTTCTACCCTTCAATGTATTTTATCCTTAAAATACTTACCAACCTATAAATGATACTTCAGTAAACTAATATAATTACTGAAATGAGGCCTCAATCATTTATTTCTATTCAGCCAAGCTTGAAGGAAATCATCGTTTTACTTCTAAATACTTATAGAAGTTATAGATTCTATATTTATGTTTAGTTGTAATACCCTAAGATTAAGGAATCGGATTAGAAAAACTCTAACTAGTTAAATAAGTGATAATGTAGAATTATATTATTATATAATTTAATATATGGAATTATATTGATAGATGTCATTTTAAGACCCTGTTGATGAGTCAGGAGTATTTTTGTAATTTTGACCCGAGAAGGATAAAATCGTAATTTTAATGATATATCGTGCTTGAGGACTATATTATTATATAATATTTTTGTTCTGTCTATCTATAGGTTTTTTTTAATAAGTCAGCGCGGTATAGTTACAATCGGGTATTTTGGGCCGAACCGGGTTCGGGGTCCAAAATATATTTTCAGGATTTAATTCTTGCATTATTTGATAAGTATAAAAATATGAAAATATTGTGATATATTTGTGTGTTTGGAATGTCTAAATTGCCCTTGAGTTTATTGAAATGCTTATTTTGATTATGGGAGTATTTTGGTCATTTTGACCACTTAGGCATTATTCAATAAAAAAAAAAATTTGAGAAATTGATAATCAATTTTCTGATTCTTTCACAGCCCTAGCTGACCCCTCTTTCTTCCCCTTTCTTTCTTTCTTGAATTTTGATTAATTCTTGGAATTAAAGCTTGAATTGGTGTGGAATTGGTGTAAGTTTGAGCTTGAAGCTTTTGGATTTGTGGTAAATGTCTAATCTTTCCTTTGTTGTGTTTAATTTCTGATATCTAAAGCTTGAAGAACTTGTTCTTGGTGTTCATATGAGTTTTGGATGCATGTTGATGATTGTGAGGTGTTATATGGTGATTTTGGTGCTTTTGAGCTTTTGAGATTGTAAGGATTGCATCTAGACTATTTTTGTAAGACTTTAGAGTTTAAATTGTGATTTGATTTCTGGGTTTTAAGCTTGAAATGTTTGGGTCCTCCTTGGAAGGTTTGAAGCTTTGAAGTTCAAGCTTGATTTTGGTGTTATTGTGTAATTTGTGTTTTGTGTTATGATGTATTTGAATTGGTAAAATTGAAATTATATTTTGTGGTTCTAATGCCTGAAAAATATCTTGCTTTGGCATGGTTTTTGCTTATGTATGTCTTAGGTGAAATTATAGTTGTGTTTGGGTATTTTTAGGCTTTAAAATGGGATTTTTGGGTATTCTGAACCCAGTCGCCGCGGTGGGATTATTGGACGCCACGACTAGGTTTGGCAGTGGGAATGCATGTCTTTCTCGATTTTGTTTTGGCCATAACTTTTGACTCGGGACTCCATTTTGGATGTTCTTTATATCGTTGGAAAGCTCGTTTTGAGCTCTATATGTTAATCTGTAAATGGAATTTTAATTATGTGATTATTGAAAGTGAATTTTGAGATTAACCTTATTTGTGAAATTCCAGGAATGTGTGACTAGGACTACCGACGCTTGCTCAGGAACTCCATTTATGACCTTGTTTGTTGTATTGCAACTTCATGTTTTATCTTTCAGATTTATGACCTTGTTTGTTGTACAACTTCAAACATATTGTCGTTTATAGGTTTCACCTGCACATTTGAGTACGATAAAAATTATTTTCTATTACTAAAACTAGAAAGTAACAGTAAGACAACTATAGGGAAACCCAGTGTCCCATGAAAACATATATTTTATGTCAATGAATCCACAAAGTTATTTATTAACTTCTTCTCAGCAATAGGTGTCAAAGTTGTGGTTATTTTTTGTGCTTTTCTTCTGTTTGTGTATGTCTATTGTTGTATCGATGCTCACGAGATCTCTATTAGTGTAGTGATTGGTAGTTCTCTAGCTGCTAAGTTTGCTGAGTTGGGAGATTCAACAATGTTAGAAGTCATAGTTATATACATGTATTTGTAGTGGTACCTTGACCATTTTTGGTATCCAAATTCTTGTCAATAGAGTCTAACACTCTTGTCTAAGTTGTCAAGCTCGCTCATATGGTATTCAAACTTCCTCTTTGTGTATGTTCAAGTTGCTGCAAAGAATGGTTACTCGAGTTTGCTAGCATTCTTCTTGAAGGTTATTTTAAGGTTACTTAATAGGTGATACACGCAGTAGCAGTGAGTTATATCTGGAAATACATGAGCAGCTGTTTTTATTATGCTCTCGTGTCTGGCTGATATCAAGTACTGTTGTTCTCTGATCCCATATGTTTCCCTTAATTTTGAAAAGAACCAAGTCCTTGCGTTGTAATTTTCTGAATCCACAACAAAGAATTCTAGGGAAAATATGTGGCCATTTGCATCTTGTGTACAGGCTGAGAGCAATGTTCCTCCAAATGTAGCTTTGAGGAAAGTTCCATCAATAATGATTAGTGGTCTGGACTTGTTCCATCATTTTATTGAAGCATCTAGTGCTACAAAAAAATTACACGAAGTTGTTATCTTCTGCAATTTTCATGTGTACTATGGTTCCTGGACTTGTTTTTTGTAGGATGTAAAAAAAACTTGGCAGTAGGTTGTATAATTCATTTGCTTTTCCATGTAATTCTTTTTGTGTGTGCTCCTTACTTCTCCATGCTTTCATGTAGTTCATTTCAAATACATACTTAGCATTCAAGTCTCCTCTAATGTCATGTGGCGTTTGAGTTATTTTTATGTTGGTGAACTTTGGCTTGATGTAGTTTCTAATCAACTTTGTTGTAGCTTGTCGCTTGTCTACAAATCTTATATTGAGATCACAAGTGTGTATGAACTTTATGTTATATTTACAGATTATGAAAAATTTGATTGATCCGTTCTTTGATGCCATTAGTGCCCACTTGCATTTTGGATCCAAACAATAATTTTGTACATTTTTGCTTAAGACTTTTTCACCTTGTATTAGAAGTTGTTTCTAATGGCATAGAAGCTTAACACGCTTTGTAGAGTTTCTTTGTCCTTGTATATTTTTTTTCTTCTATTTTAGGATGTTGAGGATCTGTGATTAGTAGTTCGACATAATCAGTAATTTAGGCTCTCTGGTCTTATTATTTTCTAGCTGCACAACCATTTCCTCAGCCACCAGTTTTGCATAGTCAATAAAGTCAAACATTATTTCACCATCTTCCAGCATTATCCCTTGCATGGTTGGTTGTTGAGTAGTTGATTCTTCTTTTGGTGGTGCATTGTCTACTATTGTTTTTGTTATATGTCTTTATGTAACTAATGAGTTGCATGCTCATTGCAATGAAGGATGTGTTGTTGGTTGTTGTTGTGTTGCTGATCATGTTCACACATAATAGATACCTTGTGAAGTCAGGTCCTTTCAATTTTAGTTGTATGTAGAAGAATAGATCTGGATTGTCATTTATCCTCAACGGCTGATAACCTTGTTTCACTTGGTATTTTAGGTTGCAGTTGAGTATTTCTTGGTTGCATTCCAACACTTGTTTCAACTTTTGTACTAGTTGTTCATATTTGCAATCCCTTAAAAGATAAATTCGCCACTAGCTTCGTAATTATATAATTTATTCCTGGATCAAACTGTCCATTGTAAAATATGAGAAATAGAATTAGGTCCCTTTCTTGACATAAAGAAACTAAAATACAACAATTAATTGGATGTAATGCATGTGTTGTTAGGCATCTACTTTACAATTTTAACACAACTACAAACACCCACTATGTAATATAGACAAACTTACCACAATGGTATATGCTCTATATGAGTCGTGTATCGCCAATTCTGAACCCTAATTTTTATTATATGATATGTTCGTAGCACAACTATTAGGAAACTGATAAACAACGTATGCACAACGATACATGAACTTTGTGATTGGACATCGTTAAGAAAAAATTTAAAAAATTGTTACACTGATGAACAATGACTTGCACGTTAAGAATATTTTATGAATAAATAACTATAAAAAACACTGTAAACCAACGTAAATTCAACCAATGTTAAAATATGAAAATAATGACCATATTAGAATTTTTTTGTATGCGAGCCTTGTGTTGGATTATCGATATGAAATACCTGAAAATAAGACTAAAACTATTGAAGAATTATCGGCTCTTAATTATTGACTCATCAATTATGGGAGTGTTTATAAAATGGACGACCAACGATAATGCAACTTCATAGAATAAAAAAAAAATTAAACAATGTTGGAAAATCTATAGCGCAAGATGAATGCAAATTTACTTTATTAGTTGCGATCGGAATTGAATAAATCCAGGATTGTAATTCTAGAAAACAACGCTAATGCAACATGTATAATATTAGCTACTGTAGTGAAATAATTTTTTGGATTATACCTGTTAGGTTATAATTAGCCTATGTTTCGGGTCTTTAAAGTTAGCAATATCTCGTCTATTGGTGTCTTTTGGAGCAGTTTTACGCTTGATTTTCATTATTTCAGGTTTCTGGGGTGTTAAAGTTCGAATTCAGTCAAAGGGCGAAAAACTGGGACAAACTTGGAAAAAATTGAAAAATTCGGCTCCAGATGCATCAGTAGTCGCGACCTCCAGAGAGCTAGGTCGCGACCCTTTTTCCTGGTCGCGACCCTGGTCGCGACTTCGAGAATTGGCAGAAACTCGATTTTTCGAGTTTTGCCTGTAGTCGCGACCAGCTTAAATGCTAGTCGCGACTAGGTACGGAAATCGCAGATTTGACCTAATTTTGATTTTTCTCTCAATTGGAGGCACACCACTCATCCCTATATAAGGAATACGACATTGAAGGTCAAAGGCAAGCAAAAACAGACCAAATAGTGGAGGCAAGTGGAGAGGAAGCTATATTGAAGACCCGGAGCGATATCACCTTCTAGTTTCTTTCTTTTACCCTTTTAATTCTTCTTTATGTTTGTTTTTATTTCTGAATTAATCATGGATGTTTTTAGAGTTATTATGAACTAAATTTCCCAATAAGGGAGGATGATGAATGTTGTTTAAGTTTATGCCTAGTTAATAAATAATTGCCATTCCTTCATCTTATGTGTGAATACTATCTTTATTTGTGTTTAATTCCATGTGCAAGTTTGATCACCTTTTACATGTTTAATGATCTCAATTCGAAATCTGAAAAGTGAGAATTGAGAATGCTAAAATTTGGATAGTCTAGGTTCTGATGTAAAACGAAAGTATTTACATAGCCTCAGTGACGAAAAGATTATTGCTTAATGCTGATTTTGTGTTGATTTAATTAAGAAGTTAATTAGAGAATACATTATTTAGAACCTAAAAGATCTGAAAAGAGTTAGGTTAATTCATAATCTGTCATTCACATTAAGATAAGGATAGCAATTAGGTATTAACATAGGTAGCTTATCAACAGGATTCACCTCCCTAATCTCTCATCTTGATTAATCTTCGTTTATTTTCTCTTTAATTTCTGAGTTATTTACTTTCAAAATTGCAATCTTATTATTTTACCGAATAGAATCATAAGTATAGTTTAGTAGTACTTAATCCAATTCCCTGTGGTTCGACCTCACTTGCGTGAGATACTACTTGATTGCGTACACTTGCGTATAAACATAATTTTCGTAACAAGTTTTTGGCGCCGTTGCCGGGGAGTTGTTTAAAGATTAATATTACACAAAATTATACTAACTTCTACTTTGGTATATTTTCTCTTGCTGATTTTTCTAACCTTTTTCTTGCAATAATTTCGTGATCTATTTCAGGAATCATAAGTGTATGCGCCGTCAAGGACAAGCTGTGATATTACCAGTTGATCCCGAAATCGAAAAAAACTTGTAGGAGAAACCGAAAGAACAAGAGGCAAGAGGGAGTTTCAGCAACTGCTGAAACTTCAGAAATCATGGCTGCTAATGCTGCAAACAATGGAGGCAATAACGGTAATAATGGTGGCGCAGTAGAAGATCAAGCTAATGGCCGCAGCTTGAGAGATTACATTCTCCCTACTCTGACGGGAGTGCAGTCGTGTATCAGGCCACCGGCAGTGGATGCAAATAACTTTGAGATCAAACCTGCCATACTTCAAATGGTGCAGTCTTCAGTTCAGTTTGGTGGCCTCCCTTCTGAAGATCCTAACCTGCATCTCTCTAACTTCATGGAACTTTGTGAAACTTTTAAAGTAAATGGAGTTAGTGATGATGATATTCGACTGAGACTGTTCCCATTCTCTCTTAGAGAACGAGCCATGAGTTGGCTAAACTCCTTACCACCCAACTCTATCGCCACCTGGAATTGATCTGGCAACGAAATTCTTGTCAAAGTTCTTTCCTCCAGCTAAGTCTGCAAAGCTGAGAGGAGAAATCAATAACTTCTGCCAACAAGATAATGAATCTCTCCATGAGGCTTGGGAGAGGTTTAAAGATCTGATCAGAAAGTGCCCTCATCATGGTATAGAGAAGTGGATGCTGGTCCACAACTTCTACAATGGGTTGGTAGGAAACACTAGAACTTTAATAGATGCAGCAGCTGGTGGAGCCTTTATGAGAAAGAGTGCTAATGAGGCTTATGATCTATTGGAGGAGATGGCTCTAAACAATCAGCAGTGGCCAACTGAAAGGAGTCAATCAAAGAAGGTAGCTGGTGTGTTAGAGGTTGATGCCATCACAAAGTTGACAGCACAGGTTGAGGCATTGACAAAGTTAATTGCAGGGCAAGCTAAACAAGCCCAAGTTGTGTGTGAGTTATGTGGGGGAAGCCATCACTTTTCAGAATGTCAAGCAGATGTGGATGATTTGCCAATGGATGAAGCTAAAGCCATTGGAAACTATTCACAGAACAACAACAACAACTATGGGTTCAACCAGGGTAATAACCGAACAGTGGGTTCTATCAGCAACGAAATCAGAACCAGAATCAGAATTAACAGTTTAATCAGCAACAAACCTCTGGTGGAAATTCTAGTTTGCAGACAAATTTATTGCTTCAATTCATGACTGAAACTAGATCTTCAATCAAAGACCTGCAGACACAGATGGGCCAACTAGCAACTCAAGTAGCAACCCGTCCTCAAGGGAATTTGCCTAGCACAACTGAAGTAAACCCCAAGGAAAACTGCAAAGCAATTACCCTGAGAAGCGGTAAAAATTATGATGGTCCTGAAATGCCACAACTAGTGAATGGAGAAAAGGAGAATGAAGAGCAACTAATGTCAACCCCAACACCCACTTCAACGAAGGCTACTGATAGTCAAACACAACCACAGCAGTCTCCACCAACCAATAGTGATCACCATGTAAAAATACCATACCCTCAAAGGCTTAGAAAGTCAAGCTTAGACAAGCAGTTCACCAAATTCCTGGAAGTTTTCAAAAGACTTCACATTAACATTCCCTTTGCTGAAGCTTTAGAGCAGATGCCAAGTTATGTGAAGTTTATGAAGGAAATCCTGTCAAAGAAGAGAAAGATGGAGGATTATGAGACAGTGGCTCTAACTGAAGAGTGCAGCGCCATCCTACAGAAGAAACTCCCTCCTAAACTCAGAGATCCAGGGAGTTTCACTATTCCTTGTACTATTGGGAAAATTGAGGGAATAAATGCACTTTGTGACTTGGGAGCCAGCATTAACTTGATGCCTCTATCGGTGTTTAAAAGATTGCAGCTGGGTGAAGCAAAGCCAACAACAGTAACTCTCCAATTGGCGGACCGATCACTAGCCCATCCTAGAGGAGTCATTGAGGATGTGTTAGTTAAGGTTGACAAGTTCATCTTTCCAGCTGATTTCATCGTTTTGGATATGGAAGAAGATAGCAATGTCCCAATTATTCTTGGGAGACCATTCTTGGCGACTGGCCAAGCCTTGATCGATGTTCAGAAGGGTGAATTAAAGCTGAGAGTCCAAGGAGAAGAAGTGGTCTTTAATGTGCTAAAGGCTATGACGTACCCAAAGGCAAGTGATAACTGTTTCTTCATTGACTTGATTGATGAAATGGTGAATGAGAAAAAGCTGCTAGATGATCCTCTTGAACTAAGTCTAACTGAAGATGAATTGACGGAGCAAGAAGGACAAGAGGTCATGGGGTATGTGAAGTGGCTTGATTCCTATGGGCCCTTGAACAGAAGATATTTTGAGGAATTGGGAGCAGTTCCAAAAGAGCTAAAGCCATCTACTGAAAAGCCTCCAGAACTTGAATTGAAGGTGCTTCCTAGTCACTTGAGGTATGAATTTTTGGGTCAAGATAAAAAGCTGCCAGTTATTGTTTCAGCTTCTCTCTCTGATGTGGAAACTGATAGACTTCTGAGGGTACTCCGAGCTCATAATAAGGCCATCGCTTGGACACTAGGTGATGTCAAAGGAATCAGTCCTTCAACAGTGATGCATCGAATTCTCATGGAAGACAATGCCAAACCAACAATTGATGCTCAACGAAGACTTAATCCACCCATGAAAGAAGTTGTCAGAAAAGAAGTAGTTAAGTGGTTGGATGCTGGAGTTGCTTATCCTATTTCAAATAGTAAGTGGGTTAGCCCGGTGCAAGTGGTCCCGAAGAAAGGTGGAATGACGGTGATCAAGAATGAAAAGAATGAGTTGATTCCTACAAGAACAGTCACTGGTTGGAGGATCTGCATCGATTACAGGAAACTCAACAAAGCAACAAGAAAAGATTACTTCCCTTTGCCCTTCATTGATCAAATGCTAGATAGATTGGCGGGGCAAGAATATTACTGTTTTCTTGATGGATATTCTGGATACCACCAGATAGCCATAGCACCTGAAGATCAGGAGAAGACTACTTTCACATGTCCCTACGGTACCTTTGCTTTCAGAAGAATGCCCTTCGGCTTGTGCAACGCCCCTGCTACTTTTCAAAGGTGTATGATGGCTATCTTTTCAGATTTGATTGAATCTTGTATTGAAATTTTTATGGATGACTTCTCAGTGTTTGGTTCAATGTGATGTTCTCTGTCCCAGATTATACTAGGGAGGAGCAATGCCTCCAAATTATTGAGGAGGAAGAGCAGTTTGATATGGTGGATGTGGCAGAGACGGTGGGATTTCCTGGGTTGAGGTTCCATGACAATGATGGCACCGAGGGGTCGCCCAATATTCTATACCGGTGTGAGCTGAACCCGGTGGCAAAAACATGGCTGTACTTTGTGAGTGCTCGGTTAGTGCCCAACAAACATTTTTTCGATGTCCAAATGGATCGCCTGAAATATGTGTACGCCATAATGAAGGGGTACAACATTAATATTGGACAAGTCATAAGGCAAAGCATTGAGCAGATCGTGCAAGGAGCCACGGGAGGTGGTTTTGGTTTGGCAGGAGTTATCACAGAACTCTGCGGGGCATATGAAGTTCCTCAGTTAGAGTATGACAACACGGTGTTGCCACTTCGCAAGATGGACATCGCCTTTGTCAACAGGCTGAAAGAGCCACACCCCTATGGCCAGCCACCACCTGATGCACCGCAAGGACGTAGGCGGCAACGTGAGCCTAGTGTTGAAGAAGAAGAGGAGCAACCACTATAATTGCCTGGGCCCATCGATCCTACAACACAATACACTCATGCACAGCTGAGTTATATAATTCAGCAGAACAACCACATGCAACAATACATGGTGCAAAGGAGTATTTATGATGAGGGACAAGTTCAGCAACTCAACTCTCTCATCAACAGAATGAATATTGGGATTGATGACCCGAACTATTTCGCACAACCTCCTCGGTTCTATCCCTATGACCAGCCGCCACCACCAAACCCTTTCTGAAAGGGTCTCAGGTAAGTTTGTTCTCTCTGCATATTACTGTATACATTGGGGACAATGTAATATTTAGTTTGCGGGGAGAGACTTAAAAATTTTAATTTCTGCATTTTAATTTTCTGTTTTAGTTTTTGTTTTAGTTAAGGAATGGCAATAAGCTTGACGATAGTTGTACACTGCTAATTAGTGTGATGTGATCTGAAACTGTAAAATAATTGTGTGCTTGATTTTGTTAACTCTTTGGATTAGTTTGGATGCTTAGAAACCTGTGTTTTTCTGCAAATACTCAATTTGTGAAAATTGTTATAACTGTTTTACTATGGTTTGTGGTAAGATTAATAGAATAGCTTAGAACTTGCATGTTTATTCTTTTGAGCCGAAATCCTTGATAGTGTTCAATTGGAATATGACTTAGGCATTTGTTGGATAGTTTGAGCCTTTCAAGCCTACCGTAATAATGTGTATCCCTAGTTACCCTTTTGAGCCTAAACCCGTTATGTTTTTCACCCATTGATCCGAAAATTTTTAACCATACTATTGATTTTTCTTCACCATTATATGCATGATATCATAAGCTAAATAATTAGTTTGGGGAGAGAGAAATATTTAGTGTGAGGAAATAGTGAGAGGGAGAAAAATTTGTAAGATTGAGAAGAAAAAAAAATTGTGTAATTCAATGTCACTGAAAAAAAAAGAGAAAATATGAAAAAAAAAACACAATGAAAAAGTAAAAATATGTGTTCAAAAAAAAAAAAAAGTAAAGTATATGATTTCAGTGATGTTGGAAAATAATAAATTTATCATCTCTCAATCTTGGTAGATGTGGGAACACTATGGGGTATTGAAAAAGAAAAAGTAAGAAGCTTGTGGGTTCTGTTTGTGTGCTTATGATATCTTGAGCCAAAATTGTCTTTTGCCTATCCCTGAATATCTGAGCCATACTACCTAAGCCTTGAAAAGACCTAATGATTCCGAAGAACACTGTTAACATTAGTGGAAAAAGGTAAGCATGCAAGCTTATGAGTTATCGGATCGTGGAATTAATGGAAAGAGTAAAACTCTTATAACAATGTTTCACATTTGAGTAGATTGTTGCAGTTGTACATAGTGTTATTAATTGAGCATCCGAGTTAATTGTTAGAGTTAGTAGGATCAAAATTCTAGTTTATGCAAGGAAGAAAACAGAGCATGAGTCAGCAGCGTAGTAATTATCTGATAGCGTAGTTAGTTTTTTTTATCTTACTCGGGGGCGAGTAAGAATCTAGTTTGGGGGATTTTGTTAGGTTATAATTAGCCTATGTTTCGGGTCTTTAAAGTTAGCAATATCTCGTCTATTGGTGTCTTTTGGAGCAGTTTTACGCTTGATTTTCATTATTTCAAGTTCCCGGGGTGTTAAAGTTCGAATTCAGTCAAAGGGCGAAAAACTGGGACAAACTTGGAAAAAATTGAAAAATTCGGCTCCAGATGCATCAGTAGTCGCGACCTCCAGAGAGCTAGGTCGCGACCCTTTTTCCTGGTCGCGACCCTGGTCGCGACTTCGAGAATTGGCAGAAACTCGGTTTTTCGAGTTTTGCACTTCCTTGTAGCAGACCAGCTTAAATGCTAGTCGCGACTAGGTACGGAAATCGCAGATTTGACCTAATTTTGATTTTTCTCTCAATTGGAGGCACACCACTCATCCCTATATAAGGAATACGACATTGAAGGTCAAAGGCAAGCAAAAACAGACCTAATAGTGGAGGCAAGTGGAGAGGAAGCTATCTTGAAGACCCGGAGCGATATCACCTTCTAATTTCTTTCTTTTACCCTTTTAATTCTTCTTTATGTTTGTTTTTATTTCTGAATTAATCATGGATGTTTTTAGAGTTATTATGAACTAAATTTTCCAATAAGGGAGGATGATGAATGTTGTTTAAGTTTATGCCTAGTTAATAAATAATTGCCATTCCTTCATCTTATGTGTGAATACTATCTTTATTTGTGTTTAATTCCATGTGCAAGTTTGATCACCTTTTACATGTTTAATGATCTCAATTCGAAATCTGAAAAGTGAGAATTGAGAATGCTAAAATTTGGATAGTCTAGGTTTTGATGTAAAACGAAAGTATTTACATAGCCTCAGTGACGAAAAGATTATTGCTTAATGCTGATTTTGTGTTGATTTAATTAAGAAGTTAATTAGAGAATACATTATTTAGAACCTAAAAGATCTGAAAAGAGTTAGGTTAATTCATAATCTGTCATTCACATTAAGATAAGGATAGCAATTAGGTATTAACATAGGTAGCTTATCAACAGGATTCACCTCCCTAATCTCTCATCTTGATTAATCTTCGTTTATTTTCTCTTTAATTTCTGAGTTATTTACTTTCAAAATTGCAATCTTATTATTTTACCGAATAGAATCATAAGTATAGTTTAGTAGTACTTAATCCAATTCCCTGTGGTTCGACCTCACTTGCGTGAGATACTACTTGATTGCGTACACTTGCGTATAAACATAATTTTTCGTAACAATACCTAATTTAAATTGAATAGGAACTCAAGATTTATTTCTTATTGATCTATGTTTTATGAATCTGCAAATTGAATTTATGAGAATTAGTATAGAATTTGAATTATAATTTAGAGTTGAATTTACGTTTCAATCCAGTTTTTTTTGCATATTTTTGCATCAATCGACAATGGTCGTTGTTCGGTTTGATTTTGTTCTTATTCTCAAGTGACGTCGCCAGAATTAGTGGTATTTCTTGGTCCGCTGAAGTTTATTTATTGTTGTCGGCCGATTTCAATCACAAGAAGGTTTTGTGTCCCTTAAGTTTGGATCGTGTGGGTTGAAGGTGCGTGTAAGAGGTATTTGTGTAATTTTTTTTAATTGGATTGTATAAGTGTTTATTTGGCAGACCCACAATATTTGTTTAATATTGTTTCTTTTTTTTTTTTTGAGTTATAACAGAAAAAAGTCCTAAATAAATAGGTCATTTAAGATTTTTGCCCCCTAACTATGACATATGCATTACTGTGTCCCTTGAACTTTTCAGTCTATTACAAATAGTTCCTGAACTATTTACAGTATTGTAAATTGGTCCTTATGTGAAGTTTTGTCACACGTGACAAATAAAATGATAAACGTGGCCACTTAGCCAATCGTTATATCAGCGCCACATGTATAATTTAATATTAAAAAATAAAAAAATATGTATTTTTGAAAAATCATTAAACTAAAAAGTAATTAATGATTTAAAAAATTGCGTAAAGTAATTTAAAAATAAATAAATTATTTTTTTCAAATTAATTATACTCGTGGTGGCATTGACATAGCACTGACGTGGCAACCGACTAAGCAATCATGTCATTATTTTATTTGCCACGTGTGACAAAACTTGATAGAATGACTACTATAGATGAATAATTCAAGGACATTTCTAACGACATGAAAAGTTAAAAAAAACAAAGCTATGTAGAGTATAAATATTAAAAATAGAGTAGAAAAATAGTTTACTTTAGAAGAATAGTGTTTACTTCCTCTCAATTCAAATTGTATTGTGCTCTATCCATTTTGTCATTTTTCTGTAAAGATAAACTTTAAGAAAGCTAATGCATTATTAACTTTTTTAAAAAGGGAAAAAAGTCAATTTGAAGTAGAGTCCTTCCTACTTGGAACGCATTATTTATGTATTCCTCCTGGCTTAAGAATCCATTAGAATTAGAATAAGAATTGGGATTAGAAATCTGGTACAATAATAGTTGCCAAATGCCATTGATGTTTACAATGGAATCCAGGAGAATTCAGTCAAAAATAATCCCTCATTACTTACTAAAAGAATAGGTTTTCCTTTACAATGAAAGACCACTAACTACTTTGACTATACGATGCTCTAACAAAACCAATTAAAAAAAAGGATATGGTGTTGTAATGTCAACTTGCTATCTCATACTTTGGTCACTCCTAAAGCTGGCTGCTAACTTTTCCCAAGCTGGGATTTTAGTGAAGGAATTAAAGGTGCCTCTTCATCCACTCGAGAATCTGGACCGGAACTATTCCATCCACTTCTCCCCACATTGCTCTTCTTCTTCTTCTCATCTTCGTCATCCGGTGTGTACAGATCATATGACTTCTCCATCTTCAGATCCTGCACCATACATTATTTTATTATTATTATTCTAACACATCCAACCCTAAACATATTTCCCCCAAAGCTTAATCCCAACATAGTAGATGTAGATGGGATAGGACTCATAAGCCTAACACATCATAGAATATGAATACAAACAAATCTTTAAGGAGGATTTTTGGATGAATGGAGAGATGGAAGGACAAAGTTCAAACTTCTAAAGTGAATATAAATCCATTGTTTGGCAAGAGAGAGGAGAGATGGAGGGAGACCTTCACCCTCCAAATCTATACAATTAAATCCCTCCATTATTGGAAAATGGAAATATGAAGAAAAGACATAAATATAATAAATGTGAAAATTTTCCCTGCAAAAATTAATCATTGTATATGTTACAAATGGTAATATTGTCATTTTAATAATTAATACTTTTATGGTTTTTATGGTGAACATTACTTTTATAAGTACTCATTATTAGCTTTGTTGTCATTGTAAGAAGTTTCACACTCGATCAAGTAGAAGCAATAGAATTGATGGTAGCACTAGATTGGGCTCTTATGGGAGAACATCTTTCGGTGATACAAGTAGAACTTGTGGCTTTATTTGTAGCTTTGTATTGGGCTCTCACAATTGGTTTTACTTTACTTTTTATTGAGTCGGAGGATTTTTTTCAGGTATTGATACTATTTCTTAACAACCTTCCTTTTACAATGATCTATGGGTCATTGTTAGCGGATTTAGCAAGTTTGATGTTGAATTTTTCAGTAGTGTCCCTGATTCATGTTCATTGGTCAGCCATTATAGTTGTACATGAATTAGTTCGGCATGCTCCTCAACTGGATAAAAAACTTGTGTGTGGTTAGCTAGATAAGATCCCTTCTCTTTTCAGGGATTCTCATTCTATCAGGCTGTATGACAATATTATTTCTATTTAAGGATATTTGTAACATAAATACCTTATATTTTCAATTTTATACACTTATAAGTTATATACCACATGTTTCTTTTGACAAATTAAATACCTAAAGTTACATTTCCAATACTATCAGTTCGTTAATTTCTATTCAAACATGGGAATTTTTTGCAGCATAAATACTTAATCTTTATAGTTTTATACATTTATATACCACTTGTTTTTCTTTTTCACGGTGGATTAAAAACCTAAAATTAAAAAAGGACACTTACATTTTAAGAGAAGAAAAAGAAACAGGGAGAAATATATCTATCTATAAATAGTATTTTTGCTTTCGATTATTTTTATTAATTAAATAAATAATTTTTAGTTTTTTTATTTTAAAATTATTTAATAAGTAAGTTTATTAAATATATGAGTGGACCATTGATATATTAACACATGCCAACTTAGTGAATTTTAATAAGTTTTAACAGGCTGTAAGTAACATAAATATAACTTTAGGTTATTAAATGTCAAAAAAAATAATAAAAATGGTATATAAGTGTGAAACCAAAAAATATTAAGTATTTATGTCGCAAATACTCTTATATTTGAATAGGATTTAACGGACTAGTAGTGACGGAAGTAACACGGAAATATAACCTTAGGTATTTAATCCATCATAAAAATGTGGTATGTGTATAAAACTGAAAACATAAGGTATTTATGTTGCAAATTTTCCTTCATTTTAAATGAATTTGTTCATTGCCCGAAGAAAAAAAATAATAATAGTAATATTGTAATTTTAATAATTAACTTCCTCATCATCCCTCCTAAATAGCCTTAAGCTTCCCATCATTTTATCGTTGTTCCCTATCATACATAATCCCTCATTCTTTCCTATCAAACATAGCCTAAATACTGTAGGCCACATACTGCAGTGATGTAATTAATGAGGCAAGTCAACTAAGAAGCTGCTAATAAAGCAATGACTTGGCTTTTTGAAACAACTACCCATTGCATTTTCTCTTATTAAGTTTGAAGTTAGTGTAAAATTTTATAAGCCAAATCCATTATGTGAATAAGAGATATACTTATCAGATAATAAAGAGAAATAACAAGTTTAGAGGATTCACCTGCACTGCTTTATCTGGGATAATTCCTGAAGGAAGTTGAGCGGATCGAGAGTCCCTCATCTTTAAGTAGTTGTACACAACAACACCACATAAAGCTGCAAAACATATCCAATTGTGTCATACAATGGTTCGAGATATGGATGAGAATATAAAAAGTTATGCAAAAGACATACCTATTGCATAACCAGTTATGTTGAGACCTGTTATCATGGACTCAGGAAATATAACTGTTGACAGGGCAATCAATATCCAATCTTTCATGACTCCAGCAACTCGGATAGTTACTGCTCCAGTTCTACCAATGACTAGGAAAGTTGAAATATTCAATGCCAGTGCAGCAAGTGCATTTGAGAAAAAAATCCAGAAATTAAATTGAATCTGAGAAACTTCTAATGCAGGACTCTCCAAAATATACCAAGGAATAGAGAGAAACACAAAGCTGCAAAAGAAAGTAGACAAAATGAGCACATCATTGGATAATAACACATATTTGAAATGTAATGTGACATGCACTAAGATTTAATGTTTTTATTCCTGATGCAAAAGCAATACATGAAATGCATATACCATTGCAGGAAGAATGTTGTGTTAATACCCCAGTATTAGGAAGAAAAAAAAAAAAGAGGTGATACCCCCACAAATTAGTACAACAAAGATAACACCTTAAACTAGAAGGTCAGTTCTTCAAAAAAAAAAGTTGGCAACAATCCCGAAACTCAGCAAAAAATTGATGTAAATATCCAAACAACTAGATATAAACACATGTGTGCACAAACACTGGAAAAGAACAAGACACATAAATGGAACACTTGAGGAGAAATTTTAAGCCGGCTGCAGCCAAGTACCTGCATGGTGCTATGTAATAAAGAGTGGTAACAGGATTTAGAGTTAAACCCTTGTTCTGAAGAAGAACTTGTGTCAATACAAGCCTGAGGGCCTCTCCAACAATTCCCATGACTTGGTAAACAGTACCAGTCATGTTAAAATGAATTTCCCCATATGAAGATACAGCCACTCCAACACTGATAAGCACCATGTTTAAGAACACATCACACCTTAAAACATCTGTGCCACAAAACACAGCTACTAGGAATGTTGCCACAGGCACTGCAAATTCCAAATAATGATGAAAAGGACACTTATTTAGTAGCATTCAAACAAACAAGAAAAATAAAAACAAGCAATTCACATACTTAGGGCTTTAAGCATCTGGATGAAGGCCACAGAAATGAACAAATAAGCAGTATTGCCAAACCTGTACATTTATAGAAAAAGACTTTAATAAACGGTGCAAAGTGAGAAAGTTGAGCCTGAAAAAAAAAATGCTTGGCAGCAAGAATGTCTAAGGAACAGACAAGTATGGCTTTAGTTGACATAAATTTCACATTTACGAGTTCATTAAAAACAGGAATAAAAGGAAAAAAAAAAAGGAATTGCAATAAAAGGACATCGGTATAATGATGAAATGTCAAGATAGAATCATCTTATCAGGCATCTGTAGTAGCTCATAAGCATAAAGATTATTCTGGATTCATGGTGAGGAGGAAATATAGTAGTAATTACTTCCTCAAAAAAATGCCATGAAATATGTTAGCACATGACGTGAGTGCTTATATTTCTCGCTAAAATTTATAAACTAGATTAATGAAAAACTCCTAGTTCCATTAGCTCAAAATACTTATAAAGCCACATTGACCTAATTGAAAGTGGAGAAACAATTATTAATAAGCATTAGAATGCATTCAGCAGTAAAAAACGCTTACCATAGACTTGATGCAAAGAAGGCACTTATGGGAACCACACAAGTCATGTATCTACAAAAAAAAAAAAAGAATAATAATAAGATTACTGAAGAGGATAAAATTACGGAGACATGAAGAAATTCTGCTGCTTATTCAAGAATTTACATTTTGAAGGTCATTTTGATAGGAGAAACAACCTGCACAAGCAACAGAAGATAAATATCTTATATATTAACTAGAATTAAGTTAAAGACAAGTAGCAGATTGAAACAGATTGCCGATGCACACAGAAGATCAATGGAGGCAGTATACCTAAGTGCAACCTCATTTGATAGAGATAAAACTACAGAAGACACACATAAAAAGAAAAGTATTCAAAGTGGACCAACAAAATAAAGAGCAACGCAACAATCATAAAAATTAGAGATATGTTCTGGGACCAACTAATATTTGTCTACCCTATTCTGCAAGACAGCAAGGCTAATAACTGATTTTTTTTTTGTTGAAAAGGAAGGCTAGTAACTGTCGAATAAAAACCATGTCAGCAACAGATTATTTGATACATAGACAACGATCCATGAGTTTTAGCAGACTAACAATTCGTACTAAAAGGTGAGAATCAGAAGCAGGATGATGGCCGAAAGCAAGTAAAAGGTAGTGACTAAAATAAGATAATGAAATGGAAAGCTTGAAAGGGTCTCATAATACCTTGACAACACGGATAAGAAAGAAGGCCACAGCACCAGAAAAACCCATATGAATCATGGTGAGTGTGATTGGATATGGAAAGTTGAAGTACCTTGTAGAGAGGAACCACTGCAAATAAACAAAAGAAGACAATATACGTATAACAAAAAACATTGATTCACATATATTAGAGGAATAATGCCAAATGTATCAGTTAGAATATGAATTAAGCTTTACCTTGTTGTAGAGAATAACCCCAGATGAAAGGGTGATGTAAAGTAAAAGGTATATGTACGTTAACAGATGCTGCTTGCCGATCATTGTGTACTGTATAGTGTCCACAATTGACTTTCAATGGTCCAAATCATAAGCCTGATTTTGTGCAGATAAAACAAATTCAAAACACAAGAGTTGTGAAGCCAATCCATAGACAACTGGACTCAGATTTAGGGGAACAATGGTGAGAAGAAGCTTCAATTTTAAGAAAGCTGCGATGCCAAGCATGGATCCAAAGCAACGGTGTCTCACATTTTCACTAACGCTACTTAAAACGTATGCAATTGTTTGACTCTCATGAAAACCCCGAGTCATTGATCAATGGAACAGACTCTTACTTCTTACTTAGGTCGTGAAAATTTTGCAAATGCATAGCAGAAATTAGAGGAAATCAACAAGAAATATGAATGTTCGAAGAATTGAATAAGAAGATTGTGATCACAAATGAGTAGCGGCGTTGAGAATAGAAGTTACCTGACCTGCAAATCTGATGATCCGTATTCCGTACAATGGAAGAAATAGGAGAAGAAGAAGTAGCAGTGGGAGTGAATGTGGTGAGAATGGGAGAAGGAAAGAGTAGTTGGTTTAGAGAAATGGGGGACGAATCGTTGAGTCGACTCGTTCGGATTCCAATGAATCTTCCATAAATGTCATCGTCGTTCCCATGTGATGATCTCGGAATCTTCGTCGTTATTTTGTTACGCAAACGCAACGCCGCTTCCTACACTTCATCCTTTATGGGCCCTTAGGCCCAACCAACACCATTAGTAAAAGTAAAAATATAGGAAAATTTTAGAGGAAATTAGACTCTATACTCTTTTTATATTGTTCTTTTTCATTTTTACCCTCTTTTTTAAAACCTATCATTTTTACCTCTTTTTCTAAACACTTTAGTGATTTTACCCCTGTCACTTCAATATACTCTCTATGTGACTCTCTTATATCAGGGTATTTTGAGTACAATACATATAAAAAGAGGTATGTTTCAATTAAATATAAAATTAGAGGTAGTTTTGGTTAATTGATAAATAAAAGAGGTATTTCTCAATATACCTCAAAATTTTAAGAGTTTACTTTTTTATGGCATAAATAAATAAAGCTAAGTGGTTATGAGGTTTTTTTGTTTTTTAACATTTATATGGGTTTTTTTTATGCCATATGTTTGTAAAAAAAGTAGAAATCTCATATTTACAAAACAACAATAAGTTTTGCCGGAAAAGTCGCCGGGAAAGTCACCGGCACCGAAAAAGTTGCCGGAAAAATCACGGTCGCCGAGAAAGTCGTCGGACAAGTCACCAGAAAAGTCGTTGGAAAAGTCAACGTGGTCGGAAAGTCAACAGAAAAATCAACAACGCCGGAAAAGTCAACGTCACTGAAAAGTCACCAAAGTAAATGTCTTATATATAACTAAAAATATAACCTGTTATATGAATAAAAACTAATAACTCAAACCAGTTATAATTGAAATATAACCGGTTCTCTAACATAATAAATAAATATAAATAACATAAAATAACTCAAACCAATTATAGTTAAAATAGAACTGGTTCTATATCAGTGTTATAATGAATAAAAATAAATAACACGAAAAAACTCAAACTGGTTATAACTAAAATAGAACCGGTTATATAACATAATGAATACAAACAAGTAACATGCAATAATTCAAATCGATTACAATTAAAAACAAAGAAAAAATTAGTTCCTAGAACACTGAAATATAAATTAAAGACAAAAATAGTTTCTTAATAAAATACTTCATAACACATAATACCTCATAAAACCGATATTATTTTTTTTTTAAAAAAAAAAAAGAAAGTGGGGATCAAATGTCTCGGATATAGTAAAAATAAAACCGGTTCTATAACATAATGAATAAAAATAAATAACACAAAATAACTCAAACCGATTATAATTATAATATAACCGGTTCTGTAACATAATGAATAAAAATAAATAACACAAAATAATTTAAACCAGTTATTATTAAAATAGAACCGGTTCTGTAACTGTGTTACAATGAATAAAAATCAATAACACGAAATAACTCAAAACCAATTATAACTAAAATAGTAATGGTTATATAACATAATGAATACAAACAAGTAACACACAATAATTTAAACCGATTACAATTAAAAAAAGTGAAAATTACATGAAATATGGGATTTCATAACAAAGTTAGAAAAATATGGCATTTTTAGGTTTGTCACTCTTCTATGGCATTTTTTCACATTTAAGATTTTTTATGGTATTTGATATGCCATATTTTTATAAACTTATTATCCAATCCCATATTTTATGTTTTTATTTTTAGCTTAATTAGTTTTATTTATTTTTTAATTTATTTTACACTTACATTTTAGGGTTTTTTTTTATTTGAAAAATTTACACCAAATACTACATTTTTTTTTTCAAACATTACATTTTTAATTTGACAAGAACATTTTACTTTTATACTTTTATTAATTTTTTTTTTCTTTTTACTTATTGAAACTTCAAAAAGTTTTTTTTTTGTCTTTTTTATATATTTTTTAGTCAATTTTGGCTCTCTTTTTTCTTTTCAACTTTTAAGTCAGTTGCTACTTTTTTTTTTCTTTCTTTCGCTTATCTCTCTCTATTTTTTTTTTTCTAATTTCTCTTTGTGTCTTTCTTTTTTTTTTTAATTTTTTTTTCTCAACCTAATTTTTTTCTCTTAATATATATAATAAGTGTACATTTTTATATTTCATTTTTTTTTTACAAAAATTAAACTTGTTTTTTATTTAAACACCTATTTATTTTTTTTTGTTAAAAACTAATTATTCCATTAAAAACAGCAGAAAAAAAAAACTAGTTTCATCAACATCATCCAGAAAAAAAAAAAACAACATAAAAAATCATAATCTAAAAAGAATCCAAACTTTAAAAACTAGTTTCATCAACATTGAAAGAAACTAATAATTTCATTTAAAGAGTACAAAAAATAGTTTCATCAACAAGATAATGAAAAAAATTACAATCTAAAGACGATACTAACTTTAAAAACCAGTTTCATCAATATTAAAAGAAACGAATTATTTCATTAAAAGAGGCAAAAAAAAAAGTAGTTTCATCAATAACATAATAAAAAATACACAATGCCTAATAACTAAACTTTTACAAATTAACGATACTAAATTTAAAAACCAGTTTCGAACATATAAATTTTATATCAATACCTAATAATCAAACTTCTAACTTCATTCTTTATTTTGGCATTTAATTTTTTATTTGCTTGCTCAAAAATTAGAGTTAATTTAAACATACAATATGCAGCAAATACAACAAAGAGAATCATAAATTAAAATCAAAGAGAGAAAAAAGAAACAAAGAAAATTAAAGAGACAAAAGTGCAATAAAAACCATAGAAGAATAACAAAAAAAAAAAAAACAGTGGAATGTGAGAAACCAGTTAGTAAAACAATCAAAATAAAAACAAACAAATAAAAATCAGTTTCTTGAAATAAATTAATAAAAAATTGAATAAAACTCAATTATGAACAACAATAAAAAAAAATAGTTATAAAAACTAGTTACTTAAAAAAAACCAGTTATGAAAATAATAAAATAATATGTGTGTCAGAAACTGATTAATTAAAATAAAATAAAAATTGTTGTTCAAATATCATACAATAATAAAACTGGTTTTATACAAACTAAAAAATATATAATAATATCATCAAAATTGAGCAACCCCATTACAGAACAGTTAAAACCTGTGAAACCAGTTTTGACGTTATAAAAAATCATAATAAAATACAAATGTTAATAATAAAGTTAATTGAAACCAGTTTCATCAGACAATCAAATAAAAACATACACACACAAATATACAAAAAAAAAAATACTAATCACAAATATAATCAAAACAACACATAATGCCTACCAATAATTTAATAACAAAATATAAGTGTAATTTTTCAACCTAGAAACAAAATAATAAAAAAATAACTTGAAAAAAAAATTCTAATAACATAATGAAACTATTTTTTTTATTCTTTTAATGAAATTAATAGTTTCTTTCAATGTTGATGAAACTGATTTTTAAAGTTTATATTATCTTTAGATTATAATTTTTTATATTGTTTTTTCTTCAGGATGATGTTGATGAAACTGATTTTTTTTTTCTGTTGATTTTAATGAAATAATTAGTTTTTAACAAAAAAAAACAAAGAAAAAAAATAGTAGTTTAAATAAAAAAAAAACAAGTTTAATTTCTGTAAAAAAAAAAAAATAATATCTATAGTTGAGATCATTTTTTATTTATTTTAGTATTTTATTTTTTAAAAAAAGAAAAAATAAATAAAAAGAAACACAAATTTAAAGTTTTTTATGGCATTCCTCAAGACTTTTTCCCATATTTGTAAGTTTTTTAAAAAAATGCCATATTTAGTGTAATTAAGTTTTTATGCCATATATATCAAAACTTATCTTTATTTTCCCATATTTTTGTAAATAGCCCTTAAAAAAATAAAGGGGAAATCAGTTCCCATATTTATGAAAATTCCCTTAGTAAAAATTAGGGGTAAGTTGAAAAATAATACTTTTAGTAAACAATTAATCAAATTTACCTCTAATTTTATATTTAATTGAAACATGTCTTTTTTATATGTGTTGTACCCAAAATACCCTGACATAAGAGAGTCACATGGAGAATATCTTGAAGTGATAGGGGCAAAATTGATACAATGTTTAAAAACAAAGGTAAAAATGATAGACTTTAAAAAAGAGGGTAAAAATAAAATAGGACAATATAAAAAGGGTATAGAGTGTAATTTCCTCTAAAAATTACGAGGAAATTAGACTATATATCTCTTTTATATTATCTTCTTTTATTTTTACTATTTTTTTAGGAGAGTTTTATTCGCACCCTATAAAATGATATATACACCCATCACAAAAAAAAAATATAAACTTAAATAATTTTTAAAAATTATTCTTAATATTTTTTTAAAATTTTTTCTCATTATTTTATGTTAATATCAATACTTATTTTTTTTTTTTTCTAACTAATGTATGTAGTTTTTTTTTAAAATTTTTTTTTTTAAGAAAATTTCATATAATTTTTTATTTTAAATTTTTTGTTATAATATAAAATATAATTTATTTTTGTTTCATAGGTATATTTTTTAAGAATATGAATTGAAAGAAAAAAGTTAAAAAATTTTAGTATATTTAAAGATATAAATTTTATATAAAATAATAATTATTAAAATGGAGTGTCTTTACTCTTTAGAATTTTTTTGGGGAGTAAATAAAATTTTCCGTTTTTTTTAAATCTATCATTTTTACCTTTTTTTTAAACACAGTACTAATTTTGTCCCTGTCAATTTAAAATACTATCCACGTGACTCTCTTAGGTCAGAGTATTTTGAGTACAATATGTATGTTTCAATTAAATATAAATTAGAGATAAATATGATTAATTGATAAATAAAAGAGATATCTTTTAATTTACCCCAAAAATTACACCAAATATGATTTTTTTTTTATAACTTTTTTTAAAAGATATGGCAGTTTTTTTAAAAAGTTTAGAGCATGTTTGGTATTGTTTCCTGTTTTTTGTTTTAAAAAATTATTTTTAGAAATGAGAACAAAAAATAGTTTTTGAAGTTTTTAAAACACAAGTCACGTTTGGTTAGTGATTTTTAAAAACAATATTGATCAAAAGTGAATTGGTTTTTAAAACAGAAAACAACATTTTGTTGTTTTCAAAATTCTTGTTTTTTGTAACTTTGTTTTCTGAAAACTGTTTTTAAAAAACAAGGCCAAACAAGCCAAATTGTTTTTAAAAATAATTTTCTGTTTTTAAAAACAAAAAACAGTTTTTTAGTTATGATGCCAAACATGCACTTAGCTACTCTTTATGACATATTTTGATTTTTAAGTTTTTTTTAGGCTAATTAGTAATTTTTTCCCCTGAACTTTGACATGTACTAAATCGTGCCCCCTGAACTTTTTTGGCCGTTAAAAATTCCCCTCGAACTATTGAGATTGTTAAATTTAAGGACTTTTGTCTAATTTTAGTAAAAAATTATAACATGAATGAAAGTTCAAGTGGCATGATTTAGTACTTATCAAAGTTTGAGGGGCATGATTTGGTAGATATCAAAGTCTGGGGAGCATGGTTTAGTACTAAACAATTACTGAAACAGTAAAATTGAATTAAATTAGACAAAAGTCCTTAAATTTAACAATCTCAATAGTTAGAGGGGAATTTTTAACGGCCAAAAAAGTTTAGGAGTACGATTTACTACATGTTAAAGTTCAAGAGAAAAAATTACTAATTAGCTTTTTTTTATGGTATTTGTAATTCTATAGATTTGTAAGCTTGATTTTAAAATCTCATATTTGATGTTTAAATAAATCATTTAAAAAAATTAGAAATGTCAAAGATATTTTTCCTTCTTCTCTTGTATTTAGCTGTGCCACTCTCTTTGTAGCTCCACCTACCCACCTCCGTCAGCTTCTGATTCGAAGTTCTTCGTCTATGTCGTCAGTCTGGAGGTCTCTTTCAGACACTCAATTGATATAATCTTAGGTGATTTTGAGTCTCTGTTTGGTGAGTGTGATGATGAGTCGGTCTGCGACTGATTCATGGTCACATTTTGGATCTCTAAAATTACAGATCTATATATATACATATATATTGTACATATATACATGAAAGAAAAAGTATATATATTAGTGTGAAAGAGATTGGCTAAGATTATTTCAAGCTTTAGGGGGTTGAGTAGGTGTGTGACTATGAGATTATGGAAGCAACTTGAAACTTTGGATTAGGAATGGGCTAGGTGTGTTTGCCAAATCTAGAATGAAGGAAGAACTTACAGAAGGATAAAACTGAGATGGAGAAGAAGAATAAAAAAAAAATTGGTTTTCAATATACGTGAATTTATTTGTTTTTAATTTAGTATATAAATAGGTGAGAAGTGACAGATTTCTTTTAAGTTTAATTTAAATGTGTACTTTTAGCCAATGACATTGAGTCTTCAAAGCAATAAATTTATGAATGACAATAGCAAGATAATAATTATGAGCAATATGAACATAGAGAATTTTATAGAAATTTAACTCCGTGATTATAGTAATAGCCTACTCCCCTTTTTTGTTGTATTACTTTCAAGATTATCAAGATCACAAGGAACCAATCAAGTGAGTTTCTTAACAACCTCGATGAAAGCTTGCAAATATTTTGGCAGCATAAGCACTCTCTCAAAAGTCTGAAATCAGATCCCTAAACAATGGAATGGCTCCACTATTTATAGAGAAGATACAATGAATATTGTTGCTTAAAATGATGAGAAAAGAAATAGGAAACTACATTAATTTCTAGAATCTCTCAGTTGTGCGAAACCAATCCACAAACATCGGGATTTAAACATACTATAAATGAGGAGATATTTAAGGAAAATATCTTTGAGAATCTAAATACAATGGGTCCTTCTGGGCGGAGGATTACATACAAGAGTTGTTTGGATGTTGCTTACTGAAGGCTTAGACCTAATCAGTTTTGAGGATAAGCCCTCATGAACGGAACATTAAGGAAGCACACTCTGTCCATGTCTTAAAATGCTCTCCGCGTGTCACTTTGCTCAATGTCACGTCACCCTGTGCAAAAATTAGGATAACATTTACCCCCAAATCTGTGTGGGAACAACTCATGCGTGGACTTATTCGGTCTGCTAGTTGCTCGGATGGGTGACACATACTTAACTCTAAGTGTTGTCCCTGATCATACATGACTCTATGTGAGATTAAGAGTTTCTTACCATCACCAACACTAAGTGTTTCAATTTCATTATAAGCCATCTGAGATTTAAGAGTTCCATTGCCAAATGTGACATGAGTAGTGGCTCTAGTATCAGCATACCAGGTATTGTCATCTCCAAAATCTTGAACAAGAGTAGTGGAATACGCTTGAGGATCATAGTCGAACTCCAACTACGTTAGATAGCACGATTTGGGGGCTTCTCTAGTTTGGAAGTTGTCCAGTTCTTGACAAAGTGGTAATGATAAATAGGAGCAGTGTGACTAATACGCAGACAAACTTGACAAACAACTCGTGGTTGATTGAATCAAGATGGACCCTTGCCACGACTTGTGAATTGTTGAGAAGCATCAGTTGTTGGGAGTCTAGAGTTGGCATATGGTTGAACACCTCTAGCTCTTCCATTTCCAAATGCGATTTACTTGCATTTTGACATAGAGATCGATCATTGAATGGTGATGTTCCAATCGACTTTCATGCGAGAAAAGTAGGGACTATACTTCTTCAATGGACAAAGCATCACTTCTTGAAGTGATACCAGAGACAACCAAGCTAAATTTTGGGCCAAGACTATTTAACAGCTACATAACTAAATCTTAATCATTAACAGGGGAGCCTGCGAAACAAAAAGCATTAGAGAGATGGATTGGACCTTATCAACGTATTCTGAGATGGAGAGGTTGCCTTTTTGCACATTGGAGAATTGACCCTTGAGTTGGAGGCGACAAGTTTTGGTTTAACTAGAAAATTTTTGTTGCAATGCACGCCAAATAGTAAAAGAAGTAGTTGGCAAATGAGGCAAGCAAACTTTCCGACATGGATGATCGTAACCAAGACAGCAAGGGCTGATCTTTGCGCCGCTATTGTTAGTATCCAGGATTCGGTGCACCATTAACTAGCTACTGCGGAGGAGAGGGACGCCAATAAACAGGATTTCATCAAGGTCGTGTCTGATGACTGTAAGGACTACCTGCGATTTCTAAGAGAAAATTCAGACGATTCAGAATAATGGTGAGGGATTTCGAGAAAGGATTTCATTGTGGCTGTGTAGAGACAGCAGAAGCAAAGGCATTCGACATTGGTGTAGAAGCAAGGACAAGTTTGGAGGTTGAAGAAGGCATGAACGTGAGTTAAAAGACAATTGATACCATGTAGGAACTCAAAAAGAAAAAAAAAAAGCTAACAGAGAATTAGCTTAGCAAAAGCTAACTCAACTATTAGACTTAACCTTTTTATTTATAGACAAATCAGTATTAAGATTACAAGGCTTTTTAACCGAACAAAATAAAGACTAACCTTAAACAACCTAACTAACTAATTCAAATAACAATTAAACTAATTACTTATTTGGGTGTTAACACTCCGAACTTTTAGTTTCTTATCAATATTGCAGTATTAAGTAACAATAGTTTTGCTGACTTATCTTTTTATTATTATTATTTTGCTTCTTTAATTTATTGTATCAACAAAACTACTCTTAAGAAATTAAAAGTTTAGGGGAGTAATTTGTCAAAAAAAAAATTGAGGACTAATTTACCAACACTTATATAATAAAAAGTTTGGGAATAAACAAAAAAGAAAAGGTAGAAAAAAGAATGACACTATAATAACAAATTGACACTGACTGAAAAATACCCCTTGGGATTATGAACAAATCAAATATTTGTAAATAATGGAATCATGTGCAACATAATCCAGCAATACTCCAAGACCTTTAAGAAATACTTTTTTTTTCCCGGTTATATTTATAATACTCGCATGCAGGCAGGTTATTAAGACGTGGCCGATGGTGCTTCACCGGCAGGTCCGGTTCGGGCGTTTAAAAGTGGTTGTAGGGCTTTAACAACAATGCTCATGTTCGGGCGGAAATCCGCTTCATATTGAACACACAATGCAGCAACAGCAGCCATCTGTATTAACATCATCATCAACTATTAGATATTTGATTCTTATGCATGGAAACAAAAGCTATGTTTCTTTGTCATCAATGTATTAGTTTTCAAAAGCTAAGTAGGCAAATACCTTGGCGACTGCCTTCGGAGGGTAGTCTCCCCCGAGTCTTGCATCGATGCATTGTTTAACTTTGTCTTCACTAAGTTTAGGTGTAGCCTAAAATATCAAGGGCATAGTCAGCTCAGTTGCATAGATAGATATAACTAAACATAGTTCTTAAAAGTTCAGAAAATTAAAAGAAATCATGAAGCAGAATTTGCAGAAAAGAGATTGATTTTGTACCCATGTCACTAGACTCTGTTGTCCACGTGGTAATGTATGATCAACAGGCTTTCTCCCAGTCAGAAGTTCAAGCAGGACAACCCCAAAACTGTAAACATCACTCTTTGCATTCAGCTGTCCAGTCATTGCGTATCTGCCAACCATAATATTTTTTTTTTCACCTTAGTGATTAGATTAGAGATATATCTGAAATTTACAACCTTTAGAATTGTCAGTAATTAAAGACGCTTTGTGTATCTCATCACCCACGTACACTACAAACATGTACCATAGTTCTTACAGAACTTTGGATGCTCAAACATGATCAAATATGTAAATCTTATGAGAAACAAATTATGAGTTATATGCACCTACAGACAGACACGACTATATGAATTTGTATATATTCAAATGTAAGATAATTACACGCGCACACAAATATATGTATAGTTGTATATATACTAGTATGCATACGCATCAAAACATACAGATACGTGCGTGTCTGCAATTGTAAAGACATTTATAAGAACTTAAGAGGAAGAATCCATAAAGGGCTTACTCAGGGGCATGATAACCAAAAGTTCCAAGAACACGAGTGGAGTGAAGACGTGCTGCCATATCTGGAGCTTGATTAGACAAATCAAAGTCGGCAATCTTAGCAACATCATCATCAAATATTAGTACATTGCTAGACTTGATGTCTCGGTGGATGATATGAGGGTCTGCCTTTTCATGCAAATATTCAAGCCCTTTTGCAGCCCCCACGGCAATTTTCACTCGTTGTGCCCATGTCAGAACAGGACCAGGCTGTGCCCCTTTAACACCTTTCCTTCCTACATGGACACGCAATAAAGATAAAAAAACCTTTCTGAAATTTGGAGAATCCAGAATTCCCATTTGACCATATTGCAATCAATTTAAGGTTGGTACTCTCATTAAAAGTGAGTGAAACTCCAATCAAGATTATACATTATTTAACTTGAAAGCTGTCAACATACCATGTAGAATGTCATGAAGAGATCCATTAGATGCAAACTCATAGGCAAGAATACGTGAATTTCCATCGATACAGTACCCCAGCAATTGAACAAAATTATCATGTTTCAGCCTTGAAACCATAGAGACCTGTAAATTTAAGCATTAATATACAAAATGAGTTCAAATCTACAAGCTTATGCAACGGAAATTCAAAGAAACAAACAAGAATCTGTTGCTAAACCTGGGCTAAGAATTCTTCGTCTGGTTGCTTGCTAGCATCTAGTTTCTTGATTGCTGCAGCTTCCCCACTTTTAAGTGTTCCATAGTATACTCTTCCATATGATCCCTCTCCAATCAAAGAGTTAGTTCCAAAATTATCCGTGATTTCCTTAAGTTCATCTGCTAATAAAGCGGGAACTTCAATGGGCTGAACCTTCACTGCTTGAGAACCCTTGGGCACAGTTTCTGAGGCATGGTAACCCCCATCATTTCCTACATCAAGAAACTAAACTCAGTCCAGTAATGATAAAATCATTGAAAATGAGAGAAATTGAGGCATGAAGAACACCAAATAAGGTTAAACAATATATTCCAAGCAAACGGGTGCGTGTAAAAGAGGAACACCATTGTAATGAAGAAAATAAAATAGAAAATTATCCAAGTCGGCCTGACTAAACAAATTCTCACTGCGAAAAGGCATGCATAGTACATTGGAAGAAGGGAATACCTGCTGAACTGCGAGTCGGGTATGCACCTCCACTTTCAGCTGGTTTATGCATATCATCATCTTCACAACAGCTGAAGCAACTCATGATTCTTTAATCTCGATTACAGCTGCTTGCTTCCAAAAAAAAAAATCCAAATTAATCCAATAGGTCATTTCACATATAAATGCGGAAAACTGATGACAAGCTCAAGTGTTTCGACTAAAATGCAAAGCTAATATATTTGAGAGAGGAAAAAAGAAAAATCAACTCAAATTTCCCTTTCTTCTCCAAACTCTCTCATCTGGGCTTAAATTCTAAGTTTATTACAAAGCAAAACCAACTTTTCATTCCGTTTGCTTAATCCGTAAACTTAATACTACTCTCATAGAACAGTGGGGTATTCGATTTGGATCGCACCTCAGGAAAATATGACAAATTATTAGCAATTTTATTTTAACTTTTTCTGTTTTTAAAAAATTTTCAAGCAATAATTCATTAAAAGTCTTGAGTATTCTCTTTCCAAAAATCATTTAAAATTCTACTACAGACTTCAGCTACGAGTCAGCTTTTTCAGATAATAAAGAAATAAATAAATAACAAAATACAGAAAAACAAAAATCCGATGAGATCGCTCCAGCTGACCAGAATTTTGACGATCTAAAACACTTACGGCACGATTAATAACCAGATAAAAGTTTGAAAAGGCAAAGAGAGAGCATACCAGAGTATCAGAAGCTGAAGCAGAAACCAGTGGTCGATGGCAAGCACGGTGGAGGTAGAGATCTGAGGTTGAAGGAGGGCGAAGGATAAGGCGAATATAGGGGTGCGTAGGATAAAAAGAAAGCGCCGGAGAAGCGAGACAGGAAGAAAGAAGAAGTAAAAGGATGGTGTTGAGGCTTGACTTTGTGTTCACTAAACAGTCCTCTCTTAGGTGAATGGATTGGATTATTAATTAATCTTTAATTAATTAAATAATAAATTAACAAATAAAAAATACAATACTATTATTATTATTATTATATTAGACGCGGTTGAAGATTCACAGCTAGCTAACCCAGCTTGACCAGCCAGCCACCACTACTACGACCGCCACTTCTTAATAAAAAAATAGAAAAAGAAATATCAGGTGGATGACGTGTTAAAATTTGATTGGTTGGATATGCTGACTGCTCGTCTCCACTTCACCAAGGTGTAACGTCCCCGGTCGTCGCGTACGTCTTAATTAATTTTTCTTTTTTTAAAGAGTTAAAAATACTTTATTACCGCTACTGCACAATCTTTTTAAGTACAAATTACGGTGATTACGCCCGAATCTAACGGATGCAGTCTGAAATTAATTTAAAAAATTAGAAAGACAAAATAATAGTAATTAGAAAGAGAAACAGAATCAGTTTTTTCACTGATGAAAACGACAAGAGATAACAGTTGTGAGAGGTGTCGTTTTCCTAAATGGGTATACTGTACGTATGTATAATGGAGGTTTACTTTTTACCGATAATGCCCAAAAAAACAAAATAAACGACAATGCAACGCAACAAAATTAGAAAGCAATTTTACTTTTTTTAAGAGAGTACTTTTTAATATTATAAGGGTCATTTTTATAATGAATTTACAAGCGAATTAAGCGTGTGATAAAATAAAGGGTAAAAATAAAAGTAGGAAGGTGTTTGTTGTGGACTATTATTATAAAGTTGTGTAAAAGAGAGTGTTAACAGTTTCTTTGATATTTCTTTTCTTCTATTAAAGATATATTTTCTTTTGTTTGCTGAGATTCTTCCATTAAATATTTGATTAATTATTCCCCACGTTTCTAATTTACTAAAGTCTTCTTCATTTCTTTCCATTTTGTTTTGGTCAGGTTTGAAACAGGTCTCAGTCTCACAACTCACAAGACTGTTTAGATATTACAATTAGTTTGATTTCGAGATACATGTATATTAGAGTAAATATCATTTAAGTAAATTGAAATCAATCACGTTCTCAAAAAAAAAAAAAAGAAAGAAATCAATCACGTTTGTTGTTTGGAATTCATGAATTAACTTTGAAAAATAAATTGAAGAGATGTGTAAATAAAATCTGACGCAAAACATAGTAATTTTTTGCGTTTGCTGTATATACGCCAGTTAACGGAACTGACGCTAAAACTATATATATCGGTTAGGAACTAATGGTAAATGAGAATTTTGTAGTAGTGGATCCTTTTAGATGGCTTTGGAAGATGCAATGGTGTCAAAGCTTTATTTTTTAGTGGCTCTCCATCTTGAATAACTTCTTCAAGGGAAAATTTCTTTATCAATTTCTTGCTATTTGGAAATGGTTACTCCTTTACCAGATGAGGATTCATGTCTCCAATTGCTAAACACTCCCCTATTGCATCCGAAGAACAAATGGAGTAAAAGGCATTGAACGTTACTTGCTCATCTTGAGCTCTGATGGTGAGGTCTTATTTTTCAACATCAATCAAGATTCTTCCCATCACTAGAAATGGTCTCCCCAAGATGATTGGAACTTCTCTATCTTCCTCATAATCCAGAATAAACATAGGCATCAAGTTAATGCTCATTTTTAAGTCAACTAGTTACAAAGTTAAAGTGGTTAGTTATCAAACATGTGAACATTGACTCACGGTAAAAAATTTCCTTTGGCGTGCTTCTAATGATTGTCTTCCAACGTGCCTAAATCTAGTTATCAAACATGTGAACATTGACTCACGGTGCCCTGTGTGTAAGTCACACGCTGAAACGGTTGTTCATGCTCTCATCTCTTGCCCGTTTGCTCACTCTTGTTGGATAAAGCTCGGTCCACGTTATGTTCCGGATGTGTTGTCTTCCTTTGGTAGTTGGCTTGACAAACTGTTCCGTACTCTAGAAGACGACCAAGTGAGTTATGTTGCTATGGTGTGTTGGGCATTATGGAATGCCCGTAACAATACAGTTTGGAAGGATAAAAGTTCTACGGTAAGCGCAGTTCTTGCGTCGGCAAAAACTACTCTTGATCATTGGAAAAAAGCTCAAGATAACATCTGTTTGTCTTCTATGTTCTTTGATAACAAAGGAGACGGTGCTGAGCTATGGACTAAACCAGATAATAATCACATCAAGATTAATGTCGATGCTGCTCTTTTCCCGCAAGAACACTCTTATGGTTATGGTATTGTTGCCCGTGATAGCACTGGACACCTCATAGAAGCTAAAACTGGGTATTTTGAAGGCAATCTTGAAGCTTCGACAGTTGAGGCATTAAGCATCAAAGAGGCTCTCAGCTGGATTAAAAGCAAGAATTGGCAAAATGTTGAGATCGAATCTGATAGTATGATCTCTGTCCAAGGCATCCGTGGAAATCAAGTGATAAGCTCTCTTTTCGGGTTAATCTTACATGATTGCCAAATTTTACTTTCCTCTTTGCCTTCCGTGAGTTTACGTTTTATTAGACGATCAGCAAATCGAGTTGCCCATGTTGTTGCACGGCACTCTCGTTTTCTCTCTGGTCGTAGTATTTTTGAGTATAATGTATGGTCTGATCTTGAATCTCTTTTGTACTCTGAATACTTATAATTCAATGAAGTAGCTATTTCATTATAAAAAAAAAAAGTGGTTAGTTTTGCCTCCCCAATACCCAACTTCTTGAAGATAAACATAGACATCAAGTTAATGCTTATTCCTAAGTCACAAAGAGCTCTCCCAATATCATGTCCTCCAATAGAAATTGGAATGGTGAACTATTGGGATCTTTTAAATTTGGAGGGATCTTGTTAGTGAAAATGGCACTTGAATGTTAAGTTAAACCAATTGTTTCAAACTCGCCAAGTCTTTTTTTCTTTGTCAAATTTTTTTTCAAAAATTTCACATAAGTGGGCATATATTCTAAAACTTTTGCCAAAGGAATATTAATGTGGAGTTGCTTCAAAACATTCAAAAGTCTCTTGAATTGAACATCTTGCTTTTGTTTTTGAAATCACTATGGGTATGGAGGTGAGAATTGATGTGAGGCAGATGTTGTAGCATTCTGGACAGAGGTTAGTTTCGGTAAGCTTGAAATGTTTGCATTTTCTTTGACTTTCTTGTTGTTTTGGATTAAAGAGGGCTCACCAAAATTTGTTTTCATTATCTCCAACTCCTTGCCGCTTCTCAAATTGATAACTTTACATCTTCTATTCCTCAACTTAGTAGCAAGCTGCCTAATTTAGTTCTCCAAATTTCAAAAAAATTCATCTTGGCATTGAATGAGAGCATCAACCTTCATCATATAATCCTTCAATATGCCTTCTAAAGCATTAGATTGCATAGAAGAGCTACTAAGGTCAGCCCTTTGAGAATTCCAAGAATAATTAGGAGGTTGCTTCCATGTTTAATTGTAATAAGGTGAGAACTGATTATTCCTATTTTGATTACCATGTAGCAAATAGATGTCGGATTAGAAGGACAATTATTAAACATATGGCCATCACCGTAATAAACACAAGTAACCTCCACTAGCTTACCCATAGGTAGACAAACCATTGTGTTATGACATGTGGATAATAATCCTGAACATTAAAAGAAGTTATTGAATACAACAGATATCTAGCCTTAGGATAAGCGGTAATAAACAGATACCTGTCTCGCACTATGTCCCAAAGACAGCATTGAGAAAACACAGTACTGTGAGGTGGCGATATTTTGAGATCATTACGGAAGCTAACTAGGATGACAGAATAATATAAAGACTGAATTTGTATTGCTGGAAAGGGTAAATAACGAGTTTTTAAGAGCTTGTAACTCATTGACCCACATACTTGTGAGTATGTTAAAAGATTAAGAAAAATAAGTTGGGAGCGACCACACTTGGAATTCCTAAAAGACTAATACAACAATTGTCGTAAAAGGCAGTAGCAAGGATAAACATATTCACCAACACCTCGCGGAACGCGATCAACTATTCCTAAATACCGTTGAAAGATGCGAGCCATAGTTGGAATATGTTACCTCGACAAGAACAGACTATTTCCTAATAAGAACAAAAAGCAGTTATCAATAATTATTTTATTTTATCCACATGTTATAAATATAAAATGTGAGGATTGGCCAAGTTTCATGAGCGGTTACCTAGATAAGATTAAAAGAGAAATAATTGTCTTCCCTACAAAACATATAAATAGGGACAAAACCTAGGGGAAAATAATCGATCATTTTGGGAAGGAATGAACTAGTGAGATTGAGTGAATATTCAGAGAAATCCTCTTATAATCTAAACACATTGTAAGGAAATACTCAGAAATAATATTAACTCGTGGAGTATGTAGATTTTAACTACAAAACTACGTAAAAGTTCTTAGTGTTTCATATATATATATATTTATTAATTATAAACAATTAATTTTTATTTAAAAGGCTTCATTTATTGTTAATGAAAATCTGAGTTAATAGTTTGGTGCTTTCATTAAAGGCATTTGTAAAAAAAAGACTCGAAACACATCTCCCCCTATTTAAACCAAACAATTTCGTCATGGAAAATAATCAACCTAATGAACCAGTTGTGGAAGAAGAGACAACATGTTGATTGGGAAAAGAACCCCATGGAGAACAAACTCAGACAGACCAAACCAAGGAAGGGGACCTACTAAGAGGAACCCCGAGAGAAGTGACCTTAGGAAAGAAGTTCCTGAGAGAAGAGAATTTGATGCATATGACCCCACGAGATACGTTTCTATTATGGAGTTAGATGATTGACAACTCCGTCGGAGGCTTG
Source organism: Cannabis sativa (assembly GCF_029168945.1). Classification (NCBI taxonomy): domain Eukaryota; kingdom Viridiplantae; phylum Streptophyta; class Magnoliopsida; order Rosales; family Cannabaceae; genus Cannabis; species Cannabis sativa. The sequence goes on from NW_026870039.1 coordinate 835,263, forward strand.
CAAAGTCCAACCGAAGAAATGAGGAGTTGGAACAGGCCATGGATGCATCCAGAGCAACTCAAAACAATGCACCACCATTACATGAAGAGCAACCTGTCCAGCGACCACGAGGAAGACCTCGTGGTTCACTAACCAGAAGGGCACAAGGACCCAATGTCAAAGAACAGGAGCCAAATAATCCCACTTGCCCCCAGGAGCAATAACTATGGGAGACAAGGGACATTCCTATTGATTTGCTAGAGGATCCGTTCAGAAAATATCAAGATGGAGAGTATGGGAAGCTTTCAGGGTATGATTCGGATGATGACCCAGAACCTTTCCACCTTGATATATTGAATTTGTAATTTCTAAAAGAATTTAAAAACCCTCATGTTGCGCAATACGACAGGACCACATACTCTGTTGCACGTTTAAATAACTTCAACACAATAATACGAGCAAATAATGTGTCCAATAACTTGCATTGCATATTGTTCCCTACATCCCTAACAAGGGCAGCAAGTAGTTGGTTTGATAGGGAGGCATTGTCTTTGACGAATATCAAGCAACAACCTAAGGAATCCCTAAAGGCTTTTATGAGTTGCTTTAGCAAAATAGCAGCAAAGGTGAAAAACCTGAATGATAGTATACAATTAACAATGCTCCATGCTAGAATAACTACTAACTTGTCTACTATGGGAGGCGAGTTATGGAATGATTTGCAAGGGCACCCAGTTAAATCAATAAATGAATTTAATGACATGTCACTTATATATATTCTAAAGGAAGAAGCTAGGTCTAAACTAAATGTATTAAAAGATGGCTTGGGGAATAAAATAAACTCAAGTAATGTAAAAATGAACGTCGCAAACACGAGGAAGAGCCATGAGCCACATGGGAAGAGAAAGGATGAATTCAAGGAATCATCCAAAGATAAAAAGAAGAAAAAAATATGAAAAGTGTTGGGATTTTATGCTCTAAATAAAATCCATTTCAATATAATCAAACTTACTAATTAATAGAAGATCAGAAATCATTTTATGTTGCATGGTTCAGATGATTTCTTTCATGATTATATTATTAATGTATAAATTCTATTAAATCAAGACCACATAGTTATTCATGATTAAAGTGTTGTCTACACAGTGGAATGTAATCATGATTATGTATTTCACAGTTTAAGTCCCATGATTAATTTGTCAGTACACTGGATTTATACTGACATGATAATCAACAATAAAGTTTACTTACACCTTGGATAAGTGTTATATCCTTTTTAGGGCATTGGCAAAATATTCTAGTATCGGATGTATGGAGTATACGGACTGGACCGATATTGACATTGGATAAGATATCATAAATTTATTGTTATATCTTTATAAGTCAATATCACTTAGGTGATCTTAGTGTTGGAATATATTTTACCAGGACCTAGATTTACTAACAAGTATATTTTTAACATCCTAAATATGAACTTCTAAAACGATGAAAATTAAACATATAAAAGGTATGGGAAACCTTACATTGGTTGCAACGGAATCAAATGACTCCTTCCGCTCAGATCTTTAACCCTTGTATCCTTTCTATCGCAAGTATAATCAAGATCTGAGCCTGAAACTCCTTTAGTTGTTTGGATTCTTTACAGTCTTACACACTATGATTGAGGACTAATTTGCTATGGGTGGGCATGCACTCAATCATTAAAGCTTGAATTTTAATGGTGAAGAAGACTATTGAATTTCAAATCAGAAGAGAGAAAAGAAGAAGAAGAAGAAGTCTCAAGCTCTCTAGTTGTCTGACAAGAAGAAAACAGGTCAAGAGTCATTAGTTGCGTTTTGAGACCATTCTTTCCTTTTTATACTAATTCACTTCGGGTTAGGATTGAATTATTTGAAATAAAAAATGATAAATAATAGCAAAAAATAGGAGTTAGTGGCCGGCCTTATGTGGGTCCATCACTAGTTAGATTTTTGCTATTTTTTCTCAACCATTTATCTATTTTTCACAAATACCATTTTTTACAATTTCAATCCTATATATGCCAAAACTATTTATTTAATAATTAAATTAATTATCAAATAAAATTGTCATTTATATTATTTATTAATTAGACTCTACAAAGTCTCTTAATTAACAAATAAACCCTAAAATCCTATTTCTTCACAATCAAGCCATAACTTAGTAAAAATTCATAGACTAGACATAGTCTAATTTTAGAATTAAAATCAATTATTTGAGTCTTACAAGCAGTTTGTCTCAACTAGTATGGGGACCATGGGCCTATACAACCGAGCTTCTAATAAGCAGATCTAGAATTTACCAAGTAAATTCTCTAACTTATCAATTCCTCCTTACACCACTATAGATTTGGAATTGCACTCTCAATTATATAGAACACTCTATATGTTCCATGATATAGATAGGCTATGAGTTATCCATTTGTTATAATCCTAATAATCAATGATCCTCTATAGATGATTTACATTGAGTAGGGACAAAATTACTGTTACACCCTTCAATGTATTTTATCCTTAAAACACTTAGCTTCCTATAAATGATATTTCAGTGAACTAATATAATCACTAAAATGAGCGCTCAATCATTTATCTCTATTAAGCAAAGGTCGAAGGAAATCATCATTTCACTTCTATGTCCGAATAGAAGCTATAGATTTCGTATCTATGATTAGCGTTCACACTCAATTGAACTACCATGTCCTTAATCTATATGTCACAAGAAGATACATTAGTCGACTTTAACGAAGAGATTGAAGAACACAAATAATACAATTGAACTAGAACATAACCATCTCAGGATTAAAATCATTTGATCTAAGATCAACTAGGTGCTATTAAATTGAATAGATATTACGGTAAGTTTATTATATATAATCCAAGTTCAATATCGGTCCCTTCCGATGCATACTCTATACATCCAACCCAAGCTTACTTTAACCAATGCCCTGGAAAAGACATAACACTTATCAAAGGTGCAAGTAAACTATATTGTAGATTATCCTATTAGTTAAATCCTGTGTACTGATAAATCATAGGAATACTTTCCACTGTGTGGATAACACAATAAACAAGAATATCAGCGTGATAAGGGTTTGGATGAATTTATAAATCAAATAAATAAATAAATGATCACATGAACCAAATAACACATTGAACAACTAATGGAATTAAATCTTTTTTATTGATAATTGAATAGAAAAAATTACATTGAAATAGAGTTTTATTTAGGGCACAAAGCCCAACACTTTGGTCAATAGATCTTAATCCTGAGATGGTTAGGTTTTAGCTTGAATGTATGATTTTTGTTCTTTGAGTTATTCGTTAAAGCTGACCAATTAGATCAGCCTAATACTTACATATTGGGAACATGGTAGTGCAATTGAGTGAGAGCGCTAATCATAGATATGGAGTCTATAGCTTCTATAATTATTAGAAGTGAAACGATAATTTCCTTCAAGCTTGGCTTAACGCAGTAAATGATTGAGGCCTCATTTCAGTAATTAAAAAAGTGTCCCTCAAACTATCCTTTACAATTGATATCACCTTTATATAGGGTTTCATCGAGGACTCTCTTGGAGTTTAAAATCTCTTTACCTAAGATGCACCTTCCCCTAACTATAGCCGAGTTAGGCTTAAAATATAAAATGATAAGAAAATTATATTTCAAAATAAATATCTAAGAAAATGGTATTGAAAATATCTTTAATGCACATATCCTAGGTTATTTTCATCACAAGGAGCACATCTCGAGATCATGATGCTAATGAGTTGTGAGAAGCACGTGCTGAGGTAAGGAGCATCTTAGCTTAGGGTCGAGATGATGCACTAATAGTGTGCATCTCGGGCCAAGATGGTGCTTGTTGGTGAGCTTCGAGATGTTGCTTGGTGAGGCTCTTCCCAACTAGGGCCGAGATGATATGTTGGAGTTATCATCTCGGTTTAGGTCGAAGTAGCATGTTGGGTTTGCCATCTTGATTTGGGTTGAGATGATGACTTGGTGTTGTCATCTTGGCTAGGGTCGAGATGATGTCCTAGTATTGTGATCTCAGCCTGGGCCAAGATGAGGCCTTTGGAGGTGGTGATCTCGGCTAGGGCCAAGATAATTCCTTGGTGTTGCAAAGTAGGTGAGTCTGAGATGATGGTGTGGTGGGGAGCTCCTTTGTCAGGGCCAAAATGGTCCTGATGGTGTGCATCTCCACTAGGGCCGAGATAATGCACTAACAATGTACATCTCGACTAGGGCCGAGATGATGCACCATCGCTATGCTAGGGCGATGAACTGATGAAGCTTGACCAAAGTTCTCAAAATGGTGTTCAGGTGATATGACTTCCTTTGTATACAGAAGAAAAATTAACGCCATCATCCTTTGATTTCGAGGAATAACATAAATAAAAAATGTAAAAAAAATGAGAAAAAAAGATACACTACAATGAAATATTCATAACATGTCACCTCATTTTTGTTTAGTCTTTCCCTTATGTTGATTCATTGATTGATATTGATTGTTTTGTATATATTAGTCTATTTCTTATACATTTCAAAAAATAGCGATAAATTTTTTGACGTGGTTTTTAATTAGTTGTGTTATAATTTATTTTTAGTTAATCTTCAATTGATTTGCATAATAAAGTTGATGTCTTGTTCTTTGTTATTTTTTTTCATCAGTGTTTAATTAATTTTTTATACTAACTTTTTCTTCATGAGAAAATTGTATTGTTATGAATTATAAACTTTTAAAATTACATTGAAAACTTAAATTAATAAAATTTAAAAAAGAAAGAATATTCAGTTAGTAACTGATAAAACTAAAACAATTGAAAAATTAGCCGACGACATTTACAATATTTAATTATAACGCCAATCAAATAATGCAAAGCAGCATTCATGTCAAAAAAATAAAAATAAATACCAAGGTCTCCAAAAATTGTAAATTAATCACATGAGTATATATTAACGTGGTCAATGCTTACTATAATTAGAAGGGGTTTTTTCTTTTGATTTTTTTTTGTCTCTCTATTTTAGCAATAAAAATCAAAATTAATTAGGTTTTGATCACATGCAACTAGGAAGAACTATATGCATGTATTTATAATCACAATAATAGTTCATTTGGAAAAAAAAAAAAAGTCATAATAATAATTATTTGGGGAGCTTTGTCCAAATCACATGATAAGGTGGAGGAAAATACTAGTTTTTGTTAGGTAGGAAGGGATCAATTGACAACATATACATGTTCCATGCCGTACTATATATATATACATACATATGAATTAACTTATGTATCACTCTCTTTTCATGCATCACTCCACTAACTCTATGCTTTTTCGCAATTAAGATTTTAATAAACATTTTTGACAATTAAGTTATTTTTGAATGGGACAATATAGTTATTTAGGTGCCGTTTGGTAACACTTTTGTTTTTTAATTTTTTAATCACAAAATAAAAGTAAAATTTTTATTTTTAAAAAATTTGTTTTTAAAAAACAAAAATGCGTTCTGTAACCACTTTTGTTTTTCAATTTTAAAAACAGAAAACAAAAGTGTGTTCTATAAAATTTATTTTTATTTTTATTTTTTGATTTTATTTAAGTCGGGTCTAGGTCCGGGATCGGATTCGGGTTCAAGTCAAAAGTCGGGTTTAGCGCCAGGGCCGTAGGGAGGGGATTTGGGTCCGAGTCTGGTCCTAATCTAAAAGATTGATTAAGAAAAAAACTGTTTAAAAAAATATTGAAAGTGATTCTTTTTATTTTTAAAATTTTGATTTCTAATTATAAAATTGAAAAGTAAAAACAGTTTTATAGAACATGTTTTTGAAAAATATTTTCACTTTTCTACTTTTAAAAACAGAAAACTGATTAAAAAAGTGTTACCAAACGCCACCTTAGTTTAGAAAATAAGGATAATTATGTAATATACTATTTTTTATATTTTAACGTTTAAAGAATTTTTTTTTTTACATTTTTTTACAATTTTCTATAAAAATAACACTAAAAAAATTAAAAAAAAAAACTACATAAAAATAACAGGAAAATACAACAAAACAACAACAAAATATAACAAAAAATAACATACAATTAACAAAAAATCAACAATAATTAACAAGAGTACAATATAAAAATACATCAAAAGACCATATTTTTTGTAATGTAAAAATCGTAAAAGTATTTAAAATTCCGTACAATCGTATTTTTGTAATTTTTTTTGTTGTTTTTGTATATTTGTGAAATACTCCCTAAAAAAATAAAAGCAATTAAATCTTACCCAAATACTTTTTTTCTTTACAAGTACATTGGTCATCAGAATACCAAAAAAAAAAATCATCCAACTAAGTAACTTTGTTTTCTATCTATAGTGTGCATTTAGTGAAGCAAAATGCAACAAAAACTAGACATGAACCTAGAAAGATAAATAACAAGGAATTAAATTCCTAAAAATAATCTAGAAAAAGAGAATTGAATTATCCACTAAAAATATCAAACTCTATGAATCCAAAAAAGAAAAACTTTTAGAAAAGAAATAAATGATAGACATTTATGTATATGAAATGAAGCATATATAATTATTGTATAAAATACAAAATTAATAAAATATATATGTACTATAAGTAAGAATCGAAATATCTCCAGTCATTGATTCTTGAGCTTCAATTCCACAGAAGCTTTAATCTGCAAAGGAAGCTGATTGATGTGAATAATCGGGCTTCCAAGCTCTCTCTACTCTACTAAAAGTAAAATTGTCTCCAAAATTACTACTTCGTTAAGACACTTTTAGACCATCTCTAATAGAATATGTAAAAGTTGAAGTAGACTTTAACACACCATTGAAGTAGACTTTTAATAAAGTGAGCTATATTTTATATTTGCATCACTAATTTGTATTTTCATTGGAGATCCTCTTATAGTAGTAAGATATATATATATATATATATATATATCTTAATTATTAATAACATACATATTCAATTTGCTATTGAAATGTTTATTAAATTATAATAATATATTATTTTAATATTACAACAAAATGTAATGGAACACTGTAAAGAATTTCATATATAAGATCAAGTTTTGGAGTTCTATTGAGATGCATTTATTGCCAAATGATTACATACTTCACTTTTTGAAGTCTGATTAGAGTTGGCGTAACCTAAATCATTGAAGACTGCACAAAAAGTTTTATATCTTCCAAGAATCTGTATTTTTTTTTATCTATGTATTTGTGGTGATGGGAATGGAGAGAATATGAGAATTTATGTTTTTTTTACAATTATTTATTGTTAGTATAGATGGTTAATTCTGTAATTTCAGTTAGTTCTTCTAACTAATTTCTGTTATTTGTTTGTAACTGTTTCTTTCATTTTGGTTGTCTCTTGTGTATATAAACAGACCTTCAGTGAATAAAGAATAATGTTCTGGGTTTACTCTCTCTCTTGCATACTCTGCATTTTTCTCTGTTTCTTCTTTTCTTCATACTCTGAAGATCTTACATGGTATCAGTCGCCCTAGACTAACGTTGTTCATGGAGTCCACATCTTCCGATCCTGCTCCAGCTCCCAGAACCTCGACGGCTGCTGCCAATCCGAATCCACCCCAGCTGCACTCCAACTGGAACCCCTTCTCAAACTCTTTAACCTTTGTTCAACTGTTAAACTTGATAGAACTAACTTCCTTCTTGGAAATCTCAGGTGATCCCCACTGTTATTGGACATGAACTGGACAAGATCTTGCTTGCTGGTACTCCACCTCTGCAGCGATTAGTCAATGGAGAACCAAATCCTGAATACACCCGATGGAAACGCAAGGATCAGCTCTTGTTGTCTTGGCTACGATCTTCCATGACCGAAGGAGTTCTTGCCTCCGTTGCAAGCTTTTCCTCCTCCCATTCGGTCTAGCGTGCTCTTGAACAAAAGTTCTCAAGTCAATCTAAAGCACGGTTGCTTCAACTCAAGAATCAGTTTTCTACAATTCGAAAAGGCAGCCAAACCATCTCCGATTATGTTGACAAGATCCAGTTTATTGCTGATTCTCTTGCTGTTGTAGGTTCTCAAATTGACGATCAAGATCTCATCCTCCAGTTGCTTAATGGTCTTGGACCTGAGTATGATCCAGTCGTGTCTGGGATCACAGCAAGAAGTGATGTTCTTTCCTTTGAAGAAGTTCAAGCCTTGTTACTCTCCCATGAAAGTCGGCTAGAACATCACTCCTCTGTCACAGACCACACAATGAAACTTCAAGCCAATGTTGCCTTCACTGGTCCTAGGAACAACACTTATCGTCCTCCTCAAATGTCCAAACCTGGAGGCAGAGGCAACTATCGTGGTCCTACTTCACAAAGTCGTCCTTTGTGTCAACTATGTCTTCGGTATGGTCATACCGCACCAGTATGCCACTATCGTTATGACAGAAACTGGGTTACCCCCAAACAAGGATCCAATAATTCATCTGCCACTAATAACAATAATCCTCCCCGTGCTTACATGGCTGAACATGAATTTGATTATGATCCTCAAGCCTTTGCCACTTCCTTCATTCCTGATTTCGGAGATGACTCAGGATGGTTTGTTGATACTGGCGCCACCAATCATGTCACAAATGGCCTTGAAAATCTTGACTCTGCTGTTGCCTATCCTGGTTCAGAAGGCCTAGCTGTTGGAGACGGTAAGAAGCTTCTTATCTCTAACATTGGTTTAGCTACCTTACCTACTAGTAAAAATACTCATCTAAATTTACAATCTATCCTTCATGTTCCTGCAATGACCAAGAATTTAGTTAGTGTTTCTCAACTCACTAATGACAATCTTGTGTTTCTTGAATTTCACAAAACATGTTGCTTCGTCAAGGACAAGCAAACCGGGACAGTGTTGCTCAAGGGGACTCTTAAAGATGGCTTATATGTGCTAGAAGAATGTTCAAACCCATCACACAAAGAAGGCTTAAAGACAAGTGTGTCCACTAGTTACAAACCTACTGCTATGAATTGTTCTACTTCTTTCCAATTTCCAAATGTAATGAATACTGATTCCTGTAATTCAATACATATCAATAAAGACAATTTTGCTCAACTATCTCTTTATCACCCCATTGCCTTGCAAACTAGTGTCAAAACTGATATTAACACTTGGCACCATAGGCTAGGACACTTTTCATCTACCATATTACGCAAAATCCTGTCTCATGTTTCCCACAGTGGCACCACCCAACAACTCGAATTTTGTCATGCCTGCCAACTTGGCAAAAGCCATAAACAACCATTCTCTAGCACAAATTCCAAAGCCTCACAACCCCTTGAGCTCATACACACAGATTTGTGGGGTCCTTCTCACATCAAGTCCAAAGATGGGTACTTTTACTACATTCACTTTCTTGATGATTATAGCCGCTACACATGGATTTATCCTTTAACTCAAAAGTCTCAAGCTCTTGACATGTTTGTTAAGTTCAAGGCCATGGTAGAAAAACAATTTAATCTACCCATCAAGAAAGTTCAAGCCGATTGGGGAGGGGAGTATAGACCTTTCTCTACATTTCTTAGTGATCAAGGGATTCACTTTCAACATCCTTGTCCCAAAACAAGTGAACAAAATGGAAGAGCTGAGCGCAAACATCGTCATATCACAGAAATGGGACTCACTTTACTTGCTCATTCTGGCCTCGACTTCTCTTACTGGTGGCATGCTTTTCACACAGCTGTATTCCTAATCAATAGGTTACCTACTCCTGTTCTCAACTATTCAAGTCCTACTGAAAGTCTTCTTGGTCAGGTACCAGATTACACAATACTAAAACCCTTTGGTTGTGCATGTTACCCTCACCTCAGACCGTACAACAGACACAAAATGGAATTTCGGACACAACAATGTGTTTTTCTTGGGTACTCATCATCTCACAAAGGTTATTTGTGTGAAAGTATGGAAGGAAGAATCTTTATTGCACGCCATGTAATTTTCAATGAGCAAGTGTTCCCTGCCACATCCCAAAATCAGCCAACAAAGGTACACTCATCTATTCCCTCTAATGTCCCATCTGCCACATTTGTTACTGCTGAAAATATATCTCAATGCCCCACACAGTCTACTGTTATACAACCTACACCTATTATTCAAGGACATTATTCACGTGTTCCTGTGCACCCCACTCAACACCCTACTCCCTTAAACAATGAAGGACATGTCACTATCCCACATACACCACCTACTACCCATCCTATACCAGAATACACGGTTCCAGCTGCCCCACCCACACTTAACCCCATACCACACCCTGACAACATTTTCCCACCATTATCCACCCATACCTCTCATCAACCTACCCCTGTTACACCTCATATGACTTGTCCTTCCACAACCAATACAATCCTACCCATACCACCAACTACCTCCACTCAACACCTTAACAATGACCATATCCTTCCACCAACTACCACCATAACTCATAACATGGTCACAAGATCTCAAAGTGGGATATACAAACCAAAGTCTTACATTGCTACTAAACACCCATTGCCTGAATCTCTTCTCCCTTCTGAACCTAGATCACTCAAGGCTGCCTTAGCTGATCCAAAGTGGCACAATGCAATGGATACTGAGATGAGTGCACTTAAGAAAGCAAGAACATGGATACTTGTTCCATATGACTCTTCCATGAATGTTATTGGGTGTAAATGGGTACATAGGGTAAAGCTTAACAAAGATGGTTCTCTCAATAGATACAAATCACGATTGGTGGCAAAAGGATATTTACAAGAAGCTGGGATTGACTTTGATGAAACCTACAGTCCAGTGGTTAAACCTGTTGGAAGTTATTTTACCAGGATCTTAGATCTACTCACAAGTATGTTGATTTAACAACCTAAATATGAACTTCTAAAACGATATGAAATTAAACACATAAGAGTATCAGAAATCTTACAGTGATTGCAGCGGAATATATATGTCTCCTCCCACTCAGATCTCTAACCCTTGATTCCTTTCTGTAGCAGAGTATAATCAAGATCTGAGCCCGAAAGTCCTTCTTTGTTGTCTCTGAAATCTACACAGCCTTCCTCACTATGATTGAGGTATTACTTGATGTGTGTGGGCACTACTCTAGCACTCATACATTTCGAAACAGTGAAGGGATAGAGAGAGAGAGGGTGGCGGCTCAGAGAGAATTTTCTGAGAGAAAATTCTTTCATAATAATGCTGTGAAAAGCTTTTTCAGTTGTGTGAAACTCTGAAGCCTTTGCATTCTATTTATAGAAGACCACCAAAGGCTATGATTGACATTTTGAACTGAGAAAATCAAAGGGAAAAGGAAGGTAAGTGGCCGGCCTAGGCAATGTGGAAACAAGGCTTGCCACTTTTCCAACTTTCCTTTTCCTACACTTGATAGTTTCCCTTTTTGTGAAAAATTGCCAATTCCATTGTTCAACCATATTAATGATAAATCTAATTATTTAATAATTAAAAATAATTATCAAATAATATATTATCATTTACTTTATTAATAATGAAACTAATTAAAGTTTCCTAATTAATAAATCTGCCCTTCAAAATCTCTATTTACTGTTTTGCCCTTAATAAGTGCTAAATTCTCAAACTGACAAGTCCATCTTGAGAATTTTTAATTGATTAATTAAAATAAATTAAATGAGTCTTACAAGTAATATCATCTCAACTAGTGAGGGGACCATGGGTCTATATATCCGAGCTTCCAATAAGCAGATCTAGAATTTACCACTTAAATTCACTGACTTATTAATTCTTCGTTGAATCCACACATAGAACTCAGAATTGCACTCTCAGTATATAGAATGCTCTATATGTTCCACCATATAGACACATTATTAGTTACCCATTGTTATAATCCTAATGTGATCAATGATCCTCTATATGGATGATCTACATTGTAAAAGGACTTAAATTACCGTAACACCCTACAATGTATTTTATCCTTAAAACACTTAACCCTGTATAAATGATATTTCAACTAAGTGAAATGAGTACTCAATCATTTATCTCGTTTGGTTAAGCTCGAAGGAAATCACCCTTTGCTTACTATTCGCCAGATAGAAGCTATAGATTCCATATTTATGTTAGCGCTCCCACTCAATCGCACTACCGTGTTCCCAAAATGTATGTATTGCCCAGACTAAAGTTTTAGGCTTAACTAACAAATCAAAGAACACGAATAACACTCTTGAAATTAAGCCTAACCATATCAGGATTTAGATCATGTGATCTAGGATCAACTTATGATATTGAATTTGAATAGATGCTTACGGTAAGTTTCAAAATCTAATTCAAAGTTCAATATCGGTCCATTCCAATGCATACTCCATGCATCCAACCTGAGCTTTACTTTAACCTATGTTCTGGAAAGAACATAACATTTCTCCAAATGTAAGTAAACTCTGTTGTAGATTGTCATATCAGTGAAACCCAGTGTTCTGATAAATCTAGGAATACTTTATTCACATAGTCATGTTTATTTTCCACTGTGTTGACAACACAATAAACATGTTCAAGTATGTGAAAGGGGTTTGGATAAATTTATAAATCAAATAGACAAGCAATTGATTAAGTGAACCAAAACATACACAAGTGAATGAAAAATTACTTCTGTTACTTTATTGATATAGAATAATCTGGATTACATTGAAACAGAGTTTTATTTAGGGCATAAAACCCAACAAACTCCCACTTGCACTAATATAAAACAAATCAGTACATTTCAATTAATCCTAAATTCTGACGGTGCTTTTCGAATGAAGTTACTGCCAAGACTTTGGTGAATGGATCAGCTAAGTTATCCTGCGTATCCACTTTCTCCACCAGTACATCCCCTCTTGCCACATATTCTCTGATAATATGATACTTTCTTTCTATGTGCTTACTTCTCTTGTGGCTCCGAGGTTCCTTACTGTTGGCTATAGCTCCAGTGTTATCACAAAGCAGGACTAGAGGCCTTTCCATTCCAGGAATTACATCAAGACTGGTGAAGAACTTCCTTAGCCAGACAACCTCTTTAGCTGCTTCAGCCGCAGCTATGTATTCTGTGTCCATGGTAGAATCCGAGATCGCAGTTTGTTTAGCACTTCTCCAAACCACTGCTCCACCCCCAAGAGTAAACACCATCCCAGATGTAGATTTCCTGTCTTCAAGACATCCCTGGAAATCTGAGTCTGTATAGCCTAAGGGATTCAAAGCACCACCCTTGTAGACTAATACATAATCTCTTGTACTCTTTAAGTATTTCAAAATATACTTAACCGCGTTCCAATGTACCCTTCCTGGATTTGACCGATACCTGCTCACGATTCCAACTGCATAGCAGATGTCAGGTCTAGTGCATAGCATAGCATACATTAGACTCCCAACTGCAGAAGCATAAGGAATTTTTGCCATGTCTTCTATCTCTTGAGGATCAGTAGGACACTGTTCCTTAGATAGACGGATACCATGTCTAGAGGGCATGTTTGCCCCTTTGGTATTGGTCATGGAAAATCTCTCAAGAACTTTGTCAATGTAGGCTGTTTGAGAGAGAGCAAGGGATCTGTTCTTCCGGTTTCTGACAATCTGAATACCAAGAACATAGGCTGCCTCACCCAAGTCTTTCATGTCGAATTGAGTGTCAAGCCATTCCTTGATGTGAGTCATTTTCTTGACATTGTTTCCAATGATCAATATGTCATCAACATAAAGGACCAGGAATACTACTACTTGATTTTCCTTGAGTTGGTAAACACAAGGTTCATCTTCATTCTGATGAAAGCCGTAGGTCTTGATGATCTCATCAAACCTTTTGTTCCATGAGCGAGAAGCTTGCTTAAGCCCATATATGGACCTATTTAATTTGCAAACTTTATTCTCCTGCCCAGGAAGAACATAACCTTCTGGTTGCTCCATATAGATGGTTTCTTCAAGAAGCCCATTAAGAAAGGCTGTCTTGACATCCATTTGCCACATTTCATAATCTAAAGCAAAGCAAACATGGAGAGAAGAATTCGGATGGATTTGAGCATGGCAACAGGACTAAAAGTTTCCTCATAGTCCACACCTTCTCTTTGGGTATAACCCTTGGCGACCAGTCTAGCTTTGAAAGTTTCGACTTCGCCTCCAGCACCTCTTTTCTTCTTGTAGACCCATTTACATCCAATTGGACGAAAATCTTCAGGTGGTTCTACATATTCCCAGACTTTGTTCTTTTTCATGGAATCCATTTCTGAATCCATACCGGCTGACCATCGCTTCCGTTGCGGACTTGCCATTGCCTGTTTATAGGTCAATGGGTCGTCATCAATACCGTCACCAACGACCATATTGATTTCACCATCCAAGCCATAACGAGATGGTTTCGTAGAAACCCTCCCACTACGACGAGGAGCGGTGACTTTCTGAACAGGAGCTTTAGTAGTAGTTTTCTCAGTTGCTACAACTGAGGGAGTGGGATGTTCCTCTTCTTGAGTAGAAGAAGATGGTACATTTGAAGGAACAGTATCTGTGAGCATTTCCTCTAATACAATTTCACTTTTCGGTTTGTTGTCTTTCATATAGTTATCTTCAAGGAAAGTAGCATTTGTAGAGACAAACACTTTGTTATCCTTGTGACTATAGAATAGTCCACCCCTAGTCTCTTTAGAATTTCCGACAAACATGCAAACCTCAGTTCGCGATTCCAGTTTGCCTTCTTTCTTTCTTAAGACGTGAGCAGGGCACCCCCAAATCCTATAATGGCGCAAACTAGGTGTGCGACCATTCCAAAGTTCGACGGGTGTCTTAGGGATTGCTTTAGATGGAACAACATTTAAAATGTCGTTTGCCATTTGAATAGCATATCCCCAGAAGGACGTAGACAGAGTTGAGTAACTCAGCATAGACCTAACCATTTCTAAGAGAGTGCGATTTCTTCTTTCTGCAACTCCATTCTCCGTGGAGTGCTAGGGGCAGTATATTGGGATTCAATTCCAAGTTCAATTAAATGATCTTTGAACTGCATATCCATATATTCTCCACCCCTATCAGTTCGCAAGATCTTTAATGTTTTACCTAATTGGTTTTGAGCCAAAGCATGAAATTCCTGAAACTTTTCAAACGTTTCAGATTTCTTTTGCATTAGGTAAAGAAAACTATATCTAGAGAAATCGTCAATGAAAGTGACGAAATACTCATAACCTCCTCTGGCTTTTACATTCAGCGGTCCGCAAACATCTGAATGTACTAACCCTAGGGGTTCTTTGGCACGCTCTCCCTTTGCAGAGAAAGAACGTTTGGTCATTTTTCCTTCTAGGCAAGACTCGCAGACTGGCAGCTCTCCTAAGACGACATTTTTCAATAGACCGTCTTTGGTTAGCCTATTGAGTCTATCAAAGCCTATATGACCTAAACGTAAATGCCATAGATAAGTTTGATCATCATTATCAATCTCTTTTCTCTTAAGGCTTCTAGGTTTAGCTACATTGAAAAGTTCAGTATTTAGTGAGATTTGAGTATCAGGTCTTAAAACATAAAGCCCTCGTTCCATGTTTGCAACACATATATGAAATCCATTACGAGAAATTGAACAATTTGAACTCGAAAAATTCAATATATAAAATTGTGTCTGTAAACATGAAACACTAATCAAGTTTCTACTAAAATTAGGAATATATAAAACATTCTCTAAAAGTAAAAACTTCTTAGAATTAAACTTGATTCGGGTTGTTCCTCTTGCTTTAACTGATACCAACTCGCCATTTCCAACTTTAAGCTTTAACTCATCTGGGTGAAGATTCTCCCAAGTTTCAAGCAAGTAATGAAGAACATACATGGTTAGTAGATCCGGAATCAACAATCCGGGAGGATTTGTCGTTCTCTAAAACACATGATTCAAATACAAAAGCATCACCTTCGTTTTAATTGTCTAGAAGCACAGGACATTGTTCTTCTTTATGTCCCTTTCCATTACAATTCGCACATAGAACATGATGTCCGACATTTGTACTTGAAGAAGCGACTTTGTTGGAGCCCTCATGCTTAATCTTCTTCCTCTGATTAAAGCTTGCAATGCTAGGAGGTCTCATTGCAATCAGATCCCGCTCATGGGCCCTCAACTCAGACTCGAGTTTGTCCATGTCGGAGGAGTTAGGATTGTTCAATAAGTAATATAGAACAAAACTGTTATACTCCTGAGGAAGACTATAAAGTATGAGTTTTACCCATTGTTCCTTTGATAAATCAATTCCTAGTAGATTTGCCTTTTGGAATTTCAGATTCATCAACAATAGGTGCGAGTTAATGCAACTACCAGGATGCATTTTCACACTATTGAGTTATTTTGCAAAGATACTAACTAGGAGTGGATCGGGATGAGGGTTATTCATATTGGCACTACAACATATCAATAAACAGAAGTAAGGTTTTGGTTCTATAAATTCATACACAGGTTCAGAAAATAAAAAATCACTTATGTTATAAAAATACTAAATCTAACATAGTTTATTTTCCAAGGTTTCCAACGAACTGATACAGTGTCCCGTTTAGGCGAGAGTCAAAGCATCATCCATTGAATAGAGTTGTCAATTCATCTAAAATGTCAAACATTCTAGCAACCTTTTATTCGATCAAGATTTGAATTCAGCGTTGTCCCGTTTAGGCGAGAGTCAAGGCAATTCTATCTTATGAGCTTCTACCATTGTTTCGTATTCTTATAAGTCTTACATAGTCGCCACCATTAGGGTGGTCATGAACCATATAAATAAACTTATAAGAATACTTATCTTTCGAGATTAAACGGCGCTAACTTGCTAATGAACGTTCCTCCATTAGGGAGGATTACTCACTAAAACAATAGCTATGTAAAACAACAATGGAGATCGAATTTCTCTTTGATTAAAGCTCATTATTTAAACATGTATTTTGTTTAATCATTTATATTCCATATCTCAATAATGAAATATTACAAATTAAAGTAAAAACTTTAATTAAATTTCAAAAATGGAATAATTTTGAAATTTTTTTTTTTAAGTTGTTTAGAAAATCTAAATACCCAACTTAAAATATTCTTCAAACAATGACTTAATTAAATATTACCAATTAAGTAGTAACCACTTAATTTAGAAGATATTCCATTTTAAGTTCCCATATTTAGAAAATATCAACTTAAAAAATATCTAAAGAATCTCAATAACCAATTTCCAAAATTCCTCAACTTAATTTATAATAGGAAATTCAAAATATTCAAATCTAAGTTGATTTGATAGATTTAACTAAATCTCAACTTAAATAGGAATATTTAATGAAATTATAAAATTAAGATTCAGAAAGAATTTATATGGTTATAATTCCATATTTAATTAAAAACAAGAAAAATACATATAGCTTTCCAGAATATGACTATTCAAACTATGTTTTTCTTAAATTAATTTCAAGGAAGAATGAAATTAATTATGTTGCTAATCAATTTTTTATTAGGTCAAACTAATATAATTAACCTATCACAGTTATCCAAATCAGGCAAATGGGCCTTCACAATTGGGGTTGTTCATGTGAGGGGAAGCTGGGTCCAGTATGTCGTACCCACTTCTAAGGCTCCCATCTCTCACACAAGGCCCAAAAGAGAGGAATTTAACCTTAAAATGAATAACTGTTATTAATTGAATAGGCTCACAACTAAATGAGCCTAAATAAAATCTATCAGTTATGATATTTTATTTAGCAACAACCACCTATATGTATCTATAATAGAAATTAAACATATAGGCTCACACAGGCATACACACTTGGATGGATCCTATCATGTTGCTAGGTCATACACAGATGAAAGAAGTTTATAAAAATTACCTGTTACAAATTATTTACTTGATCTATCGTCAATTGAACATTTGGTTAAAACTAGATCATCTGATCTATCTTCAAGTTAACCAAGGCAATTTAGATCAAGCAATAATAGGTTTTAGAAAACTTACAAACAATCTAAAACACATACTCCTGCAACAAGGTTAGATTTGGATAGTTGGATGTAGGATTTATTTAATTTTAATCATTTATTTCGAAAAATAAAAATAAAATTAAACCTACCATTTTGAAAAATTAGGTTTTGGGTAACCTAAGGGTCTGATTGGTTTCTAATTTGAATCCAATCTTTTAAATTTGAAAACATAAAATCTGTGGGCCCCATGTAAATCATTGATTGGTACCCTATTTTTGAAAATAAAATTCAAATTCAGATTCTAATTTATAAAAGTAAAAATGAAAACACCAAAATAGAGTTTTCTTTGTTTTGAGATACTCTATCCAAAAACTCTAAAAACATTTTCTCTCTTCTCCATCAGCTGCCGCCTCCTTCTCCATCCACTGCAACGCCTCCTTCTCCATCAGCTGCTACACGCCTCCTTCTCATCTTCTTCTTCTTCGATTCTCACAGTGATCTACTCCGAAATACAAGGTATACTCTTCTTCTTCTCATCTTCTTTTTAGGTGTATATTTACTTTGCCATTTTAGATTTTTTTTTTCTGCTATGCCTCTCAAAGAAGAGAACTTTTTCTCATAAATCAAAAGCACAGAAAGAAAAAAGCTCTAAAAATCAAAAAGCTTTTCTGTGATTTTGGAAAAAAGAAAAAAAGAAAAACTTGGAAGTAGAAATAAAATCTATTTGAAAGATGAGAAAGGATTTATTTATGAAGAGAGAAAAATAAATAAAAGAAAAAGTAAAGAAAGAAAAAGAGAATGTGAAGAGAAATGGTGGTAATAATTGAAGTATATTAATATGTGTTTGTGAGAATGTGAGTGTCAAAGTCTTTGAATCAAACTTATTTTACACAACAATATAGCTATCTAATAGGCGGTTTGGTTAGGACCAATTTAATAAAAATATATTGAGAAAAAAAAAATAAAGATGACTACTTTTATTGCTTATAAGTGAAGATGGAATATATATAGATATATACATAAATATAAGTGAAAATGATTTGTGGAGAGAATGTATAAGGATATATTGCTTAGGGATGATAATGTAGAAAATGTGAGAAATGTAAGTATCAATTCAACATTATGTCTTTTTTTTTTTTTATATATAGTTGGATAATTAGATCAATCATATATATGAACATATATATATATATATTTATTTTATTGTAAACACACAATAAATAGACATTTTTTGGGGGTTTGTTATCATACATTACTATTTAAAATTAAACTGTTTTCAAATTCAGTTAAACCAATCACATATTCTGAATTTGTTATATTTTCAAATTCTGTACCAATCACAGATTTATAATTTTAAAATTCAAAAACAGTTTACAAATACTGAACCAATCATATTTTCAGAAACATATTTTCAGTCACAGTTTTCAGATTTTCATTTCAGAATCACAGTTTTTAAAAATACAGTTTTCAAATACTGAACCAATCAGCCCCTAAATGTCATTTCAAAATAAATTGCTAACCTTCCTTTTAAATTTCATGTTATTTAATAAATTAAATAATAAAATAGAAAAAGGTAAATACATACCCTTTTCTTGTTTTACAATTTAATTTAATTAAAAAATAACAAAATTTAAAAGTTAACAAAAATACCTTATTTCCTCTTTTAAAATTATCATGATCATTATGATCTTATTTTAATTAAGGTCAAGTTACCAAAAAAAAAAATAATATCTGACCTTAAAAAAAATAAAATAATCAAATTTTAAAGGAAATAAGAAAAAGGTAAGCAAAACTTGATTTTTTCCTATTTTCAAAATCAAATTACACTAATATCTAAAATTAATTTTAAAAATTAAAATTAATTTATTTCTGATAATTAGATTTGAAATTTGAAAAACAAAAATCAACATACAAAACTACACAAAAAATCGGAATTTAATTCCATGAAATAGCATGAAAAATCGAAAAAATTAGAAAATTGGATAAACTGTACGGATGGCATGCTGTGCATGGCCATCCGCGCGCGGATCTGGGTGCTTGACCGAGAAATCACGGCGCAGGATGGCTGCAAGCAGCCATTCTGCGCGCGTGATGAAGTTGCTCGTCACCCCGATTTTTCCAATTTTCAAAAAATCATAACTAATTCAAATTAAATCGAAATCGAGTTCTGTAAAAAAGTAAATTGCTTAGAATTTTCCAAACTATCCAACAAAAATAATTACAGAATAGAAACAGTAACCATTTTTCCCAGAATTCACAAACAACATTCAAACATCAATATGACACTCAAAGCAACATGATACCATCCAAAAAACAAGCAAATCGTTTTAAGTCCAAATTTCTTGCAAGCAAATCAATTACCATGGCTCTGGTGCCAGTTGTTGGAAGTTATTTTACCAGGATCTTAGATCTACTCACAAGTATGTTGATTTAACAACCTAAATATGAACTTCTAAAACGATATGAAATTAAACACATAAGATTATCAGAAATCTTACAGTGATTGCAGCGGAATATATATGTCTCCTCCCACTCAGATCTCTAACCCTTGATTCCTTTCTGTAGCAGAGTATAATCAAGATCTGAGCCCGAAAGTCCTTCTTTGTTGTCTCTGAAATCTACAGAGCCTTCCTCACTATGATTGAGGTATTACTTGATGTGTGTGGGCACTACTCTAGCACTCATACATTTCGAAACAATGAAGGGATAGAGAGAGAGAGGGTGGCGGCTCAGAGAGAATTTTCTGAGAGAAAATTCTTTCAGAATAATGCTGTGAAAAGCTTTTTCAGTTGTGTGAAACTCTGAAGCCTTTGTCTTCTATTTATAGAAGACCACCAAGGGCTATGATTGACATTTTGAACTGAGAAAATCAAAGGGAAAAGGAAGGTAAGTGGCCGGCCTAGGCAATGTGGAAACAAGGCTTGCCACTTTTCCAACTTTCCTTTTCCTACACTTGATAGTTTCCCTTTTTGTGAAAAATTGCCAATTCCATTGTTCAACCATATTAATGATAAATCTAATTATTTAATAATTAAAAATAATTATCAAATAATATATTATCATTTACTTTATTAATAATGAAACTAATTAAAGTTTCCTAATTAATAAATCTGCCCTTCAAAATCTCTATTTACTGTTTTGCCCTTAATAAGTGCTAAATTCTCAAACTGACAAGTCCATCTTGAGAATTTTTAATTGATTAATTAAAATCAATTAAATGAGTCTTACAAGTAATATCATCTCAACTAGTGAGGGGACCATGGGTCTATATATCCGAGCTTCCAATAAGCAGATCTAGAATTTACCACTTAAATTCACTGACTTATTAATTCTTCGTTGAATCCACACATAGAACTCAGAATTGCACTCTCAGTATATAGAATGCTCTATATGTTCCACCATATAGACACATTATTAGTTACCCATTGTTATAATCCTAATGTGATCAATGATCCTCTATATGGATGATCTACATTGTAAAAGGACTTTAATTACCGTAACACCCTACAATGTATTTTATCCTTAAAACACTTAACCCTGTATAAATGATATTTCAACTAAGTGAAATGAGTACTCAATCATTTATCTCGTTTGGTTAAGCTCGAAGGAAATCACCCTTTGCTTACTATTCGCCAGATAGAAGCTATAGATTCTATATTTATGTTAGCGCTCCCACTCAATCGCACTACCGTGTTCCCAAAATGTATGTATTGCCCAGACTAAAGTTTTAGACTTAACTAACAAATCAAAGAACACGAATAACACTCTTGAAATTAAGCCTAACCATATCAGGATTTAGATCATGTGATCTAGGATCAACTTATGATATTGAATTTGAATAGATGCTTACGGTAAGTTTCAAAATCTAATTCAAAGTTCAATATCGGTCCATTCCAATGCATACTCCATGCATCCAACCTGAGCTTTACTTTAACCTATGTTCTGGAAAGAACATAACATTTCTCCAAATGTAAGTAAACTCTGTTGTAGATTGTCATATCAGTGAAACCCAGTGTTCTGATAAATCTAGGAATACTTTATTCACATAGTCATGTTTATTTTCCACTGTGTTGACAACACAATAAACATGTTCAAGTATGTGAAAGGGGTTTGGATGAATTTATAAATCAAATAGACAAGCAATTGATTAAGTGAACCGAAACATACACAAGTGAATGAAAAATTACTTCTGTTACTTTATTGATATAGAATAATCTGGATTACATTGAAACAGAGTTTTATTTAGGACATAAAACCCAACAAAACCAACAACGGTTCGCACTGTTTTATCCTTGGTTGTTACTCATAATTGGAATGTGTCTCAGTTGGATGTGACAAATGCATTCCTCAATGGGCCTTTGAATGAAACAGTTTATATGCGCCAGCCCCCTGGATTTGAAGATTCAACTCACCCAACTCATGTTTGTAAGTTACAAAAAGCTCTATATGGTCTCAAACAAGCCCCAAGGGCTTGGAATGATCGGCTGAGACAAACATTGGTGTCCTGGGGTTTTCAAGGCTCTCGTGCAGACAGTTCATTGTTCATGTATGGCACAGGTTCAAGTCTTGTCATTCTCCTTGTGTATGTAGATGACATACTCATCACTGGACCAAATTCAGCCTTGGTTTCGAAACTTATTTCAGATTTGAACAAGTCCTTTTCTCTCAAAGATTTGGGACATGTGCATTATTTCTTGGGAGTAGAAATTTATAGAGACAATACTGGAATGTACTTGTCTCAAACTAAATATGTAACTGACCTTCTTGTGAAGTTACATATGGAAGGTGCAAAATCTTGTCCAAATCCCACAAGCTCCAGTGTAAAATTGTCTTTAACTAATGGCGAACCGTTTCCAGACATCACTCTATACAGAAGCACACTTGGTGCTCTTCAATATTTGTCACTTACTCGTCCTGATGTGGCATTTATCATAAACAAACTGAGCCAATTTCTTCATGCACCAACTACAGTACACTTGGAAGCTTGTAAAAAGTTACTACGATACTTAAAAGGGACTGTCAAACATGGCTTAATCTATGCTTACAAATTGATTATAATTTTGAGTATTTATAATTAATAATTTGGTCCCTCTGAAATTATAAATACAACTTATAGTATTTATACATTATTTCTATCATTTTAATATTATAATATTATATGATGTTAATGGCTATTTAGTTTTGAATTATGTTTATGATAGTATTATACATTGCATGATTTTAATCTAACATGTTATATATCAAAAACCTTAGAATCAAAGGTATCTTCTTTCACGGGTGAGGATACTTCAGTGGTAACTTATGTTTATGTTTTGGCTGAGGGATCGGGAGAAGCCGGAGCTCTTGGTTCGGGATCCGAGAGATTTGAATATGTTGTTTCGGGAAAACCTTGGTCCTCCGATGGTTTGGGATACACCGGATCTATTGGTTAGAAAATTATTACCTTTAAACCCTCTCGACCCGGAACCCCTTTACTTGATGAATTGAATCGCTCAGCGCGCGAACCTTACACGCCCTCCGCCCTAGCTAGACTTTCAACGCGCTAGCTATCATCAATCATTCCATTCCCAACCTTGAAAGTAAAGATTAAAAACGGAAAATAGAAAGGGAAAGAAAGCAAAGCGTCGCGAGTGTTCTTATGAACCAGATGATGTAACCTTCTAGTTATAGAAACACACGAATTCTCATGTGCTTACACCTAGAGGTCATGCTCTAGTCTGGTAGTTGACTCTCTTTTCTTGTGAATCCTGTACTAATTCAGTAAGCAGGATGGCCTATTGAGACGTTACCATAAAGCGGCTAGGTTTTTTTTTTTTTTTGCTTAGCAGAGGTGAAGTAGACATGTGATTTCAAAGAGTTCAAAGAAGAATAAATAGCACGGGGATTCATAGACGGCAGAATTCGAAGGCAAGGAATAGGCAAAGTAGTAGTGGTGTTGAGAAGTACTCAATTCAAAGCTTCTAGTTAGAACAGAACGGTTCTCGCGGGCGAGCGAAGGGTCCTTAAGGTCTCTCGAGCCCGCCTTGATTCTTTTGAATGAAAAGAAAGATCAAGTCCGCGCACAAAGACAATCTTTTCAAAGTGATTGGAGAACGGTTCAGAATCAAAAGCATAATCAAGGTGGGTTGTCTCAGTAGTTGATTGAATAGACGCAGGAAGCAAATTTGGAAGTTTTAGTTTGAAAGTTGGGAATTTTGGAAAGGTAGGACTTTGAGAATGAGCTTATTATTGAATAAATAGAATGGCCTACCTAATCAAGGGCGAGAATTGTATTCAGCCAGGCCCCGAGAAAATGATTAAAAAAAAGTATCATGGAGACGCGAGACATTCAGTCAGAAAGAGAGTAGGCTTTCTACTTTCTAGCAAGCTCAGGAGCAATTGAAGACGAATAGAAGTCAGTGCGCGGGCGGCGGGTGAAGGTGAGACTACTCAAACTCAGCTGGAGAACCCACTTGAAATAGACGAATTTCTATCACCTGGGTGAAACAAACCAATATAAAGAATCCCAGTTGTAAGGTCAACAAAGCAGTCTATCTACAAGTAGGAGAGTGGTTCACCAATAAACAGAGGCAGCGTACAGCGGGATCATCTATTTGTTGGAAATATTTTACCAGGATCTAGATTTACTACCAAGTATGTTTCATTAACATCCTAATATGAATTCTAAAACAATGAAATAAACACATAAGAGTTTAAGAAAATCTTACATTGGGTGCAACGGAATATAATGACTCCTTCCATTCAAATCTCTAGCGCTTGATTCTTTTTGTAACAGAGCATTATCAATATCTGAATCTGGATCTCTTTCTCTCCTTCTTGTTGGTTGATTTTCCACAGTCTTACATACTATGATTGATGTACCACTTGATGTGTGTGGGCACTACTCTATCACTCAAGGGAATTTCGAAATTAGAAGAGAAGAAAAGAGAGAGAGAGAGATGAAAGTGGCGCATGGCTTTTTCTCTGAAGGAAACAATGTGCAAAGTCATGAGTTTCCTGAAGCCAACACTTTCTATTTATAGAATGCCCTCTAGGTTTAGGTTAGAATTGTATGGCATTAAAATAATGAAAAATTAAAATGGTAAAAGACTTTGCATAGTGGGCGACCATTTAAGGAAATTGAGCCTCACTTTGCAACTTTCGCATTTTGTTATTTCTCATTCCCATTTTCTCAAAAATGCCAATTTTCCAATTTAACCTTTTAAATGCCAATTCTAATTATTTAATAACTTAAAAATAATTATTAAATAATATTGCCATTTAATATATTTATTAATTTAGACATATAAAGTATCTTAATTAATAAATAAACCTAGAATCTCTTTTCTTTACAATTTCGCCCTTGCTTAGTGAAAATTCATAAAGTAGACATAGTCTAACTTTAGAATTATAATTGATTAATTAAAATCAATTAACTGAGTCTTACAAGCAGTATGGTCTCAACTAGTATGGGAACCATGGGTCTATATAACCGAGCTTCCAATAAGTCGAACCGAATTTACCAAGTAAATTCCCTAACTTATCGATTCCTTATTGAATCCACTCTTAGAACTTGGAATTGCACTCTCAGTCATATAGAACGCTCTATATGTTCCACGATATAGATACGTCATTAGTTATCCATTGTTATAATCCTAATTTGATCAATGATCCTCTATATAGATGATCTACACTGTAAAGGGATTAAATTACCGTGACACCCTACAATGTATTTTATCCTTAAAATACTTAACCCTATATAAATGATATTTCAGCTAAGTGAAATGAGTACTCCACCATTTATTTTCGTTTGGTTAAGCTCGAAGGAAATCATCCTTTACTTTCTATTCGCCAGATAGAAGCTATAGATTCCATATTTATGTTAGCGCTCCCACTCAATTGCACTACTGTGTTTCCAAAATGTACGTATCACCCTGACCCAAAAGTAGGATTAACTAACAAATCAAAGAACACGAATAACACTCTTGAGATCGAACCTAATCATATCAGGATTAAGATCATTTGATCTAAGATCAACAGGTGATATTGAATTGAATAGATATTACGGTAAATTTTAATATATCTAATCAAATTTCAATATCGGTCCCTTCCGATGTATACTCCATACATCCGATACTGGTAAACTTTGCCAATGTCCTGGAAAGGACATAACACTTTTCCAAGGTGTAAGAATACCTATCGCTGATTATACCATGTCAGTCTAAATCCAGTGTTCTGACAAATCAGGGAATAAACTTTCGAACATATAATTAAGATTATATTCCACTGTGCTGACAACACTATAATCTTTAACAAATTCATATGTTCTGGACTTAAATAGAATTCATACATTATATATATAATCATGAAATAAATCATGTGAACCATGCAACATAAAATGTTATTTCTGATCTTTATTAATAAGTAAATCTGATTATATTGAAATGAGTTTTATTTAGGGCGCAAAACCCAACACTATTAGTATTAGCCGAATAACTGAGAGTGATGTCTTGGGCGATTACAGCTTTGAGGCCGGAATCAGGCCTCTTTTCACAGGTCAATTATGTCTTTACTTTCGGTGTATTTGAAGTTTTTTTCAAGAAAGCAAAGGCAAGAAGCCCACAAGGGCATATTTAGATGGGGTGGCGGTGAAACTAGGTAAGGTTGCGCCATCCCAACAGCTATAGTCTCTCTGTTGGTTTTTCGTGTTTCGCGATACTGACCTCTGCCTCTCTTCGCAATAAGGAGCAGGCTTTGTTCTCACGGGGAAAAAGGGTTTTTGGTTTTGTGTTATTACATTAATAACTAGGAAAGGACTTGATAGCAGGACGATGGACGCTCTAAGCAAAGCGAGCACGGCTTAGAGGTATAATGAAATTAATTGTATTGTGTTGTTCGAGACGTAATTTCAGATAGTGACTGAGGAAAAAAAGGAAGTATGCAGGAAGAAGACGTCTCATATATCTTTTCTGCCTGTGCATGTGGTGTAGCTAATTAATAAAGAGTGAAACTTGTAAGCCCGGGTTGGTAAGCTTGTCTTTCTTGTTATAGCCAGTAGGACTACAAGGAATCGACTTTTGGTTTCGGCAGTGAAGGATCTAAAATATCAGCCAAAGGTCTTCTGGGATGGGATATTGTTTCAGTGCAGAAACAGTTGTTATCACGACTGAGAGGTCATTCTCAAGCTTCAGGCCCCACATAGACTAATCGGATCTTCATTCAGGGAGTATCCTCCTAATAAGCTCTACTTGGACAAGTAGAAAAGAGTCCCAATCAAAGCTTTCGTCTCATCTCAGGGGCTCCGTAAAGGTCCGCAGGAGAAAGGGGTTGGTAGTAAAACAAGGTTAGGTCCTATATAGTTGGATAGGATAATTCAGAAAGGGCAGAAATGATGAGGAACAGAGTGAAAGTGGAGAACTGTGAAACAGAAAGTATAATGTATGGGTGTATGAGATTTCCGTCTTTGATCGTCGTAGCTCACCATTCATTCCCGAACTACTCCGGGAATGTGTCCAACAAAGTTGCTTCATTTCAAGAGGACAAGGAAGCAAAACAAAAAATCCAAGCTGTTAATTACAACATTACCTTACTGGCCAACTTCTACACAAAGAGAGGTCCTTAGATCAAGTTCCTCAAGGCAAGGAAAGGAGGAGGTGGTTTTAAGGATTCAAAAGGCCTCATTCATATTTACGAGTTCTACGCAGCGAACCAGGTTGTTATAACTCAAGTTAGTTGTGAACCCCCTAAGCTTTCTTTATTCTTATATAACTACAGCTTGTAAGAGCAACGAAAGGTCTTGAAAAGCGAGTGTGAGGTTCAGGTACAATGATGGCAATCCAGTGAATTCACTTGAAGCAAAGCTGCTTTCATCTTAAGAAGAAACTTCGTATAAATTTCTAATAGAACGAGCCTTAGTTCGGTTCTGGTGCTCAATCTAGTTATAGTACGGGCACGGTAGGTAAGGGCCAATTAAGAAATACTTTGTACGGAAACTCAAGTTCAATTAAAGTAACAAACCTGGAAAGCTTAGTAGTTATATATTATATAATAAAAATAAATAAAAATCGAAATGCAGTATGTGTGTTTGTTAGTGCAATAATTTTATAAAATAAAAACAAAAACTCAGAATATGTAATATTATGTATTGTGGATGATATGAATATGAGATAGCTAGTGTCATGTGACAACATAGATTGACAAAACATGGTGCCGGTGGAACTTAAAGACCAAAGATTTTGCACTTGTTGGTTTCGATTCGCCAGGCCTCGTGCCCACCACCTACCCATAACCCCAACTATTATTAAAGAAAATCTTCCACTTTAATTAATTGGTTCAATACATTATTGCGTATGGTTTATGCATAATAACCGACAAATTTATCACTAGAATCTCTACATTATTATATTACAAAAAAGTTCAGAGTTTACGAAATATATACATACTTATATATAGAAAAAAATAAGTTATAGTATAGTGACTTTATATCTCTCTTTATAGTTATTTGCTTGTTTCTTTTTATTCGCAGCTGGAAGTACCATTTGCTCGTTTGCAATTGATTAACTATCAAATAGGTGTGGATCGAAAGTCTAATTGGGATATGGCTAATACCATATTGAGAATCATGGAATTCTATCTCAAAATCAATTAGTGGTGAGTAGAATAGCTCATCTTCTTATATATGACTCAATAATTTTACATTTGATCTACATGTAAGATAATGTTGTCCAATAGCTCCAATAAATAATTATAAATAAATATGATTCAAATTTAATGTTTTTATTAAAAAAAATATGTATTTATCATTAATTTTATTAATATTTTATTATGTAAAATAATTAAAAAAATATATAGATTGCTCATAATTTAATGTTATAAATAAATATATTTATAAAATAATATAAATGATGTAAAAGTAAATAAAAAAATTAATAAATTTATGGTGATATAAATTTTATATAATAATTAATATTGTATTAAATTTAATATAAAATTTATTATGGCTCAAATCTGTATTAATTTTTAACACATTGGAGCTGTTTTTCTTTTTGTGGTCAATACTGAGGAACTAAATTTTTTTTTAGTAATTTAAAAGTTCCAACAACCTTTATTATACTAATGATAATATATCCAAAAAGCTATTAACATGTCAAATTTCAACTTAAAAAAAGACGTGAGTTTAAAAATTTCCCCAAAATACTCTATGAGACTGATATTTAGGCAAGACCGACAAGTTAACAATAAACTTACTAAAATAATATTCCTTAATTTGAACATTGATACCACACAAATAGCTTTTATTGTATTTGTTTATATAAACAACAAAAATGAAAAAAGAAAAAAGGACATAATCTTCATGAGTAACGTGGATAAGCTGATATTTTAAGAATTGGCTACGAACAGAAAGGACAACAAAAAAACTGAAATGATACCTTTTTATGTATTTTATAAACTAAAGTTCTCTAAAAAAAATATATAATAATAAAGAAAACACTAAAGTATTGTATTTAAGATTCTCTTAATACATGAGATTAATACAGTTGCAATTTATGAATACTCGCTAGTTTTTCTGATACCACACGAGTTCAAAAGATACGAGCACGATTAAAGATAAAAAAAATATATGTTTAGGTATAGTACTGTACGACACTATAAATTGACATGATACCGCACGAAAAGCACAACACGGCATGAGAAGCACGAAAAACTAAACACGTAAACACAAATAGACTAGCCTGAAAAGTACGACACACGACAAGCCCAAAAAACACGTCACAACATATTAAACAACCCTAAAATTTATTTTTTAATAATAAATATGTATTTATCAATTATAAATAAATTAAAATAATAATAAAACTTAAATTTAATAGTAAATATTATAATTCTATAATATTTTTTTTGAACAAATTTAATTCATTAAACAGCAATATTCGCTATCACAATAGACTGAAGAGCGTGTGGAACATTGCTCTCAGTAAAAAGACGATCAGACCAAAAACAAGCACTGCGAGCAACACAATATGCGACTTTGTTAGCAGATCGTTTAACATGACAAATAGAAACATTATGTAAAGAAGAAAGAATTAATTGACACTCCTGAATAAACAAACCAAATACTGATGGAAGAGCAACCGAGCTATTAAGAGCTTGAACAACAACAATACAATCTGTCTCAACTAGCACATTGGACAAATTCTTCGACTTCAACCAACTAAGGGCCTCTTTGATGCTCAATACTTCAGCCACAGCTGGCTGACAAGCTCTAGAATGCAAAGAGGAACTAGCTTCGATTAACTTCCCATGACAATCCCTAATGACCATGCCTGTACCATATTGAGCTGTTGCCTCAAAAATCGCCCCATCCGTGTTGATCTTCAGCTTCCCAACAAGCGGCTTTACCCAACAAACACTGCTACCAACAACAGTAGCTAGCATCAAACAACAGCGGTTCAAACCTGTTCTCTTGAGCCAACAGCCAACTAGAATGACACGACCTTGCCACTCGAACCACATCCGCAGCCTGAGAAGAACGACCCTGCCAAAGAAGCTCATTTCGAGCTTTCCATATACCCCATGCTACCATCAAGAGCTCATCCACCAAAGCCACTCTACCCCCTGACAGAAATGCCTTAAACCAATCGGCGAAGGTAGATTCTGCAGAATAATGTAACCCCACACCCGACCTATGTCAACATGATTGAGAAAAATGGCAGCCAACCAAAACATGAAAAATGGTTTTTTCATTAGAATTACAAAACACACAGCGCGATCAACAGGAACATCTTTTGTACGCAATTGGGTACGAGTTGGGAGACACCCCGAGATAGCTTTCCAAGCGAAGTGAAGAACCTTGGGGGGACTTTAACTTTCCAGAGAACCTTCCATAAGTCAGACTCCAACTGAATATCCCATTCACCTTTCAGTTCTTGAAGATAGCGGTAGGAGCTCTTAACCTAGTAAAACTCATTCGACTCTTTACCCCAAAACCAAGAATCAACATTAACATTATCACTTAGAGGAACCTGCATTATCAACTCGATATCCCTTGCCTCAAACAAATCATGCAAGACCTCAAGATCCCACTGCTTACGATCGATGTGCATCAACTGCGAGACCGTGCTATGAGCCAACACAGGATGTCTAGAAATGACACAAGGATTCACATCAGAAACCAGCCAAGGGACATTAAGCACAGGGGTAGACACACCAGACCCGATTCTCCTTCTAGCACCATCATGAACCAGTCGTTGTGATTCAAGCACACCCCGTCAAATAAAACTTGGGTTCAGACCTATCTCAGCCGTAAGAAAATTACCATTTGGAAAGTAGCGGGCTTTGTAAATACGTTCCACAAGAGAATCTTCATACAGGAGAATCTTCATTTGAAAATTATATATGAATTTATTTGTAGAGTGTGATATAAAAATTTGAATATTTATAAATATTTAAATTCTAATAATGCTAATAATTTATGTTTATGATTATATGTAAAGTTGGCACGAGCAAATTATGATATGGATCAGAGTACTAGTTGTAATTTGCAAGTACGTACTTATACTATACATGACATAGTTAATTACATAGGAGTGTTAAGAAAAATAATATTTTGTACTCTTTACAATTGAGTGACATATGTTACTTTTAAAATAATATTTAAGTATAGTTATAATTATATTATTTTTATTTTTTATTGATAATTAAAATATGTATCATTTACTTGTTTATTTTTTTTAGGCTATTTTATTAATTTCTCCTTTTCTCTATGTAAATAATATACTGACGCGTCTTTCTTTTAACTTCTTTTTTATAATAAATATATACTATTTTATCTTATAAAAAATAAAAAATAACCCTTTTTTTTTCCCATTAAATTTTGCACTAATTTTTTCCCGATATTGTATTATTCTTTTTTTTTTTTTTGACAATGAACTTTCATTAAAAATACTCAAAAGTTTATACATAGAGAAAAGATGAAAAATCATCTACGAACTGCTAATTCATGTGTACAATAAACATGAATCAGAGATGCCTCAGGAAAACTGGATAGCAAACTAGCAAAAAAATCTAGGAAAGATTCTACTTTAAAACAAAGAAGAAGGATCTCCTAGAATATACAGTAATTGAAAATAATCAACTAAACTCAAAAGCTTTATTAAGTAGCCCAATGCAAGAGACCAATCCAGTGCAACCACTAAAGCTACATAAGTTTAGCTTCTGCTAATCTGCTGTGAACCTCCCTACAAAACCAAAGAAAAATAAATAATAATTAGAACATATTATACCAATGAAAATAATAATAATAATAATGTAATAGATAAAATAAAAAAAAAATAGAAACTTATCTCCAATTCGAATACTTGAAGAGAGATCTTGTTCAAACTCGTTAAATTTTTGCCAACTCCAAAACATAAAATCTTACATAATAAACTAACATAACATAATAATATCACCGTACAAAATAACACAACAATATATAAAAAATACTAACAATATTAAAACAAATAAAATAACTTATTAAAAGAAAAATTGGAGAAAACTTAACGACATAAATGAAAAATTGTAAAAGTGTAATAAGAAAACGAAAACTAAAATAAAATTTTCAAGACTAATAATTGAAGCAAAGTATATTTTTCGCAGCATTTGAGTTTATATTTTATCCTCTATCCAACCACCAAATGAAAACTATATTTTTTTTTTTTTGATAATGAACTTTCATTGAATATAATCAGAGTTTAGTACATCATAGAGAAATGGAGGAAAATCATCCATCCAAACTAATTCGCCATCCACCCTGAGTGCACGAACTGCTAACTCATGTGCAGCCATATTGGCCGAACGACGAACATAAATTAGAGATGCCTTAGGAAAATTGGATAGTAAACTAGCAATATCATCTAAAATAGAGCCAAATTCATTACAGAAGGAAGCTCTTCTAGAAAAAGCTGAAATCAAAGCTAAGCAATCAGTTTCAAACAACTAATAGGTAACCCAATAGTAAGAGTCCAATCCAAAGCCACCATTAAAGCTACAGCTTCTGCTTCCATGGCTGTAAAAGTCCCTACAAAACCATAAAAATATTAAATATGAATCACCAATTGAAAAATAAATGATAATTATAAATAATTGATAAATAAAATAATTAATGCAAAATTACACCAATTTATAATAATTAATTCATCAAAAAAAAATCATAATACTATTATAAAATAACTGCTAAAAAATAAAAAATAAATAAAATAAAAATAATTGATATTTATAATTTCCTTGAAAAATTATAGAGGATAGTTAAAAATAAAAATTTAAAATAAATAAATTTAAAAATAAAATAACTGCAAAGGTCAATGTTACCATGTTACCATATGATAACCGCAACCACCACATCACCAAATAGCCTCCGTCAACCACCATCACCACACCAACTACACTATGGGCCAGTTTGGCACAACTGTGCTGTGGGGAAAAGCAGCTGTAGCTGTGCTGTGGGAAAAAACAGCTGTAGCAGAACTGTGGAAAAAAGCTGAGCTGAGTGTTTGGTAAATTATAATTTTTAAAGTGTTGTGAGTTGTTAAGATTCTATTACAATAATGATAATATTTTAATGTAGTTCATTATAATTACAAATATATATAAAAAAAATATGTTATATAAATTTTTTATTTTTTTATATATTTTTAATTATTTTTTTCTATAGTATAAATTTATATGCATTTGATAAAAATAATTTTTAATATTTTTAAATTATATTTTTATCACTTGCAAAAGATAAAATTGTAGTTTATAAGAAACATAAATTGATATTATTTATTAATAATAAAAATATAAATATAAAATATTTTTTAAAATAAAATAAAAAATTAGAAATTTAAATATTATTTATTTTTAAATATTTTTTCATTTAAAAAATATTTTTATTTTTTATAATATATAATAAATAATTAAATAAATTTTTAGTAAAAATAATTTATTATAAAGTCTTTTAATCAAAACAGTTTTTTCTAAAAGTTGGGTTGTACCAGCTTTAGCTTTTAGCTGTAGCTTTTCCATAATTTCTTCAATAAGTTATTTTTTAACTGCTTACCAAACACCTTTTTGTCACAGCTTTTTTGAAAAGCAGCTTTTAGCTTTTCAAAAGCTGTGCCAAACGGGCCCTATATTAGACAGTAACCACTAGTAACTGTTCCATGAATAACTACCCTGCCCACTGGTGCCATGCAAACAACCACCAAGAGTTTCACATCTCATAGCGATTTGGTGATCACGCCTTAACAACAATAGCACTATAATAACAAAATATGAAGATATTTTTCTAATAGATATAGATAATACAAGGTAAGATCAATAAAAGCAAATTTCATGAAAATTCTCATAATTGGGCTGAAAATTCCTCTACACGTGTAGCAAATATCAATATGAGTAATACATATAATTACTAAATTTTCATATGTAATGTGTAGATAATGACAAAATAAATTTACAACAGCCAAAGAATTTATTAGAGTTTATGAATATAGGAGTTGGAATGAAAAACCTGAACAGAGCTTTGAACACGATCGTAAGTACCCTTTGATTTATGGCAACATAATTCTTCCCGGCCGACACAGAAGACTAAGCCGCACACAATCAATACTCCAACTTTGCTTTCACCGTTAACCGTGGAAAACACACTACCTATCCATGACGCGCGTTAACCGCCTCTTTCTCGTCTATCTTCAAAAATATCAAACTTCTTCTCTCTCTTTCTCTCAATCGCAAGGGGCATGAGAACTGGGACGGGATGAAATTTTTCCACCATCGCCACCACTACTTGGTTCGACCAGACAAGGGCG
This sequence comes from Cannabis sativa, assembly GCF_029168945.1. Taxonomy (NCBI): domain Eukaryota; kingdom Viridiplantae; phylum Streptophyta; class Magnoliopsida; order Rosales; family Cannabaceae; genus Cannabis; species Cannabis sativa. The sequence goes on from NW_026870039.1 coordinate 869,947, forward strand.
GTACGTGAACAACATGGACGGGATCGCCATGGAAGGAACAGAACTCCACGACCTGAACTTGATATTGTATTATTCTTTAAACTTTCTAAAATACACACACACACACACAAAAAGTGGAATCCATATTATTATGGAGTTTTTATAAAAATATTAGATTTTGGATAATAATTTACAATTTTACTGCTACACGGTAGAAATTATATTTATACTGTCCTCCTTTTTTTCTTTTATATTGTAAATACCAAAAAAAAAATGAGACATCCACCTTGCACACTCACAGACAGAACCACCACAGGAACACCAGAACAGTCGGCAAATAACCATTAATTCCAGCGAGATTGAGCAAAACAATGAAATCGATGTCAAATAAATAATCATAGAAAAACAATTGTAAAACAACACTAAAATAAATTAAACAAAATAAAAGGACAAAAGAATTAAAAAATTAATAATCTTCTGCACAACCTCAACACCAGATGCAATAGCAGCTATATTTGCAAGTTCAGTCCTGCAAAATCAAAATAAAAAAACTACTAAAACAACATAAAAACAAATGTAAAACAATGAAGCAGATAGAACCACATAGAAAAATATAAAAGAACCATGGACAGAACCACCACAACAACACCCACGGACAGAACCACCACAACAACACGAGAACACCCGAAAAACAACCATTAATTCCGGGGAGATGGAGCAAGAACAATGAAATTAACATTAAATAAATAAATCGTGGAAAATAACCGTAAAACAACACTAAACCAAATAAAAAAAAAAGAAAAAAAGGATTAAAAAAACTAACATATTCTGCACAACCTCAACATCGGATGCAATGGAAGCTATATTTACAAGCTCAGTTCTAGAAAATCAGAATAGAAAAACTACACTAACTCTTATCTTACCTAAAAACGTGACTGAAAACTTCAAAAATTAAATAAAAAAAATAAAAGAAGAAGAAGAAGAACTGAACAAGAAAAAAAAAACTTATATGTTAATGGAGAAAGATATAGAGAACTTGAGGCAGAAGATAGTGAAAAAAAGGAAGAAGATTATGAACAGGAAGAGAGAATAATAAGGAAGTAGGATTAAAATGAAATGAACGGGTATTGAATACTTAGGGTGTCACATTTTTCATCATCAATTTTGATTGTCACTAAAGTGACAACACAAGTCAAATCACACATTTATATCACTAAAAATATAATACAATTTTAAAAAACTATTACTAAAGTGCAACACAAGTCAAATAACATCTTTATCACACTTAAAATATAATATAAATGGATGCCCATAATAATACATGAGATGCCACATGTTACAAAAACTGAAAAAAAAAATATACAAAATACAGTACACAGTAATATACGAAATAAAAAAAAACTATAAAAAATTAAATATTACTGTGTAATAGTAAAAAAGAAAGAAAATAGAAAAAAAAAATATTATAAGGTGTAAATTTCTCTTTTATTATACAAGTCAATAATATTTATTACGTTGAATTCACTTTTTTTATTTGTTGTTTTAAGTAATATACTATTTTTTTTATCAATAAACAAAAAATTAATTTTACATATATACATATATGACTTAGAGAATAGTTTGAGGATGTTAGAATATTAGCTATAAAAATTAGAATAATTTGTATTTAGTAATTTTCTATTTGTATTTAGTAGTTTCTCATTTAGTCTCCTAACTTTGTATATAAATATATACTATTCTATAAAATATAATATACAATTCTATTCACCATTCTCTACATGGCATCAGCGCCTTAAGATTAGAATTGTTATTTGAAATTTAAAATTAGGGTTCATAAACAAGAAAAAAAAAAGGATTAGGGCTTGAGTTTAGGCTTATTTTTTGGAAACCCTATATGGAGTGAAAGTTTTTTCTCACCGCTCACATAGAAGGATTGCCCAGCTGCCAAACTGCAAAACCCCAAATTTCAGCATCCAGATTCACCGTGCGTGAGCCCCACGCGCCGCCGTTTGTCGCTGTCCAAATTCCCACACATCGACGCGTCCGATATCTTCTTCGGTGACGGTCAACACCCGTCACACTCTTTGCCCTTCCATGTCCTGCACCTGCATCTTCATCATCAGATTCGGAACTCAAAGATAATCTCCCCATTTCACTACGTAAAGGTAAACGCCAATGTACTTTTCATAATTATTCTTTTGTTTCTTATAATCATCTCTGTCTTTTATTGCTTCTCTTCATTCTATTACTATTCCTAAAACTGTTCATGAACTAATGTCTCATCTTTTAGCTTGCTGAAATGATAGAAGAAATGAATGCTTTAGTTGCAAGTAGTACTTGGATCTTGGTTAGTTTACCTTCAGGAAAATAGGCCATAGGGTGTAAATGGGTGTTTACAATTGAAATCAATCAAGATGGAACAATTACTCGCTTAAAGGTCTGTCTTATTGCCAAGGGTTATGCTCAAACCTATGGAGTGGACTATTGTGATGTTTTTTCTCCTGTTGCTAAACTCACATTTGTTCGGCTGTTTATTTCCATGGCAGCTACTCATCATTGGCCTTTGCATCAGCTTGATATAAAAAATATTTTTCTTCATGGAGATCTTAAGGAAGAAGTGTATATGGAGCAACCTCCTGGGTTTATTGCTGAGGGAGAGTTAAGGCGAGTTTGTCGTCTTTACAAATCTTTATATGGATTGAAATAAAGTCATCGTGCTTGGTTTAGTAAATTTAGTTAGGTTGTTGAGAAATTTAGTTTGTTGAAAAGTAAGTCAGATCATTCTGTGTTTTATAAAAGATCAATTGCTGGTATTATTTTATTGTGGTGCATGTTGATGACATCATTATTACTGGAAATGATGTTGAAGGCATCTCATTCCCTAAGTCTTTCATTCATACCCAGTTTCACACGAAGGATTTAGGGGAGCTCAAGTATTTATTAGGTATTGAAGTTACTCTGTGTAAAAAGGTATTTTTTTTTTTTGTCTCAAAAAAAGTATGTACTTGATTTGTTAACTGAGATAGGAAAATTAAGAACAAAATCTTGTAATGCTCCAATGAATCAAGTTGTGCATCTTACACGTGATGGGAAACCATTTTAAGATTTTGAGAATTATCGCATATTGGTTGGAAAGTTGAATTATCTAACTGTGACTCATCCAAATATTAGTATCATTAGTCAGTTTATGTCTTCTCCAACAATTTATCATTGGACAACACTAGAGCAAATTTTACGTTACTTGAAAGGAGTACCAGGAGGAGGTATAGTTTACAAGGATCATGGACATACCCAGATTGAGTACTTCTCTAATGAAAATTAAGTAGGCTCCAAGGTAGATAGACGATCCACTTTAAGATATTGTATATTTGTTGGGAGCAATTTGATCTCTTAGAAGAGTAAGAAATAAAATATTGTGTCTAGATCTAGTGTTGAATCAGAATATAGAGCTATGACACAGTCTGTGTGTGAGGTAATATGGATTTATCAATTTTTAACTGAATTCGGATTTAAGACTTCTATTCTAACAAAATTATGGTGTGATAATTAAGCTGCTCTTCATATCGCCTCAAATCCCATGTACCACGAGCGAACTAAGCATATTGAGATTGATTGTCATTTTGTTCATTAGAAAATTCAACAAGGTCTGATCTCCGCAAAATATGTGAACACCAAAGAACAATTAAGAGATATTTTAAAAATACTTTGAATGGGGTGCAGTTTGATTATCTTTGTAACAAGCTAGGCATGATTAACATCTATGCTTCAGCTTAAAGATGAATGTTAGAATATTAGTTGTAAAAATTAGGGTAACTTGCATTTAGTAGTTTTCTATTTGTATTTACTAGTTTCTCATTTAGTCTCAAGTGTGTACTATTTTATGGAATATAATATACAATTCTAGTCACCATTTTCTACAGAGGATTTGTTAGTGAACAATTTATGAGAATGTAAACACAAAAAATAAAGAAAAAACTAAAACTAAAACAAAACAAAAAACATGAAGAAAAAAATTAAAAGAATGATACAATGTCGAAATAAGAAAAAAAAAATTGTGTAAAATTATCATTGAAAAAAATATAATTAATAGTTTATAAAAATAAAAAATAAACAAGTAAATAAGATGAGTCATTTAATTATCATCAACAAAAACTAAATGAGAGTAAAATTGTAATTATCATTAAATATAATTTATAAGGTTACACATGTTATTCAATTAGAAAAAGAGTGCAAAAAGAATTTATTTAATACTCCTTTTAATTACAGTAATATTTGTTGGGTAAATATTATTTTAGACCTTGAATTTCGTAAAAGTTGTTGATTGTACTCTCTGTTTTGTTAAATGATAAAATAGATAGTACAAATAACCCTGAATTGATTTTTTTTATTAAAATAAAACTTAATAATAACCTGATCTAGAAGTGTTATGACAAAACTGAATATATTTTTGCATCTCTTTATGCGAGGAATTGTCTTCAAGTTGATTATATTAAAAAAATTGTCGAAAATTAAGCTAAGGGTCCTATTTGTACCATTTTAGAAAATACATGGTCTATTTAGTCATTTAACAAAATAGATAGTCCAATCGATAATTTTTACAAAACACAAGGTCTAAAATAGTATTTATCCATATTTAGTCCAAACTCCAAATCCAACATCTAATACCAAAGGAAGGAGACTGTGTCGACCACCGCCTATACTGAATTATATCTATATATTTGTAAGGAGAAATTTCATTCTCCAATCCTTTTACCCATTAACATCTTAGAAGATTTCACAAAACCCTTATCGCTTAATTTTTGACTTTTCGGAAATATATTAGCTGATGAATTAGTAGTTGTTGTTCTTGTTTTTTTAGTACCTTTAGTGGTTCATATACCTGTCGTGTTCCTGGGATTAAAGGCTTACAATGAGACAAAGTTGCACAAATCTTACTTGGAGATGACTCAGCTATAGACCAATCGTACCCAAAAAAAAATGAGCAATGAGCTTATAGCATATGCAGGAGCTACTAAAAAGACAAACCCCACAAAAATGGCTCAAAGCCAACGCCACTAAAGACATAAAGTGCAAAACACTACAAAAACTAAAAAAAAAAAATGAAAAATGCAAAACAAATAAAGAAATATAACAAAACAGCCCAAAAAACCCCCCTAGTACAAAGAATGAGCCACTAAGGCAACCAAAAACAGACCATCAAAGTGCAAAGAGGCGCTACCAACTTCTGAGAAGAAAAGCCTACAGTCAACCTCCTAAAAAGTTTCAAAATGGTGAAGGACACAAGGCAAGGAACACACAACCCTTTGAGTAAAACTCGACTCCCCACCTTTTATATCTACAAAACATTGAGAGCTCAAAACAAGTCTAAGTGCACTATAGGTAGAATGCTTAAAATGAAACTCAGGAGCACAAACTGAGATCTAACAACCAAAGAAGAAAAAAATCACTCTAAAGCCCACACACCCGTCTGAAAAGGGCCACCACACAGCTCTAATAACAAAATCGGCAAGGGGAGGACCAATGGAAGCCTACCACCACCATCACCAAGCATCCTGCAAGACTGAAGCCAACAAATTCTCCCATCTGTTGGTCGGAGGCGCCTCACTTGAGACCGATGGCCACCCCCAACAGATGACCTACTCCAGTGAAAACCACAACAACACGACATACCCCAATGGAAGAGAACAAAGCTTGACGCACAACCTATTAAGATCCATCATTAAGACCACCTATGAAAAGAAAAAAAAAAGGCTCTTGAGGCGCCACTAGGCCAAATCGAGTCGACGATGCCCAAGGAAGGTGAAGAAACCCTAGGAAACGAGTGGGAGAGAAGAAAGGGTCAGAAACCCTTGAAAGAAAACGTAGTGAGGTCCATTAATTGAGAGGAACCAAATTGGATATTATTTATTTATGATTTTGTAATGTTTAGTTCACTCCGTAACGTTTTATACATTATTACTATTTTTGATGAAATTAGAGTCCAAAATATCTTGTAATACAAATTAAAATTGTATTTTTATACGCTATTTGAAATTACCTTTTTCTTATGAGGTGTTTGGAGTAAGAGTTTCACTTGGTAGATTTTAAAGAGTTTAAGATTACCTAAAAATAAACTTAAAAATGGAACGAACTCAATAATAAGTTCTCCACCAAAATTATACCAAACATAATAGTTTGGATTTACATTCAATTTCACCCTCTCATTTATAAATTATTTATGCACAAAATAAAAAACAATCTCTCCAACATATAAATGGTTAGAAATATACATTTTCATTATTTTTTATAAAATTAAATCTATCGTAAAGGTATTTATAAACTACTTTACTGTAATTCTTAGCAGATAACCTCCTATTCTTTGTTTATTTATTTTAGAAAATGGAGATAACCTCCTATTCCTAAGACTCCAAACATTCCTTATAGTCTTAGAATTGTTAATAGTTTTACACACCTATTAGTAAAATTAGTCTTATCTTTGAATGTGTTGTCGAGTCAATTTCGCAACACCGAAAAGTACTATTTAATTGATATAAAAGAGAATTTTTAGGGAAATGACAAGTGCGAGTATTCAACCTAGAATGGCGAGTACTCGACTAGGAATGCAAGAATAAACAACAAGGCTGGAAAAAGTAAACAAGACAAAGAATTATAGTGGTTCAGTCAGATTTCGATCTGCTTAGTCCACTGTAGCAAAGGATTCGTAGGTGCATTTTCATGGTGGATCACCCCTTTATATACAAAGTAGGTGTCCAATCGGTTACATAAGGATCACATTCATTGTTAATCCATTATTTACACATTGAATTGCAATAACTAAACTCAAACAACGTTAACATTAATAAATGTGTGACAGTTACTAAGTTCATCAACGTATGCGTCTTCCGCATCTGCGAGTTGACTGTTCATGTTCCGTTTGTTGAGCTCGCAGGATCGCCAATACGTTTGGAACGTCTGCGTCCTTAGGTAATCGCCCCTTGTAGATATCGCATGTTGGAGCTAGTAAAATCTGGACATGCGAATTTATATTGGTCTGTCAGGGCTATTGGGTCGTTGGGACCAAACTGCATCATAGGGAGTTGGTCTCTATACTTGTCGCGGAAATATAGAGGGGACACTTGCACATGTTCTGACACATGCGAGTTGGATCTACCCTGCATGATGAGAATTACGGTTACGTGGTGCGACTTAAGTCGCACTCGTAGTATCTTGCTGGTTTTATCCTGAGCGAGGTCTAAACTTCGAGAAGTCTCTCACGGACATTTAGCTTTTATTGGAAATCTGAATACACGTGTCCTTTGAAAAGGAGTCTGGTCTCGAATTTCTAGGTGAGAGAAATCTCACTATAACAGAATGTTGCTTTGCAATGGGAAAGTTATTGATTAATAATATCTCTTCTTTTTGTCTCTAGTTTTTCCACTCAGTTTACTCAAGAGATTCTAACGAGACCAATTTTTTTTTTTTTTTAAAAAAGAAAATTATATTACTATAATTATTGTTGTATGTATTGTTGTAAAGTAATATATTATATAGAGATAGTAGGGGTCAAGGTCAACGACAAGTATGGGTGAAAGATTGACCCGACAGTACTGTTTCCTTACCTTAATTACTTTTGGTAGCTTTCTAAATATTATTCAATGCTAATGGACAAATCTTAACAAATGTAACAATTATTGATACCTCTAACCACTAAAATAAATAAATGAACTTTGTAACGTAAATCTGATAAGGTCAGTCAGTTAAAGGAAAACTTCATATTATTTTATTTTTAATGCTCATATCTTACCTTTATATATTCGGTGACACCGGCCATTTCTAATAACAGTAGCGTTTTTTTTTTTTTTTTTTTTTTTTTTTTTTTAAATAATTTGATCAAAAAATAGAATATAGTATTATTCTCTGTAACCTGAATCCTAATGGCACCGTATTTACATAAATCTGTGATATTTTATATTGTGCAGCAGGATTGGCCAGAGTGTGGGGCACCGAAGACCCCAAACAAATTAAAACTACTATTTTATATATATATATTTTTATATATTAAAAGTGTCTATCTAACGACATTTTTTGGTTTAACAGAATATACTTAAAAATAAAAAAATATTCTGTTAAATTTAACGATTACGTTTTATCTAAAAAAGAAAAATATAGATAAAATGTTTAGAAAAGATAATATAAATGTGAGATTGTATATGAGTTGCCCCTTTTGTAATTACCTAGAAAAAATAAAATGTATAGATAAATATATATATGTGAGACTGTATAACATATATTATTATAACACAACTATGTTTTACTTATTAAATATACTGACACATATTTTATTTTTATAAAACAAATCGTTCAAATAATTATACTATTTTAATTATTAATTAAAATAAAAAACTAAAATATTAAATAAAACTAACACTACGTGGCTTCGCACGTAACAATCACCTAGTATATAAATATATATATATATAATAAACTAAGAAATAAATGGCGCTTTGATTGCAGTTATATTTTACTTTAAAATAATTAAGTCATAAAATTACACCAAATTAATTTTTTTATATTTTTGATAAAAAAAAAATTATTAGTATTTTATTAAATTTTTTATATTTTAAACTGAAGACTAATAAATTAATATCTTCACACATTATAGGAAAAAAATTAAAGATTGAAGAATCATCATACAAAATGGAAATCTAAACAAAGAAAAGATATTATAAAGAGAAATGTAAGTAAATGACCCTATTTCTAACTATATAGATAGTTAATGTCTCTTTTTTTAAAATAATAAAGCAAATGTCTTTTTTTACTTTTTAATACCTAAAATACCATTCATTATATAAAAGGTATTATATGTTTTATTCCTTTAATTTATGAAAAACAATAAATCAAAACCTCTCTACTGAATTTTTGTCAAATATTTTTTCATTATATAAAAAGTATTATATATTTTTATTCTTTTAGATTTTGATGCTGTTGTTGTTGTCTAATATGTTATTTAACCATATAATTAATTTTTTATTAATATATCGTATGATATACAAACAATATACCTTAAACCAATATACATATATCACAAACTTAAACTAATATACTATTAAATAAATTGTTTTCCACAATATACAGTAGCATACAAAAACTATATATCACAATCATAAGCAGATATACCATAGTTAAAAATTAATATACCACCAGCATATTAAAAAAAAATTATACAAAAAATTTAATTTAATATTCCACAAGTTTTTTTTTCTTGTTCTTTCCTTCATGAAATACCAATGAACATAAAATCAATATACCTCAGTCAAATATAATTATACATCATACTTAAATTAATATTTAATAGTTTTTTTTTTCTTTATATCCTTCACGATATGCATATCACATACAAACGATATACCTTAGACCAATATAAATATAACATAAACTTAAACTAATATACTATTAACTTTTTATATGAAATAAATTGATAAATAAAATTACCATTAACTTTTTATAATAATTTAATTATTTTGTTATTATTAAATATTTTATGTTTAGGTTTAGGAATAAGGTTATGTTTAGTTGGGTTTGGTATGTATTCTAGAGTTGGATACTATTCCCCTATATAAACATTATTTTTGTTTTCATTTAATATACTCAATACAATAAAATCACTTTTACTAAACGTTATAGATTAAAACCTAGAAAAAATTGGAGATTAAAGATTGTTAATAAAATATGTTAGTATTTAATATATATTAATAAAAAGTAGATGCATATTTATTTTTGAAAAATAAAATAAATTATTGTAATTATATGAGATTAATCTTTAAAAAAAAAAAAATTATCAATATTGGTACCAAAATAATATTTTGGAGCAGTTGTTTTTAATAATTAATCAAAGTTAGAAAAAATATTTTGGTTTTGAAAGATACGCTTTGGTATGCGGTAATGGGAGAAGTGGGAATGAGAATCTGAAAGTTTACTATGTTTAGTTAGGTTTTTAATATTTTAATATTGGCTAAGTGAAAGTGGTGGGCTTTAGTTTGGGTGGCAAGGAAAACCCAATGAAAATGTAGTTTTCACTTTCCAATGCTACTGGCAGACACAAACTTTTGCATTTTAAAATTGTTTTCCTTATTTTCCCCAAATTAAAAAATGATACATGAAGTTTTTTCCTTATTTTTTTTTATATATTTTATTTTATAAAATATATTATCAATTTGTATATAAATCTACTCTTTATAATTATTTATTATTGTTAATTATTTTTATAAAATTATATGAAAAATAATAAATAAAAATTATTTTGAACACCTAGGAAAAAAATATATTGAATTATTAGTATTTTACAAAAAAAAAATTATTATTGTAAAAAAAAAGTTATCACATTCCATTCCAATGTCAACCAAACGTAATGTTGCTTTTCTAGATTTAGCATTCCATTTATCACTCTCCAACATACCAAACGACCCCTTAAGAAAAGTAATAAAATAATGAAAGAAGTTAAAAGAAATAAAAAAAAAATTAAAAATAATAATTTAATAAATTATATACGTATACACTTTGTATTTTTTAAGTGTTCATTGTACATTTCTTTCAAAAAAAAAAAAAAGTGTTCATTGTACATAACTTATATTATTATTTGAAATATATATTTATCTTATATTTAGGTTAATATGAAAGAAAATTATCACTCAAATATATAATAATAATTAAAAAAAAATGGAAAGACCCCAAACACCGTACCAGCACTTGGTTCAACAATGGTAAGAAAGAACATTGATGGTGTACGCTTTTGGTTTGGATGGAACCATATAAATAGGAGAGCAGTGCTAATTTGTCTCCAAAAATAAACTTATTCAATATAAAATCTTAGTGCATGTTTGACATCATAATTAAAAAACTGTTTTTTGTTTTTAAAAACAGAAAATTATTTTTTGAAAACAATTTGGCATGTTTGGCCTTGTTTTTTGAAAACAGTTTTCAGAAAACAAAGTTACAAAAAACAAGAATTTTGAAAACAATAAAATATTATTTTCTGTTTTAAAAACCAATTCACTTTTAGTCAATATTGTTTTTAAAAAATACTAATCAAACATGACTTGTTTTTAAAGACTTCAAAAATTATTTTTTGTTCTCATTTCTAAAAACAATTTTTTGAAAACAAAAAACAAAAAACAATACCAAACATGCTCTTAGCAACTCAGCTATTATAAAATTATGCCCACTAATTAGTAATATATAAAATATATGAGTAAGATAATTTAAATACAAAGTGATACATGCACACTATATCAAAAAAATACATTCCTAATTGATTAAACACTCACATATTTCTATAAAAATTGAAAGTTTAAGAATCATGTCTTCCTTTAGACTCAGATTTTTGTTCTTATTTTTGTTCTTCTCCTTTAAGAAATTCCATTCTATGGAATAGAAGTTCTTATGGTCTGCAAACAAAATGAAATTCTTTAATAGAGAAAAAAATTAAAAAAAAAAAAAAAAAACAACAATTATAGAAATCATTACAAAAATATTTGTTGCAGCAAAACCTCAAAGTAACTAGTATTAGAAATGATATTATGATTACATGGTTATTTTGAAGTGAATTTGTGATAAGTTGTGTAGTGATAAGTTGTGATTTAGGTTAGAGTTATGAGTTTTATAGACAAATTAATATATAGATATTTTGAAGTGAATTTAGATTTTTTTTTAATATGGTATTATTTAAAAAGTAATGTTTGGGTTATCATTTTAAATAATAATAATAATAATAATAATAATAATAATAATAATAAAAAATGTATCTTCATATTTTGAGTTTTTTTTTTTAAGATTAGTTAAAATTTAATATGGTTAAAAATGTGAAAAAAAAAAGTGATATTTAGGTTGAGTTTTTTTAGATTAATCAATATTAAATTTTTTTAACATGGTATTGTTTAAAAATGATATTTGGATTATCATTTTTTTAAAAAATAAAATAATAATAATAATAAAATTTTACGTGATGTATCTTCATATTTTGAGTATAATTAGTATTAGTATTATTGTTAACGCAGATTTTCGTTAACAATATTAAAGCCTATTTCGTGATTGATTTGCACAGAAATAATAATAATGAAAGAAGAAAAAAATAACACAAAGCTTTTTACGTAATTTTGTAGTTAAAACTCTGCATAGTCCACGAGTCTATTTTATTAGATTTCTCTGATACAAAACTAGGGTTCTTTCTCTCAAGGATTTTTCGTCATTTTTTCAGTGTATTTTGTCCCTATTTATAGTTACATAGGGAGGCAGTTAATTACAATCAGATTAATATCCCGCAACAATATTCCCCTAAAATTATGGGATTTGATTTCATTCCACGTAAAATAAATGCGGTTATTATTTGAAAATCACACAGCTGTGATTAGTCCGCTTTTACTGGGTCAATACTGATGTGGATTTAGATACACTGCAAAGTGTATCTCGCTGGGATAGCAACAATAATCCTGACAGCGAGCTGGAGCTTTTCCCATGTCTTTCTGAGGTTGATAATATAAATCTCGTCGCTTCTACAATTGAAGACATAACGCTCCATCTGACAATCGCAGTTCTTAGTGACAAGGTGAACTTCAGCAGTCAACATCATTGGGATATCAGCTTCTATCTGAGAGAGCTGACTCGACGGAGTAGTGGATCTCATTGAAAGATGTCTGAAGCTGATTAGTGAAGGTACCATGAATATGTCTCCTTATAGCGAGATGGATACCTCGCTATTCATTGCTCAGATTCATTCAACGGTTATGCTTAGTTTGTATGATATACATTATACGCTAAGTGTTTTAACAGTCAACATGTCTCATCTTCATCCCTTCATACGTAGCGAGATTGGTGCCTCGCTTTGTATTACTGGTGTCGTCCTCATGATCGTGTCTTTATATACGAAATGATTTCTCGTCAATATGTGAATTAATAGTTTGTACATCCGTGTCTCACTTAAGACTTTACAGTCAACGAGTTACATATACTCTATCAGCTCTGCATTTAATGAGTTATTCCATTGCAATATCCTTTAATATAATTTCCATTATATTCACTGATTCGTATTTTCTCCGATTGACATGTGTCCTCCTCTGAAGTGCCAGCCTAATTTCGGATATAACAATTGCCCCTTAAAAAGTTATTTTTGATGAAAAGTGATTTTTAAATGATTATAGAGGGTATTTTTGTCATAATCCCTTTTGAAAAAATGCATGTCCTCTGATTTTGGCAGTTTTGTAGTTTCGAGGTTCATCAACATTTAATGACAATCTTTTCCACTTCTTTTCCAAATTCTACCCGTTGGATCAATTGTCTCCCTAATATGACGGAGATTAATCCAAGAGTATAAAACGAAAAAAAGAACCACCTTTGCAATACCTTTGCCATAACATTTTTCCTGCGAGTTTCATCCGATTTAGTTTTCGACTTCAAGCATTCAGAGGGATCTTCACACCGTTCGTTGTTTCGTCGATTGTAGAACCACTCATCGTTCCAAAAACCAACTCCAAACAGTAAGTGACTTTTTCTCTTTTTTTTCTTACATTCTTTTAATTTTGTATTTTTGGATTTGATTACTAATTTCCTAGTTAGCACCTCTATTACCTCATTTGGTTTTAGCAATTTTAGGGTTGAATTGTATTTGGGTAAATGTTAGGGGTTTAGGCAGAACGTGTTTTCGAGATTTTCCAATTTACTAACTTCTGGTTTGATAAATTTCCTCCAAGAATTGGGATTGCTTTCTCCTTGCAGCAATGTCCCAATCTAGTTTTGAAGTTTATCGTCCAAAATATTTAGAAATAGAGTGTCCTACTGAACTTGCCATCCCATACAAACCCAGAATTTTAGAATCCAAATCCAAACTAGAGATAAATGATGCAAAAATTAGGGAACACTTAGTGAAAACCCACCAAGAAGATATTGCTAGTCGCCACAGACACTTCTTGCAAGAAATTATAGAAGGCAGACGCCATTTCTTGCGAGACGCTGCTTGGCCTGAACCTCCCAGTTTGTCTTCTATTCCTTTGGCTAAGCCTTTATTTTTACCCAAGGTCACGATTGCTTTTGAACTAGGTGACCTGGACTTTGAAATGATGTCTTCCAAGCCACGTAAATCAAAGACTCCTAGGACCCTAATGTCACCTTCGAGGCCGAGCTAATAGAGTCAAAGGTGCAAGCCATTGGAGACTATGTAGGTAATACCCTAAGGACTTATGGTGTTGAATATAAGCTAGGAAGTAACCCAAGCTTTGTCTGGAGAGGTATTTGGACTACTTAATCTCTACTTCGTTCGGGTGTTAGAAGAATAATTGAATCAGGGGACACAAGAAGCATACTAAACCACCCGTGGCTACCTGTACATGATAACCCATATGTTTCAACAATACACCCTAGTTTAATGAACCAACATGTTAGCTCCCTTTTTCATGTGCATAGTCGCTCTTGGGACTATGACCTTGTACGAGATATGTTCAATAATTGAGATTCTGATATTATTTTGGGCATCCCACTTAGCTCAAATGTCTCCATTGATACATGGACTTGGGAGGGGGAAAGAACGGGCGAGTTCTCGGTCAAAAGTGCTTATAACATGCTCCAACAACAAAAGCGCACTGAAGAGATGGTTGCAAACTCAGACTTATGGCAGCAACTATGGCAATTGAAGGTTCCCCCAAAAGTCAAAAAACTTTTTGCGGAGAGCCATTACAAGTACATTACCAACTTGTGTCCAGCTAGTGATCAAGCATGTCGATATTTCAGTCACTTGCCCTGTTTGTAATCTATAACCTGAAATCAGCAGCCATGTCCTCATCTCTTGCCCGTTTGCATTTGATTGCTGGAGCCAATGTGCAACTCCAGTAGTTTTTGATCCTGGCGGTTCTTTCGGCAATTGGTTGGAGACCATCTTCAAGCAAGTTGAAGTTGATATGATTTGTCTTATTGTCATGTATATCTGGGCAATCTGGAAGGCTAGGAACACGGTTGTTTAGAAAAAGAAACACTTCCCTGTTAATGACGTGCTTACTTCTACACAAGTAGCTCTTGATCACTGGAATAAAGCTCAGGATAAAATTTCGTTGTCATCAATCTGTCTGGAAAGCATCTTTGATAGCGACAATAAGTATGGTTTCAGAATTGTTGCCCGAAACTATCTTGGTCACCTTGTTGCAGCACGGGCCGGTTGCCATGGCGGAAGATATGCAGCTGAAGTCATTGAAGCCATGGGGATTAAAGAAGCTCTAAGTTGGGTAAAGACCAATAATTGACAACATGTTCAAATTGAGATGGACAATCTTGTTTTAGTACAAGCTATTCGAAGCAACCAAGCAATGAAGTCCACTTTCGGCCTTTTAATCAAAGACTACTAACTTTTGTTATTTACCCTCCCGAATGTTAATTTATTTTTCATTAGACGATCAGCAAACCAAGTAGCACATTATGTTGCTAGACATTCTCGGTATCAATCTGATTGTAGCATCTCTGATATTTCTATTTCTGGTGAACTCTTATATTTTTTGTATTCAGAATGCTAATTTATTCAATGAAGTTAATATTTCAAAAAAAAAAAAAAAAAAAGAACAACTAAAATATATGATTATATTACTATGGCTAAAATTGTAGAATCTAATAGAGGCAAGGTATTGTGGTAAATAATTATTACCATATATATTTTATAAAAAAAATGCTATTTTTTTAACCGTATAAAAAATGTATGAAAAAATAGTAATAATTTTTTTTTTTTTACATATTTTGTAATTAATTAATATAAAATATATAAAATTGTAAAATGTGCTATTTTTAACAACAGTTTATATTTTAAAATAAAATATAATTATATAATTACTTACAAATACATATTTGAATAATTGGCAAAAACTAGTGTAACAAAAAAATATTTGAATTTTATTTCTTTTTTCAAGACTGAATCAGAGCGTAACAAAAAAACAGTCCTATAATAGAGAATTACTCTTATATTACTTTACCAATTTAATTTAATTTAATTTTGAGTTGGGTGGGGTGGAGCCGAGAGTGAGTTAGAGTTTGAGCTGCGCTGTTTGTATGAGCTGACGACGGCTTCGTTATATTGTAATTATTTATTTTTATTGTATTGAATGAATAAATTATATTGTAATTTTATTTACTGTAGAATATACATAATAGATTACAGGGTGAGTAAGTAGAGGGGAGGAGGATGATTGGAGTGAATGGATGTTAGATATCATATAGTACATAGTTACATTACATTACATACCCATACATACATCCCAAACTCAACCACACACACAACCACACCCACGACACGCACCACCACAATTCACATTTCCCATCATCACCACTGTCACTGTCATAATCATCATCATCATCATCAACATCGGAAACTGTCACCTTCTTCCGGCGGCCATCGATTTTCTCTTTCTCATCATCTGGTACTGCTCTCTCTCTCTCTCTCTCTCTCTCTCTCTCTCTCTCTATCGAATTCAGATTTAGGTGCTTATTACTGTGCCAATTTGATGTGTATTTTGCTATGTTTTAGAGCTGAACAGGACGAGGTTTCGTCTAATTGTGTCTATGTTGTTGTTCTACTAGCTGAGCTGAGCTGAGCTGAGTTGAGATTCTTCTATGTGTGTCGACCTTAATTGGAATCATGGTTGCGTTGCTATACACTTTCTCTACTTTTGGGGAAGAACCGAAGCTGATTAGGCCTATTTAGTCCTTGATTTTTGTTGCACAGGCCTCTCTCAGCTCCGATCTGTGTTGTTCTTTAGCTCTTCTAATATTCTTGAGTGGAATTTCAATTGTTGGATTTGGATCTTTTTGGTTTACTTGTGGTTTTCATCCATGGAGGCTAGATTTGGGGGCGAGCCTCGTCATTTCTTCGGGATGAGCTCTGCGGATTTGACTACTGTAAGGAAGAGGACCATGGAGTGGGATTTGAATCAATGGAAATGGGATGGGGACCTTTTTATTGCTAGTTCCGTCAATCCGGCGGTGCCGTCGGAGGGTATGGGTAGGCAGTTTTTCCCGGCCGGAGGTTCCTGCAACTCCAACACTTCTTCTTCTTGCTCTGACGAGGGGAATCTGGTGATTGAGAAAGGGAAGAGGGAATTGGAGAAGCGGAGAAGGGATAATACGGTGGAAGACGAGAATTTGAACGATGGAACGGGTAATCTAACGCTAATGCTCGGAGGACGTGGTCATCATCTTCATCAGCAGGCTTCTGAAAGGGAGATGGTGAATTGGGAAGGAAACAGTGGTAAGAAGACCAAGTTCGTCGGTGGTACTTCAAGTCGTGCGATTTGTCAGGTGGAGGATTGCGGAGCTGATCTGACTAATGCCAAGGACTACCATAGAAGACACAAGGTTTGTGAAATGCATTCCAAGGCTGTTAAGGCGCTTGTGGGGAACGTTATGCAGCGATTTTGTCAACAGTGTAGTCGGTGAGTTTCTTCTTCATCTTTCTTTATTGATTACTTTGATTGTTTGTGTTCTGAATATCATATAAACAATCAATCTTTTGCCAGGTTTCATGCCCTTCAAGAGTTCGATGAAGGGAAGAGAAGTTGTCGTAGACGATTAGCTGGTCACAACAAACGGAGAAGGAAGACAAATCCTGATACTGCTGCTAATGGAAATTCACTAAGTGATGATCAAACTAGTGGCTATCTGTTAATAAGTCTACTGAGGATATTGTCCAACATGCACTGTAAGTAGACTTTCTTATCAAAACCCCCAAAATGTAGACTTTACGCACCACCCACCCCAACCAATTACGAGGATGTGATTCACTGTGGGATTTGTTTGTTTGTTTGTGTGGTTGATATCTCCTCGCACTTATCTTGTTTGCAATGTGGAAGCATGATAGTAGGTTCCAATGAATTAATGTCCCAGCTACACTACTCATTTGTTCTGCTTAGTCATTGTATATAAATTGACCCAGTCGTTTTTTTTTTTTGCCTTGTGAATTGTGATTTTGCTCTCAAATATCAAATCTTCTAGATAAGACTCATATGATGACCTTTAAGTGAATTAAAATTTATGAATAAGAGATTAGCAGTCTTAATTGGTCTAAGGTATGAGTGATGTTTGATCAAACGAAGGATGAACTAATCATGTTGTCAAAGAAGACTTTTTTAACTTTTTCTCCAACACTATGAATTCACTTGATCCTTTGATACTTTATATTCTGCTTTCTTTGGTTTTCTAAATTCATGTTGAGCTGAGTGACTTTAACTTTGTGCAGCCAATAAACCTGACCAAAGTACGGAGCAGGATCTGTTATCACATCTTTTAAAGAGCCTTGCTAACCAAACAAGTGAGCAAGGGGGAAAAAGTGTAGCAGGCCTCTTGCGTGACCCCCAAAATTTGCTGACTGATGGGACTTCAGTTGGCAACTCAGAAGTTGTTTCTGCTTTTCTTTCAAATGGTTCTCAAGGCCCTCCAAGGCCTACCAAACAAAATCATGCTGTATCTATTTCGGAAATTCCACAACAAGACATTCATCTGCATAACACTAATGGTGGAAGTGTACAAGCCACTTCCGAAAAACCCAGCATTATAAACAGCCCTCCATCTTACTCAGAAGCAAGAGACAGTACTGCAGGACATAGCAAGATGAACAATTTTGATTTGAATGACATATATATTGATTCAGATGATGGGGTTGAGGATCCAGAGAGATCATCCCCCCCTACGAATTTGGTCACTAGCTCCCTTGATTGCCCTTCGTGGGTACAGCAAGACTCTCACCAGTCAAGTCCACCTCAAACAAATTCAGATTCAGCGTCTGCTCAGTCACCCTCTAGCTCAAACGGAGAAGCTCAGGTATATTAATTTAGCAAAACATGTCTTATGCACACATAGAAGACACTCCACCGAAAAAATTTCCTGCTTCATTCATTCCACACTTTAATTTATTTAATTTCTGTTTTCACAAAGAGCATGCAGGAAAGTCTCCCATGTAAGTGTTCATAGTGATCTAGGATTTTTTTTTTTATAAATTTGGTATAACCCGTGACTGTCCCAAATGCTTATGTTATATGAGCCAAGTGCTCCATTCTTTTCCCCTCTCCCCTCTCCCTAATTTATTAATTTGAGGTGATCTGATTTTGTTTGGGCTGAGTTGGTCCAATCTGGTAAGTTTTTATTTTTTGCTGTCTGGGGATTTTCGGTTTATGTGATTTGTTTTTCTAACATTTGGTTCATTGTGTTTTTCTTACCAGAGCCGCACAGATAGAATTGTTTTTAAACTCTTCGGGAAAGAGCCTAATGACTTTCCTCTCGTCCTGCGTGCACAGGTAATGACCTGCCAAACCAAGCATCTTCAAGACTTGTTTCCCCACCTCATTAGATTTATATCATATTACCTTTTAACTTTTCAGATTCTTGACTGGTTATCACACAGTCCGTCAGACATTGAAAGCTACATCAAGCCTGGTTGTATCATTTTAACCATTTATCTACGTCAGTCTGATTCAGCATGGGAAGAAGTAAGATTTGTCTGCATAAAACTGCTAGTGTGACCTTGGCGTGAGTATGTGTATGCGGTTTGCCTCTTTTTAAGAATTTGAGAAACCTTACAGTTATCTGTTCTCTTTCACAGCTATGTTATGACATTAGTTCCAAATTGAGTAGACTCCTGGATGTTTCAGACGACACTTTTTGGAGCACTGGATGGACCTTTATAAGGGTCCAGCATCAAATAGCTTTTGTTTGCAATGGTTTGTGGTCCTTTAGTATACTTTGTTTGAGCTGACTGTAATTCTTTTAGTGTGACTAATGTGGAAGTTCTAACAATTTTGAAATTTCTTTTGATGCAGGTCAGGTCATAGTTGACACGTCCTTGCCTCTCAGAAGTAGCAACTGCAGCAAGATTGTAAGTATCAAGCCTATTGCCCTACCTGCATCTAAGAAAGCTCAGTTTCTAGTCAGAGGTACAAACTTGGTGCGGCCTACCACAAGGTATTAATTTTCTTTGAAGAGGATCATTCTTTAATATGTGCTAACCCCAAGGGGTGGTCATTTGTGGGCATTTGTTTGTTCCAACGTTTGAATCCCCAGACTCAAAAACCTTGGCATCACTGGGAGGTCTCCCAGTTGAACTGCCAGGGCCTAAAATTCAAAAATTAAAAAAACAAAACAAAACAAATTAAGATTGTTAACCCGAACCCATAATTTAATTTCATCATTTAGATTAGATCTACTAGATTAGTGTGCTAGAACACAGGCTAAAATACCCCTTTATATTATTTTGCAGGTTATTCTGTGCTCTAGAAGGGAAATATCTCGTTCAGGAAGCCACTCATGAGTTAATGGATGGTGTGGATAACTCGGAGCATGACGAGCATTGCATCAGTTTTTCTTGTCCCATTGACGTTACAAATGGACGGGGATTTATAGAGGTTGTTTTCTTATGATTCTTCTCACATGTATAGTTCATTCATGTCAAGGCAATAAGGAATTTGTAACACCATTTTCTATTGTTTTCCTATTTGGTTAAATCTTTACGTTTAGAAGTAGTAAATCTTGGTGACATTTACAACTCTAAAAGAGGTTCGTAACATCAATTATCTGTAAAATTCCTCATCAGAATTTTTTCTTGACATGAGCGGTGTAGTAGTTAGCTAGAGGATTGTTTTTTGCCATTTTACACAGAAAGATGAAACTTAGTTGCCCACTACCCTCCTTATCTGAACACCCCACCCCACACTTTCATATGCTCTCTTAACTACTTGAAAGTTGTCTGTTCTGGGAGTAATTTTTTTCATTCTTATGCTTTGTAACATCTTAGCTCCTATATTGTTGTTACTTCATTCAATACTGATTAATGATTTTTGCTTGTTTAAGCTAATAATATTTTTTCCTTGAATTATCTAGATTGAAGATCAAGGTCTTGGCAACAGCTTCTTTCCTTTTCTAGTTGCGGAGGAGGATGTTTGTTCAGAAATCCGTGTGCTTGAGAGTGTACTGGAATATACTGAAAGCCATGCAGTTGTAGGCGGAATTGGAAAACCAGAATCTTACAATCAAGCAATGGATTTTATTCACGAAATGGGCTGGCTTCTACATAGAAGTCAGTTGAGATCTCGATTGGGTGAATTGGATCCTAATGCAGAACCCTTCTCTTTAAAGCGTTTCAAGTGGATTATGGAATTTTCTGTGGACCATGATTGGTGTGCTGTGGTAAGAAAACTACTGGACATTCTAATTGATGGAAGTATAGGTGAAGGAGAGGATCGTTCCCTTGACCTTGCATTATCTGAAATAGGTCTTCTTCACAGGGCTGTGAGAAGAAATAGTAAGGCTTTAGTAGAAGCCCTCTTGAAATATGCCCCAAAGGATTTATCAAAGTTAGAATCTGAAGAAAAATCAGCTACTCATGGTCCCAGCTCCAACTTCTTATTTAGACCCGATGTTGCAGGCCCGGGAGGTTTAACTCCGCTTCACATTGCAGCTGGAAAAGATGGTTCAGAGGATGTACTAGATGCATTAACCAATGATCCTGGAATGGTAAAATTTATCGACTTAATCCATGTATAAAATTATTCTAAAAAAAGAAATAAATCCATATATAAACTTACTGGTCTTCAATTATCACCCACACAATATACTTTTGGCACTTTATGGGATCACCATATTATTCTATATGGATCTTCAGATGCTATCACTACACGAGAAACCATGCTCTATTTTTCCTTTTGTTTTTAAAAGTGAAATTGATGATGGGATATTTCCAAACATGATCTTGAGGACATTTCACTATTTTTCTCATTTTGAATTCTATTAGTCTGAATGTAAGTATTTACCAAAATCCTGTGTGCTTAAGTTTTGCCTATGATTGTAAAACTCAAGTATGCTAGTTCACTTGTAGGTTTGCTGTACTTAAGTTATGACCATCTTCTTCATATCATTTCAACATTTAGTTTGCTAATAATGGTAACCTGGTTGGTATTACAGGTGGGAATTGAAGCCTGGAAGAGTGCTCGTGACAGCACAGGCTCTACACCCGAAGATTATGCGCGCTTGCGAGGCCATTACACCTACATCCGCCTTATCCAAAGGAAAATTAACAAGAATTCTGGAAGTGGGCACGTAGTGGTTGACATTCCTGGTGATCAAAAGCACTGTGGCGCAAACCAGAAGCAAAATGAGTTGGCCAACACCACCACGGCCACCACCACCTTTGAGATAGGAAGGTCTGAGCAGAGACGTATTCAGCGTCCGTGCGGACTTTGTGATCGAAAACTGGCATACGGTACAAGCCGTAGATCCGTGGTGTATAGGCCTGCAATGCTCTCAATGGTTGCAATCGCTGCAGTCTGTGTCTGCGTAGCCCTTCTTTTTAAGAGCTCTCCTGAAGTGTTGTATGTATTCCAGCCATTCAGGTGGGAAATGTTGGAGTTTGGAACAAGCTGAGGAATGGTTCTCCTCCTCGCCTCCCTTATATAATATATGTTATATTTATATATATCGTAGAAAGCTGTTGTTTGTTTGTTGTACGCGTTGTAGACTGTCATAAAAAAAAAAAAAAGGAAATCGAGGTTTGGTTTGGTGTAGAACGAAGCTATGATTTGGATACAATAATGTTAATTAATGACATATTTTAATAATACTAATTTATTATTTGTGCAACTTTCGATATGTTCTCTTTGTTGTTTCTTTGCTTTTCACTTTTATCTTTCTAAATTTGAGATTTTGATCAATATTTATATTAGGAGTGTTCGCGGTGCGGGTGGTGCGGTTTTTAACTATTTTTCAAATCAACCCGCACATGCGGTTTTTCTAATTTTTCAAATCGCATCCGCACCGCGATACTAAAAAACCGCAAAAATCGCACCGCAAAAAATGATGCGGTGCGGTGCAGTTTTTACGGTTTTTGCGGTTTGAGCTATTACAATTTTTTTTTTTTGAAATCATCATAAAATAATTAAACTATCATTAGTATAATTATTCCAAAACACTTAAGAAAATACAACAAACTTGAGACTAATAAAAGTTATAACAACAACAATAAGTCAACAATCTTTTTAAAGTTTTAACAACACACCTAAATCAAAATAACAAACTTTAAACTAATTAAATTCCAACAACAATATAAATGTACAACTAACATACTTGAGCAATAGATTAAAAATAAAACAAACACAAACTTCCAACTCCAAATTTCAATGTATGGGCTTGGGTTTGTTGCTAAGAAGAGAGTGTTTGTGAAGAGTTATGGATTTTGCCCTAAGATTTATGGGCTTGGGTTGGGCTCATATGTATGGGCTTAATTAAATAAATATAAAAAATTAAATTTTAAAAGATGCGGTGCGGTGTGGTTTGAATTGCGGTTTAATAATTCAAAACCGCAAACCGCACCGAACCGCGCAGTTTGGGAAAAATTCAAACCGCAACCGCACCGCGAAGAATTTCAAACCGCATTTTTTTTGCGGTGCGGGCGGTTTGAGCAGTTTGAGCGGTTTTATGTACACCCCTAATTTATATGGTGGACTGGTTTCACAATTGCTCTTAGGGAAACAAAACCTGGTTTTGAGAAAATTGTTGGAAGTGGATTAGTTTATGTTGGAATATTTTACCATGATCTAAATTTATTAAAAAGTATGTTGAATTAACATTCTAAATATGAATATCTCTAAAACAATTAAATTAAATAAATAAGAATTTAGAAAACCTTATAGGTTGCAGCAGAATATAATGAGTCCTTCCGTTCAAGATCTCTAGTCCTTGATTCTTTTCTGTCGCAGAGCATTATTAAGATTTGAACCTGGATTTCTTTCTCCTTCGAGTTTAGTTACTACCGTCTTACTCACTATAGTAATTGACTTGCTATGTATGGAAGGAATTCTCTCATCTAGGTTGAATAGTCAAGTTGACAAGAGGATAAGATGAGAGTATCATGTTCCTTTTATAGTGTTTCAACTAGAGCTTAAAACTGAATTATATGGATTAAAAAAGAATAAAATATTGGGCAAAAATGTCGGCCACTAAAGGACCAATCTCTAGTTAGAATTTTGCCACTTTTTCAACCACTTGTTCGTCTTTCAATAATACCATATTTTCCAATTCAATCCTACAAATGCCAAAACTATTTATTTAATGATTATAATTGATTATCAAATAAAATTATCATTTATATAATTTATTAATTAGACCTTACAAAGTCTCTTAATTAATAAATTGACCCCAAAACCTCTTTTTTTTCACAATTAAGCTCTTGCTTAGTGAAAATCTTAAATAAGACATAGTCTAATTTTAGAATTATAATCGATTAATTAAAATCAATTTAATGAGTCTCCAAGTAGTATTATCTCAACTAGTGAGGGGACTATGGGCCTATATAACCGAGCTTTCAATAAGTAGATCTAGAATTCACCAAGTAAAGTTCATAACTTATTAATTCCTCCTTGCGCCACTATAGATTTGGAATTGAATAGCACTCTCAATTATATAGAACGCTCTATATGTACCACGATATAGATACGTTATGATTATCCATTATTACAATCCTAATAGTCAAAGATCCTCTATAGATGATCTACACTGAATATGAGATAAATTTACTGTTCTACCCTTCAATGTATTTTATCCTTAAAACACTTAGCTACCTATAAATGATACTTCAGTAAACTAATATAATTACTGAAACTAGGCCTCAATCATTTATCTCTATTCAGCCAAGCTCGAAAGAAATCATCGTTTCACTTTTAAATACTTAAAGAAGCTATAGATTCCATATCTATGATCAGCGCTCTCACTCAATTGAACTGCCATGTTCTCAATATGTAAATATTCGCCAAAACCATTAGTTAGCTTCCACGAACAACTTGAAGAACATAAATAATACAACTAAGCTGAACCTAACCATATCAGGATTAAGATCCATAGACCTAAGATCAAACATTGATATTGACTTAAAAAGATATAACAGTAAGTTTATGATATCTTATCTAAGATTAATATCGGTCCCTTCCAATGTATACTCCATATATCCGATACTGGTATACTTTGACGATGCCCTGAAAAGGACATAACACTTATCCATGGTGTAACTATACCTTATCGCCGATTATCATGCCAGTATAAATCCAGTGAACTGACAAATCATGAGAATTAAACTTTCGAACATATAATCATGATTATATTCCACTGTACTGACGATACTATAATCATGAACAAATATATATATATATATTTATATATGTTCTAGACTTAATAGAATTTATACATTAATCATAATCATGAAATAAATTATGTAAATTATACAACATAAAAGCGATTCTAATCTTATATTAATTAGCAAATCTGATTATATTGAAATGAGTTTTATTTAGGGCACAAAACCCAACAAACTCCCACTTGCACTAATATAAAATAAAAGTGCATTTCAAATAATCTCAACACTTTGATATCCAAATCAAGTGTAGTATGTAGTATTCTCTCCATAATAGGATCTGACAGTTTGTATTCAATACAAACTTTCTCCACCATTACATATCCTTAATCACAAAATCCTTGATATTGTGAAATTCCTCTCTATATGTCTACTCTCCTCTAGGGATACTTGATTCTTTACTTTTTGGCAACTACTTCTGTGTTAGTCAGGAAGTAACACTAGTAATTAATTCATTATTGGTACAATGCCAAAAACTGTATATAACTTTCCATAGACTGAACAAGTATCTTTCCTATAACTTTAACATTCAGCCTCACTGGTAGAGTTAGAGACTCCAGATAAGTTTTTACACTTCTCCAAAATCACTGTTCCACCCCAGAGTAACCACCATCTCATCAGCAGACTTTCTAGCAATAACGCAAGTCTAGAAACCTGATTTGGTGTAGTGTAAGAGTATTAAAATACCACCATTATCAACTAACATATAGTTCCTCTTATTATGATCTTAAGTTTTACTTGATTGTCTTCCAATGTTCCTTTCCTGGATTAATTTGATACCAACTCAGTACTCCCACTCAACAGCAGGTGTCTGGTCTAATGCATAGCAAAGCATATCTAAGACCTCTCACTGTTGATCCTAAGGAATTCTTTCTTTGGCCTTATCTTTTCTGGAATAATTGAAACTTTTTCTTAGATAAATAAAATCTATGTCTAGTTTTCGAGAAGCTTCTATAGATTGCCAATAGAAAAATGCTCCAGTATCATACTAAAGTAAGTTGCTTGCACTAGAGTAAGTAAATTACCAGGTATACCATAAGCCATTGGTTTAGATAGACTCAAACCTATAATACTAGGAATAGGAAGTTTTGTTGAGTCCATTGAATAGACTTAATCATCAAAATTTCCTTTCTTGTCATTGTAATAGAAAACTTTTGGTTACTCCAAATGAATGGTTTTAACATAGTTTTCTTAGCTTTACTTATTAGTTCCTTATTCTGACAATCCATTACTTATTTAAACTAACAATAGATTTTGTCACAAGTGTCTTCCAAGTCATAACAGGGTGAGTTCCTTGAAACCCTCCCACTACGATAATGTACCGTGGCTTTCTGTCTAAGAATCTAAATGGTATTGTCCTCGTCGGTTGTGTCAATACAACAGAGGCACTGGGATCATCTTATGTCGAATAAGATGATAGAACAAATATATAATGAGTGATTATTCTCTCTTGAACCACCACTACTAATCTAACTCTAAGTCTAATTTTTCTAAAGTAAACATATACAAGTAGGAGATTTTTTGAGATCGATGATTTATATTATTTCGGGATAGAATGTCAGGAATATAGTCATATGCGCCATTCAATTTCATAGAAGAAAAAAATGACATCATAAGCAGATGATTTATAAACTATTTATCCAATGATATACTATCAAAGCAAATTCTAAATGAAAAAGCTCAGAGGAAAAATTTAAGAATAATTTCGATTAAAATAAGAATCCAACGATGTCGCGGTAGGCGAGAGTCAAAGTTATTCTTATTTTATTAATCTCTTCATTGTTTCATATTGTAAACACTAGTCTAAGTTGTCATCTTTTGATGTATAACTAGAAGTTGCATTTACAAATACTTATCTCTCGAGATCTAACACTATTATGTTTGTCTAACGAATGACAATCCTTTTGGATTTTTCCCATTAAAACAACAAACTAAGTTAGACCAACAATGAAGACTCAAAATTTATAACTACAATTAACAACAAAAAAATATGTTTCAATATAAATTCATACATATTCAGAAATCATCACACATTTAGCAAGTAACAAAGACATGTGAAAATACAAAGTACCGATTGAAGATAATCTTTCAGATATGAAAACTAAGGTTGTGTGGAGTAGTAAATTTGAGCATTTTCTGAAGCTGATTGGGATAGGAGTCATTTGAGCCTGGAAGGAGCTAGGGAACAACAACATCTAACAACAATTTGTCAAGAAACTTCAACTTGCAACCAAGGTGGAGATTGTTGGTTATGGTTATGAGTTTCATCTTTCGAAAAGCTAGTTGTTAATCCGAAAAGAAGTTATAGGAAGCTTGGCGACCTTCCGTATAGCTTGTTCATAAATCTATGACCAGTCCGAGTGGTCCTTCCAGATAGCTTATCATCCGAAAGGATCGTCTTTCCAGATAGGTTGTCATCAATCTGAGACATACTTCCAAATAGCTTGTAGTAAGTCGCTCACCCGAAAAGTCTGATCCCATCCGGATCATCAGATTCGAATCAACTCGTCTGGATAGTTCATACAGAAAGCGTGTTATTAGAGCTGACATAAAATGTGTTGCTGGAGCTGACTTGGAGACTTTAAAGCAGCATTAATTAGCAATGATATCAGCTGAGCTAATTTTAGCAACAATTCAAACCTATATATAGATATCACCTTTGTAATCTATGCGTATCAGATCATTTGACAGCTTGAGAGAAATCGTCATTGTGTAAAGTTAGAGAGAGAGAGAGAGAGAGAGAGAGAGAGAGAGAGAGAGAGAGAGAGAGAGAGAGAGAGAGAGAGAGAGAGAGAGAGAGAGAGAGAGAGAGAGAGAGAGAGAGTTAAAACAATAGAGAGAAAGTTCGTCTTGTAATCTCTGTGAAAGTTTGAAAGATTCTTGTATACTTGAAAACAATATCAATAAAGATATGACTATTGTTGTTCTAATCAAGATGTAGAGTATTGCACATGGTTCGAACTCGTTAAATCTTAGTGTTATATTTTTCTTGAGTTACTGCTTTAATTTATTATCTGGTTCTTGTTATTCTTTGATAGTTTTGTTCTTGAGTGTGTGTTTGTTGATCTACTGTTTTTTCATCGTAAATCATTGATTGATTCACAACAAATGCTATATCCGTTGCCTCTCAGAACTAGCTTGATATAGTTCTTTTCTCTGATTGTTTAAACTTTATGCAGGATTCTTTTCTCCATGGTGGAGTTTGTCCAAACTAGAGCCTAGAGGAATCTAGTTATGCTTACTAATAATGTTCTTCATACTTTTATTTCTGTATATTTTCCTATATTTTGGATTGGTAGAGACTTTAGTCTAGGCGCTTATTTTCTAGCTACTTGGGCACAAAGGACCGTGTTTTTAGTAATCTAAACTCTTCATTGGTAATTCTTCGTGTGATCACCAATTTGTCGGCAAAGAGTGTAGCATGGTAAGACTAAGGAGAGCGTGTAAGAGAAAATAGTGTCGAAATTGCTTTACCAAGTTGCTCCTCATTTTGACACATGCTCAACAAATTAATAATTACACTGTTCACCCTCAATCATTGATTAGTCAGGAAACTTTCAATCATCACATAAATGAGTGAGTAGAAACAAGTACATCATTAGAAAATGACAATATTCTCACATGTTCTGAAGGCCGCCTAGCTTGTTTGCTAGTGCCATGAGCACATTTATTTGTCCAAAAATATCATATACTAGCAAAGAAGCACCCCTCAGCTTCAACCAATGCAAGAGAAGAGAACATTAGATCAGACACCAAACCAACCAACATATAGGACCCAAAGGGCAAAGCCCTTCTCCACCATGTCACTCCCTCATCCTTGCACAAAAATTCCAAGAACT
Source organism: Cannabis sativa (assembly GCF_029168945.1). Taxonomy (NCBI): domain Eukaryota; kingdom Viridiplantae; phylum Streptophyta; class Magnoliopsida; order Rosales; family Cannabaceae; genus Cannabis; species Cannabis sativa. Next base: position 898,930 of record NW_026870039.1, read on the forward strand.
TGACCAGTAGAAAAGAAGACATTATGTCCACCTCTGGAATTTTCCTCAACCACCTTACAAATCTTGTCAATTTCTCTCTACCTTTACAGCAAAGCAATGGTACGAGACATCTCAGGTACTCAATATACACACATCAATATAAATAAATCTCATAAAAACAATCAAATGTATATATATGACTTACATATAAGTTAATGTGGTTCGCCTCTTGATTTATTCTTACAATATAGATGAGACTAATAGATCATAGTATAATGATAAAATGTGCATTAAAATATTACAAATATCAAATATAAGGACTCTCATTTAGACAAGTATTGACTCAACACATATTTATTGTTTTGGTAGCATATCATCAATTCACACATCTACTTCATCTTCTGAATATATATCTAAAGTTCGCAAATTAAGACTATGGCATCTGTGGTACTCTTCTCGTAACACGTTAACAAACAAACTCTCTGAGCTTCTTATCTCTGAGAAAAAGCTGTACTAAACGACACTAGCTGGCTGAAATATTATGATGATTTATCCAACTGACAGAATGTTGTCTCTTGTGCCACTTTCTTTTAATAGGCATAAATGAAAGTTTATCAGTTATAAGAATTTGTCAATATAAGTAAATAAATGTCAGTCAAAAGAAAGAAAATACCATGTCTAATGAGTCCTGGTACTAAACATTTTTACCATAATGTGCTGTGTATATATTATATATATATAGACAGAGAGATGTAATAATCATTCAAATAAATGTCGTTTTCAATAAAGAAAAACATCACGAGATAATATTTCAGTGTTGCCATTTCAGTATAGTTCTGCAAATTTGCTACTACTACTATTACAACAGCTACTACTACTACCACCAGTGCCATCAACTTGGAAAATTCTGTTCAATTCAGAGACACTGATATATGGTAACAAACATTACAATAAAATAAAATATAAACTTCAAAAAAAAAAAACAGAGCATCTTCACTTCAGTATGATGATATTAGAACATATTAAAGCTATTGCATAACTAAGAGGAGCGCGGCAGCAGCAGCAGCAAATCAAACACACAATTATTAAAATTCAATACCAAAATATTCAAGACAACTCAACAGCTGAGTTTGTGGCTCAAAGAGTTTAAGACTGTGGCTTCTCCCACTTGAGGGGCTTCACAACCTCCCAGGTGAAGTCGGCATCATCCCTTCCGAAGTGTCCGTAGGCAGCGGTCTTCAGGAACCTGCCATTGCCGCCTCTCTTCAAGTCTAGGTTGATGGTGATCATTCCAGGCCTGAAGTCAAAGTTCTCCTTAACGATTTCGAGGATCTCCTTGTCTGGAATCTTTCCAGTCTTGTAAGTGTCAACAAAGACGGACAAAGGTTCTGGGACACCAATGGCGTAAGAGACCTGCACAATGCACCTACGAGCAAGCCCGCTGGCAACAATACTCTTGGCCGCCTGCCTGACAATGTAGGCTCCACTTCTGTCCACCTTAGTAGGGTCCTTTCCAGAGAAAGCACCACCACCGTGAGCTCCCCAACCACCATAGGTATCGATGATGATCTTACGGCCAGTAAGACCAGCATCACCGTGTGGACCACCAATGACAAAGCGGCCTGAAGGGTTCAAGTGGAAGATTGTCTTCTCATCAAGGTACTTCTCGGGGATGACTGGCTTGATGACATGTTCCTTAAGGTCAGCAGCAATCTCGTCATTTGTGACAGTCTCATCGTGCTGGGTGGAGATGAGAACGGTGTGGACACGGATGGGAACCATAGCTCCATCCTCATTGAAGTACTCCACTGTCACTTGGGTCTTGCCGTCGGGTCTCAACCAGGGGCAGGTGCCGTTCTTCCTGACTTCAGTAAGTCGTGCACCAAGCTTGGTGGCGAGGACGTGGCTGAGTGGCATCAACTCAGGAGTTTCATCAGTAGCATAACCAAACATATGGCCCTGGTCACCAGCACCAATCTCCTCAGGGCGCTTGGTAAAATGTCCATGGACACCTTGGGCAATATCAGGGCTCTGCTGTTCAATGTTAACAAGAACCTTGCAGTTGTCGGCATCAAGACCCACATCGTCAGAAACGAATCCAATAGAACGGCATGTGTCACGGACGATCTTCTCGTAATCTACATTAGCCTTGGTTGTGATCTCTCCAAAGACCATGACCATGTTGGTCTTGGTGCATGTCTCACAGGCAACCTTGCTGTCAGGGTCCTGGGCAAGGCAGGCGTCAAGCACGGCATCAGAGATCTGGTCACAGAGCTTGTCTGGGTGACCCTCGTTCACGGACTCGGAGGTAAATAGGAAGGTCTCCATCTTTATATCTGAAATCAAAACAACCAAACGTTTAAATATAGATACAATGAAAACGAGTCAGAGCCGAAAGAACTTTCTCTGCTTAAAATATTCATTCAGAAATTACTATTTCACAACCACCGACATTCAAACATGTATATATTTACACACTCCTATGCTAAGAATAATGAATACAAAACAAAAATAAATGAACTACAAAGCTCAACAAAAAACAATACGAAATCCATTAGAGCCTGAATATTTGTCGTTAAACTTTACAAAATGCTCTTCATATACTCATCAAGAGCTATAAGGGCAGAGAAAAACGAACCAGAATCTAATGTATAAAACAAAGTGAAAAAGAATAAAAGCCTGCACAAATCACAGTCAGAATAATAACAGCTTTCCGTTATACAATGACAAGTTATCTGACTAACTCAAAATTAATTCTCTCTTTTTTCTTTAATTTCAAAACACGAAACAAATAACTTCAAAAGAAACAGAGATCTAACCAGATCGATCTGCTAATACTCTTAAAAATGACAAATGATATAGACTCTTCATCATACTTTCTCAAATTCAACTTCATAATACGTTTCAAACACATTATAATCAGATCTCCAACACAAATATGCCAAATCAAACAAGCCAGATCTGATACCATAACATAATCACATACTGGAAATGAAAACAAATTTTGTATTCTCAGCTATACAAACGAGATTTGAGCTAAAATCAGAGTAGAGAAGAGAAAAACAGTACCTGAAATGGAAGAAGGAAAGAGCGAGGAAGTTGTATAATGCGTAGATCTGTAAAAATGGTGCTCTCACTCAACCCAGACCTTTCTTCTTCACCGAAACTCAACGACTGGCAACTTTTCCCATCTTGTTAACTCGGTATTTATAGAGCTAAGCTCTGTGTGACCCCTTACCGGAGTGATCGGTGGGGGAGTTGGTGGGATTTGACGTTACTATTACCGGTAATAGCCGGTCATTCACCAACCCTAGCCAGTTTCATTTCCACCTATCCCGCGGCTCGGCTCGGCTACGACTACACAGCTGTGGTTCTCTTAACACGTTTTTATTATTTTAATGAATTAATATCTATAATTATAATAGTTCGGGTGATGAATTAAGACTTGAATATTAACCATATACATTCTTATATGACTTGTCCAAAAGAGGAATTGATTTGATTTTAAGTAAATAGGAAATGCCTAAACTACCCTCGAGGGGATGCCCGAAATTTTGAAATGCTTACCGACAATACATGGCAAACAATGAGCTGGAGGAAGTAAAGATTGTTAGTGGCTATGGGCTTTTCTTCCTCTCTCTCTTGAAGGATAATAATGGAAATCTACCTTCAAATATTACCAACTCAAATTAATGTATGTTTTTTTCAACAAAGTTTTTAAAGATAAACTACAATATTCATTAATAGGCAAATTAAATATAGTCGAATTACATGAAGATAGAAACCCATAGAGTAAAAAAATTCCATATAGGCTAACAAGTCATAATCCAAACGAACATACAACAATCGAGGTACTCATCATTTAATCAATAACTATAAGTTAAAAATCTTCCAACAAAAAAAAAATAAATAAATAAACTCATTATTCAAAAATGAAATAAAATGAAATAAAAAGAAATAGCAAACGACATGAGAAGGCAAACAAACATAAGAGATTTAGGGCTCGTTCCAAACGAGCCCTTAAAAACCACAACACATAGGGTTAATAAACAGATTTGAATGACAAGGATAAAAATAAAGACCCACCCCCGCCTCTCAAATTTGAGCTAATCAACAACACACCGATCACCCAATGGGGATCAAACTCCACTCCATTTGTCAAATAAATAAAAATCCCTACTAATCTAGCAAGGCAATAAAACAACATGTTATTATAAAGTAAAAGAAACATAAAAATAATAACAGAAACAAAACAGATAAGTAAGGCCTATGATCTTATTGAATGGGATTTTCTTGGTGCAATGATGATTCGCATGGGGTTTGATCAACGTTTTGTGGACCTAATTCTTTGTACTCTTACTTCAGTGCAATACAATATTGTTCATGGTGGTCAGGTTTTGAGGCCGAATTATTCCTAGGTGTGGTCTTCATCAAGGTAATCCACTTTCACCTGATTTGTTATTGTTGTGTGTGGAGGGTTTTTCATCCCTTCTCCGTCAATTGAAAGTTGAGGTGATCTTAAAAATATTAAAGTGGCTCATGGGGCTCTCCAGTAGTATCACACATGTTATTTGTTGATGATAGTTGCATTTATTTTCGTGCTAATGATAGAGATGCTCATAATGCTCTGCGTCTATTGTGTATCTATGAGGAAGCTTTAGGTTAGAAGGTCAACTTTGCTAAGTCATCGACTTTCTTTAGTTCTAATACACCTCATGTGACTTGTGATAGAATTTGTTCTCTCTTAGGGATTTCTCCTACTGATACTAATAGTTTGTATTTAGGCTTGCCTTGGGTTATGGATAAGAATAGATTTACTATTCTTGGTTTCCTGAAAGAAAAGATGCAAAAGAAGAATCAAAGTTGGGAGGGGCAATTTTTATCTAAAGCTTGTAAAAAGGTTATGCTTAAGACTGTGGCACAAGCTTTGTCTCGTTATGCTTTGTTAGTCTTTCTTTTACCATTAGAAACTTGTAGTTAACTTGAACGGTTGATGTCATAATATTGGTGGAGTTCTGGCTCTAATTGTTGTCGTGGGGTTAGTTGGATGAGTTAGTCTCAGCTTTGTAAGCATAAAAATGTTGGTGACTTGGGCTTTTGTAGCTTGCGTGACTATAATCTCTCTTTATTAGGAGCAAGGCTGGAGGCTTTTGGTGAATGAAACTTCTCTAGTGAGCTCAATCTATAAGGCAAGATACTACTCTTGTGGCTCTATTCTTCAAGCTCAATTAGGCCATAATCCTAGTTTCATTTGGAAGAGTTTCTTTGAAGCTCAACGTTTAATTAAATATAGGTGCTAGAGTAAGTATAGGCTCAAGGTGTAATATTGATATCCTCACGGATCATTGGCTTTCGAACTCATCTTCTCCTTTTATCCAATCCACCCACCTAGGCTAATTTAAAATTTCAAAGTTTTATGAAGATTTGTTGTTGGGAATGGGATGAAGAAGTTATTGGTGACTTGTTTGATGAGAGGGATCGCATTCTCATTCTTGGAATTCCTTTAAGTATCACATGTGTAAGTGATAGTTGGTATTTTATCATTTTCTCCAAGAATAAAAAGCTAATTGGCATTGAGCAATAGAAGAAGATTTTTGGAAGTACCTTTGGAAGCTTAAAGTTCTGCCCAAAATCCAACATTTTTTTATGGAAAACCCTTATGGGTTAGCTTCCTACTTAGCATTTATTATAAAATAAACATGTGTTCATTAATTTGAAATGTTTATTTTATCATCAAGCACCTGAATCGAAATCTCAAATTTTTTTGACTTATCCCTTTGCTGACTCTTGTTGGAATCGTTCTTCTATCGATAAGGGTGGTATTGGCCAAGTTGATTTTTGTAGTTGGTTTCAAGCCATCTAATCTCGGAGACAAAAAAAATTAGTTGAGGAAGTGACAATGATTGCTTGGTCCCTATGGAAAAGATGAAATGATATTTTGTGTCACTCAAAGATTAATTCAACTTTAGTCTTAGTCTTGTTGGCTTGTTTTGTTCTTGATCAATGGAAGTTTTTTCAATCCAAAAAGTTTGATCCACTTTTGCTTGTCCATCATATAGACAGAAGTGTTGAGCGTTGGTTTAAACTAGATAATAATAAGATCAAGATAAATGTCAATGGGGCTATTTTTGAAGCAAAAAATTCTTTAGGATGGGTTTAGTGGCTCGACAATCTAATGGTTTTTTTGCTTTAAGCTTTTACTATTCATCACTTGGGGTGTGTTCAGCCAGTTACTGCTGAAGTAACAGGTATGAAGGAAGCTTTGAGTTAGATTAACAGGAAGAATTTGAATGATGTTGTTATTGAAACTGATAGTTTAGTGATTGTTCAAGCAATTTAAAGTCCTCTCCAAATTCCCTCTACATTTAGTTTATTAAAGTAATTGCAAAGTTTTATTATCTACTCTTCTTAATGTTGAGTTATTTTTGTTTCACGATCTGCAAACAAGGTTGCACATTGTTTAGCACGCTACTCTCATTTTTAATCTGATCGCCTTTTCACTGAGAGAAATATTTCTTTTGCTCTTCAATCCCTTGTAATGGTTGGTATTATTGTTTAATGAAACTATCCAATTTCATTAAAAAAAACAGTTGAAATGAGGCATAAACAGGCATAAGATATAGACAAACCAAACACTAAATCAATACTGCCAACAAATGAATTCTCCTATCCATCACCTCACACCCCAATGTCACCACACCCTAAACCAAGAGTCGCAAGTCAAATACCCACAAGCCCACACCACCCAACTCTCACTAACCAACCCAACATGTTGGTCCAAACCCACAACCAGCCAAAACTAGCGAACAACCCAAATGCTTGCAAGCTTCAAGTCCCTACCAACAAATCTTCCCAAATCCACCACGTATACCACTCCACAACAACAAGCAATGTCAGAGAACAAATGCCAGAAGTTGGTTGGGAGTAGAAGTGTAAGGACAAAAGAAAAGAGCAATCAACAAAGATGGGGAACCTCATGCCCACGATGTCGAGTCGATCACCAACCCTTAACCAAGGCCATGCACAAGGCCAGAAAGGGTTGGCGGGCCTGACCAGGAAAAATTAAGAACTAGTCGCTGCTAGATAGAAAGAAGAAACACTAAGAGAGAATTTTATTCTTTCAAAGCATGTCAACTGAGTTTATTATGTCCTACAAATGAAATAATAATAAGACCTCATCCAAATATAAAAATTTTATACGGTAGATATGATTTTGTTCCACATTTTTGTTGGTAGTAGGTATTTATTTTAGCAAGTAGATAAATTAGAATATAATTTTGTAGAACATTTATATTGTAGTTATTTAGGGTGTGTTTGGAAATGTAATTGGACTTAGGTGTAACTATAGGTAATTATACAATTTGACATGTTTGTCTGATCATATAACTGTATAATGTGAGATAATTGAGTTATTTCAATTATAGTAGGGCCATGAGAATTTGTGTAATGAAACTGTGTAATTACTAAAAAAAATTTATTTTAAATATTAATTACTAAAAATATTAGTTTTGATGTAATTACTAACTATTTTATCAAATAAAATATTAGAAATTCATATATAATTGCCACATTATATCTAAATGCACTTTGTATTTCAAAATAAAAAAAAAAAAATTGTGGCATAGGTTCTCAGAAAGTTTACTTTGATGCAAATAAGTTTCCAAACTTAAAAATTGGTCGTAATAGTTCTCAAGGTCATGTTTATTGTAAGTCCGTTAATCCTCTTTTTTAATAGATTCATTTATTGTTTAAAAATGCCACGTGTTGACATATTATTGGTCCAAATTATAAATTTGACTTAAAAAAAATTAAAATTTAAGAAATTTTTTTTTTATTTTTTCTTCTTCTTCTTTTTGCTACCCAGAAACTGCTTTCCAAAACCCATCACCCACCAACCCCTGGTCCATCTTCTCCATTATGGCACAAGCTCTGGTCGACTCAGAGCTCTATCTCGAGCAGTCGTCCCTGAGCCAAACTCTCACTTCACCACTGGCATCCTTGCTCTGTTTGACACCCTAAACCCCGAGACCCGTCGCGACCCCTCTCCATCACTAAAACCCAGGTCTGTTTATGTGTTACTCATTTCTGCCTATTCAGAAATGTAAAAAATTGCTCCGCCTCTTCGATTGAAACTAAGAAGCTATCCGAGAAACCTGCTCCACTCAGTCCACCCAAAGCTTAGTCGCATTACCGCCTGTTAGAATATTAGTTGCAAAGAAATTAGGAAAACTTGGAGCTTGTTTGGTTATATTTTCAGTTTTCAGTTTTTAAAATTGTGTTTTTAAAAGTGTAAATAGAAAACAATTTTTTGACATTTTAAAAATTTAACGGTGTTTGGCACAAGTTTTTTAAAACTATTTTTAATTTTTTTCTTACTAAAAAAAATCAATATTTTAACACCATACCATAATATGAACCCATTCGGGTCCGGGTCTAGGATTTGAGTATGTGAGCAAAAATATAAAATGTAATATGTTAGACAAAAAAAAATATTTTTGAAAATTGAAAACAACATTTTGATGTTTTCTATTTTTTAGTTTTTAAAAACTCAGTTTTTAAAAAACTGTTTTTCAAAAATTTTGCCAAACAACCTCTATTAGTTTTTAAAACCTGTTTTCTGTTTTTAAAAACTAAAAACAGTTTTTAAGTTATGAAGTCAAACAACCCCTTGTATTTTAGTAGTTTTCTATTTGTATTTAGTAGTTTCCCTTTTAGTCTCCTAGCTTTATATATAAATATTTACTATTTTATGAAATACATACACAATTCGATTCAAACATCTAGGTTCAAGTTTTTAGGCACACCCCAAATCTGAAGTTTTATATTTAAAAAATTGCAGCACCATTGTACATTTAACGAAATCATTTGTAATGCCTGAATTCTTAAAACTTGCTAAATTGAAAATAATCTAATTATATAATATTTATACAACCTCATAAGCCGGGATCCCGAGTTTAAAACCATGTTGAAAATACATATACAACATATAAAGTTACAATATACTTATTTTTTTTAAAAAAAAATTACAGGGCAATACTAAAATTTAACTCAAAATGTGATAAGATCGAAACCCTTTAGGTTGCGTTGCCGCGATATGTACAATCCTTGCCGAGCCCCAACTCACTACTCCTCCAGCCAAGCTTAACCCTTACCTACACAAGGTAGCAAACTGATGAGTCGACAGACTCAGTAAGATGTGCATATAACAAATTATGAAACCAACTTGTGTCTAGGCGCCCATACACCTATTCACAAGACTAACCAAATGATTAAGAACGTTCTTAATGGTTGGTGCTATTGACCATGATATCACCCACTACCAGCACTATGATCGCACTGCGGGACCGACACTATGTTCGTACCGCTATGATAGCATTAATAGCACCCAAGAGTACAATTGGCCATGATATCACTCTTAACCAGTACTGTGCCCGTACTGTCGAACCGACATAATGGTTGTGCCGCTATGATAGCGCCAATTAATACTCTCTAGGGTGAATATCACTCTTGACCAGTACGATGCCTATACTGTCGAACCGACACAATGGTTATGCCGCTATGATATCACCCAAAACATATACAATCACAAACACAACATGCTTGTATAATATGTTTTATGCTAATCTTACCTCGTTTCCGTGCTTAGATATGTCGATCAGCCTAAGTGGAACAGCAACTCGACGTATTACAGGGCCCTATATCATAACATTCGTAAATTGATGAGAGACACGCTAAAACACTTCCCGAGGACTTAAAGTCAAAACTAGAAATATCCTTATCGATAAATAACGTAATTATCACCTATATATCACAAAAATGGGAAAACTAGGGTTTACAAAATTGTCCCAACCGGCAAACCGGTTCCCCAATCGGAATCCTAGTTTGATAAGGTTTCCTGGGGACCATCCTGTCGACCGGTTGCTACAGGTTCACCTGAACCGGTCGACCGATTTAGTGCAGGAACCACCAAAAATGTCCTAGCACCACAAAACAATCCCAAACTTCCTAATACTTTCCAGAATACCTGTATACGCCAAAACCAACTCAACCCAAGCAATAAAACACAACAAATAACACAGAATATCAAAACACCATTAGAGCACTAAGCTTAAGTTCCCAAACTCCAACTTGGCTCAAACCACACCAAAACCCATCAAACTAGCTTAAAACATCCATCATAAACCTACCTTAACTTCAGAGCACAAAATCATACTACCCTAATACATTCAGCAACCTAAACCCAAAATTATACATTATACTTAACATAAGCTTAAGAAATTGAGATTCGAGAAACTAAGAATGGATACCTTGAATCAAAGCATTCAATTTTTCCACCAAGAATCCTTGATACAGATCAAACAACTCCACCCTAGTTGCTGCCTTGAAGAAGAGAGAGAGAGAGAGAGTTGTGAAGAGAAAGAGATGAGTCTCTTTCTAGATTTCTCTATTTTTCTAACCTTAAGTAAAATCATTTTCTTTTAATTAAATCTAACTTTAATATCAGCCTCTAATGTTCACAAAAGACAAAAAAGGAAAGTTTCTAGTATAATGACTATTTTGCCCTTAACAAAAGACAAGCTTACCAACATAAAAGTATAATTTGGTCATTTCTAAATCCTGACACTTTCCTGATATTTCTAATGCCTAACTATTTTGCCCCGCTATTAACATTCTAAATCATACAAAACGTAACTCTCTAATGGCCCAACATCGCTTTCCACTGCTACCGGACTAAAACACCGAAAATAAGAAATTCACATATTTAGCATAGTTAATACATACTGAACTTAAATAAATCTCCACAATATATAAAAATTATAAATAATAACTCAATCTCATAATTAAACCCTAATAATAAATAATTCATTGTATTAAAGTTAGGCGGTCATTACATTATTTACCTAAAAAACCAATCACAATCCCATTCATTAGCCATGTTTCTTGTTGTCGATGAGATCTAAACAAATCAGATAGTTTTCTCTCTCCCCATGAGGTTTAGCCCTTGTCTGTAGCGTTTTCGAAGTTCGATGAGCTAACACCCAATTTTAGATTTTGGAACGATGGTGGTGGATTGATAATGGTGGTGGCCATGGAAGGTTTGTGATGAAAAAGAACAAGGAGGCATGAATAGAAGAGAGAAAATGAATAAAAAAGAGAAGAAAAATAAAACAAATTAATTTTTTTATTATTTTTTATTAAAATTAATATTTGGATAAATAAACTTTCAACACGTGGCATTCTTGTCAAAATTTAACAAATATGTCAAATTGGGTAGTGACGGACTTACAATAAATGTGACCTTGGGACTATTACCATCAATTTTTGAGGTTAAGGATTTATCTTCATCAAAGTGAACTTTTTGGAGACTTATGCAGTAATTTTTTCTTTAAAATATAGTGTAATTAGTATTTTCTACTAGCTTTCATAAGATTTTAAAATAATTTACCATACTGAAAATTAGGGGTATGCATAAATTGATCCAATCCAATGAGAACCAATTAATTCAATTAAAATTGACCGCCAACATTGGATATCTAATTGTGATTGAATCGAATTGGATGTTAATTTTAAATATCTAATTGGATCGGATTGAATGTTGGATGAAGTGTCTAAAAATTTAATATATCTAATATCCAATCGCACTAATTAGTATTTTCATTTAGTTTGGATGAGTAATCATATTTTATAGGGAAAAAAACAGAAAAATACAAAAAAGGAAAAAAAATTACAAAAATACTTTGAGCCGGCCCATTAAACATTTATACAGTCCCACGTACAAATATTTACAAAAATACCACATGCACTAAGCCTTCAACTGTACAGAGCGAACCATGAAGGTGAAAATACCGCGATCGTTTCAAAACCGCAAAACAACCAAAATGAAACCAAAACGATAAAAATACAACTATTAATTCTGGCGAAATCAATTGGAAAAGAAGACCTGCAATGATCTAAACAGAAAATGACGAAAAAAATCAGAAAAACTGTGAAGAAACTGAAATTACACATTTGTTTTTTGTTTTATTCGATCAAAATAACTCCCCCTAATATCGAAATCTATATTCATGAAATGTAGATCTGTAACAAATAGATCTGGAGCTCCCACCAAATCCAAAACAATGTATGATGTGAAAAATTTTAAAAAAACCTCATGAATAATACATCTACGTTATATACAGTTGCATTTTGATTGATTACTGGTTTCCAATATAAATATATTTTTTTAGAAACACAATAAGAAGAGTAAATTCGAATTAAGGTACAACCAGTTACGTATAAGTTTGTTTATTTTTTGTTTTGGTTGCCTTATAGTTGCATTATCGTTTTATGATAGTTTATATATTATGCAGGAATTTAATTTGACGGGGACTAAGAAATAGTAGTTATACATAGTAAGTTTTGTGCAAAATAGTTGCATATTAGTTTTATAATGAAATAACATATGCAAGTAGCAAAACTATAATAAAACTACAAAACAACTGTATACAAACTAAAATACAGGAAAAACTCTTTGAACATCAACATCCATGATAAATCTCATTGTTACCCATTGATGATATAAAATTGGATAGGAAACAACTAGATAAAAAACATATTAAAAAAAATACATACAGAAGGTGTTTACACTATTAAAAAACTATGAAAAAACTATTACAAAATGAGAAATCAATAAATACAAAACCCACAAAAGTTGAATATGAAAAAATTTCAAAAATAGGGGAAAACCAAAAAGAAACCGAAAACAAACCTGAGATAGAAGACCACCATCAACTTGATTATTTTTTTGAGCATCATCTTGACGAATTTTTTTTTGGGCAGCCACCTTCGATTTCTTCTTTGGAGGAGCTCGCCCACGTTTCGACAATGGAGGAGCAAAATCAGAGTCATCCTCCTGATCAACAACAGGCCGTTTACTCTTGTTTCTATTAGCAAAAGATTTCAACCCAATTTTAGAGCTTTTCTTTTGAACAGGGGAAGGAGTTGATGAAGAACAAGTTACAGCCATATTTATATATGGATTAAGAGAAAAATAAAAAGAGAGAAAACGGTTATGGAATTCGATTAATGGGAGTTGAAAAAAAAATTGAAGAACAAAAAAAAAATGGAAAATGGAGTTGGGATTGTGGAGGGGGAAGTGTTCATCTATGGAGGTTGATATTTAAAATAAAAAAAAATTGAAAAGAAATATAAAATAATAGGAAAAAGAAGAGAAAAAAGAGGGAAATGATGTATAAAGTGATTGATGTAATGATATGTGTCACTCACGTGTCAAAATGCATGATATGTGTGTGCATGTGGTAAAAATGTAAAAAACTTAAGCAAAAGTGTATAAAAGTTATTTTCACCGTGTTGTAGTATATATGTAATAAAGTTAGTCTTTTGTATTTTTAGTGTAAAAATTTCTATTTTATATTGTTATACATAAAATATATATATAAAAATTAACATTAAAATTTTACTCTTTTTTTTTCTTGGATTGGATAGATCCAGCCAATCCAATACATACTGGACCTAAAATATTAGATGGATCTGATCTGATTCAAAAAATACTAGGTCTAAAATATTAGATAAACTCAAATTAAACCAATAAATACATATAAAATACATCCAATAAATAGAACTGATCCAATCTAATATATAATAAATGTTGAATCGATTGGATGATTAAAATTAATTGAATTAGATCGGATTGTAAAATCTAATACTCAATATATAATTAAATTAGATCTGAATAAGCATAATAACATTCGATGTGGTCCAATAAATACTCTTATTTAAAATATATTTCAAAACATTTTATTTCATGAACGTACAAAATAACATGTGTTTATGTTTTGAAATTTATGTATGAAATTGATTATTTTAAAGTTTGTTTCTGATAGCAAAAATTATTTGAAATTTTATTAAAGTTAGTGAAAGATCCTAAAACATTACAATATACATCAACATATAAATAAAAATTAAAAATGAAGTATAATTTATTAAAAATTTCTAGTAGTACACTTTCTTTAAGCATCGTTCTAGTAGAATTTTTATCCATTTTGACATTTAAAAAAGTTATTTCCTTACCTTTTTTTTTCAAAATCGTTATGTTATAGCTATTTAAGATTATTTATAAATTTTTTTAAAAAATCTAAATAGTTTGTAACGTCGAAAATAAGCTAGGTTTAAACAGTTACTTACAAGAAAAAATAGTCGCTTGTGCAACAAAATATTTAAACTTTATTTTCAGCATAGTAAATTATTCAAAAAAATTTTAAAAATTTACATATAATTTTATATAACTATAACATACACGATCATAAAAAATAGACTAAAAAACTCTTCTTAATATCGAAAGTAGGGGTGAAAATCGGTTTTTATAATTTTATAACCGACCAGTCGGTTACGGTTTTTATTTTACGAAAATCGTAACCGATAGTTTAGAAAATATAACCGTATAAAAGTGACCGTACGGTTTTTGACGGTTTTCGGTTTGGCGATTTTGAGCGATTTTGGCAGTTTTTTGGTTAAATTATTTTTTTTTCAAAAATTAAAACCGACCGCCATGTCAAACGAACCGAAACTGAAACCGATCGTCAAATTCGGTGATGACGTGGAACTGAAAATTCGGTTACGGTCTGGTCGATTTGATTGTCAGTTTTGGTTTTTCGATTTTTATGAACACTCCTAATCGAAAGTGTCTACTAAAATATCATTTTAAGAGGTGTACTATAATTTTATCTTAATTTATTTACGTACTAAAAACAAAAATGAATAAAGACAAAAAATTATACCCCTAGGCCCTAGCAATAATTTTTAAAGAAATAAGATATAGTTTCTTAAACAAGAAAAAAAAAAGAATAGGCATGTGCGATGTAAGACACACCACAACACCATTTGATCATTGTGTTCTTTATTAACATAAGATTGAATTGAAAGCACTTTTTAATTATTTTCAGAGTAGATTGAAAACACTTTACAAAAGAAAAAATGTTCAATCGAAAGCATTTTGGATAATTCTTTTTTCCAAAATATCTAAGGAATAAAAAATTAATTGGATTCTCAATACAAGTTGCATGGAATAAACTGCTTATGTAAGAAAATAGAAAACAAAAACAAATTTCTGCCTACACCATTAAATTCTAATTACATTGTAGTATTAAGCTGTATAAATTTCAAAAACCACAGATATATAATATTGGCATGGTATGATCTAGGGGTGTTGAGGGAGGGTTAAAGCCCAATCTAAGATTAAAATAAATTAATATACAATTATTACTTTTATATATACACATAGTATTTAAATAGAATAATTGGTTAAGATGTTTTAAATTTTCTCTGTATCTACATTTTATTTATTAAAAAAACAAATAAAGTATAAGGTTCAAACTTATGACCACTAGAATAGGAGGATGCTGCTAAAACATCATTCCACTTAAATTTAGCTAGTTATTTTTTAGGAGTTTTTTCATTTTTACACTTCAAAAGATATATTTTTTTTTTTGCTTTTTTACGGAATTCTATATAGAAATCTCTATTGCAACTAGCGCTGTAACCTGAATAGCAACAAAAAATTGTATAGAAACCCTGTTGCAACTAGCGCTGCAACCACTTTAGAAACTCAAACCGTAAATTTTAAAAAAAAATTAAAAAAATAGTATATAAAGTAATTTTTCTATTTTTTATTTTAAATTATATTAATTAAATGTATAACTAAGTTTACTTTACAAATTAATTTTGGGACCACCACTAGCAATCAAGTCAGCTGAATAGTAAAGGAATGAAAGTGGCATTTTTTAGTTAGGCAGGGTTGGTGGTTGGTAACTTGGTTGGTATGGTATTCCTGAATAACACATCAAAACTAAAAATAAGGTGTATATTTCATAAAATAATACCTATGGCTAGTTTGATAGGTCTTATAAAACTCTCATTGTATTAAATAATAATATATAATATATTTAAATAAAATTTTATATTGTATTACTTAATACGATTACAAATTTTAACAGTGTGAATCGTATTATTTAATACATAACAAATAATTTATATTAACATATATTATTATATTTAAAAAGGGTTTGGGGTTAGAAACTCAGACCCTAGATCTTGAATCCTGACCCGAATCCCTGACCAAGAATTGAATTCTAGCCCTGAACTAGGACTCCAAACCCAAAGTGGCTTTGGACTCCCAAACCTAACTCTAGATCGAGACCCAAACCCCAAACGAAGACCTAGGTCTGAGGTCAAGATTTGGGGATGGGTCTGGGTTTGAGTCTAGACCAGGGTTTGTGGCTTAGGGCGAGAGATGGGGTTTGGTTTTTCAAGACTGAGGTCAGGTTGAGGCCGAGTTTATAGTAAAAATAAGGCTTATTTGTACTGCATGTTCCGAAACTATATAGGTTTTGGCAAGTTGGTATTCAAACTTTATTTTTTGATAAATTGGTCCCCAAACTATATAAGTTTTGGCAAGCTGGTCCTCAAACTTTATTTTTTGGCAATTTAGTCCCCAAACTTTTATTTTCTTGGAAACATAAAGTCCTTTCTTAAATGATGGTATTTTATTTATTTATTTAATTTTGTATTAATTTTAAATATTTTTATGTTGGTATACCTTATCAAATTAAAAAAAAATGCACATTTTTTATTTGTATGTATTTTTTAAAATATTTTAGAGTAAGAAGAAGAAAAAAATAAATCAAGACATATTTTTTTAAATATGCTAAAATAAGAAGAAAAATAAATATTTTTAATTTTTATATATATTTTTTAAATCAAATCAAGACATATTTTGAACATTACAAAACTATATATACAAGTAAACCAATAAATTATTTTCTTATGAACAATACTTACACAAAATATTTTCAAGACCGAATAATTCCTCTACACTGCAAGCAAATATTCGTTATCATCAAATAGCTAATATGCATGCACACAAAAAATAACTATATATAAGTCAATAAAAATTTTTAGATTGTCTAATTATTTTTCCTACCATGAGAGGAAAATCATTTAATATATAAAATATCTTAATATGAAATCTATGTATATATGTAGTAAAATATTATTTTGTAGTCAAAATAATATATATCTATAAAATACCAAGTAACTTATATTATAGAATTTATTTTTAATTATACTCAGAGGCGAACTCATAAATTTTTACCAGCGTTGATGTAAAATTTAAATAATATATATGAATAAAACACATTTTAAATATTTTGATAAAAAATTAAATATTGTATGAATACTTAAAAATAAAAATAAAGAAATAAAATATATTCATGTAATTATTTTATCAAACTATTAAAATTAAAAAAATGAAAATTATTTGAATTTAACACAAAAAGTAAATTAAAATAAGTAAAATAAATAAAAAAAATAATAAAAATATCAATATCTAAGAGTGGGATACTTAATGTTGCTAATAAAATAAAAGTTTAGGGATTAATTTACCAAAAAATAAAGTTTAGGGGTAAACTTGTCAAAATGTATATAGTTTGAGGACTAATTTGTCAAAAAAATAAAGCTTAGAGACCAACTTACTAAAACCTATATTGGAGCGTTTGGTATAAGATTTAGACTTGATGAGAATGAAAATATAAAATTTAAATTAAATTGAATGATAAGGGGTTTGTATTTTTAAGTTAGTTTCACCTTTTAAATTAAAATGGTGGTAATGTTAATCTCCTCAAATATATGAGTTTCATATTCCCTCTAAGTCTACTCCCTCCAACTTTATTTTCTCTAACTCAAACTCACATAACAAACACCTCATTAGCTAGCATTTGGTTAGAAAGAATGAAAGCATAGCTAGAATAAGAATGACATTCTAATACTTTAAAATAAAATCAAAAAAAGAATAGAATAAAAGTTATTTCCTATCTATTCTATTTCATTACCTCTAATCAAACACCACCATATAATTTAGCACCTACGGTACAAATAAATCTAAAAATAAGTATAACTTTTGACAACCAATTAATATAAGTTAAGGGTGTACTCTTAATGGGTATTATCCATGAATTGGTAAAATTAGAAAATTTTGAGTTTTTATGCTTAATTTTTCTATCTAATTAAAAAAATCTCTCATTTTTATATCATATGGGCTGAGATTGTTCCATCGGTAAAAAAAAATTAAAAAAAGTTTTTTAGCAAGAAAAATAAGAAAAGAAAAAGTTGAGTTTGAGTTAAATATTTTTGTATGAACATATTTTTGATATAGTGTAAAAAGAGATATTTTTTGATATTTTTTTAATTAAGTAGTTAAATTAACCATAGAAATTTAAATTTGTGATTTCATTATCCGTTATTAGATCAAAATTCGATAGTTTGATATTTTTAAAATTAATATTTATAGTTAAATTTGTTTAGTAACCATTCATGGGTAATACCCATTAAGAAGTGTTCACTCAACTTTTCCTTTTCTTATTTTTCTTGCTAAAAAACTTTTTTTTTTAAAATTTTTTTTACCGATGGAACAATCTCAGCCCATATTATATAAAAATAAGAGATTTTTTTAATTAGATAGAAAAATTAAGGTGCCGTTTGGAAACACTTTTGTTTTTTAATTTTTTAATCACAAAATGAAAGTAAAATTTTTGTTTTTAAAAAATTTATTTTTGAAAAACAAAAATGCGTTCTGTAACCACTTTTGTTTTTCAATTTTAAAAACAGAAAACAAAAGTGCGTTCTGTAAAGTTCATTTTTATTTTTATTTTTTGATTTTATTTAAGTCGAATCTAGGTCCGGGGTCGGATTCGGGTTCAAGTCAAAAGTCAGGTTCAGCGCCAGGGCCGTGGGGAGGGGATTTGAGTACGGGTCTGGTCGTAATCCAAAAGATTGATTAAGAAAAAAAAACTGTTTAAAAAAATATTGAAAGTAATTTTTTTTTGTTTTTAAAATTTTGATTTCTAATTATAAAATTGAAAAGTAAAAACAGTTTTATAGAACATGTTTTTGAAAAATATTTTCACTTTTCTACTTTTAAAAACAGAAAACTGATTAAAAAAGTGTTACCAAACGCCACCTAAGCATAAAAACTCAAAATTTTCTAATTTTACCTATTCATGGGTAATACACATTAAGAGTGCACACATATATATAGTTAGGTGGCATTTGGTAACACTTTTATTTTTAAACTTTTTAATCACAAAAATATAAGTAAAATTTTGATTTTGAAAAATAAAAATGTGTTCTATAACTACTTTTGTTTTTCAATTTTAAAAAGAGTAAATACTATTTTGGACCTTGTATTTGGCAAAAGTTACTAATTGAACTCTCTGTTTTGTTAAATGACAAAATGGATCCTATATTTTCTAAAATAATAAAATAGGACGCTGAGCTCATTTTTCAACAATTTTATTTTTTAATATAACCAACTTTAAGATAATTTTTAACACGAATAGATACCGAAAATGTAACCAGTTTTGTCACAATATTTCTAGATTAGATTGTTATTAAGTTTTATTTTTACAAAAAATTAGTTCCTAGAATATGGCGCCCTTGGGATTTTCGATACAATCAAATAGAAAGCCCCAACGAATTGGGATTTCCCTATTGGGCCAGGTCATTTCGAGGCAAGCTGATCATTTATGATGAAGAGGATGGGCTTCAACAGAATGATTCGGAGTTCTTGCAGAGTGGAACCATGCAGTACCAGACACGAGATAGATCTTCCAAAGAACAAGGCTTTTTTCAAATAAGCCAATTCATTTTGGATATTTCCCAACAACTCCGGTCCATTTACGGTTATTGCTTCGGTGAACATAGTAGCTAAATAATCCCAACGCGTTACATAAGGGAGATATTGTATAATTGTTCGGTTTTCCGCAATTTTTTCCATTCCTCGGTGTAAATAGCCTAGTATTGGTTCACAGTCAATAACATCTTCACCGTCGAGAGTAACGATGAGTCGAAGAACGCCGTGCATACGACTCAACTCCAACATAATTGCTCTGATATAGCTAGCTCTTTTAGGTACTTGGATATTTCCCAACAACTCCGGTCCATTTACGGTTATTGCTTCGGTGAACATAGTAGCTAAATAATCCCAACGCGTTACATAAAGGAGATATTGTATAATTGTTCGGTTTTCCTATTTGTACAATTTTAAAAAATGCAGGGTTCATTTTGTCATTTAATAAAATAGAGGGTCCAATTGGTAACTTTTGCATAACACAGGGTCTACAAATGATATTTATCCTTTTAAAATTAAAAAAAAAAAATAAAAGGGTGTTTTGTAAATTTTATTTTTTATTTTTATTTGTTTATTTTATTTAAGTCGGGTTTGAGGTCGTGACTGAGAGCGGGTCTAAATTCGAGGTCGAGGTCAGATTCGGTTTCAAAAGTCAAAATTAGGATTCAAGTTCAAAATATTAATTAAAAAAACTTATTTAAAAAAATATTGAAAGTGATTTTTTTAAAAAAGAAAAATTAGATTTTTAATTAAAAAAATTAAAAAATAAAAACAGTTTTATAGCTTAAAAAAATTGAAAAATATTTTATTTTTTTAATTTTAAAAATAAAAAAAATTAATTAAGAAAGTATTAGATTTTTAGTTTTATCTGCCGCAATTTTTTTTATTGAGGGAACCAATGAGTGAATGAGGGATTATGTGACGTGATTGCGTTTTCGACACGACCTTTGAAAGAGAGGAGAGGATATGTGAAATGTCAATTATATCTTACCAAAATTAAACCAAATCACACCCAATCCAAATAAGCCAAAACTACGCCTACGCTAAGCTGAGCTGAGCTGAGCTGAGCTGTAGGAAGAGTTGGAATTATTAGGACTTGGCGCGTTTTCTATTTCATTTTCCAAAAAAAAAAAAACAAATGTATTATATATTTATTTATTTATTTGCCGATTTAAACAAATTGTAAACAAGTATATATATAATTCCCAATGGACTTGTATTTTTTTTTTTTTTTAAATGAGTAAACTTGTATATGATATATATGAAAAAGATAAAGAGTTTTTTTTTTCTTTTTTGAACAAATGAAAAAGATAGAGTTTGAATTTCAAGGACATGCCGTTTCTCAAAAAAAAAAAAAAAATGAAGGAGATGAGTTTCCCAAAAGGTTGGGTGCTATACTCGCAATAGATTTGACTGCCACTTACCGGTGGTATTTGGTTGGTGAGATGACATGTCAGTTCTCACTCGCTGTCCCCAATCCATTTAATAATAATATCAAACTAAAAATTAGGTGGAAATTGGTTTGAATAATTATATTAAGAAAATGTTAATGGAAGTATCTCTAAAAAAGAAATATAATATTTTATTTTATATTATTATTATTATTTAATATATATAAAATAATTAAATTTTTTATTTTAGGACAAAATAATAATAAAAAGATAAAAAAGAGAAAATATATACATTAAAAAATATCAAAAATATATTCATGTTATCAAATATTTTTTAAAGCATCTTCATTAGGAACGAGAATTCCACTAAGACTAACTATTTTTGTTGACTCAGTTAAAATTTAATTTTTTAATAAATTAAAAATTAATTGATGTATCAAACTTAAATTAGTTTAACATGAAAAACTATTTTTTGACAAGGGATGTTGATTTCTCCATTCAAAATACTCTAAGATATTGATATACTTCAATATCAATTCTCACAAAGTCTCGTTTTAGTATAGTATTAGACACTTTTTAATACCAATAACAATCTTCCTTATAATAATATCTACCACTAATGTTGTTTGTTAGACTAATTAAATAATAGGTTGACAAAGTATTCTTATTGGACTTTTTTTTAAGAAAAAAAGTATCCTTATTGGTTGATATATTTACGCCTATACATGTTATTTGTTTGAATTTTACAAATATATAACTTTATTACAATATACTGCACATAAAAAATCATTATTATTTACTCATATATTTTAATTAGTAATAAATATATTATCAGCCCTTCTTCTTTTTTTTAAAGCTTTTGCTCTTTATGGTGGAGTTTTGAGATTTTCTTCTCAAAAATATATTTATAACACCAATATATAAATCAATGTTATAATAAAACAATTACAAACAACTTGTCTTTGTCATTTAGTTTTTTTTTTTTATATATATATATATATATATACTATCTTTTTTTTATTTTTTATATACTATTTTTGGTAAATAATTTTTTGTACATTCTATTAACACCTTAAAGTATTTAAAGTATTCAATATCATACCGATGTGGTACTTAATAATTAGTTAGTAATTTTTTTGTCTTTTGTCTTTTGTGTTTTATTTTTTTTTTATTTTTTATAAATAATTTTTGTACTATTTTTTATAAATAGTTTTTGTACTATTATTATTATGTGGCACTTTAAGGTGCTCAATTCCATACAAATACACATACACAATAATTGATTAGTATTTTTTTAAATCATATTAAATTAAAATTTGTAGGAACTAATATGAAAATGCACCAATAACGATATGTTACCTTTTGTGGTACTTTGCAACTTAATGTGTCCCTTAACATTTTCATTATTAATATGTACATGTATTTATTAACTTTAATTATTATTTTAATTTTTTGTTATTATTATATATAAGTTTGCAAGAGTATTCTTAATAGGATATATATAAATTTTGCTATATTTAACCAAAAAAATTAACTTGTGATACATTTACATCAATTTTTAGTATTATGTTCCAATGCATAACGGCAGAACTTGATGTAATTTTTTTTTTCTTTTATTTTTTTTTTATTATGAATGATTATCAATAAGTGAACTTATACCACACTATGTTCTTATATAAATATAATTTTTTTTCAATAATTGTTTAAATATAATTGATAAAAGTAACATATATGATTATAATATTAGAATATTTTTAATTAAGGAAATAAAATAATATTATTGATTCTGATAAATGAATATTTTATATTCATTGAATCTGGACAGAATCAATTACGTAATATTCTATATATGGTCAGATTTCTATATTCATTACCTGATTTGATTTCCTGAATTAATTGTCAAAATATTCTGACAATTAATGTGGCACAGATACTGATGGAGTATCTCACCTATAAATATAGGGTCTCGGTCCCCGAGCTCCTCACTCATTCTGTTCATAACAGCAAAATCCATCTAAAGAGAGTTGAGAGAGCGAGGAAGCCCGATTACCTACATCAATCGGTTTTCTTTGCAGATCAAGCTTATGTGGGATTAATGCTTAAAGAATCAATGGCTGGAGGTATTTCGATCCTTATATTCATATAGTGTATATATGTTTGATTTAATTTCGCATTTTATACATAAACATATATATTTCAGTTTATACATATAAATGTCTAACAGTTGGTATCAGAGCGGATTATATATCTCTGCCTTGATTTTTTTTTTTTTTGAGTTTCATATATATATATATACATTTAGGGGTTCTTCATTTATAATATAAATTATATATATTTTATATATACTTTTATATTATATAATCCCGATTATATATATATTCATACTCAATTTATTTTTTATATATACATATATATATTCATCTTCATATTTACGTTCATATATATATATATATTATATACATTCATTTATACCGTATAAATATATATATTTCTGGGTATACTTTCATATTATTATTCATTTATTCATTGATTTCTTTCCATATAATTAATTATCATATTCTATTATATATTTGTATGATATTTATATGGTTTAATATGTATATGCAAGTATATATGTATATATATGTATACAGTATTGGTTTTTGTTTATATATATATTTTATATATATATATACATTTTCTTTTCATTTACGTATATATATTCATATTTATATATATACACTTTTATATTCATATTTTATAATCTATATGTTCATATGTATACACACATTCATATTTATATTCATATACTATGTATATACATATAATTTTTCATGTATATATGTTTATATATAATACTCAATGCTTTCATATTTTTATTGCATAAAATTGTATGTAATATTATCTTCCATACATTAATGATGATTTTATGCAGTATATACATTGTATACGAGTATATATATACATGAAGGTTTTATTGTTCGATCTGTAATTTTTTCGTTTTCATTTTTTGGTATTTATTTCGAATCCTCTACTTATTAGTATATTCATATAATATTTTAGATCCATTTTATGAATGAAAAGGATTTGAAAACCATCTGAAAACTGAAAAATTCTCTTAAGAACTCGATCGGACCCGAAAGAATATTTATGAAATTAAAGTCTACATTTTACGTATTTTTTGATGCTTGAAATCAATATGGATCTCTTAATTTATTCATTTAGATCATTTTTGAATTGATTTCATGAATTTTAGTCGTCGGTGTTGTTTTTCAGGGCAGTTTTTTTTCAAAAAAAAAAAAAAGGAAAATTAAGAAAAATTTAAGAAAATTCCAAATTTTTTATTATTTTGATTTATTTTTGGAATTTTACTTTATTTCCTTATTTTTGTTTATTTAGTCAATTAAATTACATTTATTTAAACTTTCCATTCTTATTTAACATATATCTTCATATATTATATGTTATTTAGTAATAAATTATTATGGAAAGTTTTTAATTTGGTAAATTAATTACATGCTTTATTTTTTACATGTAATTACAATAATTGTGATATTTTAAGAATGTGAATATTTAATTATTCTACAATTAAGTGCGCAATTATTATATTTATTTACCAATTAAGTAATTTATTGATTAAATTAATTGATAATCTGCCATTAAGTATATTCTTTAATTTTGCATTTAATTTATTTCATATAATTAATTGTACTAATTTGTATATTTACCTTATTTATACAAACTAATTATTAGTACAAATATTTAAGATATTATATGGTTATAAATGCATAATTAATTACATATCATGGAATTAAGCATTTAATTTATTATCATACAATAATTGTTTTAATTTCTATTTATTTGGAAAATTTATTTTTAATACAATTAATTTTAATTTGTATGATTTAAATGTTATACATAAATTCCTTTTATAGTGCTAGATATATTTAGAAATATTCAAACATTAAGATAGGTTGAATATTTTATATAGCACATTAAGTTTCATAAAACTTCATAAAATTATTCATAAAATATTCATAAAACTTCCTAAAATGAATAAAATATGAATAAAATGTAAGTAATTTTGTGGTTTGACATAAGAAAACATGAATTTGGGACAAATGCTCTTATCTAGAACGGTTTTTAATGATCTTCGGACGACCACACTAGGAGCATTAATCTCAGTGATTGTCTACTATGTTAATAACGAAATTACTTTTAGGTAGAGCCCAATACCTAATGTCAAAGTGAAAATATAATTTTATATAATTAGGGAGTAGCCACAACATCCTTATTTGTATAAAATTATATATTAATTAAAATTCACCTTAATGGACATAACTTGTAATTAATTATATAGGTATAATAATTTTACCCCGCAGGGATTTTATTATATTTGTATAATTAATTAGGATAATATGTTAAATTAAGTTCTCTTAATTAACCCCACAGGGAGTTATGGGGATTTAATTTAATAGTGTTATCACAAATTTAATTAAAGATAGATAATAAACCTTCATTTTCCAAAACTAATTGTTTAATTAAATCTATCATAAAGTTCATCTAATTTTATTAAATTTAAAATTTAGCCCACAGGCAATTTTGGATTTAGTAAAATTTTAATCTTCAGTTTATACTTTGGTGTCTAGTGAACCACATAATTTTAAATAATTAGGGAGTAGCCACAGCATCCTTAATTATATAAAATTATATATATTAAGTGGATTAAGATCACATAATGGACATGAATTATGTGAACATAATAATCTTACCCTACAGGGATTTTATTATATTCACATGATTAATATGTTAAATTAAATTCTCTTAATTTATCCCACAGGAAATTATGTAGATTTAATTTAATAATTTTATCATAAAGTATAAAATTTTGAAACATTTATAAATAATTAAGTGTTTCATACCTTTCATTGAGATAGAAATATTAAACTTTAAGTTTTTCATAAATTGTGTAAATCTATCATAATCTACATCTAAATCTAATCTTATTAAATTAAAAATTTAGCCCACACGCAATTTTTGTTTAATAAGATTTCATATGTAAGCATGTTTATTCATTGGTAAAAACATGATTCATTTAAACCTCAAAACTATATATGTAATTTTATTACATCACTATTCATAAATTTCTTCCATACCAGTAGAAATTTTCAAAAATTTATTCTGATAACTTAATCCAAAATGTACAGTTTTTACTGTATAATTAAGAAAAATAAATCACACTTTATTATCACCAATAAATTTTAATTTATTGTGTATGAATACATTCTAATATAGTTAATGTGATTATTAACACACAGTGTATTATTTTAAATTGTTATTCCACATTCATAATTTCTTGCAAGGTTTACAAATAAACCTGAGAAAGTCAGTAACTGTGAGCAAATCTTATCCACAGACAAGATAAGTTCTCACATTTAGAAGTTTAAGGAACAAGCAATATAGTAGTGACTTTGTTTTAAAATTGACAAAGACCTTTATGTTCCAAGATTCTTTTGAAACTTGATTTAGACACATTTAAAGGTCTTTACTACAAAATGATGTCACTCATAAAGATATGCAAGTTCAATCTGACAATAAAAATTGTGTTGTTAATAAGAATTCTTCTATATTATAGCACCAAAAATTATGGAACATATATCCATTAATAGAATAAATGTTAGTAAATGGTGGGGATATTCATTACACTTGATTTTACTAACTTTATTTAGAACTTGTGTGAATTTCATTAAGAATATGTATTCCAACAAGTCAAAATCGGTGCATACTAGAATTCTATCATATTAGAAATCATACAAGTCAATTAATTTTGAAGACATGGACTCAAATTTTGCATCTCCTTTTTAACGATTACTCACATAAATAATTTTTCTACAAAAGTATAGATTTATATGTTTCAAAGACATTTAAATCTTAAGAAGAGAAATGGTGTATTTTGCATATTAAGATAGTGAGATCAAATATAAAATGGAGAATACTACATTAAAATTCGTGAGTATGGATAAACTCCCAGTCTATTTATAAAGTTTCTTTAAAAGCATGGGTTCATTGCCCGATACATATGCTTGGTACACCCAAATTATAGTGTGTGACAAATTTAAGAAACTAAGCATTTTTTGGACATGGGGTGGAGCCTACATAGCAAACTCCAATCTTTCCTAAGTCTTTGTCTATTGATACTCAACAATGGGGTGTACATATCGAATCGTGTTCTAACCAAAGTTGTTTCTCAAACATATTTTGAGTTGTGATAAGGTTGAAAACCGACTTGATGACATGTACACATTTTATAAATACCCATATATAGTTAGAGTAAAATTGTCAAAGAAAAGATCTGGGCCCAAAACCATAAATGAGCATATTTCATTTGAAAAACTATAAGGTTTAAGGGTTACATATTTTATTCATATAGTGTATATATGTTTGATTTAATTTCGCATTTTATACATAAACATATATATTTCAGTTTATACATATAAATGTCTAACATATAACCCACAAGTTTTGACGGGAATTACGTGCCTGGAGCACATCCTCCACACGTCTAGTATATATATACATATATATTAATATATATCTAAATTTACGTGTACGTATCTATGTGAATAAAAATATTTTTTCTCAATCTTCCATTACAAAACAAATAAAATGCACTAACTCAATCTATTACTAGAAAAGATTAAGAAATTAAAAGTTGGAGCTTTTTTATTTTTACATTCCAGAATAGTTTTTTTTTTGTATTTTTACGAAATTCTACATAGAAACCTCTATTGCAACTAGCGCTGCAACTACTTTAGAAACTCAAACTGTAATTTTTTTTTAAAAAAAAGTTAAAAAACAGTATATGGAGTAATAGTTTGTGTCTTTTTTTTTTTTAATATTACTAAAAAATTAATATATATTATATATTATAATTTTTTAAAAAATATATATAATTAAGTGCAGATTAAGTTTGATCGATTACTTTTTGAGGTCAAACAACATCCAATCCACACAAGTGTGGCTTTTATATTTTTCAATCCAATCCAATCCGCGCAAGTGCGGATATCCGCATTTTGCGAATTGAATTGGATTGAATCGTACAGATTGAATTGGATCAGATATTTTGCGAACAACCCCAATGCCATTATTTGCATTGTTTGGACCTCAAATAGGAAATATTAAATGTTAGGAAGAAAATATTTTTCACAGATTTAGTAAAGACTTCCTTTAGATTTTTATAATTATTCTAAATTGCACAAAATTATACTACACTCAAACTTTAGCTTTCTTAATTTATTGATGCAATCCAAAAAAATAGAATCCTTTGAAATTATTAATTTTTTGGATGAGTAGTTATCCGCATATATAGAAAAGAATAATTTGCGGCAAAACCCCCTCAACTATCAATTTACTTGCAAAAAACCATCCAACCTCATATTTTGGTGGGAAAACCCTCCAAAGTACTGTTTCGTTTACATTTTTAAGGTGTCGTCTATTCAGCCTCGTTAAGTCCTAATTTTGCCCACGTGGCAATGACAGGTCACTAAAAAATTATCCTATGTGGCCATATTTTACAAAATAAAAATTAAAATAAAAAACAAAAAATTTAAGAGTAATTTGCGGCAAAACTCCCTCAACTATCAATTTACTTGCCAAAAACCATCCAACCTTAAAGTTTTTTGGATGGTTTTTTGCAAGTAAATTGATAGTTGGGGGAGTTTTGCCGCAAATTACTCTTAAAATTTTATTTTTATTTTGTAAAATATGGCCACATAGGATAATTTTTTAGTGACATGTCATTGCCACGTAGGCAAAATTAGGAGTTGGACAGACGGCACCTTAAAAATGTTAACGGAACAGTACTTTGGAGGGTTTTCCCACCAAAATATGAGGTTGGATGGTTTTTTGCAAGTAAAGTAATAGTTGGGAGGGTTTTGCCGCAAATTACTCTATAGAAAATAGCAATGCTAATACACACTAATACCTCTTTTTATCTGATGTGCTTAGTACTACACACTAATACAAAACATTTTGTACTAAGTGTCAAAAGGACGCACCTACCTCTTTTTAACATGATTCAAGGTTAACTTCACCAGATCCTATAAAAAAAAATTGGGATTCTATAGCCATGCCCTGCTTCCATTACTCATCAGACAAACTCTTATAATTTCCGTTAAAGCCCTCACTCCCTCAATAAGGATATTACAGAATAAAGATGGCACCAAAGACGAAACCATTAACCATACCACCATTTTATCAAAAATACAGGGCGATCTCTATCAACAGTCTGTTGCAGTGCATAGGAGCAAGGCTTGGAGCTTTGGGAGATAAGGATAACCCAGTTGAGAGGTACCTGAGGCATTTGCAGGCTCAAGGTGAAAGAAGTCGAGAATGGACGGCTTGCCATGTTCTCTGTGTTCGGCTTCATTGTATAGACTTGCTATAGTACTGGAAAAGGTTCCTCTTGAGAATCTTGATTCTTGCCCACCTACTTCATACCTGGGAGGTGAAAACCATCTAGTCACACCTACCAAAAGTAAACATAACATAGAAACAAAAACCTTCCCAACCTCTTATAAAATATGCAATCAAATCCATTGTATAACATGTAAATTGTGGAAAAAAAAAAGATACAATTGGAACCCAAGTTACAGCTAATACAGGCATCCAAAAGTTCTCAATATGGTCAAAATATCAAGATAGTGACTAAGTTTCTATCTGGCAATGAGAAAGAATAAATAAAAGGAACTAATACATATAGATAGAAAATTTCAAGTCACTCGGCAATGAAGAGTACCCAGGAACGAGTATAAAGGAATGACCAAGTGGGCAAAAAGCAAGCCAACCGAATCGCTTCTGCTTTCATGAATTCATTTATGAGTTGCACCAGAACTCAGCTATTTGCATTCCTCTCCCTGCTACTGCAATCTGATAGTATCCCCTGTATGACAAAAACAAATGAGGAACTTTATGTCAAAGAACTAGGTTATTAAAGCAACAAATATTCTTTAAGTAGGACGGCTGTTAAGACAGGTCCTTCTTACCCCTATGTTTTGTATGAAGGAAAGAAAAATGGAAAGAGAGAAATTGTAGGGGAGATAGAAAATTTGGGTGATAGAAAATAAAATATATTTTTCTTTATCTTGTTCGGTACAAGGAAAGAAAAATGATGTAAATTATTTTAAATAAAAAATTAGATTAATTTAGTAATTTGGTTAAATATACATTGTAAACATTCTCTTTACTTTTTTTTTCCATTCATTTTTTTTTATCAAGAAAGAGAATTCATTAATCAACTATCAGATTACCACCAACCAACCAAACAAATTTCTAATTCCATCCACCTTTTTCTCCAAACTTTTCCTTCCCTTTTCTCTTCAACCAAACATAGGGTAAGTACACTGCTTACCTACTGCAGATCCTAGCATCCAATGCTTCTGGCTCTGGCACACTAATGATGACATAGGCCTTCTCTGTTATTTTACCTTGCTCCCCAAGACGCCAACAACGGATTCGCTGATCTAGACCAGTGGAAAACACCCACAAACCGTCTGTCCAGACACCTTCATGAAATTAAATTTAGTGAGTCAAGAAAAAAGAGCATAGAAATTTGTCACATTGATAGTTATACTGCATAAACTAAATTATGTGATGAAAGATGATTTATTATACTACAGTTCAGCCGTTTTCCAATAATCCAATTGGGATGTTGTGAAAGATAATTTATTCAAAGTTTTAAAGCTTTTCAAGAGGAAGGAAGAATCCCATGGAGCATTAACGAGACCTTCTTATGCTTAATCCCAGAAAAGATTGACAGCTGTAAGATCAAAGATTATAGGCCGATAAACCTTATCACTAGTGTTTATAAAATAGTAGCTAAAGTTTTGGCTATTAGACTTCGATTAGTGATGGAAGACACGATTTCAGAGACTCAATCGGCTTTTGTACTTGGAAGACAAATATTGGATTCAGTACAAGTAACAAATGAAGCGGTAGAGGAGTACAGAAGCAGGAATAAAAAGGAATTAGTATTCAAAATTGATTTTGAAAAGGACTATGAGTGGGAATTTCTCGATTTAGTACTGGAACGCAAAGGTTTTGGTGAGAGTTGGCGGAAGTGGATTATGGGATGTATCTCGTCAACCTCTTTCTCCATTTTTGTTAATGGAAAACCTAGGAGAAGAATTCGGGGTCGTAGAGGACTTACAAAGCAATAGACTCAAGGAAGGTGTCTGGTTTCTGGTAGGGAAGGAGAAAGTGCAAGTTAGTCATTTACATTTCGCAGATAACACAATACTTTTTGCAAATGATGAGATGTCGTTGAGAAATGTGGTTGTGGTGGTCAATGCTTTTTGCTCCGTCTCGGGTTTAAAAGTCAACATAAGCAAGAGTCAATTGCTAGGTATTTGCATGGATGAGTCTGTGATTAATAGTTGCGCTTCGTCTATTGGGTGCGAGATAGGAGAATGGCCGATGAAATATCTTGGTATGCCTTTGGGAGGATCCCTGAATAGAATTGATTTTTGGAGGCCAGCCTTATTCTAAGTGTGCTAAAAGGATTGATGGATGGAAATGCTCTTTTCTTTCGGGGAGGAAGACTGACTTTAATCCAATCAGCTCTCTCATCTTTACCCATTTATTATCTTTCCATATTTAAAGCACCAAAGGTGGTGGTGCAATTGATTGAGAAGATGATGGGAGATTTTTCTGGGAAGGAGGTAACCTCTCGGGAGGGGAACATTTGATTGATTGGAAGGAAGTTTGTAGACCGAGAAAGGGCGGGGGTTTGGGAATTGGGAACTTAGAAATGAGGAATAAGAGCCTGTTGACGAAATGGTTGTGGAGATTCCTGTTGGAAACAAAATCGCTCTGGCATAGAGTTATAAAGAGTCGTTATGGAATGTCGGAGAATTTTTAAGATACTAAAACGGGTGAGAGAATGACTTCTCGAGGACCTTGGAAAGGAATTGCATCACTTTATGGTGAATACTTAAACTTGGAAACCTTCAAATTGGGAAATGGGAAATGAATTCGTTTTGGGGAAGATGTGTGGATTGGACAGAATACATTACTTACTTCCTACACGGAGTTAGCCACATTGGTTAGATCAAAGAATATGTGCATCAAAGATATGGAAATTGTGGAGGAAGGTGAATTCAGGGTGGTAAATTGGGACTTCAAATTCAGAAGAAACCTGTTGGACAAGTTCCAAGTATGATGGATTTGTTACAGCAAGTGGAACATGTGAATTTGGCTAACTTATCGGTTGACAGTAGGGGTTGGAATCCAAAATATGGTGGCTCTTTCTCTTGTAAGTCCGCTTTCCTTTGCTTCACTTCAGATAATAGCTCAAAGAACCTAGAGTGGACTAAAACCCTGTGGAAAAGTTGAGTACCAGCAAAAGTTAAAGTGTTTAGATGGTTAGTATTCTTAAGGAAAGCAAGCGTGCATGAAGTATTGCAAAAAAGAAGACCATATATGGCAATCTCTCCGGGCTGGAACATGTGCATCGGAATAGTCGAACTTTTTAGATAAAGTGAAGCGCACAAAGAGAACATAAGCAAACCGATGGGGAAAAAAAGGAAAGTTAAATTATGGAGGACTACGACACTGTTATGGGCGGTGTGGACAGAGAGAAATAGCAGAATTATTTATGGACTGGAAAGGTCTGCGGAGGATGTTTGGGAAAGAATCAAATTCTGGACTGTCACTTGGATCTTAAGAACTAAACATTTCGAGGATCTCTCCTTTCCAGACTTAAGCAGGAATTGGGGTGTGCTGTTGTAATAATCCTGGGATTTTGTGATTGCTGTCACAAATTTTTTCTACAGTTTTTTCATTTTTTATTTTTGCTTCCTGTTTTATTTACTATGGTTTTCCTCCGCCTTAAGTGAGGCTTGCAATATATATCGAGGGAATATCAGTCTAAGACAAGTGATCTCTTTCTCCTTTTTTCAAAAAAATTATGTGATGAAAAATTCTGAATGCTTACTATGGCTCCTGTATGTACCTATGCTGTAAAAATAAAATAAAATAAAAGACCTGTTCGACATGAATGAAATTTATAGTTCAAACACATTACTTACCTTTTACAGCAGAGGAATGAGCAGAAAGAACCTTATCACGATTTAAGAATCTGATCCTATAACCGTGGTTCTGATTTTGGTAAGATTTAACAAAGTTCTTAGCACATCCTTGCCCAGTGATGGGATTTATCACTTCTGGTGTTATTATTTCAGTTTTCCGCTCTGCTGATGAAAATTCTAAATCAAAGCTAAGATAGTGGAGAGCTTGATCATCACCTCCACTAAGTACATTGTAAACAAAACCATTGTCAGGACTTTGACAACCTTTCACATCTGAAACATGAAGACAATTAACACCAGATTGGTGAAGGTTCTTTAAAACATGTGAAGGACATATTTTGCATATTTCAGATGAAGAATCATCTATGTCCAATTCTGACTTATTGGAGGCAACATGAATAGCTTCAAAAGAAGTTGTTGTGCTACTTTCAGAAGCATCTTTCAATGATGGTATTTCATGTTTAACAAAATTTGGGAAATCAAGATTAGCGGCTGGTCCAGCTTTGTCAGTGATTGATTCACTGTCTGTGCTATTTTTCGACATGCTACGGCCAATAGATCTCCACCATCTTCCACCCTGACTTCCCCTTCCAGTACGTGGCCGCTTCTGACAGTCAATGAACTTCTCCACATGAAGAACTGATACCCAACACATAAAAGTTTCAATACTTTCACTTATGTCCCAGAAGGCAACGCTCCCGTCTGTAGCACCACTAATGACAATATACACACTTCTATCCTGAATATTCTCTGTGAATGAAACATTATATAAGAATCAAAGAATCCAAAGAAAGGTAATGTCAAAACTATCAAACTACCATAACTTCAGTATTTTAATATTAAAGAGTGAAAGATTATGTCCTTGACAAATTTCTATGAAGAAATGTGCGTGCCATAGTTTTCCACATGGACAGGCTGTGAGAGTAGGAATAGAAATACCAGAAAAAAACAGGACTCGAGTACATACTTCATTTAGGATGCATAAACAACATCATCATCATCATCAAATTATTATTATTATTATTATTATTATTATTATTATCATCATCAAATTATTATTATCATTATCATTATTATTATACAAAACAAAAAAAATTATAGATAGAAAGCTGAATTAGTGGGTCTTTCAAAGAAAGTCATTTCAAGCTTTCTCTTGGGTAGTGTGTTTGGTTCAGAAATGAAGAATCTGCAGACCACCTAATTTACACTAAGGGATTTTTCCATTTTTTCTCTTAATTTAAGGTTCAGAGTTTTTAGTTGTTCAAAAAAAAAAAGGTTCAGAGTTTTTAGAGGTTCAACCTGTGGAGTGGGCAGTAACAGAGCATTGTAATGAACTGTGGGATTGGGATACAGGTTTCGTTTCAACTAGAAGATTTAAACTAAGAATAGACTAACCTTTAGAAGGCAAACATGTTGGAATGATAACATGCTGCAATGCTAAAACGGGTGATGATAGGGACACCATCAATGCCACATCAAACCTGCAATGTAACAAAGGACAAAAAAAATGCCAGTTAGCGAGAGAAATGCTAGAGAAAATCCTTAAGTAACCAAAACATAGATATTTTTATTAATACCATAATCTATGGGGCAAGACTAGAGCCCGTAACGTCAATGTGGCATCTGAACAAGCGACAACTACAAAAC
Source organism: Cannabis sativa (assembly GCF_029168945.1). NCBI lineage: Eukaryota > Viridiplantae > Streptophyta > Magnoliopsida > Rosales > Cannabaceae > Cannabis > Cannabis sativa. The sequence continues at coordinate 933,693 of NW_026870039.1, forward strand.
AGACAGTTAACCTGAAACAAATAATTTTTTGGCATCAGATTCAAAAGAAAATTCGGTATGCATGACAAATATATTATAATCTCCAACTACCTGGAACCAGCATATTTCACAAGAAAAGCAGTGACAGCCAGGTATCTCCAATCATCTTCACATTTGTCTCTAGTGCAAGATTTCAGCTCCATTTTCCCATCTTCTGTACCTTCGTTAGCTTTCATACCAGGCACATTCTCTTGTAGACCAGTTTCCTTCCCAATACTTTTGGTATATTTATCTGAACTTGAATATTTGGGTGGCATATCAGTTGAAAGCCACTGGAATGACATAGAAGATGACACTTCAGATGAATTGCCATTTTCTGTAGCATTATGCTGCTCACCAGCCAGTGTACTGTCTTCTGTCTTGTGTAATTTCCTATTCCTCAACAGCCAAGAAGTTAGGACCCGTTTTGCACCAACTGAAATCAGAAGAAATGGATTTTCTATATTCTCTACAAACACATCATCTTTGTTTAGGGCAACAGTACTTTTGGCCAGATCTGATGAAATCACGTGTATCCTTGACGTATAGCATATTGACCTCACAGCTGATCCACCAACATGCTCCCCCAGTAATTTTGATTCAGACCAATTTTCAACACCTGGAGTATATCTAAGTAAAACATATAATAATCAGTTGATTACATAAAATCAGTGCAACACTTTATCAATTTCATGACAAAGAAATTGACAAGTTTTAAAGAAAAGAAAAGAAAAAAAACAGAAAGAGAGGGAAGGTAGTCTACACATTATGAGTATAAGGCTTACATAGAATGTTCTGCAAAATACACACAATCTGCTCTTTTTCTCAAGTCATATAGTACCAAAGCAGAGCTTCTCAATCATTTTTACGTCATATTTTAAAAATTAATTATAGACATACCTAGTCAACCTTACAGTTCCATCTTCACAGCCAGTAGCAATCCAACTAGATCGAGATAAAAGGCTGTGCTTTGCTCCAGGCTGCAATTCTTCTGTGATGAAACATAAGGAGTGCATTTCTCTCCCATGGAATTGCATATGCAGGTTCAGGGGGTATATCTTCCCTAAACCTTCTGGTTCCCAATGTCTATGAATATGGATAACTTCATCCTGAAACAAAATGGTATTATGCAGATAAATTAAGTTTTAAACACATTTCCACCCCCTCAAAAAAAAAAAAAAAAAACCTGCTAATTGAAGGAGAAAAACCAACATTGTCCACTCTATAAAGAATGCAGAACAATTAATGTAGAAACAAAAAGTAAAAATGTAAAATCTTGTACATTTCTTTAGGGAGCGGAATAAGAAAAGAGAAAGATATGTAAAAATACATGGAGCATTTAATGACACAGCATAAAAGCAACAAAAAATTATCTATTAAAAGAATCAATAAGATAAGCAAATTTTGGTTTTATTAAAGTGAGACATAGAATATGTCTTGACCCCCAAAAATCCTTCCTTGTGCAGCCAAGATATCATAGAAATGTCAATGATTAATAATTTTCAATAAAAATAATATGACTAATTGTGTTCTTCACCTACTCCAGGTCAGCATCCAAAGATGATTATTCTAGCTATTAAAACTGTCAATAAACAAGTAGACATAAACAAACCTTTACGTATGCAAAACAGTTCTTTATTTCTGGTTGATCACCAACATAATAGGAATGAGGACGTCGCCATCCACCACAAGGTATTTGCAAGACCTGCTCATATGTGAACTACATTCAGGCACTAATAAAAGTAAAAGTAAAAGTAATTTATGTTTGTTATATATATATATATAATTATATATATAAAAGAGTAAAGTGGCCCAATACTGTGATGAAGTTAGGCTCCTAGATGTGTTGTGCTTGGGATTAGATTGCATCTTATAGGCCATTTGGAAATGTATGATGTATGACCCTCTTGGTGATTTAAGGTTTTCCCCTTAATGAATGAAATTGTTCTCTAAAAACAGGGTAAGTGATAAACAAAAGTATACCTTTGTTTCGTTTTTCAAATTCCATATCATAAAATCAACAGATGCAAAACCAGCTGCAAAGTGGGCAATAGACGAATCACAATCTGATTTATTATCGGAGCAAACAGACTGGATCAAACTCAATTCCTTCACTTGTTTCATCCCGATAAATTCCAAATTCTGCCTATCTATGCCATATTCCAAATAGCATATGCACCCATCTCCACCAGTCTGAAGATGAAGCAATATACATAAACATGTGAGAAGCTTAGTTACTAAAATACTACAGTCTATGCTAGTATTTCTACAAAATATTCTTTTATTGCATCCACAGAAATGTTTATATACTGAAGCGCATGAATTTTCTTTTCCTTTGATTAGAATACACATATCCAGCAGACTTTACAAAAGTTAATCATACCGATCGCATTTCAATCTGATTGGAATTTAGGCTAGAAACAGAAACACTGGTGACACTTGATATTCCATGTGCCCCTTTGAAGTAAGATAATGCAGCTATTTTCATATCTGATACAGCAATTGTGCTCTCCAACACACTTTTTAATAAAGGAAATAAAACAAGATTTCCACGTATATCTCCACATACAAGCACCTACAAAAGTAGAGACAACAATCGTAAAGAAAACTTTATAGAAACAAGATACAATCAGCTTTTTGTCTCACCAAGTTCACTTAATGACTTACAAGCTTATCTATAGCAAGAGCATTTCTCTTTTATAATGATAAACAAGTTTGTAGGTGGTCCTCAGAAGCAGTTAATGTGCTTTAAAACAGTGCTCTATTTATTCTTTCCTCAAAATAAACATAAAGGCTTTTCATCTCACTTCGTCTCACCATCATCTAAAATTATTTATTTACATAACATGATTCAACAAAATTTCCTTTAAAAAGAAAAACAATAAGCATATATGTGCTAGTGATTGTATACGCATTCCAATTACATATCTTATTAATAGGAAAAGAAACACACAATGAATCACATCCAAAATAATTACAAAGGAAAAGTTAACAATGGGATACCTCATCCTCAACTGAGGCGTCCAAACACATTATTCGCATTCCAAAACAAGATGTGAATTCAGCTATAAGAGAGACATTGCTACTGGCCGAAGAATTATAAGGAAAAGGTTGTGAGGTATCCCACAGCCTCCATAGCTTCAATGCTCCTCTGGGGTCAGCCGTGAAAACATAGCTAATGATAAATGGAGAAAAAATAAATCATTAAACCTTACATATCACCATATATTCTTAACACAAGGGAAATTAAATTCACTGACACTTTTAGAGAAGAATAAATAGCCATACTTGTATCCTAATGGCTTACACCAATGTGTACCCAAGAGCTGTCTCTCTTTTTCCGCTGACCAAGTAAGGGTGATGTCTGCATTAGGAGAAGCAACATTACTAACTCTGACAACTGTCATGTTCCCTTTACCATCTCCAACAGCAATCCAATCCTTGTCCTCATAGCAAGGCTTGGATGGTTTTGATAGCAAATCCATACAAACAATGGGCACCTTTTCACTAGCCCGCACAATCTTTGTCCAACATACATCACCATTATCAGATAATTTAGCATGGTAGAGATAACCATTGTTTGTGGAAACATAAAGGGTGTCTTGGTGTGAAAATCGCAAGCAACGAACATACTCACTTTTACTGCAACATGACAGATTAGCAGGTAACACCAATGTAAGCATAACGAGTAAAGTACAGTTGTTAATAACAAAATTTGATGAAGAAAAGAAGGAAACATGTTCAAACTACATAACACCACCAATTGCAGTTTATAATTGAGGCTATTACAGGAATAGCCGTTAAATATATTATTTAAATATATTAGTCATATCAACATCCTACGGCACAACTGATTCTTCATGATCAAAGATTCAAAATAGTTACAAATACAAAACTTTCTTCCAGAAAAGGAGCTTATGTAATTCTTTTTTTAAAAAAGAAAAAAAAAATGGTTGTCTGCGATGTAAACTGGAACCAGGTAATGACTCACAGCAAAAAAGGAGCTTATGTAATTCTGGGCGTAAGATAAATACTTTTTGGAAGTCAAGAATGATTACAGGCACACAAACTCATATTCTCCTATCCGAAAGAACTACCTATCTGTTAGCCCAATATGATCCGAAGATCTAGGAATACAAACAGAGAATTTGTTTGTTCTGTCAATTTCCTTTGCCTCAGCATGTCCCTCCGGACTTCCAGAGAGTGAAGTCTGCAGCTGATGCACTTTGATTGAAGAGTCAAATCCAGCAGTAATGAGTATAGAAAATTTTGGATCATACAAACATCGCCATATTCCCCTTCCTCTGTATAACACCAAATTATGAAGAGAATAAAAAATCATGGTTTTGTACCCCTTTCCAAAAGGTCATAGAAGACTAAAACTATAATGTAATAATCTTCTTCCAATCATGGGAATAAAAATGAAAGCTTAAGTTGTCATAATACTACATCCACAATCTGAATGATCAGTTCCTGGCACAGTTTAATTTACTAATTATGTAATATCATTCCGAATATTTAACAAAAAGAAAAACCATATAAACCACTTACAAGTGCTCCTTGATCATATGGAGTTGTTTTCCATCCAGTCCCCAAACACGGCAAGTGCAATCTTCGCCAGCAGTGACAATCAACTGAGAGAAATAAGAGTTAGAAAATTATAGTTATTACTTTTGTTTCAGAACATCAGTACATATTTTCTATTGTTGTTCTTTACTTGACCCCAAGACATATATGAAAACGAGTGAAATAAAAAATGAAACAAAAAAAAGCTTAAGTGCCCATAAATGGTATAAAGGTTGAGCTCACAGAATCAGATACACAGCAGTCCCAAACTCTTGCACTGTGACCAAAGAGGGAGATGCCAACAGATTCTGATGGTTTATCTTCTATTTCCCAAATACGAGCGCTGCAAGCATAAACAATTAAAAAGAGGATTTCCAATTGAAAAAATACCAGTTATAATTAAGAAGCTATGAATACTTCGCATAATTTTAAACAACCAATTCACCTACGATCATCAGAAACAGAGACCAGCTTCGCTCCATCAGAGGACCATGTCAAACGGAAGATTGAACCTTCATGGCCAACTAGTTTACATATATGAACAGCTTCATAATTATAAAAGTGAGAGCTGGGCATGCCATCATCTCGAGGAACCATTTTCCAAACGATTATCTGTTCAGCATCCATTTTTTTTTTTCAAAAATTGCAGGGGAATTAGAACATAAGAGCAATATCCCTTTACAAATTTAATCAAAAAAAGCATAGGGAGTATAGGCCAAAGGGGATGAGCATACGCTGACTTCTTTAATTTACTGTAAACATTAATTACCAAGATTAAAACTAAGAGTATTGGGTCTCCACCATATCCGCTCACATATGTTTGTGGCATTGAGCTCAACAAGCATGTAAGCGTACATAACAAGTCAAAAGCTACAAGAAACATAGAGGAGTGCTACAATGAAAACAATGCACTCAGAAGAGTGGGAAAACTTAAAAATCTAAGAGCAAGTATTATATTGGAGGAGCTTTCACAGTAAGAATAGATTAAGCACCTCATTATAAATAGTACCAGAGGCAATACGGAGAGCTTCAAGACTGTCAGTGTTACCCCATAAGCGCATTGAATATAAAAGGCTTCTATCTACGATCCAATAAATAATGTGGAAAAAAAAAAGGAAATTCAATGCATATATTAGTAACTTTAAGTACTCGAACATAATTTGATTAGAGAAAGGAACTACTCTAATGTGATGGCTGCAAAAAGACATTACATGATTTACTAACCGGGGGATTGAACATGAAGAACCACGCTAGAGTTTGACATGTCCCATAAAAGAACAGAGTTATCACTGCATCCTACTACGAGATGGGAATTGGCTTCCTGTTCTTGAGATGAACTCCAATGACCCTGCTTTAGATCGATCAAAGGAAAGGGAAATAAATTTTCAATGTCAATTGGACAATGTGCAAAAGAAAAATCGATGAACTTGTTTCGACCTTCAAAAAGCAAACATCCAAAACCCAACTACCAAACTTGGGCAAGGATTGGAGTAGCGTCAAGTCCAGGCCTATCTGGGCAAGACCTAAGCTATATAGCTTGACTCTCTTTTCACCAAAAATGGCAATTTTAGAGGAATGAATGTTGCTAGAAGAAATTCCGTGAACGCGAATGCCATGGAATACGTCGAAAGAGTTTACCATCTTTCCCAGTTCCAAATCATAGACGAGAAGTTGAGAACCAGAGCCTGTTAGATTAAAGAAGAAGAGAAATGAAAGAAAGATGGAGATTGAATTGAGAGGTAATCAGTGTAAGTAAGAAATAAAGAATAATATGAAATTGAAAGCGTACCAGCAAGGAGGTAAGGAAGAGAAGAAAGACGATGCGGGAAGTGGAGAAGAGAAAGTGCTGAAATTTCACCAATGTATTGGCTACTTTGGAGACACCATGAACCGCTCTGCTCTAGCTCTACCGCCATGATTGTCTTCTTTTCGTTACAGTTAACAAACTCTAAAACCCTTCAGTAAAAGAAAACAGCACACATTTCTCTGGGTTTGGACTTCAAATAGCGGAGGGTGAGAGTGAGACTGGGACAAGATCTATTGGTCGTACTCCTCGTGTATGTATGTATGTGGTTTTAGTTAAAACTATTGTCGTTTATAAAGTTTATTTGTAGTGCTAAGTATAAAAATTGCACCAAAAAAGAGAGAAAAAAACGAATGCGGTGAGATCGAACACGCGACCTTCAGATCTTCAGTCTGACGCTCTCCCAACTGAGCTATCCCCGCTTGATGTTAATACCTACTGCAGTTCACTACTAATATTTTTTATTGTTTAATTACAAAAGGGAAATTTGTGTTTTTTTTTTTTATTACAATGACCCAAAACTTTATTGATGGGAAGTAAAAAAAATACATTGGTTATATTAGTATAAATGTGTAAACATAGAAATACACTAAAAGGTACTATAATTCTCTTTTTAGTACTATTTCTCTTCTGCGCTAAAAATTGAAGAGATGTTACAAGCAGTACAACAAGTGGTTATAAATGAGATGAACATGAGTTTGTTGGCCCCTTTCACAATGAAAGAATTTAAAAATGTAGTGTTTAGTATGACTCTTGATAAAAGTCCAAATCCTCATGGTATGAATGCTATGTTTTATGAGCAACATTGGGATGTGGTTGGTCCTTTAATTTTCAAAGCAGTTTTGGATTGTCTTTCTGGGGCTACGGATAAAACACTTATAAACTATTTGCTGAAAATTATTTTACCAGGATCTAAATTTACTAACATATATGTTTGATTGTTAACTATAATCTAACACCCTAAATATGAATATCCTAATACGATAAAATAAAAATATATAAAGTTTGGAAAACCTTAAATGGATGGCAGCGAAATAATATGACTCCTTCCGTTCAGATCTCTAGCCCTTGTTGTTCCTTACTACCACAGAGCATTATTAAGATCTGAACCTAGATCTTCTCTCCTTCAGTTTGGTTAACCACAGTCTTCCACACTATGATTGAGTACTTGACTTACTATGAGTGGACATGGTACTCTATCACTAATGGCTCGAATTGATGAAGAACAATAAAAGGGGTTCAAAATCACTATAGAAGGAGTTCTCATTTACTAGTTGTCTGACAGATAATGAAAATTAGGTTTAGATAGGTTTAGATGAGAAAGAGAGTATCTTATTCCTTTTATAGCATTTATTCTACGGTTTACGAATTAATTATAAAGATTAAAAAAAAAAATTGGAAAAATACACTAAGTGGTCGGTCACACATGTGGGCCTCACTAGTTACAATTTTATCACTTTATTTCATAATTCATCTTTTATTTCAATAATGCCATATTTTTCTATTTCAATCTTATAGATGTCAAAACTATTTATTTAATAATTAGAATTAATTATCAAATAAAATTATCATTTACCTTATTAATTAATTAGGTCTTATAAAGTCTCTTAATTAACAAATAAATTCCAAAAACTTCTTTTCTTCACAATTAAGTCATTGCTTAGTGAAAATTCATAAATAAGACATAATCTAATTTTAGAATTATAATTGATTAATTAAAACCAATTAACTAAGTCTACAAGCAGTATTATCTCAACTAGTGTGGGGATCATGGCCCTATGTAATCAAGCTTACAATAAGTAGATCCGAAATTTATCAAGTAAATGTCCTAACTTATTAATTCCTCCTAAGTCCTCTATAGATTTAGAATGGAACTATTAATTATATAGAACACTCTATTATTAAAAATATATGTGATTTGAATTACTCATTATTTTAATCCAAATAGTCAAAGATCCTCTATAGATGATCTACATCGAATAGGGACAAATTTACTGTTCTACTCTGTATTTTATTTTTAAAATACTTAGCTACCTATAAATGATAATTCAATAAACTAATATAATTATTGAAATAAGATCTCAATCATTTATCTCTATTAAGCCAAGCTCAAAGGAAATTATCGTTTCACTTCTAAATAGTTATAGAAGCTATAGATTACATATATATGATTAGCGTTCCCACTCATTTGAACTACTATATTCTCAAGATGTAAGTATTGAGTCGATCCATAAGTCAGCTTTACCGAACAACTCTAAGATCATAAATAACATAGTTGAGATCGAATCTAACCATATCCGGATTAAGATCTATTGACCTAAGATCAACTAACTGGTAAGTTAATGATATCTTATCTACTGTCAATATTGGTCCAGTCCAATGTATACTCCATACATCCGATCCTAACATATTTTGTCAATGCCCTGGAAAAGACATAACACTTATCCAAGGTGTAAGTAAACTTTATCGATGATTATCATGTCAGTTTAAATCTAGTGTACTGACAAATCAAAAACTATGTACAACATAGTTAGGGGACCAAGGCCCCTGTTAGTTTTTGAGAGAACATATATACAATGTATAATTCAATATATATATATATGCCCCTATGTAATGAGAGTGAAAAAATGAGGATTTTTAGTTGGAATTGATGAATGGAAGTGAATATTAATGAGAGTGGATCCCATAAAAGATAAATAAATAATAAAATATGATGATTATAGCTTATATAATATACAAAGAATAATAAAATAAAATATTTAAAGATACATAATAAAATATAAGTTCGTAAAAAAATCTCCATTATACTGTAAAATATGAATAATATTATTAAGGTGTCTTACTAGAAAATACTAAATCATGTAATTAGTTCATTTCTTTATTAGTTTATCATTATAAAATAAAATATGAATATTTTAAAATAAATATTTCCTTTGATTAGCAATATATTCATATTTTGACTGATTCAGATCATTTTTGTCAAATATATATATATATATATATATGAAACACACTTTGAAATTTTTTTAAGAGTTAGACAATTTATTAAAGTATAATTTTGAATTATTGTTGCAAATATAACATTTTATAGTAAATTAATAGTCTTAAATATGGTATTCAATCACTAACAAATAATCGATCTTCATTAAGATGCACCACCAAAAAAGAGTTTTGGTCACTAAGAGTCTGTTTAGTTGTGTTTTCAGTTTTCATAATTGTATTTTCAAAAGTGAGAATAGAAAATAATTTTTTGTCATTTTAAAAATTTAATGGTGTTTGGCACGAATTTTTTAAAATTATTTTTAGTTTTTTTCTTACTAAAAAAATTAATATTTTAACACCATATCATGACATGAATCCATCCGATTTGGGTTCGGGTTTGGTTCTGGATCTAGAATCCGAGTATGTAAGCAAAAATATAAAAGATAACATATTAGACAAAAAAAATTGTTTTTAAAAACTGTTTTCAATTTTAATAAACAGATAACAGTTTCTAAGTTATGAAGTCAAATAGCCTCTAAAACTCTTAGTCGTGAAACTTCGGCGTTGTAGACATGCTATCATCACTTTGGCCCCCTAACCATCAAAGCCTGGCTCCGTCCCTGTGACAAATTATGAGACAAAAACTTTGAAACATATAATCGTGATTATAATCTATTGTGTTGACAACACTATAATCATGAATAACTATATGTTCTAGATTCAATAGAATTTATACATTAAACTTATAATCATGATAGAAATCATGTGAACTATGCAACATAAAAAGATTTCTGATTTTTTATTAATCAGTAAATCTGATTATATTAAAATGAGTTTTATTTAGGACATAAAATCCAACAAACTCCCACTTGCACTAAGATTTAATTTCAGCACCAACATATTTGATGTCATGCTTTTGAATTCTAGAAGGGCCGAATGAAGAGATTAAAAGTTTGATAGCCTGTGTTGGTGGGGTTCAGTGGATACAGGACAGAGTATCCATTGGAGAGCTTGGCATAAATTGCTACAACCTAAAAGTGATGGTGGATTAGGTTTTTGAAGGTTCAATCAATATAATCAAGCCTTACTGGCAAAATAAGCATGGAGAATTTTAACTAAACTGTCATCTTTATTGGCTCAAGTGCGTAAAGTAAGATACTTTAGAGACTCTTCTATTTTGGAGGTAAGTAAGGGTTATTATCCATCAACGACATGGAGAGGGACTGTATGGGAAGAGACTTGTTACTGAAAGGATTAAGGCATTGTGTATTGGTAATGGTGTTTCTACGAGGGTATTTAATGATCCTTGGTTACAATGACTGACATCTTTTCTTCCTTGTATAAAATCCTCCTTTATTGTGATCACAGTTTCAGAACTTTATTGACCCTCTAGGAGGTTGGGCGTTTGTAAGGTGAATAATACTTTTAATTCACCGAATGCCGAACTCATCTTATCGATCCTATTAAGTCCTTTTGAGCACGAGGATAACTGGTGTTAACATAACACGGAACGGTAATTATTCAATAAAAAGTGGTTATAATTTGGCAATGACCAGAGATGAGGGATTACCTTCTTCTTCTAGTGAGGTGTTCTCAATATGGTGGAGGAAATTCTGCAAAAAATTCTTCATTTTGCATGACGAGGTTTCTATGAGATTTTACCTTCGAATGGTGGCTTGTTTTGGCGTAAGGTTGTTCCTCATAATAACTGTCCTATTTGTGGTTATAGAGGTGATTCAAATTCACATGCAATATTTTGGTGTCCCTAAGCTCAAGGAATTTGGACGTTATTAGATTGCCCTTTCCTTCATGAGGCGAAGGAAGATTTATCTTTTAAGAAAGTAATGATCTATGCATATGAGATTGTGGAGAAAAATTTATTTGAAAGACTAATTATTATTTCATAAGCAATATGGATGGAGAGAAATAATATGACTCACGGAGAACATCAAAAACATCCTGAGGAAATAATTAGTTGGATCTCAAGAATCTGTGACTCTATTAATTTAGCGGATGAACCAATAAATTAAAATCACAATAACATGCCTATTCTAGTAGGACGTTACAGATCATCTTTATTAAATGGATTAAGATCACCACTATATGGATTAAGGTACGCTTCTGCTATTCATATTTTTTTTTTCTTTGAATCAACCAAGGTATTCTTTAGATCTATATTTATATATTTATACTAATATGACCAATATATTTTATTTTACTTTTCATCAATAAAGTTTTGGGTCATTGTAATAAAAAAAAAAGCAAATTTCCCTTTTGTAATTACACAATGAAACTATTAGTCATAAACTGCAGTAAGTATTAGCATCAAGCGGGGATAGCTCAGTTGGGAGAGCGTCAGACTGAAGATCTGAAGGTCGCGTGTTCGATCCACGCTCACCGCAATCGTTTTTTTCTCTTTTTTGTGCAATTATTATATTTATACTTACCACTACAAATAAACTCTATAAACGACAATAGTTTTAACTAAAACTACATACATACACGAGGAGTACGACCAATAGTCCTTGTCCCAGTCTCACTCTCACACACACAGAGAAATGCACAACAGTCAGTCAGTGCTGTTTTCTTTTACCACTGTTTGAAGGGTTTTAGAGTTTGTTAACTGTAACGAAAAGAAGACAATCATGGCGGTAGAGCTACAGCAGAGCGATTCATGCTGTCTCCAAAGTAGCCAATACATTGGTGAAATTTCAGCACTCTCTCTTCTCCTCTTCCCGCATCGTCTTTCTTCTCTTCCTTACCTCCTTGCTGGTACGCTTTCAATTTCACATTATTCTTTATTTCTTACTTAGACTGATTACCTCTCAATTCAATCTCCATCTTTCTTTCATTTCTCTTCTTCTTTAATCTTATAGGCTCTGGTTCCCAACTTCTCGTCTATGATTTGGAACTGGGAAACATGGTAAATTCTTTCGACGTATTCCATGGCATTCGCGTTCACGGAATTTCTTCTAGCAACATTCATTCCTCTAAAATTGCCATCTTTTGTGAAAAGAGAGTCAAGCTATATAGCTTAGGCCTTGCCCAGCTAGGCCTGGACTTGACGCTACTCCAATCCTTGCCCAAGTTCGGTAGTTGGGTTTTGGATGTTTGCTTTTTGAAGGTCAAAACAAGTTCATCGATTTTTCTTTTGCACATTCTCCAATTGACATTGAAAATTTATTTCCCTTTCCTTTGATCCATCTAAAGCAGGGTCATTGGAGTTCATCTCAGGAACAGGAGGCCAATTCCCATCTCGTAGTAGGATGCAGTGATAACTCTGTTCTTTTATGGGACATGTCAAACTCTAGCGTGGTTCTTCATGTTCAATCCCCCGGTTAGTAAATCATATAATGTCTTTTTGCAGCCATCACATTAAAGTAGTTCCTTTCTCTAATCATATAATATATGCATTGAATTTCCTTTTTAATATTAAAGTGTACTTTTAACTTTATGACTGCAAATAAAACTAATATTATAAAATTAACTGCTCTTTGCATGTATTTTTCTATGAACATTTTTTCTTATTTCCCTGAGTTATGCAATCTCGATTAACACCAAAAATATAGGCCATCTTCTAAATCTTTAAAAACAAGTGATTTCTTTTAAATGAAACCACGCAATCCAACTCAAATAAACAATTACAAAATAACTATAATGTAAAGATAATGGTCAACTACTTCTACAGCTATTTAGAATATGATACATCAAACATGGCTGTATCTTCCATCATTTTCATTGACGAGTGTGATAAGTGGGGCATTCCTCAGCAAAGATACAGAATATGTTTGAAAGATAACCAGAGGGGATCATCAAATCAAATCCCAGAAAATCTTCACTTTCTGTTTCTGCTCTCCTCCTTCTCCCTTTCACGCTTCTTGTAAAGCCTCTCAAGAACTCTCTTGGCCTCACACTGAGGAAAATTCTCCAGATCAAAATAGTGTGGTGCTATATCAACTAACCACTCCCCGCGAACATCTGTCACTGTACGTATAAAATTCCGACTTGTTAACACATACTCATTGTAGATGACCCAGTCTGGCTTGTGGTCAAGGCAATTCGAAGGATGCAAATGCACAACTTGGTTGTCTTTCACTGTTAAGTAGTGTCCAGTGCGTTCCATATGAGCCACCTGCATGAAATATCCAGCTAGCATGGCTTTTCTTATGTTAATGTAGTAGTCACGGCTGCTGAAATCAGTACTGCATAGCTTGAGGTTGTATCGTGCCATGATGCGGACTAGCTGTTGCCTGACATTGTCAGCAGATTTCAGCGCCCTAGCGCTGACAAAATTTTCGTAGCACCAAGACTGATCCTCATTGTTTTGCTTGTAGGCATGATACACGTTCAGAAGTGTGAGGTGATCTCCATCGATGTGGCCAAACTTAGCTTTTGCCTCATCCGCAGCTTGTTGAGCCTCCCTAGGCCGGACAAAGCAATTGGGTACTGAAAGCATGGCAGAAATTGATAGAATCTCGTTTGAACAGTTGAACTCAGGGCTAACAACTAGCATCTTGGACATCTGAGGATCTAGTGGAAACTCACTCATAATTTTCCCCAACTTTGTCAAGTTTCCTTCATCGTCCAACGCTCCCAAATAATTCAACACCTCTAGTGCTCGCATTAATGTCTCTGGAGCAGGGGGGTCCATAAAGTCAAAGTGAACCAGATCATCTATTCCCAATTTCTTCAAAGTCAGTACTATATTTGCTAGATTTGACCTCAATATTTCAGGATAGGTCTGTGGCTGAAGATCATCATTAAAACTCCTCTCTGTGTAAAGTCTATAACATTTTCCTGGTTGGGTTCTACCAGCACGCCCTGATCTTTGATGTGCACTGGCCTTTGATATGGGAGAAACCAACAAGGATTCAACTCTTACTCTTGGATTATAAACGTTTTGTTTGGCAAACCCAGGGTCGATAACATAAACTATCCCGTCTATGGTCAAAGAAGTTTCAGCAATGTTAGTTGATACTACAATCTTCCTTCCAGGTGGGCCTCTCTCATTCAGTGGAGGAGGAGCAGGGTCAAATATCTTCTGCTGCATAGCTGGAGGAAGACTTGAATACAGAGGAACTGCTTTCACAGGACCCACCTGATCCCCAAGAATTGCAACCTCCTTGTTTATTTTACGGCAGGCATCTTCTATCTCCTCCTCCCCAGTAAGAAATACAAGAATATCACCAGGAGGCTCACACATATGTATCTGGACAACTGTCCGAATTGCAGCCTCAACGTAGTCCCTTTCTGGTTCTTGGGTGTAAAATATTTCCACAGGGTGAAGCCTACCAGGAACCTTCATAAGAGGTGCACCATTAAAATAGCCCTGAAACTTTTCAGCCTCAAGAGTTGCACTCATCACAACCAACTTCAGGTCAGGTCTATTTCTCAATACTTCCTTTAGCAGTCCAAAAAGAACATCTGTTGCCAAAGTTCTCTCATGAGCCTCATCAAGAATTATCACCTTGTAGCGCTCCAATAGTGGATCTGTCATTGCTTCTCTTAAAAGCATACCATCAGTTAAATACTTCAAGACTGTTTTTGCACTGCTGCAGTCCTCAAAACGAATGCTGTAACCAACCTCTTCTCCAATGGTTACGTCCATCTCTTCAGCAACACGTCGAGAAACAGACATGGCAGCCACTCTACGAGGCTGGGTGCATGCAATCATCATCTTTCTTCTTTTATCTGGAGTTTCAATATCAACAGCTTCCAAAACAAATTGTGGGATCTGAGTTGTTTTACCACTACCGGTCTCACCAACCAAAATCAAAATCTGATTAGCCTTCAATACCTGCAAGAACTCTTCTTTCTGCTGCCAGACAGGCAAGGTCTTCCTCTTCTCAAGTATATGAAAGTACCTCGGCGTGTAGGCCTTGCCGTTCCACCTATTTATCAGACTATTCCCGGTGTTATTACTCATCAAACCACCGTTCGATTTCGTGATCTTTGCTGAGACAGAGGTCTCATCCATCACGTCAAACAAACTCCTCTTCCTCTTCCTCTCCGTACCCATCATTCAACACAACACTGCGAATGAAATCCTTGCAGCTTGAGAAAAGATTAAAGAAGAAGGTCCAGTATTAGGAGAAAACCTATTGAAAAACAGAGAAAAGATTTTATTACTTGGTAAAAATGAACAAAGGCAATTACAATGTATATATAGAGTAGAGAGTCGGTTAGGACTAACTACTAACTATAATAACTAACTTCCTATAATTCAGTAACTAACACAACAGATCCTAATTACTAATCTAATACCCAGGCCTTGAGGTTTGATGTGTGAACGAGTGAGGGAGAGCTTTTTTTGTTATGAACATTCTACATTAACGAAGCGAAATAAATTGGGAACTCTTCAATTGATGTAGTAGCTGAAAGTGAAACCTTAATATATATACACGACTTCTATTGTTTTTCTTTTTGTTTTAGATATTTTTGTTGCTTATTAACATAAATGTTATATATAGATTCTTTTTTAAGGAAAACTCAGCAGATAATTTTGTATTATTTTATTTTATATATTAATAACTAAAAAATAAACATTGGTTATATTTTATTTAATAATTCGGTTATATAAAATTATATTATATTTTTTTTTTCTATAATATGAATAATAAATTTACTAATTTTGTATTTCTTTTATTATTTTTTATGTGTTTGTTTTTTAATTAATTTATTAGACATATTACTATACTTTTTAAAATACTAAGTGAGGCTAGCACGTGCCTAGCTCTCCTTATGTCACTTCATTTATACTTTTATTAGCTTAATTTTTATTTCATAAATAATTATTTTACTTTTTACATATTAGTTATAGTGCAAATTACAAAAATACGTAAGAACTAAAGACTAACTTTTAAAATTGACATTTTAGTTATATATATATATAAGATATTCATTATTTAGATATATTTCACACACTATTTGCATAATTTGACATAAATTTTATAATGACTGGTACTACTTTTTAAATGTAGCATGAGTAAGTATCAATACTATCGGGTATCTGAATCACCAACAAATTTCTTCAGATCTACGTCACTGCTAACTTCATGTAAACAACACCACAATTAAGCTTTTGTTCGTGCTTAATCAAAAACTGGAATACTAAAGGTTTATTATTGTTGCTGAATTTAGGGAAATCAAAGCCCGCATAGCATAGAATCTGTAATCTTCTTGGATATTGTGTCAGTAAAACATGTCTCAGATCATTAGCAAGTGTTTGCATTAATTATAGCAAATTAAGCACATAAAAAACAACAAATAGAAAAACATCATATACCTAACAGTATTAAGAATAGTATATCATCTCAGATTAATTGAGGTACATTTTTCATTAACGTTCTTGTTTCCACTTACCAAAAGTGTAGTAGTTCTACCCCAGCCCAGCCATGTTCTCATCTTTCTTCCAATCAGACTTAACCCAACTGTTCTTCCATTCATTTTTAGTATAAAAGAAAAGTAAATAACAAAATAACTTCAGAAAAATAATTCATCACACAAGTACGTAAAAGTTAGTATTTTACAAAGCACACATTAAGAAATAAATAATAAACTCCACAGGGGAAAATTTGACCCCAACTTCATTTCCATCTTTTGAGAGTAGATTAATTGAAAAGCAAAATATAAAATCAAGAAGGAATTCTTAAGCTTGACATTTAATAAAAAGAAGTAGCCACATCATACCTCTTACACAAGATGCATCAGCAATGATATGTAGTTAAACGAACTTTTTAGTACACATGCTTACTCTAATTAATAGTGTAATAGATGTCCATATAAGTCCTATTCCATTCTAAACAGTAAGTTAGACTCAAAATAAGCATAATCCTAATCCTTTCAATGGGATCAATTAAGTGATTCAACTATCTCTCCACAACAAAATTAGATTCAACTAAACTTAATCACATATTAAGTCTGGCTTAGGATAGTCTTTTGGTACAAAATATCATACCGTCGTATTAATTTAACATCTCTGTCGCTATTTTGAGAATGGAAACTCAATCGAGAAGCATTCAGACTAACTGAATACTCAACTTTTTATTTCTTATGTAGACATAAAAACTTAGTTCTATTAACACTTGAGAAAGCTTATAATTTGTTTGTAAGAATTGATATATTATTAAATTTTTTATCGCAGTACGTCACAAAATAAAATAAAATAATTATCAGTCTTAGGTTAATTTAAGTTATTTTCCTACATCATGTTTAGCTTTGAATAATAATTAAACAAATAATATGCACTACTTTACTAATCAACATCTTCATGACTATTATAAATAAAAGACTTGGTCAACAAGCATTTATTAGAACAAAATCATATATAAACTTTCAATTACAAGTGTACGTACATGATCAAAATATAGATAATACCTCATCATTTCTATTAATTAACTATTTGCTCCGCTCATCTTTATATATGTAATTATTTGTTTCCTCAGAATATATATAATATATGTGTATTAACTAACCTCCACCAATTTTAGCTCACAATTCGAATGCAAGTAATTATAAACTCTATCCCTCTCTCTTTTCAACCATTCCTCAGCCTAAAATTTTCACTATAATTTTTATAATCATGCAATCAACAAAAAAGAATATACATATTGTGCATATGACATGATGAGTAGTGCGATAGAACACCTTTAAAATGTAATTAGGATAAGAATCCTCCAAAATCCAATAAGAGGCTTTAAAAGAATAATACCACTGTCCAGTAGCATTAGTCCCTCAAAATCATGTTCAATACGATTCCATTTGTCTCATTCCAATTTCAACTATCCCTCACACTCTTTGTCCATAACAAGAATAGGAAAGTAGGATTTATTATTTAGTTATTAGACTGTTAATTTCTGTTTGGCACTACCGTTATTTCAGTTGGTAGTTATAACAACTTTCTGTTGTTATCTGCTACTGGTTTTTACGCTGCTTTCTTGTATCTCTGTTCATTAATCAATAAAATCTTTCCTTTTGCTTTCTTTCATTTCCGCAACATGGTATCAGAGCAAGGAAGTTATGCTTCCTTTCGGTCTTGATTACCTCTGTTCCTCCTTCTCGCCGTGTCAATTTTCTTCTTCTCCGGCGACGGTCTGTGTCTGCATTGAAGAATTCATCTCTTCATCGACACAGGTTTCCTTTCGACATTTCTCTTCTCTGTGAATGTTTTGATCTCTCCCTTTTCGTCTTTCTTTTCCTATCATGGCTACAAATGATCAAGGAATAGGGTCAATCGATGGAGATTCATCTCAAATAAACAATGGTGGTAATCAAAATCAAGCTACAAACGCTGGTTTTAATGTTCAGATGGTCAGATCAAGAAGCCCGATCGAGGATCCCTCCGATCCATACTACTTGCATCACGGAGACAACCCTGGTAATGTTTTGGTGTCTCAATTATTGACTGGACAGGACAACTACATTGCTTGGTGCAGAGCTATGGAGCTTGCTATATCTGTCAAGAACAAGTTGGAATTCTTGAATGGAAGAGGTTTCAATGGTTACATTTTTATTGTAACCATCATGGTTACATTTTTTTAAGCCATTGGATTACTATTTAATGGTTGTGATTAATTTGGAAATTAAATAAAAATAAATAAAAAATAACTTGTAACCTGAAAGTAACCTAATCATTTATTTCCTTATAAAACTTTAATTAAGATTAATTATATTTTAAAATTAAATTAATTATAATTATTAATTAATTATTTACAATTTATTACTATATAAGGATTTTTTAGCAATTTATATTTTTATACTTAAATTATTTAAAATTTTATAGCAAAGTTTTTTATAATTTAAAATTATACACATATAATTTCATAATTTAAATTTTATTATACTTGTAATCTTAATTTTAAATTATTACACATAATTATTTAATTTTTTTATTTAAATATTTAAAAAGTAAAAAATGAAATAAGTTGAAGGATTTTTTTTTAAAAAAATGGCTGCACTTGTTATCGATTGATTAGCTTGAGGTCTCGATCATACTTAGTTCATATAATTGTAACAAAATAATTAAATATCATTTAAAAATATTTAATTATTTGAAAATTTATTATAAGAAGAGAATTTTAATTTGTGTCAAAAGAAGTTTAATTTTTGTAAGAAAAATAATTTTTTTTGTAAATATTATAATTAAATGGCTTAATTATTAAAATAATTCAAGTAAGGATTTAAATATAAATATTAATTACTAAAAGAGGTCTTGTTAAATATTTAATTAATTATGTTAAGAAAATAGTTAATTATAATTAAATAATTCTAAAAAAGGAATGTCTATTTAATTAATTATTTTAAGAAAATAGTTAATTATAATTAATTAAATCTAAAAAAGGAAAGTCTACCTATTAGTAACCTGCTATTACAGGTTAAAAAAAAATGTAACCATATGGTTACAATAAAAATGTAACCATTGAATAGTCACCCATTCTTGAATGGGTCTATTTCTAAACCCCCTATCACTGATCACATTCTTTACAATGCTTGGATTCGTAATAACAACATTGTTATTTCTTGGATTATTAACTCTGTTTCAAAAAAAATTTCATCTAGCATATTGTATGATGAGTCTGCTGTAGCAATCTGGAACGATTTGAGGGTTCGTTAACAGCAAAATAATGGAGCACACATCTACAATCTAAGGAAGGACTTAATGAATCTCAGACTAGAAAACCAAACAGCGAGTATGTATTTTACCAAGCTGAAAACTGTTTGGGAACAATTGTCCAATTTCAGGCTAAACTGTACTTGCAATGGGTGTTCTTGTGGAGGAGTCAAGAAATTGCAAGAACATCACAACATGGAGTACATCATGTCCTTTCTCATGGGACTATCCGATCTTTATGCTCAAGTGCGAGGTAATATCCTTGTTATGGATACACTCCCTGAAATTAATAGAGTTTTTCATCTAGTTACGCAGGAAGAAAACCAAAGAGGAGGACAAAACAACACCACGGATCCAAACTCCAATATGGCTTTTGCCTTCCAAGGAGAAAAGAATTCAGGCAAACGTGAATCACAAGGACCACCCAAGACTCAACAACCAAAACGTGGCAGACCTTTTTGTACTCATTGTAACATGCATGGACACACCATCGAGAAGCGTTACAAGATACATGGATATCCACTGGGATACAACAAAGGAGGGAAATCAAAGGATGCTGCTGCAAACCAGTTCCAAACCTCCAATGAAACCAGTTTGGGTCCCAGTGAAAGCAACACTTTGTTGCCACAACTCACACCAAATCAATATCAGCAGCTCTTGAATCTTCTTGCTGCACAAACCATCAATCTGCCCACTACAAATCCGAGTACATCTAATGGGAACTCAGGTATTATCTTAACTAACTATGTTATGCTGTCCAAAGACAAGTCTTGGATCATTGATTCGGGTGCCACTAGGCACATTTGTTCAGACTTGAATCTTTTTTCAAAGCTTTCATTTTATTGCTGAAACTAAATTAATTCTGCCTAATAATAATTGTCTTCTGGCATATCGAAGTGGTACCGTTAGAATTAACAATCATCTTACCCTCCATAATGTTCTCTATGTTCCTTCTTTCCATTGCAACATTATTTCTGTTTAATTGTTTGACAAAAGGGAACGATTACTCTTTGAAATTCCTTGCTGATAATTTCTACATACAGGAAACGCACACCAAGATGATATTTGGCAAAGGTGTATCGGCTAATGGTCTCTACATATTGGACACCACACCCGTTCTCATCAATGCTTTTACATCGGCTGAAACTTGGCACAAGCGTTTAGGTCATTTGTCAAATAAATGTTTAGACTTACTACAAGATTCTTTGAATTGTGAAACTAAAAATTTGCATAGCATTGAACCTTGTTACATTTGTCCTTTAGCCAAGCAAAGAAAATTACCTTTTCCTAATAATAACAGATTTACCAATCATTGTTTTGATCTTACTCATTGTGATATTTGGGGGCCTTATTATGTTACTTCTCACTCTAATCATAAGTACTTTCTTACTTTGGTTGATGATCACTCAAGATTCACATGGATTTACCTTCTTAAACAAAAATCTGATGTTATATCTATTATACCAGAATTTCTTTCTTATATACAAACTCAATATAATTGTATTTTCAATTATTTTAGATCTGACAATGCCCCTGAGCTTATTTTCAAAGATTTGTTCTCCAAAAATGGAATTACACATGATTTCACTTGCATAGAGACACATGAACAAAATGCCGTGGCTGAAAGAAAACATCAACACCTTCTTAATGTCGCAAGAGCTTTATATTTTCAATCCAAAGTTCCTATCAAATACTGGACTGAGTGTCTTATGATAGCTGTGTTCCTTATTAATCGAACACCAACACCTAATCTCAAAAACAAAACTCCCTACGAAATTCTGCTAGGCAAACCACCTAATTACAGTGACCTTCGATGCTTCAGATGTCTTGCCTTTGCTTCCACTATTTCTTCTCATAGAACCAAATTTGCACCACGGGCAAGGACATGTGTGTTCATTGGTTATCCTAGAGGAATAAAGGGCTATAGACTATATGATATTAATACCAGACAATTGTTTATTTCTTGCAATGTTATCTTTCATGAAAATGTTTTCCATTTTCATAAACTTAACTTACACAACCAATCTATAGATCCTTTTTTGCCTCTGGTTTTGCCTTCTCAGCACATCACTAACACACATATAGATGATTATCCTACACAAGACAATTTTGATGTTGCACCTAACCCCATTTTGCAGGATACTAATGATGATGTTGAAGACATTTCCCATGCTGAACATACTGCTACTCCACAGCAGGAAAATCCCACGCCAACACTTGCTGCTCCTAGACGAACCACTCGAGTCTCACAGCCTCCAAGTTACTTTCAAGATTTTTAGTGTTTCAATCTTCTACGGATAAATCTCCTACACCTCATCCTACTTTAAATTCATGTCTTATACAAAATTATCCAAGGCTTACAAAGAATTTATTCTTGATGTCACAGCTGAATTTGAACCACAAAGTTACAAGCAAGCCATACAATTCAAGCAATGGTTGCAAGCGATGGACAATGAGTTACTGGCCCTCATCATCAACAACACTTGGACCGTTGTCCCCCTTCCACCAGGCAAACGCGCAATAGGATGTCGTTGGGTGACAAAATCAAATACAACAGTGATGGTAGTGTGGAACGACTCAAAGCTCGCTTGGTTGCACAAGGATATACACAGCAAGAAGGATTGGATTTCTTCGATACTTTCTTACCAGTTGCAAAAATGGTCACTTTCAAGCTTTTACTTGCCATTGTCAACATCAAGCAATGGCACACATTGTAACTAGACATTAACAATGCCTTTTTGAATGGTGATCTAGAAGAAGAAGTTTATATGCAACTTCCCCAAGGTTTCAAGGTTCCCTCTACTATTACCGGCACTAATCTGGTGTGTAAGCGCAACAAATCTATTTACGGTCTTCGACAATCTTGAAGGCAATCGTACAAAAAACTCACTGATGCTCTTCTCCAAGAATGATTCACTCAATCCCATGTCGATTACACACTGTTTACAAGAGGATCCCAAGCAACTTTTGTTGCCCTCCTCGTATGTTGACGATATCATCCTCGCAGGTCCCAACATCCACACACTCCAGCAATTACAAATCTCCCTTCAGGCCAAATTCAAGTTGAAGACACTCGGGCCTCTCAAGTACTTTCTTGGGTTTGAAATTGCCCGTGCTCAGTACGGCCTCTTCCTCTCACAACGCAAATACACTTTGCAATTGCTTGCTGATACAGGGTACACCAGCAGCAAACCGGCAAAGGCTCCTATGGATCCTTGACTAAGACTCACTGACCAAGAAGGAGACATCTTGGACAATCCATCTCACTACAGACAACTTATTGGCTGACTATTGTACTTGACTCTTTCACGACCAGACATCACCTTTGCCATGAACACACTTAGCCAATTCATGTCTTGTCCACAAACAACTCACTTAATAGCTCTTCATCATCTCTTGCGTTACTTAAAAGGCACACCAGGCTAATAAATATTATATTCAACCTCATCTTCTCTTCACCTCCGAGGTTTTTCAGACTCGGATTGGGCTACATGTCCTATCCCACGACGTTCTACGACGGGTTTTTGCATATTCCTTGGTGATTGTCTCATTTCATGGAAAACCAAGGAGTTTATAGTCTCCAAAAGTTCTGCCGAGGCAGAATATCGCGCCTTGGCTGCCACCACCAGTGACTTAACTTGGTTACAATATCTCCTCAAAGACTTCCAAATACATCAACCTACACCAACCTTCATCTATTGCGACAACCAATCTGCCATTAATATTGCCAACAATCCCACTTTCCACGAACGAACCAAGCACATTGAGTTGGACTGCCATTTCATTCGCGAAAAGATTGCCACTTCTGCCATCCGCCTCATTCCTGTCAGCAACAATCTCCAACTTGCTGATGCATTCACAAAGGCTCTACCCTCAACCACTCTTAATTCTCACTTATCCAAGATGGCCATACATGACATATATGGTCCATCTTGAGGAGGGGGGAACAAGAATAGGAAAGTAGGATTTATTATTTAGTTATTGGACTGTTAATTTCTATTTGGCACTACCGTTATTTCAGCTGGTAGTTGGTAGCTATAACAACTTTTTGTTGTTATCTGCTACTGGTTTTTACGCCTATATAAGGCTTTCTTGTATCTTTGTTCATTAATCAATAAAATCTTTCCTTTTGCTTTCTTTCATTTCCGCAACAGTCCATTTGGTATTCAAACAATTATACTTGAAATCAACAATGTAAGCTCATATATCAATCCCAAAGCTAAAATAAACACATATACCATCAAATCAAAACAAAGAGACATACAAAATTCTCGATTCTTCGCAAAACACATATAGTTTACAAACCTAACAGACGTGTAACCTTAAATTTCCCTAATTCACAAGAAATGAAACCTAAACGGCAAAATTCATAAATTGAAAAGCACGAGCATGTATACATAATTCAAATAAATAGACTCAAGAAGAAATTGAGAGATTACCCACGAATCGCTTTTCGAAGAAAACCTTACCAGCTATGATTGAAAGAAGGCATATAATAGAGAATCAATTAGAGAAAATTAGGGTTCCTAACCCTGAATGCCATAGCTGAAATAATGAGATAGAAAGCTAGAAAGAGACATAAATATTAAAGCAAAGCTACTGAATGAGCATTGAGCTCTTGAAGGAGAAGAGGAAGGACTCGTATTGAGCTATTGACCGAAGACAAAGTATGACAGAACAATTAATCCTTTCAAAAAAAAAAAAACAAATTAACCGATCGACAAAGGGCAAATTGACCGATGACAAAGGACAAAATTATAAATACCTAATTTTACAAAGGGCAAAAATGTCTTCACAACTATCACCTCATTACCACACTTTTATAATAGTAAGAAAGATACATATGGTTTGAATAAATTAAATTAAAATTTAAAAAATATATATAACAATTGATATAAATTCATTGAAAACTCATTGTATGATTTTAAAATTGATGTCATTACTGTATCTTATTTGTAGTTGCTATTATATTTAAAGTCATTATTATCATCGTACCTCACTTTTAGTTGTTACTAAATTCAAAGTCATCATTACCGTATCTCACTTGTAGTTATTGATATATTTTATAATAGGTTTGAATATAAATCTATAAAAAACTCTTTATATAATTTCAAAAACGTAGTACTCTCATTTATAATTATTACTGCATCCATAATTATTATTATCACCGTATCTCACTTGTAACTGTTATTATTGCTAAGATTTAAATAAATAAAATGCTATATTTGCTAAATATGAATATAATAAATTATTAAAATAAATGATAAATATTTTTAAAAACATTAATTAATTATCAATATAATTATATATATTTTAAAACTATTATTGAGGGTAAAATCTACAATTACAAAATTTGGGCATCAGCAACCTGTCAAGAACAAAGAGAGATAAAAGTTCAATTGGGAGCACCGGTGGGGTGTCAACCAAAGGAATTTTGACGCTCAAGTCAGTACTATTGTAGTAAAAAATAACGATAACGGAAAATAAATGAAATGTAAATGGTAGCCAGACGGATGAGTGGACAAACGGACAGACGGACTAAAGGAACAACTACAGTGGTGAGGCTTAAGAGAAAAGTTTAGAAAGGACGACTGTCTGCTTGAGTGAGTAGTGTGAGTATCGAATGTTCGATGCCCTGTGTCTACCGTATGGTTTCTTTTATCATGTGTCTTCAGTACTGTTGCCTTCCGTCCACGTCACCCATTGGACTCATTCAAGTTGGTTGCTTCCCTAATTTTAAGGGAGTAGTATCCGTCTTTCTGAGTTCAATATTTACTTGAGCTTCAATATGTATATTTTTGTTTTGTCTAGCCGGCATTTTGCTTTCTACATGTTTTTGTTTTTGGTGAACTCGCTCTTAGTTCAGTACTTTTGTTCTAGGTGGGTTTTTTGCTATGTCTATCAACAACCATGGTAGTTGTGCCACTTCATCTAATAAGACGACTAGTTCATCTAATGATACTTCAAACATTTCTACTGGTGTGGTAGGTTATGTATTGGATGATGAGTGTGAGGATATGGATGTCCATCGCTATGCATTTGGAGTTGGAGTAGACATCGATCGCACTATGAGTGATAGTGAGTCGGACGATATTCTTTTGGATATTAATCCTAGGTCAGAAATAATCTTGAACAACTTGCCGAAAATTTGTCGTCATTACAATATTCCCATACACATTAGTTTGTATGCTCCGGCTAAACGGGAGAACGAAGTGGTATTTGGAAGATACTGGATTGGACGTGTTTGTACAAGCTTTCATTTAAGTATGGTTTTAGATTTCCTTTCCCTAAGTTAATGTCTGAATTATGCTCCTATCATGGTATCTCTCCTAGTCAGTTAATGCCCAATGCTTGGCGTATTCTTATGGCTATATAAGTGTTGACCGAAAAACATAACATTACATTTACGGTTGTCGAAGTCTTGCGTGTCTACTACTTAAAAGAGCATATACATAATAAGGGTAGGTATCAGCTTACTGTCAAAAACAGTAGTGATCATCTGATTCTTAGCGTTAAAGAAGCTAAGCGATCGAAGGAGGATTTTTCTTTGTTCCTTTTGATGCTCTAGGATTATCAGTTGATCGCGGGATTCCCCATTTGTGGTCTCCTGCTATTGAGTGTCATAGTTTTGATATTGAATTGCGCCCTTATTTGTTATGGTTTATTGATACACGTATAATTGGTTGATTTGTCTTCTTTGTAGGAAGGATTGACCTTCCGTTTAGTTGGGGTTTAGAGTTTAGGATTTAGGGAGAGTTGATCAAGTTCTTCAAATTTCGGAGGAGGAGCGCTATTGAAACATTCTATTGTTTGATTCTTCTCTTCGAGACAACATTTTGTGAGATCACATTCCACGTGAACACGAAGGTATATCTCCTCCTAAGAATCGTGCTAAGTCTCAAGTTGTTATACTCTAAAGAAGTTTTGAGATTTCGGAGTGTGAACCTTTATTTCTACCTGAATTGACGTCAGACGAACGAGATTTTGCAGATCGATTCATGACCCAATCTTCTTTCACTCTTCCTCTGGCTGGTGACGATGCTACGGACTGTTTACGCTCGCGCGAACAGAAGACTGGGACGACTCCCAGTGCTGAGAAGGAGGTTGTTACTATTGTTGCTCCTTCTTGTCCTTCTGTGAGAGCTCAGAAGAAGAATAACAAGAGACCATCTCCGGTTGAATCGACTGACTGGTTGAGTAATACAGTTGATCTTTTTTCTCCATCTTAAATGGCTGCGCATTCTGAGTTTAGTCTACACCTTGGTGAGGCCAGTAAGCTATTATTTCCAGAGGATCGAGCTCGATTTGAGAATATTGGGGAAATAACTTCTATGGAATTGTCCATCTCTCGCTCCTTTCAGGTCTGCATAAATTTTTATGTTACGATTTATGTATGAAAAAACTCATGATATTATTGTGTCTGACCATTTTGATACTTTATATTGTATGATAGGGTATGGAAGGGCTTATGTACGCTTTGGATAAGATCAAGAACATGAATGAGCCAATGAAGGTTATGAGGTCTGAACGTTATGATTTATGCGAGGAGATTAAGGAGCTGAAAGGCTGCAAGAAAGAGCTTGACTGTGTCAAAGAAGAGTTACGAACTTAACTGGATGCTAAGGAACAAGATTCTAGTCGTTTGAAGTCTGCCTTGGCTGGTCTTGCTACTGCCCAAGCTCGTGTGGACATGTTGGAAGGTCGATTAATCGAAATTGGACTGGAGACTGAGATCCATTGTCGTGGAAAAATGGCGATGGAGTATCGAGACAACAAGGCGAGTCTTGGGACATACCCAAGTACATTGCTGATTATGAAGAATTGCTGCAAATGAGGGCCGAGAAAGATGCTCGAACTAGCCAGTTGGCTAACTCGTTTGAAGGGATGACTACGAACGATTTCCCGATGGATGACACACGTCTGTTTTGTGTTAACTATATGTTTGATGTTTTATGTTTTTAATATTGTAATATGAACTTTTGTCTGGTTGGCTGACTTGCATGGGTCTGGTACCCCATTTTCCCCTTAGTCTAAATGTAGGTCAGCCGAGTTGGATTTAGACTTAGTATTTCGGAATGATGTTTGGACTATGTGGTGAGTATCAAATGTTCGATGCCCTGTGTCTACTGTATGGTTTCTTTTATCGTGTGTCTTCAGTACCGTTGCCCTCCGTCCACGTCACCCATTTGACTCGTTCAAGTAAGTTGCTTCCTTAATTCTTAGGGAGTAGTAACTGTCTTTCTGAGTGATTTAATATTTACTTGGTTCCACCCGTTTGGCTGACTGGTTGGGCTCGGACCTGGTTGCAGGGTGATCCGGCTTATGGCCCATAGGCTCATTCGTTAGTTTATTTTCAAGCCTTGTGAGTCTGTCTGACTGCCTTATTGGACCCAATATTATTTGATCCATTATTAATGGGCTCGTCTGACTTGCATACAACGAACCACATAGTCCAAACATCATTCCAAATACTAAGTCTAAATCCAAGTCGGTTGACCTACATTTAGACTAAGGGGAAAATGGGGTACCAAACTCATACAAGTCAGCCAACCAAACAAAAGTTCATATTATAATATTAAAAACATAAAACATTTGACATATAGTTAGCTCAAGATAGACGTGAGTCATTCGTCGGAAAATTGTTCGTAGTCATCCCTTCAAACGAGTTAGTCAGCTGGCTAGTTCGAGCGTCTTCCTCGGCCCTCATCCGCAACAATTCTTCATAATCAGCAATGTACTTGGGTATGTCCTAAGACTTGGCCTTGTTGTCTCGATACTCCATCGCCATTTTTCCACGACACTGGATCTCAGCCTCCAGTCCAATTTCGATCAATCGACTTTCCAACATGTCCACACGAGCTTGGGCAGTAGCAACATCAGCCAAGGCAGACTTCAAACGACTAGACTCTTGTTCCTTAGCGTTGAGTTGAGTTCGTAACTCTTTTTTGACACGGTCAAGCTCTTTCTTGCAGCCCTTCAACTCCTTAATCTCCCCGCGTAAATCATCTCGTTCAGACCTCATAACCTTCATTTGCTCCTTCATGTTCTTGATCTTATCCAAAGCGTACATAAGCCCTTGCATACCCTGTCATACAATATAAAGTACCATAATGGCCAGACACAATGATATTGTGAGTTTTTCCATACATAAATCGTAACATAGAAATTTCTGCATGTAGAAGCCAGAGATGCACAGTTCCATAGAAGCTAGTTCCCCATGTTCTCAAATCGAGCTCGATCCTCTGGGAATAATAGCTTACTAGCCTCACCAAGGTGTAGGCCAAACTCAGAATGCGCAGCCACTGAAGATGGGAAAGAAAGATCAACTGTATTACTCAACCAGTCGGTCGACTCAACCGGAGATGGTCTCTTGTTATTCTTCTTTTGAGCTCTCATAGAAGGACAAGAAGGAGCAACAGTAGTAACAACCTCCTTCTCAGCACTGAGAGTCGTCGCAGTCTTTTGTCTGCGCGAGCGTAAACGATCCATAGCACCGTCAACAGCCAGAGGAAGAGTGAAAGAAGATTGGGCCATGAATCGATTTGCAAAATCTCGTTCGTCTGGCGTTAATTCAGGTAGAAATAAAGGTTCACACCCCAAAATCTCAAAACTTCTTTGGAGTATAGCAACTTGAGACTTAGCACGATTCTTAGGAGGAGATATACCTTCCGGTTGACGTGGAACGTGATCCCACAAAGTGCTGTCTCGAAGAGAAGAATCAGACAATAGAATGTTCCAACAGCGCTCCTCCTCCGAAATCTGAAGAACTTGATCAACTCTCCCTGGTGCTTGACCACACACCCAACTAAACGGAAGGCAAATCCTCCTTACAAAGAAGGCAAATCAACTAGTTAGATGTGTATCAATAAATCATAACACATAAGGGCACAATTCAATATCGAAACTATGACACTCACTAGCAGGAGACCACGAATGGGGAATCCCATGATCAACTAATAATGCTAAAGCATCAAAAGGAACAAAGGGAAAATCCTCCTTCCATCGCTTAGCTGCTTTAATGCCAAGAATCAGATGGTCACTATCGTTTCTGACAGTGAGCTGATACCTACCCTTATCATGTATATGTTCTTTCAAGTAATAGACGTGCAAGACTTCAGCAACCGTGAATGTAATGTTATGCTTTTCAGTCAACACTTGTATAGCCATAGAACACGCCAAGCATTGGGCATTAACTGACTAGGAGAGATACCATGATAGGAGCATAGTTCAGACATTAACTTAGGGAGAGGAAATCTAAAACCATACTTGAATGGAAGCTTGTATAAACACGTCCAACCCGGTGTCTTCCAGTCAGCCCGTTTCCCGCTAGCCGGAGCATACAAACTAATGTGTATGGGAACATTGTAACGACGACGAATTTTTGGCAAGTCGTTGAAGGTTATTTCTGACCTTGGATTAATATCCGAAAGAATATCGCATGACTCACTGTCACTCATAGGGCGATCGGTGTCTACTCCAACCCCAGATGCATAGCGATGGACATCCATATCTTCACACTCATCATCCAGAACATAACCTACCACACAAGTACGAATGTTTGAAGTATCATTAGACGAACTGGTCGCCTTATTAGATGAAGTGGCACAATCACCATGGTTGTTGATAGAATTAGCAAAAAACCCACCTAGAACAAAAGTACTGGACTGAGAGCGAGTTCACCAAAAATATAAACATATAAAAAGCAAAACGCCGACTAGACAAAACAAAAATATATATATCGAAGCTCAAGGTGGCAAAAATAACTAGACATAAAAATGTAGAGCCATAATAATACTCACCAACTAGATATACGTGTTCTAAATAGACCACCAGTTATGATCCTCTAATTAACTAAAGGAAGACAATACTCTAGCTAGCTGGACATTCATAATTCAAATCATACTTACTAATATGCAAAGCCAAATAGTAAAAACGTAAATTTTTACTACCCACAAAGATCAAAACACAAACATACAACAAGTAAAATATATTTACTCATCTACATCACTAAAATAAGTATGAGCATGCAAAAGAACATGAAGAACAACCTAAGAACATTCAAGGGAGAGGATTTAGAAAACTTACCCTCTTGAAAGCCTCTCTCCAAGACTTCAAGCCTCACTTCACCAAGAGCCCCAACAAATGTGAGCAAGAATAATATAACTCTCCATATTTATAGCCAAAAAATAGTGGATGAGTGACAAATGTCACTCATCTAGAAGGTTATAGTAATAGTAATATAGGAGAGGGTAATATTAAATATTGAGTACAAGGTACTATCTTTAATTGTCAAATAGTATATTCATCTATACTTAATGTATGTTCACTAGACATACAATTCGTGGATGGTGGTGCTCCCTTAGTTATAATAATATATATGTTAATTGATATATGTATAGGAGTTAGAGAGCAAACTATTTGGACCTTTTTTTTTGGCCACACATTCAATATATTATTTTTTTTGGCATTGATGTGACTAATAGGTATGGGTGAATCTCACTTTCTTTTGGCTCTGATATGAATAGGTATGAAAGAGTACATAACACTCTATAATATCTATCTATGACAAAATATATCCAAGCAAGTAAAATCTCTTACATGTACATATATACCATGTAGTACCATAGTACTTTGAGACGACCTCTCAAACAACACTTTATGGCATCTCACACGCCACCTATCACACAATAAGTGTGTTTACCTACTTATCTTAATAAATAAATATAAAGAGACTAATTTATATATATGGTTTCTTCAAACGTCTATTGGACAAAAGGAATAAGAAGCACACATCATTTTAACTTTAGAGCAACCTACAAGCTAGATGATGTCAGCTACCAAAAAAAAAAGGATAAGCTGAACTAGACAGACGGACACAAGCCTCATTTATAACATATATATAGTATGTTCTATTTATGCTATTTGTGTGTGTATGTCTACCTACTTATTACATTCGTAAATATATTATGTCTGACTATCTCCTTCCATTATTTACATACATGTCTATCTCAAACATACTATGTCTGTCTATCTCCTTACCTAATATCTATTTCCTCACACCATTTAATGTGTGTATGTCTACCTCCTCTCATTTTTTTAAATGTCTATCTCCCTACACCATATATATATGTCTATCGCCCTACAATATATATGCATATACATATCTATCTTCCTATACCATATATCTATGTCTATCTCCCTACACTATATATATGTCTATCTCCTTACACCATATATATTTATCTCCGTACAACATATGTATATATATTTATTTCTTTACACAACAAAATGTCTTATTTCTTATTACTTATATATATGTACGCCTATCTACTTCTCTCATCTCGTATTTCGAGAAAGACAACCAAATATTTTTATTTGGCCTAACATATGGCTTTTATAAGCAATTTATATCCAGCGTCTGTCTAACTAATTAGACCAAAAAGATGACTTACTCTAGTTAAGAGTCCCTTTGAAGAACTAATTGATCACACAAACATTACTCAACTAAGGTAGCCACATATACGCACGCGACAAGGATTACTCAACCACCATGCTCGAACCATTCAGGCCATTTTCTTGTCTCAAACAGCAAGACACACGTACACCGCTTACTTAGATAGACCTCTTGGCTAGCAGCTAATTTGGTATTAATAACTCTCCAGCTAAAATAAATTCTAGCTAGAGAGTGAGGGACAAACTTTAGAGGTAAAAATTTGCTTGATATTTGCGACATTTTTGAAAAGTCCAATATGCAAGTCAGACGAGCCCATCAATAATGAATCCAATAATACTGGGTCCAATAAGGTAGTTAGACGGATTCACGAGGCCTTGAAATAGACTAACGAGTGAGCCTATGGGCCATTAGCCGAATCA
The DNA here is from genome assembly GCF_029168945.1 of Cannabis sativa. Taxonomy (NCBI): domain Eukaryota; kingdom Viridiplantae; phylum Streptophyta; class Magnoliopsida; order Rosales; family Cannabaceae; genus Cannabis; species Cannabis sativa. Next base: position 966,545 of record NW_026870039.1, read on the forward strand.
CCCCGCAACCGAGTTCGATCCCAGCCAGTCAGCCAAACGGGTGGAACCAAGTAAATATTAAACCAGTCAGAAAGACGGTTACTACTCCCTAAAAATTAGAGACGCAACCAACTTGAATGAGTCCAATGGGTGACGTGGACGGAGGGCAACAGTACTGAAGACAAATGATAAAAGAAACCATACGGTAGACGCAGGGCATCGAACATTCGATACTCACACTACTCACTCAAGCAGACAGTCGTCCTGTCTAAACTTTTCTCTTAAGCCTCACCACCGTAGTTGTTTCTTTAGTCTATCTGTTCGCTTGTCCACTCATTCGTCCGGCTACCATTTAAGTTTCATTTATTAATATATTTATCCAGCAGGGTGGGATAAATAATCCCATGCAGGTGAGATTTTTTTTATCGTTTTTTTAATTTTAATTTTATTAATATATTTTAAATTTAATAAGAATTTAAAGGAAATAATTATCACACATTTATTTATACATTTTTTTTTATCAAAAACTTATTCATTAAAATTAGTGAAAATGTATAATTTTGAATTATTATACATAAGTTTTTAAAATTTAGAATATTATTAATTAAATAATAGTTACTTAAATTTATTCTAAGAAAAAAAAATATGAGAATAAAATTATATATTATTTTTAAATTACTAAAAAATTTATATAAATATTTTTGAAAATTAATATTTATATTAAATTAGTGTTTAAGATAAACAATTTTATATTATTGAAGTATTTTTATTTTACTATTTTAATTATTTATTAAATAAAAAATATGACAAAATATTTTATTATATATTTATGATGTATTCTTAATTATATATAATATATTATTTTTTTTTGCTACGAATTATTTATTTTTATTTATTTATTATTATATATTTTAATTTTAATTTATTATTATATATTTTTATTTAATTTATTTTTTTTTTCTAAAAGGAAATAAATAAAATAGTACAGTCCATTCTTAAACCAAACACAGGATTACTTTCAGCATAATCCAATCTTGTCCAGTCCAGTCCAATCCAGTCCAATCCTGCGTACCAAACGGGCCCGCAATACCCTTTAGCAATTCTTAATTGAGGAGTGCTACCGTTAACTTGTATTACATTTCTTAGTCAACCTCCACGCCCGAAAATATATGTCGGAATATTTTTTTTAATTTTTTTTACGGGGGTGTTCGTTATGCTTATAACATCATCCCTATAAATTTTTGAAAATTTTCAAATAGTTTACCGTGTCGAAAATACGTTTGAAATTTTTTGAACGCGCGAGGTAAATTGGAATATTAGGAACTCTTTTTTTGGTACTGTAAACTATTCGGAATTTTTCAAAAGTTTACATAGATAAACTGTAACTATAACGAATACCGCTATAAAAAAAATTTGAAAAGAATATTTCGATATGTGATTTCGAGCATGAAAATTGATTAAAAAATTATAATAAAAAGATGATAATTAACACTCCTCCTTTTAATTATACGAGGTGATTATTATGGAGAAATAGAGCTAACAAGAATAGAAGTGACCGAAAGATAATTAATTGACTAAAGAAAGCAAAACATATGACACTTATTTATTGGAGGGACTGGGTTGGAATAAGAAAATTGACTAAAGAAAGCAAAACATATGTCCCTTTGCATTTATGGGAGTTCTCCTTTTATTTTGTAATGCCACCTAAGTGGTTATATGCCATCTTATCCATCTTTATATCTCACAAGTTATCCAAAGAGGCTCGTCAAATTCACCCCTAAGCTCATCCCCAACTTGGTCCTCATCATTAACTCCAACGTTAAGACCTCTCGTTGCCACGTCAACACCAGAAATCCACGTAGGCGTCCCATTTTCATAGCCACTACACGTCAGCCTCTTCAACCCACTACCATCCAACCTCATCACGAACAAGTCTCCGTACGGCTGAAATTGATTAGGCCACGACACCGGCTCCGCCGTCACGCCGCTCAAGTTAGCCGCGAACAACAGCCATTCGCCGCTCTCGCTAAAGCACACGTGGTTTATCCTCTCCTTGTCCACCTCACTAGATCCTTCAGGCCCTGCCACGTGGATCCTCCTCAGCTCGGACCCGTCTGGTTTGATGACGTATATGCTGAATGTAGATACGTCACTGGGATTGTGTCTATTAGATGAGAAAGCAATGAGGTCGCCTTTAGGGGACCAGCTAGGCATGGTGTCAATCCATGGACCGTCTGTTAACTGTCGTATACCACCTTCAAACTCACCGTTAACCGCGTCTACGATGTAGAGATTCTTATGGCCAGAACGGCCGGAACGAAAGACGACGGATTTTCCGTCAGGGGAGCAAGAAGGGAAAGCGTTGTTCCCTGTGTGTTCTTCGGTGAGGACTTTCAAATCGCAGGGGATGATTGTGTGTTCACGATAATCACCGTAAAGATCTGAAAGATCAAATGTGATTCGTGCAATCTGGACCGTTACTTTCGCTGACTGAAAGACTGGTCCAATAGAAGTGTATATGACATTCTTCTCAGCTGGACTCCACGAATTGTAGAATACTGTACGCCCTTTGAGTAATGTCCAACGTTTTGAACCGTCCATTTTAACGATCGAAAGGCCACCGCCGTTATCGTTAAACTCGTGGTTGATTGCGACGAGATCACCGTCAGGTGAGACGGAGGGAAACGAACCGTTAACTCTCAACATTCGGAGTTCTTTCACCGCGGACGTCACCTGATCCAAGCGCGGAATCTTTGAAACGCCGTTTGCACACGACTGACCTCGAAACCGGTGGTATCCGAGAGATTGAGAGTCCGGCGAGACGAAAGGGTTGTAATGGTGGATATTCGGGTTGAGTGTCTCGGTAATCGGAGTAAAAGTCTTTGACTCCACATCGAAGATCTCAATGTGGCGGAATTTAGTGCTGCGCCGTCGTGTAGCTACGGCAACTTTTCCGCTGTCGTGCATAGCTGCTGGAGTAAAGCAGTGGAGACCGGATGGCGTGACTCGAATCGGAGCGATTGGAAACTCCGTAGTCGAAGCGAGATTTTCTAGAAAATCAACTCTGAAAATGCTCCACCAACCATCATCGGCTTTACGATGAAAGTAAATGGCGGAATCACCGGACCAAGAAGGCCAACCACCTCGTTCAGAAACGACTACTCTGTTTTTATGATCGGATGAATCGAATACAACAATATCAGTGTTGAGCTCATTAAACTCGCCGCCCCAAGTGCGGGATCCATACGAAGCAACGGCGACGAATTTACCAGAGCTGGAAACAGCAGGGCTGTAATCCACACATCCGTACGGGGTCAATCTGGTAATTTCACCCTTATCTTGAACCAGAGAAGCAGAGTATAAAGCGGACCAGCTTTTAAAAACGGATTCAGGCTTTTCATGAGCAGATATGAAGTAAAGCCTATCTTTCTTGATAATAGGTCGGTCATGGAAGAGGCTATCGGAGACGAAAGGCAATGGTCTGGGGTGAGGAAGTCCCGGACGAGTGAGGTAGATTCGAGGGGAACCTGTTCTCTCGGATACAAAAACGATGGTGTTGGTATCGTCTTCTTCGTCGAGGAATTGAGCGTTGAAGTTGACGGAGTGGCCGTCGGTGAGGCGGCGTTCTGGGCCAGTGAGTTGATGAGATTGGAGCTTGACAGTGAAGATATCGAAGCCGTATTCAGGCCTTCCTACAGTGGTGAAGAGGATGGTGCCATTGGGTTCCATTGAAGTAGCAGCAGCAGAGAGAGAGAGTGGAATAGTAAGAGAAGAGTGTGGTGGTGAGGACTGAGGATTAAGAGGATGAATGTAGTATTTATACATAAATATATAAATATTATATATATCAGATTAAACTTTAAAGAGATATATGGTACGGTGTCGTAAGTGATGACGAAGTTCTGTGTGTGCTTTTAGAATTGCTTTGTTTAAATATTCGATTCACATTAGCTATGTGAGCACTGGCTAGCTTGTTTCTGCAATATGGTGGGAGTTGTTGTGTTAGGAGACACATAATGACAAAAAAAAAAAATTGTTGATAATTACTGAAAGAGAAAGAAGACTGGTTTTTTTTTTTTTTCGGTTTTTAGTACAAAGAAGACTGGTTTTAAACTTTTAATATCTCAATTTATAAAAGTCAAGATATTGTATGTGGCGTGTCGTGGGTTACAAGGAAAGGTGTTCTTGTTTGTGTTCTTTTAAGATTGGAGATGATATAGCAGGGGATGTAGCTCACATGGTAGAGCGCTCGCTTTGCATGCGAGAGGTACGGGGTTCGATACCCCGCATCTCCAAATTTTTACAATTTTTTAATATAATAATTTTAAAAAGAAAAAATGCTTAAGAAGAATTTGCACCACAAATCCTTATTTTATTTGTTTCATTACTAATAATACTAAAAATCAAATATTTAAAACTCAATTTTTTTTTTTTATCATTTTGTTGATACCTACTCAGTTTTTGTTAGTTTAATGGACACATGTAGTATACAAATTAATTACCTTATTTTCTTTCCATTTATTAATTTATAAAAATTAAATAAATTGATTAAACTTGATCTAAACCGAAAGAATCAAGATATCGTCTCACCCTCCAACTTAAAAATTAATCCCCTCAAAAGTGGTGTTATGAGTAAAAATAAAATCTTATATATGTAAAGATTGTTGAGACAGAAAGAAAATGAAGAAAGATAAAAAAAAAAAACAGCATTTCATTGATTGAACAAGATTACAGAGTTCAAGTATATATACAAGAGCTGAAACTAAAAGAGAAGTTGACTAATTGAAAACAGTTAATAACCGAATGAAAAGATATAACTGAAAAATACAATTAGTTTATCACAACTCAACTTCTTTTCCCTTAACAAAACACTTAGGCGTTTGGTTGGGAGGAATGAAAATATAAGAATAAGAATAGGAATGGGAATGAGAATAGGAATGGAATGGAATAAAATTTAAAATGCATAAAAAAAAAATTGATAAAAAAATAATTAAATTTTTTTCTTGTTACATTGGAATGGTCATTCCTTCCTTTTTAAAATGGAATAGCCATTCCACCAAAATGGTGGAAAGAGCATTCCATTGGAATACCATTCCAATACTTTAAAATGCAACCAAACAAAGGAATGGAATGAAAATTATTTCCTTTCCATTCCATTCCATTTCATTACCTCCAACCAAACGCCAATCTAAGCTTTGGAAAGCAATTGTTGAATATAGGTTTGGTGAGGCAGTATGCAACTTGGTGGTCTGCTAGAACATGAGAGATTTGGATTTCTTTGTCGAGGACTTTGACACGAACAAAGTATATGTCAATCTCAATATGCTTTGCTCTAGCATGAAGAACCAGCTTTGCTGCTAACATAACAGAATTGAGATTGTCACACCAAACTGAGGGAGAGAGAGGACATCAATTGAAGTTCTGAGAGAAGAGATGTATCCATGTGATTTCAAAAACAATTGCTGCCATGCTTTTGAATTCAAATCCAGTGGTAGACTTAGAAATGGTGCTTTGTTTCTTTGACAGCCAAGCTACTAAATTTTCTCCCAAAAATACACAATAGTCAGTTGTTAATCTTCTATCATCAAGATCGGCTGCCCAATCAGCATCTTAATAGGCTTGAAGATGAAGAGAAGACACAAAATTCATTTGCAGGACATAATTTAAGGTTCCTGCCAAGTACCTCAGAATCTTTTTTACTGCTATCTAGTGGCTTTTTTTTTGCATAAATTGGCAAACCTTGTTAACACTGAAAGCAATGTCTGGTCTGATTTTGCAAGCATAACGGAGAGCACCAACTATAGATCTTTAAAGAGTTGGGTCTGCCAAAGGGTCACTGCCATAATGAGAGAGCCTTAGTCCATTATTCATGGGAGTGTTTTTTGTCTTTACACCCTGCATTTCAGCTTTACACATAGAATATCTTGAATATATTTTTTGTTCAGAAAGTACAGTCTCTATATCATTTGAAATAGCTTGAATGCCTAGAAAATATGATAAGGATCTAAGATCCTTTAAAACAAAAGTTTTGCTCAAAGCTTTTACGAAAGTGGAGACAACTCTGTCATTATTGCCAGTGATGAGAATATTATCTAAATAGAAAAGAACATAGAGAATGAATGTAGATGAAGTTTTAACAAAGAGAAATGAGTCTGACCTTGCTGAAATAAAATCAAATCAAGCTTAAGTAGAATAGTGAATAATTTTTTAAACCAAGCCCTTAGTGCATGTTTTAAGCCATAGAAGGCTTTGGTAAGTTTGTAAAATTTCTAAGGATGTTCTGGATCTATGAAACTAGGGGGTTGCACCATGTAAATTTTATCTTACAAATCATCATTTAGAAATGCATTATTAACATCCAATTGCCTTATACACCACCTTTTTGGAATAGCAATTGTAAGAACAATCTGAACGATAACTGGTTTTATGACTAGACTAAATGTTTTATTGTAATCAATTCCAGTCTCTTGATGATACCCTTTGGCAATCAATCCAGCCTTTTATTGTGGGATTGTGTCATCTGCATTTTCCTTTATCCTATATACCTATTTACACCCTATAGGAGTTTAACCATCGGGAAGAGGTACTAACACCCAAGTTTTGTTTTTGACTATTGCATAAAACTTAGTGTTCATAGAAGCAATCCACTTGCTATCTTGCATAGATTTGATAGATTCTTGATGCAAAGAAGCCATAAGGACCTTAGGGTTAGTGATACCAGTTGGACCTTGTGCAGTTAGGGTGATTATTAGTTGCTACAGTGATTATTGTAGCAGTAGTAGTGGTGGGAAGTTGTATCTTAGATGTGGTTTGAGGAAGAGACACTTGTTGTGGAGTGGGAGAAGTCGGGAGAGGCTCAGGTTGGGAAGTACCAATGATGAAAACAAGTTCAGTTTGTGGTTGAGGAGGATTTGGTGGTGGTAGCATGGGATGTGGTGGTTGGGTGGATTAGTGGGATTTGAAGGGTGAAAACTAGTACTGAAGGTAAGAATTATGGTAGAGATGTTAAGAGAGGTAGGAGTTGGATTGGTGGACAGAGAAGAGTTGGATTGATCCATAAATGCTGCTTGTGAAAAAAGAAAAATAAATTCATCAAATAAGACATCTCTAGAGATGTATAGTCTTCTATCTTTAGACAGAGATTTCTACCCTTTATGGGAGAGGCTATAGACTAAAAACACACATAGTAAGGACCTGTATTGGAGCTTAACCCAATTATAGGGCCTGATGTTTGGATATCATAGTATAATATTCCAGAAATTTAGATTGTAATTATTTAAAGTATATTATATAAAATATAGAGTAATATGAGTGTTATCCCAATTTTTATCCACATGACATGGCATGTCCACATAGGTAAGATTGATGCCATATGGAGTACAACCTGTAAGTAAGAGGACTAAGTCAACATGCATAACGTACCAGTTGACGAAGAGTCGAAATGATCAAGCAGGACAAAGAGACAACAAAATGGCCAACCAGGAGGGTCTGGCCAGACCACCCCTAGCCGACCATAGTGAAGCATTGGCCAGCGAGCCTCTAGCAAATGGTAGGCAAGCCAGCTTCCTCTCTGGCAAACACAATTGGTGTCTTTGTAACTTTCACCCTGGACAGACAATGCTTCACTCTTAGCTACAAATTCACTCCAACAACTCACGAGAAAGTAGGGGCTCAACTTCAAATATTTACCTATTCTTTAGGAAAGATTAATGAGTTATTTTCTGTGTATTTAATATGTGAAAAGTTGGTGATATCTCCTCATTTTAAGGAATATTAACCTCTTAGATCTTCTGTAAGCTCTCTCCCATATATATAGAGCACTAGGCTAAACCAAAAAGTTCTAAATTCTTCCAAAAAAGGTTCATTTATTAATTAACAAAAATTTGCATTAACAAAGAGATAAACATTTTGAGAGAATACAAACAGAAAATCCTCTCTCGATCGTATTGTACCTAGGTTCTTTTTTTTTTTGGCTGAAAATTGTACTTGTGTTCTTGCTCAATCATAAAGAAGTTTACGGTGGGTTTCCAAAATTGGAGTAGAACCTTATATCAAACCAATATAATTCTTGATATTAATTTTACATTTTTCTTGCTTTATTTGATTTCTCTGTTGTACTTTGTTTTCTCCTCAATTCTTAGATTGTGTTTTGCTGATATATTGTTTCTTAATTTGAATTTGAGTTAGTTTTAATTCTGCACATTAGTTTAAATTTTCCCACAGAACATCAATACGAAAATGAACCAAAACCAAGCTAAGCTCTCAAATCAAAATGAACTCCAATCAAAATCAAAATGAACATTTTAAGATGTAATTTGAACATTTTACAACCTCAAAATGCCATACTCTATTCTTCTATCTCAAGCTCCACAGTTGTAGAATACTATTCCGTAAATTTTTTGAACTCCAATCAAATTCAAAATCTTCCCCTGATAAGGGTACAATGAAAAAATCTCACAACATACCATCGATGCATCCTGCAACAAGTAGATGATTTTCTGGAGAGATGGTAGATGGAACGTATTTGACAAACTGAGTTTCTAATCCGCAATCCTTCAACCACATCATCCTACCCATGTCAATAATTTGCTTGCACTTAAACCCGAGTACCGCTCTTTCAACTGCTTTCATATTCCTAGTCATTTCTTCGACTCCCTTATTCCCACTAAAATTAGCTCCCCTGGAACAATAAGATGTGTAAAACAAATCATTGTTCAGACAATATGAAAGGGAAATGGGCAGTGCCATCCAGAAACATCATTAAGGTTCAAAACATATTAGAAAAAGCATACATGGATTGTGGCTGGAAATTGTAGTTAGTTACATCAGCAAGATCTGAACCATGATCAGCATCGACTGCCCAACTGGTAAACCATGTAATTGCATGGAATTCTTCCTTTGTGATCCCCAAATTTGAAAAGTACATCTTATCTGCAGCGAGCCAAATTTCTCACAACCAGTCAGTTCAAAGCAAAAGAATTCAGATTACTACCCAATAAATATTTGTAATACATGACCAGTTGGTTACTTATGTAGTTTTTCCACTGGCAAAGATGATGGCAACATGTAGCTATAGCTAAGCCTCTCAGTTTTGGGTCCACAGTAGACCCTGCTACGGTTTCTTGGTTAAAGTGCTCCGCAAGGCAACATCTAAGGGTCAAATCTGCAGCAATAGAGTTGCTTTATAATACAACTGAAACAACTATTGTGGACATCACATGTAACTGTTAATGCACATGACTACCTGTTGCAGGTCCACAAAGATGTTTACCAATGGCCAGGTATGGAAACCCCCTTAGAGACTCAACAGCACTCAAGTTTAAATCTTCAACTGCACAAGAAAAGTGGGATGAAGACTACATACAAGCATAGCATCCATCTACAGTCTACAAGCAGGCAAATACGGTTGGCTGAATAATTTCAGAAACCAAAATCACTTCAAAGCTATGTTATCTTCTCCATCATTCACATCACTAAAGTTTGATATTTTACTTAAAATGGGAAGAAAAAAAAGGTAGCAAAGTGAAAAATTCCTTACTTTTCCCAAGAACAGAAAATTATTTGGAAGGAGACTTGACTAAACGAGAGAACAGCTTAATTTGAATAACAGAAGTAGATAATGTACTTTTACAAGTAAATTATTGTTGAGAACAACTCAACAAGCATCCATTCAAACATTTCTGATATATTTTTTTTGACTACACACAACATTTGGAATATCAAAACTTAAATGAAGGTAGGACAGATAATGGGACTTTCCTTTGGAAAAAAAAATGAAAAGAAGAGAGTTAAAGAAAAACTTACTGTCGATTCTCAAACGCTCTAATATTAATTTCTCTTTCTGTCGCAAGGATCGATCAGCCTAGAAATAGCGTTTGACATGAAATAAAACAATAAATAAGGTCTAAACTACAAAACATCTTATAACTTTTATTACAAGGAAATCTAAGCATAGGATGAAGATTGCATTTTATTCATATTCAAACCAACTAACCTTAAGCTTGTATGACTTTCTCTCCACCAAAAACACCTTTTCAATACCGTAACAATCAGCCAGCATTTGTGTCAAGTACCCTCTACCAGCTCCAAACTCAACCACTGCAGGGACAATGCTGCTATCACCTAAAGACCCTTCAAGCTCACACCTCTCACTCCCATTAGAACACTTCAATATTCCAACTTCTTCCAAGTTACCAAGAATCGAAGCCTGTTGTGCAACATGCTTTTCTTGAAATGGCAATTTCCTGCGAAGAAACTAATTTTTCTTTTTCACAAACTAAAAGACCTTAACAAACTCACAAAAACAATAAACTTTCCAACTCATATATACCCATCAAATTCTCTTTTAATCCACTTTTCACAAGCTTCAGGGATTTTGTACGAGTCCCGGATGTCCTTACAAACCGACTCATGAATACACTCAATCTTCTCAATTAGTTTGCAAAATTGAGATACGCTCAAGCTATGAACAGCATTCCTCTTAAGCTCTGAAGTAACATGTTCGGCAACACCAGAATCTAGCTTATCATCATCAGGCAATGCTAAGTTTCCATTTGAAGCTGTGATTGCTCGGTCCTCTCCTGTGGATCCTTCTGTGCCAGAATTTATACCTTTTTGGTAGAACGGTTGGACAGTCAAGGACTGAACTTGTTTCATGTGTGGGCATCTTTTTACATGGCTTTCAAGATTTTCTTTGAGTACGGAGCTGTAAAGGAAAACAAACAAGAGATTTACAAAAAACAATTCAGAGATAGAGAAGAGAGCTGTCAAGATTGAAAGAGCAATAATATTAAAAGGACTTACTGGGAAGGGTCTATAGGGCATGGGATCCACTGGTCTTCGGACCTGGGAGTGTGGTTACCGCAGAACCTATCACATAATCAGAATTTGAGTAAGATGGAATATAAGGAATCAAAGAATGGAGAAGAGAGTGAATAATATCTCACAAGGACTCGTTGAGAAGGGTGTTAGCACAAAATCGATTCTTTTTGGGAAGCCAGAAACTGCAGCGCTTCTTCTCCATTTTTGGTTTGCTGCGAGCTCGCCTGGTTCAGAGTTCACCCCTCCTTGAGTAAACGGCGCTTATTTTCGGGGAGTTTTTCCATAAATACAAATTTTTTTTTTCATGTTTTATTTACAATTTTTTTTTTGACGTAGATGTTTTATTTACATTTTGATGACCTATAAATTTCATTCTTATAAATTTAATTTTTCAAAAATACTATTTTAAAATTTCATGTTTAGTTCATTATAATGGTAACGGTAGCTGTAATTATAATGGTAATGAATAGATCCATTAGATTGTTTGTTTTTCTCTTTTAATTTTTGTAATCCATTACAATGTAATACTTGTCATAAAATAATATAAAATAATATAAAGTAGATGAGAAGAAAGAAGAAGAAGATGAAGAGAGAAAGAGAAAGTGAATGAGAATTTTTGAGTTGTTTATTCCAATGGGGTGAACCCCTATTTATACAAATTGAAATATTAAGAAACTAAGAAAAGGGAAACTAAGAAAAAATGAATATTGATTACAATTAATGGTAATAAATAAAAGATTTGGACATCCACATAATTATTAATATTTATAACACTCCCCCTTAGATGTCCATAATAACTGCCTTATTAAAAATCTTGCTGAAAACTTGATCAAAGGAAAAAGAGTATAGTGTAAACTAACTCCCCCTCATTTAGGCATTTGTGGAGATCTTCTAATCGACGAATTTCGATCTTATCTGCCGTCTTCTCAAATATTGATGTTGGTAATAACTTTGTGAATAAGTTTGTAAGATTGACACTTGATTAAATATGTTGAACACCAATATGTATTTTCTTGAAGCGCATAAAGAAGAATTTGGTGAAATGTGTTCTAAATCAATCTCCTTCAATGTACCATCATTTTAGTTGAGCGATGCAAGCAGTATTATCCATAGAGAATTCCTTGGGTTGGAACTTCTTTATTGAGTGCAATCCACATGTTTCCCGAATATGCTATGTCAATGATCTCACTCACACACATTCTCTACTTGCTTCATAAAATGCAAGTATGTTAACATGATTTATAGTTGTCTCGTTAAAAACCTTGCCAGAAAAACCCAGTGGGACAAAATCTGAGTTAGGAAAAAGAATACAATATATATTTCATATTCATAATTATTTGCAAGTTGCCTCGTTAAAAACCTTGACAGGAAAACTCAGTGGGACAAAACCTGAACTAAGGGAAAAAGAGTGCGACATAAATATGTCTCCCCCTCATGCACATATGATCCATAATTCTTTTGGTGATAATAGATCTCATAAGATTATTGTTATCACTTTTAAAATATCACCATATACAATCTTTGATCATATATTTTCTATAACTCTTCCAGAGTATGTATGGACTTCTAAATTATAGATGAGGGGTTCGTGGAACATTAATCTTATCCAGCTAATTGTATCATTCATATGTATATACAATCTTGTTCATACTAAAATTTAACATCTCAAGTAGATATGAACAAAACACATTAATGATAATATAAATTTTCATTTGTGACAATGATGGTACTCCAAGACCATATATTTGTTCCATCTTGTTGTATGATCTTAATTTCCATATCAAATGATCATATATTTATAATTCTTGATACATATGAAGTACTTCAGGACTTTAATACTAATGAACAAACTTTATACATTTAATATTTCTCGACATCCAAAGAAATAAAAGTTTGCTTTTCAATTAATCAAAAACTCTTCAAGAGTCTATCACAACGTATAATTTGTTAGCCCAAGATATGTTTCCAAGAGGGGGGGTGAATTGGGAATTTATACTAATTTCGGTAAATCAAAACGTTTAACACAAAATTAAGAAATTAGCCACTTAATCAAATAAAAGCAAGTAATATGGCAAGCAATATATTATGACAAATAATCAAACTTGTAAAGTAAAGAGTTTAAGGATTAGAAAATGCAAACTCTCGATTTTTACAAGGTTCGGTAGAACTATGCCACCTACGTCCTTGGTCTTCAAAGCTATCGACCTAGCTTTGAGTTCCAATATCGAGCCAAGTTAACGGGCTTGACTAACCCTTACAACCGGGGAATTTTTCACCAAGGTTTTTCCCAAACCTCTCACAATAGTTTTCTTCCAAGGACTATCAACCTCGCCGGATTGTTGAAGTGCCAATCTCACTTTTCTCGGGTTGTTTACAAAATCGGTGTCAACCTCACCTACAACCGAGTTGTTTTTCTACCGGTGCCAACCTCACCTCTCAATACAATGAATATGTAATTTTGAAATACAAAGCAAACTCTCTCTAATAAGATGGAAAACAAAGTAAAATCCTAGAGAGAATTGCAAGCACACTAGAGAAGAAAAGAACAAGTTTGGCTTAAGTGTGTGTGGTTGGTGTGTTTATGAAAAGATGATAACTCTTTAGTTTAGAACACTTAGAATGATGTTATATGATGAATAGAAGCTCAACCAACCTCCATTTTTAAGTGAAAAACGAGTTTATATAGTGTAGGAATGAAAACTAGCCGTTTATAGCCGTTAGCACATTTTTCGAGGCCACTTCAGCCGTGATCCGGAATTCCGGATTGGTTACAACCGGAATTCCGGTTGGCAACCGGAATTCCGGATGGGAACCGGAATTCCAGATGCAAAAGGTTCATTTTTTCGAACTAAAACGTGCATAACTTTTTACTCGTTTATCGGATTTCAAAAATTCCAGTTGCGTTCTCTTAGTTAAATGATATGTGATCTTAAAAATCAATTTAGAAAATTTAGATATCATTTTTTGTGAAATAACTTGTCGCACAAGTTAGTGAGCCAAACTTTTGAACTTATAAATCCTAGTGTACTATGCAAATCACTTTAACAAGACTAAAGCAAATTTATACCATTTGATTGTTTGTAGTCTTGATGTAGATGAGCTTCCTAGCTTGATTTGCATGTTTTGATCCAAAGCTGACTTTTCCCGAGAGTTGACTTTGACTTTGACTTTGACTTTGACTTTCGGGTTGACTTTTGACTTTGAGCTTTTTGAAGACCTATTTTGAATAGGGTCTTGACTTGTTGATCCCTTGATGAATCTTTTGCTCTTATGAAGTATGAAATAGTTTATATACTTGTTGAATCTACTTCTTTGATTATGTTTGACTTTACCGAGCAAATATAGATACTCTGTGAACTTGCTTGCAAAATGATCAAGAAAAGATTAGTAACAAATAATAATCAAATATTTGTTTATCATCAAAATAAATGAGTGGATGACTTTTGGTCAACATTCTCCCCCTTTTTGATGATATCAAAATATTTGATTATTTTAACGGAAAGAAAAAAGTAAATTGAAACATGTTGAGTTTAGCTCGCCTTTAATGTATGCATATGTTGTTTATACCGTTTTACCTTTGCATATTTATTGTTACCCTTTCTTAACATGACAAAGCTCCCCCTTAATCATATACTCAATAAACTTGTTAATACTTGAAAACATAATATGATTAATGCCAAAATAATCAATTCCAATATTTCTCCCCCTTTTGATTTCATCAAAAAGGGTGGCAGAGGAAGCAAGGTCAAGCTAAATATATATCTCCCCCTTAATCATACAAGATATGACTTGTATCAATGAAGCACAATGGGTAAAGAGAAATTTCAAAATGCATAAAAAGATGAAAGTTCATATAGTCAAAACAGGTTTAAACATTAAATCTACCCAAAAAAATATGTCAAAAACCTTGAAAGTAAGAGATGCAGGTAAATAATGGCATGGTTATGATTTCAAACCTTTTCTCATACCTCAAGTATGATAAAACAAATGTGTTCATGCACTTAAATTAATTAGATGACAAGAGTTGAGACTTTTTGGTAAGTTTTTTAAAAATTTAAGCAAAAACAACATATGTACCAAAAATTAGTTTTATGCATCCTTTTTGAAAAATTCTTTTTGTATCAGCTTAAACATGATTAATATGAAGTGTACAAGCTGGAAAAATAGAAAAAGCTTCAAAAATGAGAGATTTTGACAAGTTTTACTCGTTTTGGTCATATAAGGTCATTTTAAGCAACTTACTTACTAAAAATTGATTTTATGCAAAATTTTCATGCAAAATCTTTTTTGACAGCTGATATATGATAAAACAAACATGCTCAAACAAGAAAATCAGAAAAAAGTCAAAAATCCTAACTTTTCGGTAAGCTTTTCGATTTGCTTCAAAACTAGAAATCTACCAAAAATGAGTTCTATGCAACCAAATTGAAAAATTCTTTTTCCAGTAGGTCAAAAATATCAAATGTGAGGTGTACAAACTTACGGAATTGAAAAATAATGAAAATTGAGCACGTTTGGACAAAAACACTCTTTTAGGTCTTAAAAAGTCAAAATTATGCAAGATAGTACCAAAATAAAGATTTGAGCATTATTTTTGAAAAATTCTTTTTGAGACAGTTTATATATGAGTATTTAGAGATGTACAAGCTTTCAAAACAACAATTTTCTCAACAATATGAAATTTTGGCTAATTTCACCCATTATGGCCTTAAAAAGTTGAAAATAAGTAAATGACATACCAAAATTTTGTTTAAAGTATATTTCAATCAAGAAAAACCTTTAGGCATGCTAAATACACTCATTTGGACATGTTCAAACATATAAACACATATACTAGCCAGATATGTAAAAATTCACATATTCACTAGTTCAAAGGTATGTCCAAAGTTCACCAAAAATTTGTATAATGACCTATAATGTGAATTTTTCACCATGTATAGTTCAAGAATGTCAAAACTCAACTAATCAAAACTTTTATTCATAGAAATAGTATGTGACATACCAATTAAGCATGTATGCATAAGAGAATGAACAAGAAGGATCAAAAGCAAGTCAATTAGCCAAACACTTCAAATTTCATTTTCTTTTTATCTACGCATCTTAATCTCATCAAAATAAGTAGAATGAATAAGAATGATATTACCGATTCCCAAATTTGTTAATTTAGGTTGTGTTCAAGAATTGACACGCTCTTTTTCTATGCTTTTTGAGACTTGTTGGTAATGTAGGAAATTGGCATTCTTCTTTAAGCATCAACACCCAAGAGCCAACTTTGGTTCCTCTTTATTAATACCTACAAAATAAACTTATATCTTTCTTTTTGGTACCCACATGACTTTGGGTCCTTTGATGTTAGTCTTTAAAACCTTTGGTATCCAAATAGCCTTACCAAAATAGGCATTCTTTTTCACATGGCAATAGGATTTAGTATGACCATCTTGGTTACAATAAGTGCAAGTTAAGTTCAAATTACTAGATGATTTGACAAAGAAATTCCTAAGAAATTTTTGTTTCACACTAGTGTTATATCCTATACCACTTTTTGAAAAAGCACATTTTTGACTCCCAAGCATCATTTCAAAATTCTCTTTTCCTTTTGTAAAATTGTAAACCACCTTGTTTAAATCATCAATTTTAGCTTTCAAGTTTACAACATCTTTTTCAAATAAGGAACACTTTTTGCATTGGGTTTCAATCAAAAACTCAACTTCTTTGACTTTCAAAGCCTCGACTTCTTCAAGCAATAAACTTATTTTCTTTCTTTGAGTTGAGTTCTTAGCAAGCAATTTTTCAAAATCAATAAGCAAATCATTGAAGGATTTTGATAATTCATCATAAGACATATCAAGTGCATCATCATCACTTTCACTTTCAAAATCACTTGTATGGTTAGGATTACTTACCTTATCATCAATGGCCATAAAGCAAGTGTTGGCTATCTCATGTTGTTCATCTTCAGAACTTTCTTTCTCACTTTCACTCCAAGTAGCCATCATTGCCCTTCTTCTACTCCTCTTTCTCAAAGGACAATCCGTTTTCATATGACCGGGCTTTTTGCATTCATAGCAAATAATTTGATCATCTTTTCTTGAGCTCTCCCTTGAGTTGTAAAATATATTTGCATTCTTCTTGAACTTCAAAAACTTCTTAAAGTTCTTTGTGAGTAGGGTTATATCCTCCATATCACTATCACCATCCTCATTAGCTTCACTATCATCATGTGAAGTGGATTTGAATGCAATTGTGTTCTTCTTCTTCTTTTTATCAACTTCCTCTTCTTCTTGAGCATTCATGAAAATCTCATGATTCATGAGAGAACCAATGAGCTCTTCCAATGGTAGAGTTGAGAGGTCCTTGGCTTCTTGGATGGCAACTACTTTGCCTTGGTAGGCTTTGGTGAGACTTCTCAAAATTTTGGTCACCATATCCTTTTGTGTAAGTACCTTGCCAAGAGAGTTCAAACCATTAGTAATAGTTGTGAAACGAGTATACATGTTAGCAATGGTATCATGTTGTAACATCTTGAAATTTTCATATTGAGTAACTAAAAGTTGAATTTTAGTTTCTTTCATGGCACTAGTTCCTTGATGAGTTACTTCTAACATTTTCCACATGTCATGAGCCGAGGAGGCATGCTCAATATTTTTAAATATATCTCTATCTAGTCCACATATTAAAGCATACTTAGCCTTAGCATTCTTAGACATCATCTTCTTATCATTTTCATTATATGCATCATATTTCTTTATAGTTTCTACACCATCTACAACATGCATAGGAATGTAAGGACCATAACATACAATATGCCACAAATCATAATCAATGGATTGAAGATACGTTTCCATTCTAATTTTCCAATAAGGAAAGTCTACCCCATCAAAGAATGGTGCTCTACTTGTGCTTAAACCTTCTAGCATGTTATTGTGTGAATTGCTTGGAAACGACATACTCTTAGATTGTGAAATCTACCCAAAAACAAGAGCCCTTGCTCTGATACCAATTGTTAGCCCAAGATATGTTTCCAAGAGGGGGGGTGAATTGGGAATTTATACTAATTTCGGTAAATCAAAACGTTTAACACAAAATTAAGAAATTAGCCACTTAATCAAATAAAAGCAAGTAATATGGCAAGCAATATATTATGACAAATAATCAAACTTGTAAAGTAAAGAGTTTAAGGATTAGAAAATGCAAACTCTCGATTTTTACAAGGTTCGGTAGAACTATGCCACCTACGTCCTTGGTCTTCAAAGCTATCGACCTAGCTTTGAGTTCCAATATCGAGCCAAGTTAACGGACTTGACTAACCCTTACAACCGGAGAATTTTTCACCAAGGTTTTTCCCAAACCTCTCACAATAGTTTTCTTCCAAGGACTATCAACCTCGCCGGATTGTTGAAGTGCCAATCTCACTTTTCTCGGGTTGTTTACAAAATCGGTGTCAACCTCACCTACAACCGAGTTGTTTTTCTACCGGTGCCAACCTCACCTCTCAATACAATGAATATGTAATTTTGAAATACAAAGCAAACTCTCTCTAATAAGATGGAAAACAAAGTAAAATCCTAGAGAGAATTGCAAGCACACTAGAGAAGAAAAGAACAAGTTTGGCTTAAGTGTGTGTGGTTGGTGTGTTTATGAAAAGATGATAACTCTTTAGTTTAGAACACTTAGAATGATGTTATATGATGAATAGAAGCTCAACCAACCTCCATTTTTAAGTGAAAAACGAGTTTATATAGTGTAGGAATGAAAACTAGCCGTTTATAGCCGTTAGCACATTTTTCGAGGCCACTTCAGCCGTGATCCGGAATTCCGGATTGGTTACAACCGGAATTCCGGTTGGCAACCGGAATTCCGGATGGGAACCGGAATTCCAGATGCAAAAGGTTCATTTTTTCGAACTAAAACGTGCATAACTTTTTACTCGTTTATCGGATTTCAAAAATTCCAGTTGCGTTCTCTTAGTTAAATGATATGTGATCTTAAAAATCAATTTAGAAAATTTAGATATCATTTTTTGTGAAATAACTTGTCGCACAAGTTAGTGAGCCAAACTTTTGAACTTATAAATCCTAGTGTACTATGCAAATCACTTTAACAAGACTAAAGCAAATTTATACCATTTGATTGTTTGTAGTCTTGATGTAGATGAGCTTCCTAGCTTGATTTGCATGTTTTGATCCAAAGCTGACTTTTCCCGAGAGTTGACTTTGACTTTGACTTTGACTTTGACTTTCGGGTTGACTTTTGACTTTGAGCTTTTTGAAGACCTATTTTGAATAGGGTCTTGACTTGTTGATCCCTTGATGAATCTTTTGCTCTTATGAAGTATGAAATAGTTTATATACTTGTTGAATCTACTTCTTTGATTATGTTTGACTTTACCGAGCAAATATAGATACTCTGTGAACTTGCTTGCAAAATGATCAAGAAAAGATTAGTAACAAATAATAATCAAATATTTGTTTATCATCAAAATAAATGAGTGGATGACTTTTGGTCAACATAATTTACGTATTTATACTGCATGGACAACCATACGTATTTTTCAAACAATAATTTACAATTACATGTCTTTATTTCATACAAAGATCTTTGTCATATAGTGCGCGCGACTTAGAATTTATATCACTTAAGACATGTATTAAATTCTTCTAGAATTTTTATATAAGGCTTATTTCAAATTCTCACTATATTAGGAGCTCCAAATAAATAACTTTTGTTGCAACATTTATGTGACGCTTATAAATCCTCATAAAATATATTCCAGGCTATAATCAAATCATGATTATATTTTCTCAATATTTAAGCCTTACTTCAATCAATCTCATGTCTATGCAAACTTTGTACAACAATTCATTATGTACAAATACATATATGCAAATTTCTCATTAGAAATATTTATTTGCACACCCTACATGTCTTACTTCACTTTATGCGAGTAAACTTGCCTGGATTGCGTCATAATATTTTGGCCAAAAACAAAATGTATGTCGATGATTCTCGACAAATCTAATATCATGATCCTTGCTATCTCATGTTAGTTTATTGCATATGCAAACATTCAACTTTTGTTGTCGACAAAAATTTCAGTATATGATAATTTCCTCCCATATTGACATAACTTATAGAGATCTCTTTAAATTACATATTTTTCAAATATGTTTATCATTTATAGGTACCTATATAGAATCACTTCAGGGATTCAATTATGATCAAATGTGTTATGTCTAACTTCTCTTGGGAGTCTCTTCAAGAACCGTTTTCATCACGGTTATCATTTTAATCATCAATACTTTATAACATTAAGGTATCTCCATGAGTACCTCTAGATTTAACAACTTCAGGAGAAATCAAATGAACATTTATTAATAATTTCTACATTGTTCATTTACGCTTCAGGCGTTTTCAACTCATTCTATCTCAACTTTGAATAATATTGATTTGCAGTTGGTATATATCATTTTGAACTATATTGTTCTTATATACTTTGTGCAAGGATCATTTTTCAAAAATTATCATCGATCCCAACTGCTTCTCTCCCCCTGATCGAGAGAATTTTAAAAAATTGTGATATCTAATAATATTAATATACCTGTAGGGATTTCAATATATCACAATGAATCAATATTTATTTAAACTCATATATACTATATGACATTGAACTTCAGGTTCAATAAACTTCAGTTTCAAGTTTAATCCTTATGAACTTAATTCATTTCTAAGAATGAGTCATACGTGTATAATTAGAAATACATAAATTTACACATTTTGTAAATGCATGATCATATAATCTTATCACATCGATAAGAAACTATGCAATAAAAATCTAACAATGTCTCAAGATTGTTGAAGAAATATAATTTAAATATTTTCTATGTGCAAATATATGCACATTCTTCTTTTGAGCTTAACAATGAGAAGAATCTTCTGGTTCTTCAACAAAATTTAGTCAAATTCTTTGACAATTTATTGCATATGATTGATCATGTCAAAATAATTCAATTCATGAACTTTAAGTTCACTATAATTTGTATTTCAATAAAACTTTCAAAAGGTAATGTAAATTCATTACAACATAATCATTACAAGTTTCATTTTTATATACACGAATAATATAATTATATTATTCTCCAAAACATATACACTCTTCAGGAGTCACTATTATGTTTATCAATCTTTATATTTCTTCAGGAATCACTATCATCAATTCAATGATGTGTATAATTTAAAAGATACATGACAATTTCATCATGTTATTGTAATGGTCAAATAGATATAACCATAATATATCATTCATTTTTCCTAGTATCTTTTTAACAAGTCGTCTAATTTATTTAGACTATTCATGAGTCTAATTATCATGACTTGATATATTATATATTTAAATGTACAACCAGTACATATAATAAGTTATTTCTTATTACTTTCATAACTAGATAAAAGTTATATATCTAGGTACATACAAATATATTTTACTACTCCAAGTAGCAATTGTATGTAAGACTTCTTCACGAAGCTTTTCAAATAATCATTTTGTGATTCTTTATCACTTTGATTATATTAGATCACTAACAAGTATTAGTAAGTTATTATTCACTTCTGGGAATATGCAAACTGAATTAAATAGTAACTGTATATATATATATCTTGTACCAAGAATAGTTTGAAACTATTGATTTCAAGAAATAATAAAATATGTATATAATAATTTACTTCTGGCATTACCAATATATGTGAAATCTATATTCTTTGAAATAGAATTTCATGTCTATTCATTCTCTTCAGGGAATGATATTTAAATATTCTAAATGTACAATAAATTTATACAATTCACATTCTATTAAATAATCAAATATACTTTTATCTTGATTATAAGTGTGTTCGTACTACAGTCATGCGATCACTATTATTCAATTCCACACATGATATATAGATTTCATGCACTTTGATTGTGTGTGGTATCTCATCTTTTGGTTGTTTCCACTTTCTTCTGGAAATATTTGAGTAGTAAATAATGTCATCGATTATTTAAAATTATTACATTCACTTCAGAGAATGACGTTGAACACATAGAACATTATTATAAATTTCTTAAAAATTTATTACTTGTTCATCCATAAAAATATAAGAAATTATTCAGTAATTTCTTTTACGATATTTCAAAGAATATATTAATGCAATTTTTGCATAGTCTCCCAGATGTATGCAAAATTTAATCTTTAATATATGTCAGATTCAATAATTTCTAACATTGCAAGTAATAACAATGTATAATAACATGACTAATACGAACAATCTTTAAAAGTAAATGACTTCAATTCGTATCATTCTGTGCAGGGAATGATGAACAATAAATACATGCCTCATGTATTTAAATAACATTAGTCATGCTTATTGTTATTCTTATACTTTGATGTTTCAATGCAATTTTCTTAACATTCTTTTTGGGTATTCAAAACACACTATAAAATTACATCAATAATAATCATTTTTAATGATTCTTTAGTTGTATTCACATAAATACAATCATTTTTTTTCCGACAAATATAAAACATTTGTCAAAATCTATATCGATATTAGATTACTTTTCATTGTCCTCAAAGAATACAAGAACATATATATAAATATGTATTCATCTCTTTCATTATATGTCCATCAACTATATAATGAATATTACGTTTGCATAATCTTCAGGATATATGCAAGATTTTATTGAGGACGCATAATCATCAGGATATATGCAATATTTTATCGAGGATGCATAATCTTCAGGATATATGCAATATTTTATCGAGGATGCATAATCTTTAAGATATATGCAATATTTTATCGATGATACATAATTTTTTAGATATATGTATAATTTATATAGATTTTCTCTATCATATCATAAGCACACATATATTGTAAATATTATGAATGATAAGAACATAATATATATATATGAAATCAATAATAAATATATAAAAACATATACATACATATATAATATATAGATATATAGATAAAAAGAAAAAAGAAAACAAATGATTATTGAAATTATTTCAGTCAGATAAGTATATATATAAATATATATTTAGTGTATCGTGACCTTGAAACAATTCAAGAATTTTAACAAAATGCTTACATTGGGGCTTGGGCAGAGACTCATACTTGAAGTTTGGGCAGAAACTCGTGCTAATAACGTGTTATAAAATAATATAAAATAATATAAAGTAGATGAGAAGAAAGAAGAAGAAGATGAAGAGAGAAAAAGAAAGTGAATGAGAATTTCTGAGTTGTTTATTCCAATTGGGTGAACCCCTATTTATACAAATACAAGAGTGAAATATTAAGAAACTAAGAAAAGGGAAACTAAGAAAAAAGGAACATTGATTACAATTAATGGTAATAAATAAAAGATTTGGACATCCACATAATTATTAATATTTATAACAATACTTATTAAATTGAGTATTGTAATGATGATTATATACCAAAATTAATGTAATCTCTATTACAATTACACTTCATTACAAAGAAAAAAAAATATTTTAATAAAAATATAATAAAAAAAAGTCAAAGTCTATATTACTTTTTTTTTTTTTAATATTTTATAATTTTATAATAAAAGCAATAGGATATTTTAGTCAATACATATTTTATTCCATTACATTCTCATACCAAACCAAACACAATAATTTTGATTACAATATTCATTCCAACTACAAACTAAATATTTTAATCAATTTCTATTACCATTCTTATTCCATTCCATTACCATTACTATTACCATTACCATTACATTACATCAAACCAAACACCACCTATGTTCTTTTTAACTGTTTAACTTCATTTTCCAAAAAATTATCTTCTTCTACTACTTCCCTTTTGTTTTCGTTTATTTTCAAAATCTTTTCCTCCATAAGTGTTCTTGTCCCTATGTTTTCTCCAACATTGGCGTGTCTCCTCCACTGAATCCCAATGACTGTTTTATCATGTTTCCTCATCTATCATGTAACCAGTTTCTAATGGAACCTTTCATGAACCATCTGACTTCCATTCTCTCCCTCACTGATGAGGAGAGTTCGATATTAACCCTTCCTGATGTACCAAATTCTTCACCTGCACCATGACTGGTCCATTTGCTACTGGCTCGTGTTCTTACTGAAAAAACAACTTTTAGGTCAGGTTTCTATGATTAAATATCGGGTCACTGGAAGGGACGCTTTCCGTTACAATCACTGACTACAAAACAGACAGATTTCACATTGCATTTGGTTGTGCAGGAGATAAACGTTGAGTCTTTACAAGGAACCATAATCATCTAATCATTTTATATGCGCCAGGTGCTCTGTAAAATATCACAAAGGAAGATATGATCTACAATCCTTTTTCGATTCAAATTTACCACTTGCCTTTCCTTAGCAGGTCTTCTGCTTTGGCTGAGGCTCTTGGCAACACAATTGGAGAATTCATAAAAGTCTTTAAAGATTCTACTAATGAAGGATGTGTTCCTTTTTTGTGTGTTTGAGTCAAACTCTCTATCCTTAAACTACTACCCTGAGGACCAATGATTCACTTACTAAAAATTATGAATGAATTTTGGATCGAATACAACTATAAAAGACTCCCTAAATTTTACTTCAAATGTTTTGAGTAGTGTGTTTCTTTTATGGAGCTTATTGATAGTAGAAATGATGATGACCTCCCTTATGGTCCATGGCTCAAAGGTGCAAAACTCCCAACAAACAGCTACGATCGATACCATGCAGATTTCTCTGAAGGTAATGCGTGGCCTTTTATCACGAGGCTTGCCTACAACGCTCTCACAATTAGTCACCCTGGCTTGCTTGCGCGGGGTATAGCCCAACCACGACCTCTGTTTGAAGGAGAACACTCAATTCCACAACAACCTTCATTTGGATCCCACTCGATCAGTACCAATCTACTCAGTAACCCTCTTCCAAATGCTTTTAATACCAAGTTCTCAATAGCAATAACCACTGCATTTATTTCACCTTTGCTGCCAACCATTAACATAGCTATTTCCACCATTCTACCAATAACACTAACCCTGCGAGGAACACTCGATCTGCACCATTTTTCTCTCCACGATCCCTTACCACTAATTCTCATTTGTGTACTATCTCTTCTATCAATACTATTTCAGCCACTGATAAGACCTCTCCTCACAACACATAATAAACTAAAACACCTTCTGCCCACATAACAATAGCCTCCTCGTGCACCATTTCTCCCATAACTGACCTCTCACATTTACCTACCTGATCTTGGCTCTCAATCATCACCTCTAAACACCTTTGCCACTTATCTTTCAAACAAAAATCCTTTACCCACAAATCCACCCTCCACTGTAATAACTGCAAGCATTCCCTTAGGTCCCCAATGCATTTTCACACCATCAATAATACTTACTTCTGTTGGTTTTCTCCACCCCACTACCACTCTCTCAAATGCCAACAAGAAAAACACATCACCAAACCTTAATGTCAAGAGGCCAAATGATGCTTTCTCAATGAGCAAAATGTTGAAGAGATGTTGTGGTAACCTCTTCCTCACTGTCAAGGGAAGAAAGTTTGGAGACTCTAGTTTCTAACTCTTTGGCTTTTGGTTTCTCAAATGACTCAATTGTGGAGGTTGTTGCGCAACCTCGCAACTCATCATGATGTTAGGTTTTATGCCCTAAATAAAACTCCATTTCAATGTAATCTATTTTATTCAACATCAATAAAGAAACAGAAGTATTTTTCATTCATTTGTGTATGTTTTGGTTCACTTTATCAATTGCTTGTCTATTTGATTTATAAATTCATCTTAAACCCTTTTCACATACTTGATCATGTTTATTGTGCTGTCATCACATTGGAAAGTAAACAGGACTATGTGAATAAAGTTTCCTAGATTTATCAGACACAGGGTTTTACTAATATGATAATCTACAACAAGAGTTTACTTGTATTTGGAGAAATACTATGTTCTTTCCAGAACATTGGTTAAAGTAAAGCTCAGGTTGGATGCATGGAGTATGCATCGGAAGGGACCGATATTGAACTTTGATTTAGATTTAATTAAACTTACCATAAAATCTATTCAAGTCAATATCGCCAAGTTGATCCTAGATCAAATGATCTTAATCCTGTTATGTTTAGGCTCAATCTTGAAAGGCTATTCGTGTTCTTTGATTTGTTAGTTAAGCCTACTTTTAGGTCAGGGTGATACGTACTTTTTGGGAACACGGTAGTGCAATTGAGTGGGAGCGCTAGCATAAACATGGAATCTATAGCTTTTATCTGGCGAATAGTAAGCAAAGGATGATCTCCTTCAAGCTTGACCAAACGAAAATAAATGGTGGAGATCTCATTTCACATAAGCTGAAATATCATTTATACGGGGTCAAGTGTTCTAAGGATAAAATACATAGTAGGGTGTTACGGTAATCTAATCCCTTTACAGTGTAGATCATTCATATAGAGGATCATTGATCAAATTAGGATTATAACAATGGATAACTAATGATGTGTCTATATGGTGGAACATATAGAGCATTCTATATACTGAGAGTGCAATTCTAAGTTCTATGCGTTGATTCAACGAAGAATTAATAAGTTAGTGAATTTTAGTGCTAAATTCTTGATCTACTTATTGGAAGCTCGGTTATATAGACCCATGGTCCCCCCACTAGTTGAGATAATATTGTTTGTAAGACTCATGTAATTGATTTTGATTAATCAATTATAATTCACAAATTAGACTATGTCTATTTGTGAAATTTTCACTAAGTAAGGGCGAAATTGTAAAGAAAGAGTTAATAGGGGCATATTTGTTAATTATGATACTTTATATGGTTCAATTAATAAATATGATAAATGACAATATTATTTAATAATTATTTATAATTATTAAATAGTTAGAATCGGCATTTAAATGGTTGAATTAGGAAATTGGCATTTTTGAGAAAATCAGATACAAAAGGTGTTAAAATTGCAAAATTGCAAAAATCAAGGCCCAGTCCACTAAGCCATGGCCGGCCACCTTTGTAGGCTTTTTAAGTTGATATTTTCATTATTTTAATGCCAAATAATTCAAACCTAACCTTAGTGGAATGCTATAAATAGATAGTGAAGGCTTCAAGAAAATTACACTTTCTGAATGAGAAAAACCTGAGCCTCCTATCTCTCTTCTCTAGCCGCCACTCTCACTCTCTCTTCTTCCTTCATATTTCGAACCTACCTTAGTGATTAGAGTAGTGCCCACACACAGCAAGCAATACCTCAATCATAGTGAGGAAGATCGTGAAGAAAGATCATCAACAAAGGAGATTCAGCATCAAGGATTCAAAGAAAGAGATCCAGGTTCAGATCTTCATAATACTCTGCTACAGAAAGGATTCAAGGGTTAGAGATCTGAACGGAAGGAGTCATTTAATTCCGCTGCACCCAACGCAAGGTTTCTTAAACTTTATATGTGTTTAATTTATCGTTTTAGAAAGTTCTTATTTAGGATGTTAATAAACATACTTGTGAGTAGATCTAAGATCCTGGTAAAATAAATTCCAACACATGAAAATCCTTAGTTGGAATGCACGAGTTTGGGGAACCCGAGTGCATTTAGACATCTATGATTGCTTGTTCAACAACAATCGCCCCATGTTTTGTTTCTCATGGAAATAAAGCTCCGTGTTAATTTGATTTCTTGTCTCCAACAGTCTTTTCATTTCTCGAATGGTATTGAAGCTCCTAGGGTGGGGCTTAGTGGTGGCCTCATGCTCTTATGGAATGATGATATTTATGTTACTTTGTTAAACTATGGCTCCACTTTCTTTGACTGCTATATGATGTTTAATGAAAGCCCGAGCTTCCACTTTACTGGTTTTTAGGGTGCACCCGAAACAAGTAATAAGTCTGCCTCTTGGACTCTTTTTCAATGCTTTGCTGATGTTGATCCACTCTAACCTTGGTTAACTATTGGAGATTTCAATGAAATTCTTTCCAATAATGACAAATTTGGTGGGTGTCTCCAAAATGAGTCTCAAATGGTAGCTTTTCGAACTGTCTTGGATTTCCCCCAAAAGTTAAAATATTTGCTTGGAGGGCTTGTTGGAAGTATTTTACTAGGATCTAGATTTACTAACATGTATGTTTGATTATAATTCTATAATCTAACATACTAAATATGAATTTTCTAAAAACAATGAATTAAACACATAAAGTTGTAGAAAACCTTACATTAATGACATCGGAATAATATGACTCTTTCCGTTCAGATCTCTAACCCTTGATCCTTTCTATTGCAGAGTACGATCAAGATTTGAACTTAGTTTTTCCCTTCAGGTGACAAAAGTCTACACAATCTTCCACACTATCTTGAGTATTGCCTTGAATTTTGTGGGCAATTACCCATTCACTATAGGGTTCAAAATTCTTGAGAAGAAAAAGAGAAGAATTCGAATAATAGAGAGCTCTGTTTATTTTCTCTTTGTCTGACAAAAAGAGTCAATTAATGTTATGAAAATAAGAGCTATAATATTCTAGCTATATGGTAGCTATCAGGGTTATGTTTTGAATTAAAATGGAATAAAAAAAAAAGACAAAATTGACTTTATTTAAACCTCATTGGTTGAATTCTTCATGGGCCCAATGAGTTTCAATTTGGCCATTTTATTGAAACTTATCTTTCTTTTCACAAATACCATCTTTTAATTCTAGCTCTATAAATGTCAATTCTATTTGTTTATTAATTATAATTAATTATCAAATAATTTTTTTTATTTAATTTATTTATTAATTAGACCTTTCAAAGTCTCTTAATTAATAAACAAACCCTAAATTCCCTTTTTCTTCTCAAATAAGCCTATAGATTAATAAAATCAATTAATTGAGTCTACAAGACAATATTATCTCACCTAATGTGAGGACCATGGGCCTATATAATCAAGCTCCCAATAAGTAGTTCTAGAATTTACCGAGTAAATTCTCTATCTTATTAATTCCTCCTGACTCCACTATAGATTCAAAATTGCACTCTTGATTATATAGAACGCTCTATACTAAGTACAGATACACAATAAATTATCCATTGTCTCAATTCAAATAATCAATGATCCTCTATTGATGATTTACATCGAGTAGGGAGAATTTTACTATTTTATCCTTTAATGTATTTTATCCTTAAAATACTTAGCTACTTGTAAATGATATTCCAGTAAACTAATATAATTACTAAAATAAGTAATCCACCATTTAAACTCGTTTAGCCAAGCTCTAAGGAAATCATCATGTCATTTTTATGTATTTATAGAAGCTACAGATTCTATATCTATGATTAGCTCTCCCACTCAATTGCAGTACCGTATTCTTAAGATGTAAGTGTTGGGCCAATCCAATTGGTTAGCTTCAACGAACAAGTCAAAGAATACATGTAATACACTTAAACTTGAACCTAACCATCTTAGGATTGAGATCATTGATATAAGATTAACTAAGTGATATTTACCTAGAAAAGATATTACAGTAA
This sequence comes from Cannabis sativa, assembly GCF_029168945.1. NCBI lineage: Eukaryota > Viridiplantae > Streptophyta > Magnoliopsida > Rosales > Cannabaceae > Cannabis > Cannabis sativa. The sequence goes on from NW_026870039.1 coordinate 995,867, forward strand.
GTTTATGATATCTTTTCCACTGTGAATATCGGTCTAGTCCAATGTATAACCATACATTCAATACAAGCTTACTTTGCTAATGCCTTAGAAAAGACATTCCACTGTACGAGTGTAAGTAAACCAAATTTTTGATTTCTCATATCAGTGTAAATCTAGTGTACTGATAAATCATGAGACTAATTAGTTTAATCACATAATCGTGATTATTTTTCACTGTGTAGACAACACAAATAATCATGAATATCAATGTGATAAGGATTTAATAAAATTTGTATATCAAACATATGATTATAAAATAAAAATGTGAACCAAGCATTACACGAAATAAGTAATAAATAATTTTCGTTCTTTTATTGATAATGAAAATCAAGATTACATTAAAATAGGGTTTTAGTTAGGGCACAAAACCCAACAAACTCTCACTTGCACTAACATAAAACAAACAATACCTTTTAACTAAACCCAAATTTTCTCTGTGCTTCTCAAATGCAGTCTCTGTCAATGTCTTGGTGAATGGGTCAGCTAAGTTGTCTTTAGTATCAACCTTTTCTACCAGCATGTCTCCTCTTGCCACATATTCCTTGATGATGTGGCATTTCCTCTAAATGTGTTTACTCATCTTGTGGCTTTGAGGGTCTTTACTGTTGGCAATTGCACCGGTGTTGTCACAAAGTAACCGCTGTGGTTTTGAGGGTCTTTACTGTTGGTAACCCTCCTTCGGGTTAGTTACCATCGTCTTGCACACTATGACTGAGTACTTGACTTGCTATGTGTGGGCATGGCACTCTATCACTATAGGTCGAATAGGTGAAGAACAATAAAAGAGGGTTTGAAATTCTATAGAAGGTGTCTCTCATCTATTAGTTGTCAGAGAATGAAAACTAGGTTTTATTTGGTTGAATGAATAGTTGGATGAGATGAGAGCATCAAGTTTCTTTTATAGTGTTTCAACTAGGGCTTATGGTTGAATTATATGGATTAACAAAGAATAAAATATTGGGCAAAAAATTACTAGAGTGGTCGGCCAGTGGAAAATTAGAATGGAAATTTATCTTCAATCCATTGATTATGATTTGTGTCATATTGTATGTTATAGTCCTTATATTCTTATGCATGTTGTAGATGGTGTAGAAATTATTATTTAAAATTTATAATCTCTCTCTCTCTCTCTCTCTCTCTCTCTCTGTAACAATCTCTCTTTATCTCTCTCTCAATAACATTTTCTTTCTTTCTCTCTCTCTCTCTCTCTCTCTCTCTCTCTCTCTCTCTCTCTCTCTCTCTCTCTCCCTCTCCCTCTCCCTCTCCCTCTCCCTCTCTCTCTCTCTCTCTCTGTCTCTTTTCTTTGTAGATCTTCAACGACTTGCTTTGGGGTTTGCGAAGTTGGCCGAAGTCCGAGTTGCAGAGGCGATTGGTGAGAAGGTTATAGGATTTACTCGGCTTGAGTTTGGTTTTGATTTTTTTTGTTAATGTTCTCCTGGTTGAGGCTGCCTTGTTCTTTATTTTCTCTACTTTAATTAGTCAATGTTGTATTTTTCATTTTCTCAATAGTATTTAGTTTCTAAGATTGTGTTTTTGCTTAGCACTACAAGAATTATGGGCAATACCAACGCCACTATTACCAACGCCTAAAAGTCCTCATTAAAAATGAAGGTATCAATAACGACATTTTAATGTCGTTGGGAAAGCAATTCAATTTTTTTTTTTTAAAAAAATATTTATTAAAAACGAATCTTTTTTTCAATAACGACAATGTCGTTATTGAAAAACTATTCAATAACGACATTGTCGTTGGGAATGCGGGAGAGGTTTTTGAAAAGAAGCCGTTGAATTAGGCGGCAATTTTCCCCCCAAAACTGTCCCCAACGACATACCCTAACGACTATGTCGTTGGTGGCGTACCGACACGTTGCAGTGTCAGTCTGCCACCAACGACATAGTCGTTGGGGGTATGTCGTTGGGGACAACACTGTATAAAAAAAAATGCAGCTGAAACCCTCATTTCATCAGTCAACCTCTCTTCCCCTAATCAGCCGAAACCCTCATTTCATCACTGCCCTCTTCCCCTAATCAGTCAGCCTCTCCGCCCATCGTCAGCCGCCGTCGTCACCGATCGTCGTTGTCGACTGGAGTGGAGCCGGTCGTCGTCGTCGTCGTCACCACAACCTTCGACTGGAGTGGTATTTTCTTTAATAGTAGTTTTGCTATTATAAATTCACACTGTGTGAAGATAATGGTTTCATAGTGTAAATTTAATGTGGTTTTTCTTTTACTAATTTAATGTATTAATTTGGCAAATTTCTTAAAATTAATATATTATGTTTTTACAAAAAAAATAAATATATTATGTTTTTTATTTTTTTTTAACAGATTATGTTCTTTTTTTTAAATTTATTATTGTGATATGTGTTTGTTTGTGAATGTGGTGGCAGTCCGGCCACCTCCCTCTGCCTGAAGCCACGCGCGTCAGCCCAGCACCATTCGTCAGAACACCTCCGGCAGCCATTTTTGAGGTATACTCCATTTTAAATATGTATAGTTTATTTTATATTTATATATGTGTTTATATGTTTAGATATAATTTTATTGTGTAAATATTTGTATAATGTGTTATGTAATTTAAAATGGCTGCCAATATTCTTTGTTTTTAATCAATAATGTTTTTAATGTCCTATTTGTAATAATGTTTTTAATCAATAAAAATTCTCTCTTTTATATAATATAAGTATGTGAAAAGAAATATGTAATTTAATTTTGTTCCCAATGTTTATTTTATTTTTGCTATTGTATTTATTTCTGCTATTGTATTTATTCTATTTGTTTATGTTTAACTTTTTTTTTTTTGAGATATATGTATGTATTTTTAACAATGTATGTATTTTATTGTTATAAGTGATTGTAACTTTTTTTTTTCTTTTTAATATTTATGTGAATAATCTGAATTTTTTTTTTTAGATAATATTCCGAAAAAAGTATGTGTGTTTATATGTTTTTTTTTTGTTATTTTTTGTATTGTAATAAATTTTTGATTTATTTTGAAAATTAGTAATATTTAAAAATTTGTAATGTATTTAAAAGTTGTTGAGATTGTATAAATTAGGTTATTAAATTTTTGGGTATAGCTTAAAGTATAAATGTTATTCTGCCCAAATTTTAACAAAATTTTGAGATAATAAAAAAAATTAGGTTAACTTAATAAATTAGTCATTTTCTTATAAAAAAATATTAAAGTGATATTTAGAAAGAAAAATTATAAGTTAATAATTATTCATAAAAATTAATGAAATTAATGTTAAAATTAAGTAATTTAAGTAAATGAAATTTGTATTTTGTTTAAAAAATAATAATAAATAATTAAATATTTAATAACTAATTTTTATTAGTTGAGAATAGATAATTAATAATTGAATAAGTAATGAATTTGATATTGAAAAAATTCTTACAATAAAAAATATTAATAAATAATTATATTAATAAAAAAATATAATATTTTATTAAATAAAAATAATTTAAATAAAAGAATTTCGGTAAAATTTTGAGATAATAAAAATTTTGTTATTTTAATAATTTATAATAAGTTAATAGTGTCTTATAAAACTAGTACCAAGTTATTTTTTAAATGGACAATTATTTAAATTAAAATTTATTTAACAAAATTAGTGAAATAAATCCTAAAATTAAGTAATTGAATTTAAAAGATTTTTTGTATATTTATAAAAAATAATAATAAATAATTAAATAATTATAAATAACTTTAATTAGTTGAATATAAATAATTAATAATTGAATAAGTGATAAATTTTATAATTAATAAATCCTTGTAATAAAAAAAATTAACAAATAATTTGATAAATACTATAATATTTAATGTAAGTATAGTTTAATATAAAAGTTAAAAAAAGTTTCATAAAATGACATAAGATTAGCCTTAGTTCAACTACACAGTCAAAATTACCAAATTCGTGTGACGGTAGTCAATTTCATTATAATGTAGTCAACGTAATTTTTTTGGTAGATGGCAATCGATAAGACTTGGGTGACCATGAGAAATCGTAAGGATCCAGCTTACTGGGAAGGTCTCCAAGTCTTTATGGAACTTGTGTCTAAACACAAGGATTGTGACGAAAGAATTTTCTGTCCTTGTGTTAAATGCAAGAATACTAGATTGCATCCTTTGAATACTGTGGAGGCACACATCTTTACAAAGGGTTTCGAGAGCAGCTATGAGAGGTGGATTTACCATGAGGAGCCAGATGAACCTGTCGAGGCTAACATCAATGTCGATGCGGATGAGATGGGTGGTGTCATTGAAGATTTCTTCCCTCCTATAGATGATGACGAAAGAGCTGGTGATGATGAAATGCAGAGGGGTCAGTATTATGATGACATGTTTGAGGAGATTGAGGCACAGTTGTATCCTGGTTGCGATTGGATATCCTCCCTCAACTTTATAACAAAGTTGATGCACTTGAAAAATGTGGGAAAAATACCAAATTATATCTTTGATGAATTGTTGAAGTTGTTGAAGTTTGCATTTCCGAAGGAGAATAAAATTCCTGCAACACACTATGAGGCGAAGAAGAAATTAGGAAAATTAGGATTAGGGTACGAATCAATCCACGTGTGCGTGAACAATTGTTGTTTGTTTCATAATGAGCATGCCTCGAAAGATTTTTGCCTGGTGTGTGGGACCAGTAGATGGATTAATGAGGAGACAAGCGGAAAAAAAGTAGCGCATAAAGTGATGCGCTACTTTCCGCTGACTCCTCGATTGAAAAGATTATACAGTTCAAGACATACATCCAAAGAGATGGTATGGCATCGTACTGGTCGTGTGAGAGAAAATGGTGTTATGCGTCATCCTGTTGATTCTGCCGCGTGGAAAGACTTTGACTCTAGACATCCTGATTTTGCAAGAGATCCTCGGAATGTTCGCCTAGGCTTAGCTGCTGATGGATTTAATCCTTTTGGCAACATGAGCCTCTCGTATAGTATGTGGCCTGTAGTGTTGGTGAATTACAATTTGCCATCTTGGATGTGTATGAAGGATAACAATTTCATGTTGAGTCTCCTTATTCCCGGACCGAAGTCACCTGGTAAGGACATGGATGTCTTTTTAAGGCCATTGGTGGACGAGCTGAACGCATTGTGGACTCAGGGTGTTGAAACAAGAGATGCTACAACCAACTCAATGTTCAACATGCGCGCAGCTCTTCTTTGGACAATTAATGATTTTCCTGCCCGTAGTAGCTTGTCCGGATGGAGTGGACAGGGATATAAAGCCTGTCCTACATGCAACGAGGATACTACTTCTATTCGAGTGATTGGTAAGACATCTTATGTTGGTCATAGACGTTTCTTGCCATCCAATCATCGTATGAGAAAATACCGTGAATTTGATGGAAATTTTGAGAAGAGACCTCCGCCAAGACGATTTACTTGTTCTGAAATATTAGAACAAGTGAATGCTCTATCTGAACGTGCTCCGGGGAAACGAAAAAGAGGCGACACTGAAAATAACTGGAGGAAAAAAAGTATTTTTTATGAACTTGAGTATTGGAGTGCAAATGAGTTGAAACACAACATCGATGTTATGCATGTTGAGAAGAATGTTTGTGATAGTATCCTTGGCACTCTCTTGGATAATGACAAGTCTAAAGACACCACTAATGCAAGACAAGATTTGAAAAATATGAGAATTCGTCAATCCTTATGGATTTTCGAAGATGCTCGTAAAAGATTGCTAAAACCACATGCCCCTTATGTGTTAACTGCTAATGATAAGCAATTGTTTTGTAAATTTTTGAAGGACGTTAAATTGCCAGATGGATTTTGTTCGAACTTGAAGAAGAAAGTAACTAATGACAATATTGTTGGATTGAAATCCCATGATTGTCATGTCATAATGCAAAGGTTACTTCCAGTTTGTATTGGCAAGTTTTTGTCGAAGGAAGTATCAAGCACCATTATAGAATTGTGCAATTTTTTCAGAATTTTATGTTCAAGGACATTGAACGTAAAAGACATGGAGAAGGCCCAGGGAGACCTTATTCACATTTTGTGCAAAATGGAGAGAATTTATCCTCCAGCGTTTTTTGATATCATGATACATTTGGTGATCCATTTACCCGAGGAAGCCATATTGGGCGGGCCAGTTTTTATGAGGTGGATGTACCCTTTTGAGAGGTATATGAAAAAGCTGAAAAATTATGTTAGGAACAAAGCAAGGCCGGAAGAATCTATTGCTGAAGGATACGTTATAGATGAGGCTTTGACATTTTGTTCCATGTACTTCAAAGGTGTGCATACAAAATTCAACTGTCCTGAGCGCAATGAAGATGCTCCTAGTGTATCTCGCTATTTAACAGTGTATAAATCTCAATGTCGTCCACTCGGTGAGCAAACAATAACAACTCTCGATGAGAAGACTCGCAAAAGAGCTGAGTGGTACATATTGCAGAATTCTAGCGAGATCGACCCTTATATGACGTAAGTTAATCAAAATTATTACATAATGCTTAATGAATAATTTATATTATTCTATCTAGCTAAATTTGTAATAATTTTTTTTCTTTTAATAGAGAGCACCTTGAAATAATCTCACAGAGGGACCCGAATGGCAACCATAATCTTTTACACAAAAAAGAATTTCCTTCGTGGTTTCATAAGAAGGTGTGCAAGTATTCCTTTTCGTACTATTTACTTAATCTAAATTATCAACTCTCTCAAATCTTGTTTGTTATGCGTGTTTTTTCAAATTTTTGATTTGTATAAGCTCGGGTCTTTAGAACACAGTGATGAATTGCTAGCTTTAGCAGCTGGCTCTGATCTCGTTGTGTATTCATATCCGGCATGTATAGTGAATGGAGTTCGATTTGTTGTACACAGTCGAGATAAAGACCGTAATACTCAAAATAGTGGGGTGTCCATTGCAGGGACAGAAGGTTTTGACTATTTTGGGGAACTTCAAGAAATATTGCATTTGTCCTTTAGTGGTGCATATTCAGTTGTATTATTTCGGTGTAAGTGGTTCAACACAGATCCGAGAAAGAAAAAAATCATTATCGAAAATAATATCACTAGCATAAATGTTAGTGGTGTATGGTACAAAGATGATCCATACATTCTTGCCAGTCAAGCTAAGCAAGTTTTCTTTGTGGATGATCTAGTTAGAGGTCGTAATTGGAGAGTTGTTCATAATGTCCATCACCGCCAAGTTTGGGAAAATATTTTGGATGCTTCTAATGAGACAGATGATGTTGATGTTGTACATGACACAAACTCATCAAATTTTACACTATCAGTGGATTTGGGGGAGTTGAATGTCCAACGGACTAATGATTCTCCAACAATTGTAGATGTCCCTCAAAGTTCTGAGATGGTTGCAAATGTTGATGATAATAGGGATGATGAAGATGAAGAAATTGCAGAAGACCTGGAGGATGATTTGCTTATTGATCATCTTGAAGATGAAATTGAAGAAGCCCCCGCAGCAAATTTGCATTTCATTCGTGATGATGATTGTGAATAATGGATTTTACTACTGTTTGTATTGATGAGTAGTTATATTTTTTTAATCCTTTTGTCTCAACAAATTATTGTAAAAGAACAAATTTAAGAGTTAATGAGTTGTTCGTATTCTCTTAAGTAAGGACTCATATGATTTTATTATTCTATTTTTAGCATAAAATGTCAGCAGATGTTGCTAACTATCATGGTGGAGATGGTGGCGGGGATGACCCATTAGATCCTACTAGGGTACCGACTGCGTGCGAGGCTTCAGGTATTTTTGTTATTTTTCTATCTAAGTGTTTAATTTTTTAATTCAACTATTCACACATATACATTTTTGATGGCAACATAGGTGGTGACGCGAGAAAAGGCCGTGGGAGGAATGTTTTAGTAAAGTTAGAAGACAGAAGAAAAAACTCTACTGGCCCGTTGCCATTAGAAGTTGACAGTGTCTCGAACAAAATAGTAGGCTTGGAGAGTAAAGCTTTTCCTCGATTGGTAGGGCGAGAGGTTGCACTGCATGTGCCTGGACATCATCCAAGTTGGGCGAATGTCCCGTAGCAGTACGAACACCTCATCTTAACCAAGCTTCGGGTAAATAATTATTAATTTATCTACACTAATAAATGTGATTATTACCATGTTATTTTAATTTATTTTTGTCATATGCAGCATTATTACCAGTTGGACAGTCATCCAAAGTTAGTAGCTATTTCGATAGCTGAGATGGCTGAGAAGTACAAAACACGAAAGAATATTAGATTGCAACACTTCAGAGAATATTACAAAAACCCAGAAGACTTTGAAAATGCAGTGAAGAACCCTCCAAATGAACTTAATGAAGACCAATGGCGACTAATATGTGAATTGTTCACAACTCCTGATTTCATTCAACGGTCGAAGCAAAACTCTATCTGTAACGCCCTAAATAATTAGGCACGCTACCTAAAATACTTATGAAACCCTAATCCACTAAACGGGATTACTAATCAAAATAGCGCAGAATTTAAACTTTTATATTAAACAGAAAGAAAATAAACTTGTAATATATTTAAAACTTTTAAAATAGTTGGGATCCCAAAAATATTTACAAACGCTATTACAAGTCATTTATTTCTAGCCGACCTAAACGGCAAAATAGAATTCAAAAGTTCATCACTGATAGACCCTTAACCCGCTTGGTCTGATATGGCTTGAACATGTACATTCTTCATCTTGCTCCTCAAACTCATGGTTGATCAGCCACTGACTTACCCTTTCCTGCACAGTAGAGCACCCGTGAGCCAAGCCCAGCAAGACAGTATAAAACATATCAATAATATGCTCATCATACAATATAAACAACAATGCTATTCAAATTTGTCTGTGTGACACAGACCTGCATGTTACGCTCACATGCCTATTTATGTCTACGTGGCATAGACTTACGTGTTGCGCTCACACGTCTATTTATGTCTACGTGGCGTAGACCCACGTGTTGCTCTCACACGTCTATTTACAATAAGGCCTTAGATTAGTTCATCTCGGTTCTTGTTACCGAGTCCAACCTGGTTATGCCTTGAGCGCATAACCCTTAGTCTCAACATATATATTTATCATATAATTATTGGTGCCACTGCACTATTTGTCTATTTGCTATAGACCTGCGTGTTACGCTCACACGCCTATATATGTCTATGTAGCATAGACCTACGTGTTGCTCCCACACGTCTATATATGTCTATGTAGCATAGACCTACGTGTTACGCTCACACGTCTATTTACAATAAGGCTTTAGTAAGGTTTATCTCGATTATAATTACCGAGTCTAACCTAGTTATGCCTTGCTCACATAACCCTATTCATATATATTTACGTAATCCATACATTACGTTCTTTCAGTGGTTTCTCCTAGTAATATACTAGGTCTAGCCAAGTTATGTCTTATGCACATAACTCTTGAAATATATGTATGTATTCAATAGATAACAAAACATATAGAATCTTAGGGTAATAACCCTAAATTACATACCAAATAGTCTCTCATATAACATATCATTGCATGCTCAAAATAACACTTATAGAGATTTATAACCCTAATTCATGCTTTCACTTGATTAACAATATTATTGTACATCATGACTTTCTTACCTTCACATAACTTCTAGGGTAATAACCCTAGACCGCATTACTATCAAACTCAAGGTACTAATTTACCGAGTCTAACTTAATTATGCCTTGTGCGCATAATTCTTTATTACAATGTATTTAGCATGGCATAGCATTTACACATTAATAATTACTAGGGTAATAACCCTAGGCCATTAAACCGCTCACGTTAGGGTAATAACCCTAATCTCGGTTTCTAATTATCACCAATATAATATTCAATATAAGCACCACCGTGCATATCTCTACGTGCAACTACTGTCTTACCTGTTGTCCCGCAAAGGCAGAGATTTCGAATCCCCGGGTGCTCCTGACCAGGTGCCGGTAATCCTAGTCACACAATCCGGGATTTTCACAAATAGGGTTAACCCCTGATTTCTTATTCATAAAATAAATTCATGGCATTTCAAATAAAGATAATCACATAGAGCTCAAAAAGAGCTTTCCAACGGTATAAAGAACGTCCCAAACGGAGTCCCGAGTCAAAAGTTATGGCCGAAACAAAATTCAGCATTTCCCGATGAACTCCAACCGGAATTCCGGATGAACCAACCGGAATTCCGGTTGTCTGGGCAGAGAACACGAAATTTCTCAATCTTTAAACCCCCAAAACTCACTCAAATCATCCCCAAACATTCCCAAACTTTCCAGAGCATCAATATATGTCATAATAAACATATTCCACAACTTAAACCCAACAATTGCAATAAAAATCAAAAAGTGCCATTAAAGCACCAAGCTTGAGTTCCATGAACTCAAGCTTGCTTTTCACATCCAAAATCACAATTAATCCATTTACAGCAGCTAGCAAATATTATAGGGTCTAAAACACATAATTATGCATCAAAATCCAACAATAAACCCCGTAATTTCAGATTGCACAATAATCACAAATCATGCTTCAACTAGCAAAACTCCAAGTTCAAGAACTTGAACTTTAACCCAACACATACTTATTCAATTTCCAGCAGTAAAACAATAGATAAAAATTTAGGTTAAGCATGTAGAACATCCTTGAATTGTACTCTAAGCCCAATCAAACACAAATCAAGAGATTAACACACAAATTATCAAGATTAAACATCTATTTCCCTAAACATGCAAACCAAGATCAAACAACTTAAAGCATGCTTTTTCCACAATAATTTCAGCAAGAACTCAACCATAAATTTCACATAAACTTAGCAAGGATCTACCTCAACTCCAAGCTCAAGAATTCACAACTTCAAAGCTCCAAAACAAGCTAAGAACCAAGCTTTTCTTCAAATTCAACTTGAAATAATAAGAGGGTTTGGGAGAGAGAGGGGGTCGGCCAAGAGTGAAAGTAAAACCAGAAATTTGCATTTCATTTCATCAAAAATCAATTTTAATCAAACATAGTAAATAGGGGTCAAATGACCAAAATGCCCTCATGACTTATTATTCACACCTACACCCTCACAAGGGTAAATAAGTCATTTCAATACTCAATTAATTTCAAATAAATTTCAGATTATCATTCATCAAATAAAATGCCAAATTATCAATCCAATTTACATTTCGGGCCCGAACCGGGTTCGGTCCGAAATTCCCGATTGTGACTATACCGCGCTAACCTTTCAGAACACACCTGAAAAGACAACACAGGTATACTATATAATAATATAGTTCCATTAAGCACGTAATCAAATTAATTTCATCATTTTACCCTTCTCGGGTCATAATTACCAAAATGCCCCTGGCTCACCAACGGGGTCTTTAATATATTAAAATTCATATAAATCACATATATTGAACTATATAATAATATAATTCCTCCATTATACATAATTATCTAGTTAGGGTTTTGTTAATCCATTTCTTAATTCCGGGTATTACAATTACCCCCTCCTTATAGAAATTTCGTCCCGAAATTTACCTGAACAACTCCGGATATTTCTGCTGCATATCCGTCTCGAGTTCCTAGGTTGCCTGTTCTACTTTACTGTTCTTCCACAGTACTTTCACCAGTGCCACTGTCTTGCTTCTCAAGACTTTTTCTCTTTTGTCAAGTATCTGCACTGGTTATTCTTCGTATGACAAGTCCGGCTGAAGTTCCAATGCTTCATAACTCAGAACATGGGACGAGTCTGAGACATACTTCCGAAGCATTGAAACATGAAACACATTATGTACAGCTGCCAGCGCTGGGGGAATAACCAACCTGTACGCTACTTGCCTTATCCTCTCAAGGATTTCAAAAGGTCCAATGAACCTCGGGCTAAGCTTTCCTTTCTTCCCAAAGCGTTTTATGCCTTTCATCGGAGATATTCGGAGAAATACCATGTCCCCGACCTGAAAATCAATATCTCTGCGCTTTGGATCGGCATAACTCTTCTGCCTACTCTGAGCCGCGAGCATTCGCGCTCTAATCTTATCAACTGCCTCACTTGTTTTCTGAACAGCTTCGGGACCCAAGAACTTTCTTTCACCCACTTCATCCCAGTGTATGGGTGATCTACATTTTCTTCCCTATAAAAGTTCATAAGGAGCCATCCCGATTGTTGCCTGATAGCTGTTATTATAAGAAAACTCGATCAGGGGAAGGAACTTTACCCATGATCCCTCGAAGTCAAGCACACATGCCCGTAGCATGTCCTCTAAAATCTGAATGGTCCTCTCAGATTGCCCATCCGTCTGAGGATGAAAAGTTGTGCTAAACTTTAACTGAGTTCCCATAGCTCGATGCAGACTTTTCCAGAATCTTGATGTAAACTTCGGATCTCTATCCGACACAATGGACTTTGGGACACCATGCAGACGAACAATTTCTCTAACATACCACTCAGCATACTGGTCAATGGAGAAATTTGTCCGAACAGGTAAAAAGTGAGCAGACTTTGTAAACCTGTCCCCTATGACCCACACAGAGTCAAATTGTCCCGTGGTTCTGGGCATACCTACCACGAAGTCCATAGCAATGTCTTCCCATTTCCACTCTGGTATTTTCAGTGGTTGCAGCAACCCTGCAGGTCGCTGGTGCTCAGCTTTCACTTGTTGACACGTAAGGCACTTTGCAACATACTCAGCGATGTCATTTTTCATGCCTGGCCACCAGAACATGGCTTTCAGGTCTTGATACATCTTTGTCGACCCTGGATGAATTGAATAAGGAGTCGTGTGAGACTCATCCATGATCTCTATCTTGATGTTCTCATCCATGGGCACACAAACTCAATTCCCAAATCTCAACATTCCCGTTTCATCTATTGAGAAGTCACTAGCCTTCCCAGCCGAAACCCTAGCTCGAGCTTTTACTAATTCTGAATCTTGCACTTGTGCTTCATTGATTCGCTCCAAAAGAGTAGATTGCAGGGTAATATTAGCTAATTACCCTACAACCAACTCAATCTTAGCTCGAGTCATCTCATTTGCTAGTTGCTGGGAGATTTGCTTCACCGTATTTAACTGACTCTGACCCTTTCTACTTAAGGCATCAGCAACCACGTTGGCCTTACTAGGGTGATGAAGGATCTCACAATCATAATCCTTCACCAACTCTAGCCAAAGCCTCAGTCTCATATTCAGGTCTTTCTGGGTAAAGAAGTATTTCAGACTTTTATGATCGGTGTATATCTCACATTTCTCGCCATAAAGGTAATGCCGCCAAATCTTTAGCGCAAATACCACTGCTGCGAGTTCTAGATCGTGAGTAGGGTACCTCTACTCGTACTCCTTTAACTGCCGAGAAGCATAAGCTATTACCCTCCCAGCATGCATAAGCACACAGCCGAGACCCTGTCTCGAGGCATCACAATATACCACAAACTTTTCCTTATCTGAAGGAAGAGTTAGTACAGGAGCGGTAATCAAGCGTTGCTTTAACTCCAGAAAACTTTTCTCACCCCGATTAGTCCAAACAAACTTCTGATTCTTTCGGGTCAGCTCCGTTAAGGGTACAACAATCTTTGAAAATCCCTCAACAAACCGACGATAATAACCAGCCAAACCCAGAAAACTTCTGACCTCTGTAGCAGACTTCGGTACTGGCCAATCCCGAACAGCTTCAATTATTGTCGGATCCACTATGATCCCATCTTTATCCACTATGTGCCCCAGAAATAAGACACGGGATAACCAAAACTCACACTTCCTGAATTTAGCATACAGCTTATTGTCCCGTAATCATTGTGAAACTGATCTGAGATGCAACTCATGTTCTTTATCTGTTTCAGATTACACCAAGATGTCATCGATAAACACGATCACACATCTAATCAGGTAATCTTGGAACGTCCGATTCATATAATCTATATCAAGTATACTACGTAGCTTTAGCCCATCTTTCACCCTGATGGTGATTCTTACATTTCGGACATTCAAGATATGACTTGAAAGAGGATTCGTGACCTTGACGGTCACCTCAATTTCCCCGATACTTTCTATTACTCCTTGATACTTCGAAAGGCTCAACCTTCCGTTTGTAATCAGGGTTGCCACTGTCGGTCCCCTTACTGACGTTACCACTAGCAGGCGAATTTGATGTCATGACGGCATCCTTTGCGGTCTGCTCATTTATTACAGATTATTCAGCCTCCTCAACAATTAAGGCTAGCTCTATCACTTTCTTGTACAAAGTGTCATATGAAGTGGTAACCTTCAAGTCTCGACTGATTGTGGCATTCAGTCCTCTCTTCATCCACTGCTTGGCCTTAATTATGTCAATACCTCCTAGAAAAGTCGGAGGCTGCAGCTTCACGAACCGCTCAAACACCGAGTCTCAATGCGGCACAACAAACCCCTGGTTACCCACCACTGCCACAGGTGCTGGTGGTAACACTTGATCAACAGGGGCAGCCGGTTACCTTGATCGTCGCAACTCTTCTTCTTGACGAAGTATGACACTTCGCATTTCTTGAAACATCTGCTGCCATTCAGCAAGAGGATTAGCATTGCCAACCTCCGCATTAATTCCCCGGATTCCGCGGAGGTGGGGGCAGTGCGGTGAATTGGTTTGGTCTACACCAAGCTCTACTAACTCGCCCTTTGGTCTAGATGATTAAAGTCCACTACTAGTAACCGTGTAATCAACAACCCCAGCGAATTAAGCACCAATACCACACTTACGCACTTAATGCCTTAAACCCTAACTCATCTATTTACCTCATACATATGTACATAAACAATTAGCATTTATAGCATGGCATCACATAACACATACATACTCTAAATGCTTGCATACTGCCTAAAATGGAAAGCAGTAACCAGATGATCACACATACAGTCAAGTATTTACTCTCAATACTTACTGCACCATGAGTCGAGCTTATCTCTGACGACGAATGTACATGTTCGGCCGGTCTACAGGAAGTTTAAAAACCTTGGCGCTCTGATACCAAATTGTAACGCCCTAAATAATTAGGCACGCTACCTAAAATACTTATGAAACCCTAATCCACTAAACGGGATTACTAATCAAAATAGCGCAGAATTTAAACTTTTATATTAAACAGAAAGAAAATAAACTTGTAATATATTTAAAACTTTTAAAATAGTTGGGATCCCAAAAATATTTACAAACGCTATTACAAGTCATTTATTTCTAGCCGACCTAAACGGCAAAATAGAATTCAAAAGTTCATCACTGATAGACCCTTAACCCGCTTGGTCTGATATGGCTTGAACATGTACATTCTTCATCTTGCTTCTCAAACTCATGGTTGATCAGCCACTGACTTACCCTTTCCTGCACAGTAGAGCACCCGTGAGCCAAGCCCAGCAAGACAGTATAAAACATATCAATAATATGCTCATCATACAATATAAACAACAATGCTATTCAAATTTGTCTGTGTGACACAGACCTGCATGTTACGCTCACATGCCTATTTATGTCTACGTGGCATAGACTTACGTGTTGCGCTCACACGTCTATTTATGTCTACGTGGCGTAGACCCACGTGTTGCTCTCACACGTCTATTTACAATAAGGCCTTAGATCAGTTCATCTCGGTTCTTGTTACCGAGTCCAACCTGGTTATGCCTTGAGCGCATAACCCTTAGTCTCAACATATATATTTATCATATAATTATTGGTGCCACTGCACTATTTGTCTATTTGTTATAGACCTGCGTGTTACGCTCACACGCCTATATATGTCTATGTAGCATAGACCTACGTGTTGCTCCCACACGTCTATATATGTCTATGTAGCATAGACCTACGTGTTACGCTCACACGTCTATTTACATAAGGCCTTAGTAAGGTTTATCTCGATTATAATTACCGAGTCTAACCTAGTTATGCCTTGCTCACATAACCCTATTCATATATATTTACGTAATCCATACATTACGTTCTTTCAGTGGTTTCTCCTAGTAATATACTAGGTCTAGCCAAGTTATGTCTTATGCACATAACTCTTGAAATATATGTATGTATTCAATAGATAACAAAACATATAGAATCTTAGGGTAATAACCCTAAATTACATACCAAATAGTCTCTCATATAACATACCATTGCATGCTCAAAATAACACTTATAGAGATTTATAACCCTAATTCATGCTTTCACTTGATTAACAATATTATTGTACATCATGACTTTCTTACCTTCACATAACTTCTAGGGTAATAACCCTAGACCGCATTACTATCAAACTCAAGGTACTAATTTACCGAGTCTAACTTAATTATGCCTTGTGCGCATAATTCTTTATTACAATGTATTTAGCATGGCATAGCATTTACACATTAATAATTACTAGGGTAATAACCCTAGGCCATTAAACCGCTCACGTTAGGGTAATAACCCTAATCTCGGTTTCTAATTATCACCAATATAATATTCAATATAAGCACCACCGTGCATATCTCTACATGCAACTACTGTCTTACCTGTTGTCCCGCAAAGGCAGAGATTTCGAATCCCCGGGTGCTCCTGACCAGGTGCCGGTAATCCTAGTCACACAATCCGGGATTTTCACAAATAGGGTTAACCCCTGATTTCATATTCATAAAATAAATTCATGGCATTTCAAATACAGATAATCACATAGAGCTCAAAAAGAGCTTTCCAACGGTATAAAGAACGTCCCAAACGGAGTCCCGAATCAAAAGTTATGGCCGAAACAAAATTCAGCATTTCCCGATGAACTCCAACCGGAATTCCGGATGAACCAACCGGAATTCCGGTTGTCTAGGCAGAGAACACGAAATTTCTCAATCTTTAAACCCCCCAAAACTCACTCAAATCATCCCCAAACATTCCCAAACTTTCTAGAGCATCAATATATGTCATAATAAACATATTCCACAACTTAAACCCAACAATTGCACTAAAAATCAAAAAGTGCCATTAAAGCACCAAGCTTGAGTTCCATGAACTCAAGCTTGCTTTTCACATCCAAAATCACAATTAATCCACTTACAGCAGCTAGCAAATATTATAGGGTCTAAAACACATAATTATGCATCAAAATCCAACAATAAACCCCATAATTTCAGATTGCACAATAATCACAAATCATGCTTCAACTAGCAAAACTCCAAGTTCAAGAACTTGAACTTTAACCCAACACAGACTTATTCAATTTCCAGCAGTAAAACAATAGATAAAAATTTAGGTTAAGCATGTAGAACATCCTTGAATTGTACTCTAAGCCCAATCAAACACAAATCAAGAGATTAACACACAAATTATCAAGATTAAACATCCATTTCCCTAAACATGCAAACCAAGATCAAACAACTTAAAGCATGCTTTTTCCACAATAATTTCAGCAAGAACTCAACCATAAATTTCACATAAACTTAGCAAGGATCTACCTCAACTCCAAGCTCAAGAATTCACAACTTCAAAGCTCCAAAACAAGCTAAGAACCAAGCTTTTCTTCAAATTCAACTTGAAATAATAAGAGGGTTTGGGAGAGAGAGGGGGTCGGCCAAGAGTGAAAGTAAAACCAGAAATTTGCATTTCATTTCATCAAAAATCAATTTTAATCAAACATAGTAAATAGGGGTCAAATGACCAAAATGCCCTCATGACTTATTATTCACACCTACACCCTCACAAGGGTAAATAAGTCATTTCAATACTCAATTAATTTTAAATAAATTTCAGATTATCATTCATCAAATAAAATGCCAAATTATCAATCAAATTTACATTTCGGGCCCGAACCGGGTTCAGTCCGAAATTCTCGGTTGTGACTATACCGCGCTAACCTGTCAGAACACACCTGAAAAGACAACACAGGTATACTATATAATAATATAGTTCCATTAAGCACGTAATCAAATTAATTTCATCATTTTACCCTTCTCGGGTCATAATTACCAAAATGCCCCTGGCTCACCAACGGGGTCTTTCATATATTAAAATTCATATAAATCACATATATTGAACTATATAATAATATAATTCCTCCATTACACATAATTATCTAGTTAGGGTTTTGTTAATCCATTTCTTAATTCCGGGTATTACACTATCAATCGACAGAAGATGAAATTCTCTTCAACAACAAGGTCGGTAACTATGGCTGAGATTCTTCGTCAAAAAGTAAGTTAATATATTAAATTTCTATTTTACAAAGTTTACTTTATATATAATTTTCTAACAAGTTATATTTATCACCAAGGAAAGGGTTACATTGAGACTTGGAAAGAATGTCATACTAAGAAAGACACCAACACCTTCATCAATGAGGCTGCCAAAAATAAATATGTAAGATATGTAAAATAATAACTTTTAAATATTTTCAAATAATTGTAACTTTGCTTGATTTCTAACTTATTTTGTATTACAGGAAGAGATGTTGACAACTCAAAATAGTGCTCCTGAATCTTCACACGTTTCAGAACTTGAGATTCTTCGGAAAACACTTGGAGAGAGGCGTGGCCATCAACGAGGAGTGGGTCGCAAGTTGAAAGGCCAATCATCAGGACGACGCTCACAACCTGCAACTGCTGATCAACCGGACATACGGGAAACAGTTGTTGAGTTACAGAAACAAATACAGACGTTGACTCAACAAATGTCACGTGAACGTCGGGAACCAATGGATGTTGTGTAATATCCAGATTAAAATAGTATTTAATTTTTTTTTTCTCTCCTTGGGATATTAATTGTGTGAGGATAATTATCTTATATATTTGTGTTGTTAGTGAGTTGAGATTGTTGCTTAGATTATTGTACCAATTTTCTAGAGAGAGTTAAAGTTATATTAACTACGAAAGTAAAATATTATGGTATTTTCATCAGTACGTAATCGTTTAATTAAAGCCCGATATGAAAGTCCATTAAGTTTTCTTTATAATATATTTATTTGATTTAAATAATTGTATAAGTGGTATTAAATAATATTATTATTTAATTAATGTGAGAAAATTCGTAAGTTTAGAGAAATTTGCAGATTTAAAAAACTGTTTTACTAAAACGACCATATCTGGAGTTTTATAACTCCGATTGGGGTGATTCCAGTGGCGTTGGAAAGATAATTAAAAGATCTATAAATTTTGTAGAAATAGCTATATCATAATTCGTAATTTTTCTAGGTCAAAATTAAGTCCTAAAATTACGAGATTTAGAGCTTATAATTTAAACTTAAAAGTAGGATATTTATTTATTTAATAATTTATCATATTATTATTGCTATTATGTTAATATTATTATTATTCATAAAACTAAACCTAATAAGAGTCAGAATAGTATATGTTTCATTAACCCTAAAATTATATCGTTCTATTCTCAAGACTAACCCTAAAATTTTCAAGTCATCTTTTCATTACATCCTTAGCCAAATCTATACCACTCTTCACTCTCAACTTTGATCACCATCATCTTATGTCTATTGATCCAAGAAGCTTCATGTATTTGAGGTAAGAAACTCTACATTTACTTATTTATTGATCACAATAGGAGAAAATTCGTAGGTCTCCTTTTCTTATTTTTCAGAATGAAACATATCTCAGTAAAACTGTCATAACTCTTTAAATACTCATCCGATTCTCGCAATCTTGGTGCCTATAGAAAGATTATTAAATTTCCCATAATTCGTATGAAGAAACGTTTTGCTGAATCGAAATTTATCTATGTCAAAAATTATTATTTCTACGCTGTTTCTTATAGATTATTTTTTTATATATTCTATATAAGTTGTCTCAGTAAAACTTGAATATCTCTCTGAATACTTATCCGATTCTAGCGGTCTTGATATCATTGAAAAGCTGATTCAATGACCTATAATTTTTATGAAGAAACCATTCACCATTTCGGTGATATTCTATGTCGAAAATTATCATCTTTCTGATATTATTGTAAATCGTTTTTTTCATATTCCCAGAAAAAGTACTTTCACTTAAAATACCATAACTCTCTCAATTCTTGTCTATTTTTAATGATCTATATATGGTTTCAAAGCTTATTCAATTTTCCATAAGTTTCATGAAGAAACATTTCGTGAATTCGGAGTTATACTATGTCGAAAAGTTAGTTTCCTTCTGTATCATGTAATTCGTTTCTTAAATCTTGTTCTTCCAAAACTGTTTTGGTAAAATTGTAATATCTCTTTGAATATAATTCCAATTTCAGAGATTTTGGTATCATTAGAAAGGGAATTTAATTTCCTAAAACTTTCATGAAGATGTTATCTTCTAGTTCTGAACCTTTCAATGCAAAAAGTTTGTATTTTTGCTAAGTCGTATAATTCGTTACTCCATATTCATTCTCAGAAATAGTTTCAGTAAAACAATCATAACTCTCTGAGTTTTAATCCATTTTTAATTATCTTTATATTATTGGAAAGATAATGGAATTTTCTATAATTTTTATGAAGATAACTTTTACTGAATTCGTGTAGTTGTTGGTCAAAAATAGTAATCTTTCTGCTGTACTGTAAGAGTACGAATTTTAATATTAGGGCCTTGACCCATGTCTTATTATAGGTAGTAGTGACGAGATAACAACTCTTAAGCAGCGGGATTTGAGGTAAGGAAATTAGATAGTGTTATATGTGTTTATCTGCATAAATTTGGATTCTTTGTGTACTGAAATATGAGTTATGATTTGTTATTATAAGTCTGTATATGGTACTGAGAATGTGTGGTATGGACACAATATTCGTAAATTAATATATAAATTATGGTTGTTATGACTTGTATATGTGTATGTTGTATGTTGTGTATTGTATGTTGTATGGTGTATGGTGTATTGTTGTATGTTATATGTTGTATGCTAACGTCTCAGGTAAAGTGAGGGACCATGGTGGGGTATGATACGGGATAAGGCCGTTGAATGTAGAGATACCCTACCCTGCATTTTCCTGAGTCGTGTATGAGATTGTTATGGTGGGTATGATACAGTGATGTTACTGTTGAATATAGAGATACCCTATCCTATAACAATGGTAGGGCTGCATAGGCCCATGTTATTATGTGGGCAGATTAGGCCCAGGATATTGTAGGGTCAGGCTAGGCCCGGGTTATGTAAGTAATGGCTATGATATGCCAATGTTGTGATAATGACATTATTATTTATAGTATTGATATGATTATGTTATGAGTATGATATTGGAGTTATGATCTCTGTATATGTGTACGGTGTGAACAAATAATATAGACTTGTATGATAAAGGTTTCCATATGTACAGTTATTTGGTTATAGTTATAAAAGAGCATGTATGATATTGCTAAAACTTAATAAATACATTAATGGTATGTGTGATATTATATGGTATTGTTTGATAAGCATTTCCTTACTGAGCTTTTAGCTCACCCCCCTTACTTTCCCCCTACAGGTATTAGACAGGGAAGTATGTATAGTGAGCAGGGTCAGTTCTGGTACGTATACTGTGAGCGGCTACGGGCGGACAAACGATCTAGAACGCCGGTGGTGCCTTAGTTTTATTTTAAGCAGTTGATAAATCTAACACAGTGGAAATGCATTATTTAAAATTATTTACTTACAGTATCTTGTTTTACAAATGAAGGATCCTTCTCTGTTGCATTTTGATTTTTTTTTAAATCCACTGTTGTATTTAAATTTTTTTTTTTTTATCTTTTCAAATTATGCATGAAAATAGTATTTTTGTAAAATAAGGCAAAATATCGGGGCGTTACATGTTGAGATGAATGATGCAGCTCCAACCCAACCCATACGTCCTCAACCGTCTCGCTCTCAAATGGGTTTTAACCCAATGGGTTTTCAGCAGCCGCATCAGACTCCTACTTCGTTTCAAAGAATCGCTACAACAGCCTTTGCTACAACAGCCTCTTGTTCCTTCGCCTGGAATGTTAAGTCCTGAGCAATTTCACAGTCAAATGTACCAGTCATACTTGCAGTTTGTGTTTCAGTCGCCAAACAATTCGCAAGTATTGTTGAATATGATGACGCAGTCGCCTCAGACGTCTCATGTGTCAGAGCCTCGGATGCCACAAATGTCACAGATGCCGCAAAATGTTCAGATGTCGACACAAGGGCAGCAATATCAGAACACATCGCAGACGATGCCGACACAACCATGGGAGCAGACATCTCAAATGATGCCGACACATCTAGGACAACAGACTTCTCAGATGATGCCGACACAACAAGGGCAGCAGACATCTCAAATGATGCCGACACTACATGGGCAGCAGACATCTCACATGATGACCAGCTCGCAAATGCCGCCATACTACCCACAGATGCCGGATGTTCCTGGGTCGGATGTTCCTCGAGATGCTAGTGATGAGGACGATGCTACTACAAACTTCTTTTAGAATATCTATTTTAATTTTACGAACTATCGGTCTAATATGTTTGTTAATATTTTATGAACACTAATTTATATTTAGGTAGGCAGTACTATAATGTTTATGACTTACTCTTATTGTAATATTAGTGACTCTAAATGTTTTCTTTTAGTTAAATGATTTTATATCTTAATTAATTCAATAATTTTATATATTAATTATTTAAATAATTAAAAAAAAATTAAAATTAAAATTAATAATTTTAATATAATAATATATATAAATAATTAATTACAAATAATTTAATATAATTTTTTATTTTTTTTCGTAGAAGATCTTCAATAACGACATTGTCGTCATTGATAATAATATCAATAACGACAATATCGTTGTTGATGCACTCAGATCTAAAAAAAAAAAATATTATTCCCAACGACAATGTCGTTGTTGATAATTTTTATTCCCAACGACTTAAAAAGTCGTTGTTGATAATCGTTTTTCCCAACGAAGTATTCCCAACGACTTTTTATCAACGAAATGTCCTCATTGATGCGCAATACTGACGAAAACAGGGGTTTTTACCAACGAAATTTGTCCTCAGTAATGCTCATTTTTCTTGTAGTGTAGTTTGCGGAATAGATCTCAAAAATAATTGTATTTTTTTTTTTTTACATTTTGGTCATGTAATTTGTTTGTAACTTATTCCACATTTAATTTATACTCAATAATTTTGTTAATTTTACCGATGTGGAATGTATAGATTAACTTGTAAAAATATAAATGATAGCTTTTCTATTTTTTTTTTGTACAATTTACCAGACTAAGAATAAATCAGTAACATAATTTGTTTGGAAAAATTGGACTCTTATTTCACCTTTTAGTATCAAAACCAATTTTTTTTATCGAATTCCCTGAATATTATTATTCAAAGTTATTATTTAAAATTTACAATTATTAATTTGATCGAATATATTTTTCAAAAAATAAATTAAAAAATAGATACAGTGACACACTTTGTGTGTAGCTGTTATCTTTAGGTGAGATTATAAAAAGGTACAATGACGCCCATTAAGAAATTCTAAAAGGTTTTAATGACCCGTAATGTAGAGTCACTAAATAATACTTTTTCAGTCACCCACGTAATTAATAGTGAGGGGATGCTAAAAACTTTTAGAGTCCCTCTAAATGGGTAATTAAAGCCGATTTTTGTAGTAGTGAGAAGATGTTTCCAGTCTTGAAGCAAAATCCCTCCTAAAAATTCTATCTTGGTGTCTTGAAGAAGCTTTTTCTCTACACCAGATCGAAACAAATTGTAAATCCATTTCGAACGTCATCGCCTCCAACAAAGAAGATCTCTCTTTATTTGGAGAGTTAATTTCTCAAATCAAGATCACTTTGTCTCATTTTCCCAATTTTTCATTCCAGCATGTGAAGTGTACTACCAATACCTTTGCTCACAAACTTGCAAAACATGCGTTGGGGTTAGATGAAATTTTAGTTTGAATTGGAGATGACCCTGCAACCTTTCAGCCTTCTTTATATAGGGCATCTTTCATCTAAAAAATAAATCTCAAAAAAAGAAAAAAAAAAACTAATGTGAAATTTCTACGAAGCTCACTATTTTGTTTTACTTCTCTGTCTAGCTAGCTCTCTTCAATTACTATGTAAATATACCTGTCACCTCTCTCCGAAAGATTACTTACAAACATATATAACCACTACATATGCTCAATATTAAATATAATATTTGTACTTAATTGTCTTCAACTAATATCTAGACCTTGAAAAAATCTTTACACTTTACTACACGACTTGTTCGCAATATATAGATAAAAATGAAAGCTCATTAGCAATATATATAATAAAGTCAGCTAACGAGACCTGATCAACTAATCATGTGTATACTCATTCAAGCAAATAAACCTAGCCGTCTATGGAAAATGTAGATGAGGTGATGATCTCATGAAAACGAGTTCATATATATAATATACATAATGTCCATGTATATTACTAAATATATTATATTCATCTCTTCTCCATTGGTCAAAAAAGATATAAACCATTTTATTTGAAGCTGCCAGTTGATCTAAGTTTGAAATTTACATATAACAACGGAAATAGTTAATATATAATAAGGTACTAGTAGTGAATTATTATATTATATATACACATGTATACATTAATGAAAATGATTCCAATAAATTAGTATATGTAATAAAGAAATAATAAACACAATAGCTGATGGAAGCCAGGGTGCTAAAATTGGAAAACTTCAACATATAGCTATATATATACACGTTTTCCATTGCAAAACGAAAACCATTTGCGTTTTACACACTACTAATTAATTATAAGTACTATAAATAACCTCATAAACCCTATTCTCATCTTCATCTATATTCATTTCTCTTTGCCCAATTGTATTCATTGATAGTTAATTAACGATCTACATATAATACAAATACTTGTCTCACCTCCAATCTCTTCTACTTGATTTTGTATAATTTCAAATACCGAATACCGTACATAACGTTCAAACTATATATATACGTACGTATTATAGCTAGCAACAACAAAAATGGGTTATGGAAAGTCTGTGTCGACGGTGGTGTATAATTGCATAGTAGTACTAGTGCTGCTATCATCATCTTCAGCCACCTGGGCTGCTTCATCAAGATCGTCTGGTCTGAAAGTGGGGTTTTACAGAAGGAGTTGTCCAGCAGCTGAGTCAATCGTTAGAAGAGCTGTAAACAAAGCTGTGTCACTCAATCCAGGCTTCGCTGCTGGCCTTATTAGATTGCATTTCCACGATTGCTTTGTTAGGGTACGTATTAATTATTACGTACCTCTTCCCTCTCTCATAATAGTTATAGCTAAAAATAATTGGTATTATTATCTAAATATTGAACATATATCATATATGGTTTTGAATTTGATCATATATTTAATATTCAATGCAGGGTTGTGATGGTTCAGTTCTACTGCAATCCACACCAGGAAACACAGCCGAGAGAGATCATCCAGCCAACAACCCAAGCTTGCGTGGTTTCGATGTAATCGAAGAAGCCAAGGCTAAACTCGAATCCATATGCCCCAAAACCGTATCATGTGCAGACATTCTCGCTTTCGCCGCACGTGACAGCGCCAACATAGCGGGACGCATCAACTACGCAGTCCCATCAGGACGCCGTGACGGCCTAGTCTCCCTGAGCGACGAAGCAGGCCAAAACCTACCACCTCCATCACTCAACGCCAAGCAACTCATCGAAAAATTCGCAAAGAAAGGATTGTCCGCCGAAGAAATGGTGACTCTCTCGGGAGCACACTCCATTGGAGTATCCCACTGCTCTTCCTTCTCAGACCGTTTGTACACTTTTAATTCCACTCATCCTCAAGACCCTTCCATGGACCGTAGATACGCAGCCTTTTTGAAGACCAGGTGTCCTCCTCCGATGATGATGACGAGTAACGGCGGTGTTAATCCGACCGTGGCCCTTGAGTCTCGTACTCCTCTTCGTCTTGATAACGTGTACTACGCAGAGTTGAAAAATCATCGAGGGTTGTTTACTTCGGATCAGACACTCAAGAGTAGTGGCTCGACATCGAGAATGGTGTCGTTGAATGCCCGCCATGGCTCGTTGTGGGCTGCTAAGTTTGCCAGGGCGATGGTGCGGATGGGCTCCATTGAGGTTCTTACTGGTCGCAAGGGAGAAGTAAGAAGGTTCTGCAGCGTGGTTAATTAAGCAAACCAAAATATACAAGAGTTGACTATTTGACTAATTTGGCATGCATTCATAGTCCAATGGCAACACGTGGACACATTCATTATTTTGGATTTTCATGATACCCTACATTTAATTTATTTTGTTTTATATATACTCACTTCAATTTAAGTGTAAATTAATTTCCTTTCCATGCATTGCTCATTTTATTAATAACTTGAAATTCTTATAAGTGTAATAATAATTTCTATGATATGAACCTATTGTTTTCAAATGTACATTCTCATCTCATGCTATTGGACTATGTTATGTTATTGCTACAAATACCAAGATATTTACTAGATGTTGCATTCTATAATTAGATAATAATTTTTTATAATTTTGATTAAAGTAAAATAACTATAACTTGAAAAATTGAGGAATTACCTCTTTTTTCAACTTTTTTTTTTTCAAACTTACGGTTTTGATTTCTAAAAGGGTTGCAGCGTTAGTTGCAATATGAATTTTTTATACGATTTTTTATTGCAATTTAGGTTGCAGCGCTAGTTGCAATAGAGGTTTTTATATAGAATTCTGTAAAAATACAAAAAAAAAAAAAAAAAAATCTGTTTTGAGGTGTAAAAATGAAAAAGCCCCTAAACAATTTAATTCAACAAAAAACTAGAAACTTAAACAATCAAAAAATAGCAGAGAAATAATAAATATTTAGAGGTGTGTGTTCTCGTTTTATTTCTCCCATGGCGAAGAAAAGGAAAGTGATCTAAAAGCCCATGACTAGATCGAAACCCCCTTCAATCCTTGAATCTCAAGATCGTGAAGATGATCCAATCTTGGCTATTGGTTTGCAAGCTCCAGTAGCGAAAAAGATGGGAAATTTACACCACATACTGTTTTTTCCTATTTTATTTCAATTTTACTGTTGTAAGGGAAATATTACACTTTTACTTTTTTTTTTTCTATACTATATATGTGTACTGTTTTTTTTTTGTTACTTTTCACAATTGATTATCCACATATTATATATATATAAACTAAACAAAAGTAAAAAACATGTGGGAGTGGTAGATTTTTTTATTTATTTTCTTTTAATTAAAATTATATTATATTTTAAATAATATAAAAGTGTGATGTGACTTGTGTTGTCACTTTAGTGACATATATTTTTTTTTTAATTTTCTTTTAATTAAAATTGATGATAAAAATATGATACCCTAAATTAATACCTAGCTATTTCTTTCATTTAATCTCACTTCCCAATTATTTTGTCTTACTATTCATCATCTTTTTCCTTTTTTTTCACTCTCTACTTCCTCAAGTTCTCCCTATTTTTCTCCATTAACATATAAATTATTTTTTTTTTTTTCTTGTTCAGTTCTTCTTCTTCATCTTCTTTTCATTTTTCTTTTATTTTTTTTGAAATTCTTAGTTACGTTTTTGGAAAATATAAGAGTTAGTGTGATTTTTTTTTTGTTCTAATTTTCCAGAACTTTCTTGCAAATATAGTGGATCTAGTATTGAGGATGTGCATAAGATAGTTAATTTTTTAATCATTTTTTTATTTGTTTTAGTGTTATTTTAGTGTTGTTTTACTGTTGTTTTTCATGATTTATTTATTTGACGCCGATTTCACTGCTCTTGCTCCATCTCGCTGGAATTAATAGTTATTTTCTGGGTATTTTCGTGTTGTTGTGGTGGTTCTGTCCGTGGGTGTGGATGAAGGCTATAAATACATTTCTTCTTCGTTCTCTTTAGTTATTTGTGTGGTCTTTTTATTCTGGTTCTCTATAAATACATTTAACGAGCTCACTGACAAAAGAGTTTTGAGGTGTGTGGTTCTTTTATATTTTTCTAAGTGGTTATATTTTTGTTTCATTTGTTTTTGTGTTGTTTCAGTGTTGTTTTAGTAGTTTTTTTTATTATGATTTTCTAAGAATGAACTTGCAAATATAGTTGATTTTGCATCTAGTGTTGAGGCTCTGCAGCAAATTGTTTGTTTTTTTAAATCATTTTTTTCTTTTATTTTGTTTGATTGTTTTAGTGTTGTTTTACAGTTGTTTTTCCATGATTATTTATTTGATGTTAATTTCACTGCAGTTCCTTTGTAATTTGCATGTTGTTAGGAGTTAATCGTCCTTTCGTGCTATTTGAAGGATTCATAAAGAAAAATTTGGGCATATTTAGATATTACTCAAGTGGTGAGAATTATATCAAGATATACGATAATGAAATTTAATGATGACGCTACTCATGATCATGTTCTTGAAAACGTAATTGTTCAGTTTGATTGAATGTCATTCATTGTGAGGCCTTGGACCACTTATCTGAATATTGTTCGCTTACAGTTCGATTTGTTCCAGTGTGAATCTGATTGCATGATCTTGGATTACAATATTGGGACAAAAAATGCTTAAGTGCTCTTGTAAGTATAATTGGTAAGCCACTAATGGTAGATAAATTGCAAAAGAGCATTCTCAAATTCAAATTGTCAAAGTTTTGGTAGAGATGGATATTAAGGATGATCATCCTCATCTAATTTATTATTAATTACAATGAATTTAGGCAATTGGTGGACCAAGAGGTCGATTATGAATGGCTTTCTGTGTAGTGTAAATCTTGTCAAGGCATTGCCCATAAAATAGTTGAGTGTCGAAAGGGTGAGAAACTTCATTGAGTTAGAAAGGAGGCTAAGAAATCCAGGATAGAGGAGACACATATGGTTCTTGACTCTGCTGCTAGTGGAAATGATGTTCCAAAGCCTACTTTGGAGAAGGATGTGGATGAGCAATATATTAAGAGTGGGGAGAATGGTATGCAATGGAAGACTCGTAAAAGATTAACTCAAAAAAAAGAAAGATATCGAGAGTAACAACTCAAAAGTTCCTATTCTTGCATAGAATAACCAGTCCCAAACTAGCACAAATACTTTTGAGGTACTCCAAGTGTTTGGATCTTATTTTACCTAGATCTTAATTTACTAACATCCTAAAATACAAGTCAGGCCATCCCTATGCCAGCTAGAGAAGGGAAGATCAATATACCTCCCAAGATTGCTCTGTGAGTAACTTCATCAAAAAATACAAGTCTTGAAGAGAACCTAGTCGAGTCATCAACATGCTGATCAGGATAAATGATGCCAAGAATGTCGAGCAAGGCTACACAAGTCTTGATTTCTTCTACAACAACATCCACAAATATCTCTAACTTTATCCTACAGATACGAATTTGACTGATCTATCCAATATAGGGATATTTACTTTCTGGTCACTCCTTTTACGGAACTAATTGTAACAACCTTTCTTCCATAAATAGTGAATGGATTCACAAGGGGAAAGGACCTAAAATCATAATCTTACACTTAAGAGCACTTTGTTGAATATTCTCTGTAAACATCTTGATAACTATAGCTAGAATTCACTCTATCTACCTTAGTGATCTACAGGACATTATCTCATAATTAATACAAAAGAGAGTAGGCCATTACCAATATTTAAGGAGGCTGAACCTCTATAATTCCATATTCTTGTTATTTATTTATTATCTTTAACTCTAGGGGTGTTCACAAAGTATCCAATCCAATCCAATCCGCACGATCCAATCCAATCCAATCCGCAAAATGCGAATATCCGCACTTGTGCGGATTAGATTGGATTGAAAAATCCAAAATCCGCACTTGTGCGGATTGGATGTTGTTTGACCTCAAAAAGTAACCGATCCAATCTAATCCGCACTCAATTATATATATTTTTAAAGAATTATAATATATAATATATATAAAACAAGAAACAAACTTCTAATTTCTTAATCATTTTTAGTAATATATTGAGTTGGTGCATTTTATTTATTTTATAATAAAAAACACAAGAAAAATAATTTTTATTCACGTAGATACATACACATAAATTTAAATATATGTATACTAGCTTATTTATTTTAGTAAGAGATACATATATATTTTAGTGTAAATCTAAGGATAAGTACATATATATTGATATATAAATATATATATTGGTTTGATTTGTATATAAATAGAAATAGAAATAGATTATTATTGGAGATTAAGAAACAATAGTCTTTTTTTAATTTTTTTTTCTATGAAATATTAAATAATTTATTATTAAAAAAATAACCGATTCAATCCGCACTATTGCGGATTGGATTGGATTTAAACTCTTATGCGGATCGGATTGGATCCAAAATATGAAATCCGCACTTAATGCGGATTGGATGTTGTTTGGGCAAAAAAGTGCGAATTGGATCGGATGAACACCCCTACTTAACTCTTTATTGGTGATTAATTAACATTTATTAGACTCCAAATCAGTTGGCAACTTTCTCAGTTAACAATAATAATAATACAAAAAATATTTACCAAAAATAATTATATTATTCAAATTTAACACTCAATGATGCCCACATTGAGTCATTGTCATTGTGGCAGGACTGGCCCTAAGCTAAAGCAAGTTAGGCCTCCACTAGGGCCACTTATCCTAGGAGCTAAATAAAAAAAAATAGATCTTTTAATAAATATGTATATTTTCTTAAGAATTTTTAAAAATACCATTTAAACTTATATCCATTTTATTTCTAAGGTCCAAATCAAATGTTGAAACGGAGGTTGGATGAAAAACAGCTGATACATTCCATACGAACAACAATGACACACTAATTTAGCCTAACAAAAGCTCGTGGAAACAATCTGGGCAGAACATAATTTTTGGCTTTGAAAAGTTGTGTGTATATCCAATAACAGGGAATATGAAATAACGCCACTCCAAAATACCTGCAGCCATGAAAAATCAGTAAGTTCTGCTGCTACGACTAATATTTGTATATGCAAACATTTTGGTACTACTACTATCAGCACTTGTATTTGTATATGCATATGTTTTGGTGAAAGAGTTTTACCAAGGCATAATTTTTTTCTTTTCCCAAATGACCTCTAAAACAGTTTGTTAATTGTGTTAAATAAGGTGTCGAGTTTCTCTAGAATCTAGAAGACCATTTTGCAAATAATTATAATAAACAGGCTTGTGCAAAGTGACTGTATACAAAGCTATTTCATATTCTCATTTCTTAAAACTAAAAAACATACCACAAGGGTGCCCATGGTGTATTGAGCTCGAGAAATGGATACGGCCACCTAGATGATGAAAGAGACAAACATATGATTCGTTATATATATATCTATATATGTCACTAGCCAACTGGGTCTATACAAGTGATTATCTTATTCACTGAAGTTATTGTATTGTATGCTTACCATGTCATAAAACCACAAGCGTGAACGATCCACTGGAAAGTAATATAGAGACAACTCCACAGCACAAAATAGGCAAAGCCAAACCACTTAAATGGCTGCAAAAGAAGAGAGTTACATGATCAATTATAGATGTTCATTAATTCAGTCATATAAGTAGGTGTTAGATATATATATAAGATACTTACAAGGCCATTGAGTGCAGTATCCCCAATAAGGAAGACAACATTGACAGCGTGTAGACACCCTATCAACTGTCAACCAAAGCCCATTATTAATATCTAGTCAGTGATAAGACATATATGCTATTTTTACTTGAGTATTAATAAATCAAATTACAGTTCTCACCAGAGTTAGTTCAAACTGAACATTGGCTAGTAATGGAACTAAAAGGCACCAAAATACCAAATCTGTCAAGATAGAAGCACCCGCACAAGTCTGCCATAGATATATAGTTAAATAGAGAGAGTACTAATTAGAGTTTCTTTCAATAATTTTTTTAAACCGCAAATAAAAATCGTTTAATCTGAAACAACCGAGTGATAATGTACATCAAATGGCGAGGCACGTCGTGTCATTTCACAAACACTGAGATTCTCTAGCTGCCTACATAACAATTGCTATAGTTCTCTGGTTCCATCCCAAATATTGTAGGATTAGAGAGGTTAGTGAAAGAAGAAAAATAAATAATTACAGTTGGTGAAAATAACCTTTTTTTAATATCACTTTGCCAAATGAAATATTTATATATATTAAATAATTTGTCAAGTATGTTCTACAGGATATCGACCATTATTAATTATCTGTAACTACTAATGCCTCATGACCTTTCTGTATCCAAAAGGCCTTTAGGCCATAAAAGGAGAAACAAGTTGGGTTGGACCATATATTGGCCACAAAAATGAGAATTTGATAAACTAACCTGATACATAGCCTGCATTAGATATCCCCATAATCCTGCATTTTGGTTAATCTCTTTTTTCGCATGCGAACTGCTTAACTTGATTTTGTCTTTGAATTCTTCCTCCTCAAAAGTTGTGGTTCCTTCTTCAGATGAGGATTTTTTTGTAGACATCCAACATCCATGAGCAGATATAACAGTCCCCAACTAACAAACAATACATAAACACATCTTTTAATATGAAAAAAAAGGGTTAAGAAACATGTAGAGAATAATAGCATAGAGCTTCGACATACCGCAAAATATAACATAACTAATGAGAAAGTCCACCTGCAAATTGAGTCACAAATATATCATAACATTAGTCTTAACTACTAAAAAAACCATTGTTTGTCCCAAATTGTTATTTTTTTTTTTTCCTTTTTAAAGATAAATTCTTTGAAATTACAAAAAGAAAATAAAAATAAATAATAGAGATGAGAAACTTACTGGGTGTAGAAGAAGAAGACAAAAGGTCCAGTTATTGAGACCGTGCTATAGAGCATCCAAGCCAAGCAAATAAAAGAAAAAGCTCTGTATAATAGAAGCCAAATTGGACTGAGATTTCTCCAACAACAATTCCACAAGTCAAAGGATCTTAAAGGCTCTGCCTTTTCCTTCTTAATGTATCTCACAGCTACCACAGCTGGTATGATGAAGAGCAAAGCACACACCGGAACTTGCCATTGAAACCAGTAATCAAAGCCTTGTTTGGACATTTTCCCAAAGACCCAGATTGGTTCCAAGCCTGTAGAGTAAAAGTTATTCTGAAAAGGATAAAACTTGATGAGGATTCAAGTGTATACGGGGTTAAAGATTCCTCATTTGTCGACAATGGTTTTCTTATCACAAGTATAGAATAGAATTTATGAATCGATTGATAGATGGATAGTAGTCCGATCAAGATAGATGGGAAGGAGGAGGTGGATGACCACTAAAGGTTGTCATCAGAAGACAAGAAAGAAGTGAAGTGGCATAAACAGTTTACATATAAGTTCAATAATGTACCATACTAACCACAATAAGTGACTTGATCGTGAACCTATTAAAGCCCTTCCTCGTTTGATGTGTGTCACGATTCCTTGTAGGCCCACATTTCACCAAGTTCTAAAAAGGCTTGTTTTAAAAAATATGGAAAAAATTATTAAGGTTATGATAAATATGACATAAAAAGTAAATGCCACTAATTATAGTATTATCTAACCAATCAAACTAAAAATATGATTTTTTTATTTTTTTTCTAAAAAAATCATATAAAACATTAAAAAGAAATCTGAATTTAAAATACATAAACAATAAAAACTTAATTAAATTACCATAAAAAATATTAAAATTCTGTTCATATTTATTTTTTAAAAAAATAAAATAAATAAAACTATAGTGATCGCCGAAGTTGTCACTCGTGCCGGAAAAGTTACCGGAGTTTACTGTCGGCACCGGAAAAGTCGTCGGAGCAGCCGCCGGTGCCGAGAAAGTCGCCGGAGTTGCTGTCGGCGCGGAAAAAGTCGTTAGAATTAGCATTGTCGCTGGAAAAGTCACCAAGAAACTCGTTTCTTGATAGAAACCGGTTTCTTGGTGATTTTTCTGGTAATTTTACCGGTGACAATGCCAAGTCTGACGACTATTCTAGAGTTTGATGTCGGTGTCGGAAAAATCGCCGGAGTTAAAAAAATCGTCAGAATTGACATTGTCGCCAGTAAAATTACTAGAAAAATCACCAAGAAAGTAGTTTTTCATCAAGAAACCGGTTTCTTCACCAAGAAAGTGGTTTCTTCATCAAGAAACTAATTTTGTTACAGAACAATAATAAAGATTGTGAAAACAAAACAAAAATGATATACACTGAAAATAATTGAAACCAGTTTCATCAATAAACCAAATAGAGAAAAAAAATACAAAAAAAATTACCAAGAAACTGGTTTCTTCATCAAGAAATTGGTTTCTTGATGAAGAAAAAAAAACAGTTTCTTACTGATTTTTCCGGCGACAATGCCAATTCCGACAAATTTCTAAGAGTTTACTCTCGGTACTAAAAAAGTCACTGGAGTAGCTGCCGGTGTATTAGTCATCAGAGTTGCTACCAACACCAAAAAATTCGTCAGAATTGCCATTGTTGACAGAAAAATCACCGAAAAAATTACCAAAAAACTGGTTTCTTCATCAAGAAACCAGAAACCAGTTTCTTGGTAATTTTTCAGGCGATTATGCCAATTCTGATGACTTTTCCAAAGTTTGTTGTCGGTGTCGGAAAAGTCACCGGAGTAGCTGCTAGCGTCAGAATAGTCGTCAGAATTGGCATTGTCAACGGAAAAATCACCAAGAAACCGGTTTCTTAGTGAAGAAACCGGTTTCTTGGTGATTTTTTCAGTGATTTTTCCGGCGAAAATACCAATTCCGACGAATTTTTCGGCGCTAGCAGCAACTCGGACGACTTTTCCGGCACCGACCGCTACTCCGACGACTTTCTCGGCACCGACAACAACTCCGGTGACTTTTCCAGCATCAATGACCACTAAAATTTCCTAAACAAATAAAAACATTAAATATGGGATTTGAAAACCTAATTACATATATATGACATATCAAATACCATAAAAAGACCTAAAAATAAAAAAAAAAATACCATATAAATTGGTCAAACTTAAATGTGCCATATTTATCATAAGAACTTTTAAAATCCCATAGTAAGTGTAATTTCCTCTTCTAAAAACTAAAATAAAAGGGAAACTTACAAAAATACTGGAATTTGGGTTAACTTTTACAAAAAATACTGCCACACGGAAATTTTTTCAAAAATACTGTGTTTTTATAAAACACCAGTAAAACACAAAGCAGAACAACTCAAAACAACAGTAGAACACCAGTAAAACACTAGTAGAACACCAGTGAAAACTTAACACAGTATACAACAGTATGAAACTTATAAAAAAATACAGTAAAAAAGTAAAAAATACCGCCTTACAGTATTTTTGTAAAAAAATAACAAAAGTTAGTATACCATGTAAATTTCCCAAATAAAAAGTCTGAGTCCTTATAAGCCCATTGTTTTCCACTATATACGTGTTTTCATTTGGGCCAAGACGCAAAATGGTCCTAAATCTAACAATTAAGTTAATAAATATCCATTTTTTAAAAAAATTAACAAAATGTCCTTTTAGTTAAAAATTTGATGATAAAATTACAATTATAACCTTGAATAATTAAGTGATTGATATAGTTATTTTGCACAATAGTATATCGTTTTTATGTGCAATAATATATTAAAAAAACTGAAAGGTAGTATATGTATATTTTGAAATAACTGAAAGGTAGTATATTAGTTTAAGATTGTAGTATATTATTTTAATGTGCTATGGTATATAATGAACGAAAGACGAAAATTAAGAAATATGGAATATTAGTTTAAGTTTGAGGTATAGTTATATTTTACTATGAAATATTGTCTTTATATTCATTAGTATATCATGAAGGAAATAAAAAGAAAAAAAAAACATGTGGAATATTAAATTAAGTTTTTAGTATATATATTTTCCACTATATTGGTAGTATATTAATTTTTCACTATAGTATTAATACTTATGATTGCAGAATATAGTTTTTATATGCTATTATATATCGTGGAAAAAAATCATTTAATAGTATATTAGTTTAAGTTTATGGTATATTTATATTGGTCTAAGGTATATCGTTTGTATATGATATGTATATCGTGAAGGATATAAAGAAAAAAAAAACTATTAAATATTAATTTAAGTATGAGGTATAGTTATATTTGACTGAGGTATATTGATTTTATGTTCATTGGTATTTCATGAAGGAAAGAACAAGAAAAAAAACTTGTGGAATATTAAATTAAGTTTTTGTATAATTTTTTTTTTCACTATGCTGGTGGTATATTAATTTTTGACTGTGGTATATCTGCTTATAATTGTGGTATATAGTTTTTGTATGCTACTGTATATTGTGGAAAACAATTCATTTAATAGTATATTAGTTTAAGTTTGTGATATATGTATATTGGTTTATGGTATATTGTTTGTATATCATACGATATATTAATAAAAAATTAATTATATGGTTAAATAACATATTAGACAACAACAACAACAACAAAATCTAAAAGAATAAAATATATAATACTTTTTATATAATAAAAAAATAATTGACAAAAATTCAGTAGAGAGGTTTTGATTTACTGTTTTTCATAATTTCTATTACAGGAATAAAACATATAATACATTTTATATAATAAAGGGTATTTTAGGTATTAAAAAGTAAAAAAGGACATTTGCTTTATTATTTTAAAATGAGTAATTTGCGGCAAAACCCCCTCAACTATCAATTTACTTGCAAAAAATCATCCAACCTCATATTTTGTTAGGAAAATCCTCTAAAGTACTGTTTCGTTTACATTTTTAAGGTGTCGTCTGTCCAGCCTCGTTAAATCCTAATTTTTCCCACGTGACAATGACATGTCACTAAAAAATTATCCTACGTGGTCATATTTTACAAAATAAAAATTAAAATAAAAATAAAAAATTTAAGAGTAATTTGTGGCAAAACTCCCCCAACTATTAATTTACTTGCAAAAAACCATCCAACCTTAAAGTATTTTGGATGGTTTTTTGCAAGTAAATTGATAGTTGGGGGGTTTCGCCGCAAATTACTCTTAAAGTTTTTATTTTTATTTTGTAAAATATGACTACATAGGATAATTTCTTAGTGACCTGTCATTCCCACGTGGGAAAAATTAGGACTTAACGAGGCTGGACAGACGACACCTTAAAAATGTAAACGGAACAGTACTTTGGAGGGTTTTCCCACCAAAATATGAGGTTGGATGGTTTTTTGTAAGTAAATTGATAGTTGAGAGAGTTTTGCCGCAAATTTCTACTGGAAAGATTATTACAAACACAAATCTGTTACATTCAATAAGCAAAGGCTCAAAATTTTACAACTAACTTTTACACAAAATTTCGTTTTTATGATTATCAAATTAATTAATTAAATATTATACTATTTTCAAGATGTTTAAAGAGGCATAGAAACTGTTTGAACAAAAGAGATATGTTTAAATAGAAAGTTTATAGAGAGCAAAAACAAACATGAAATAAAGAATACACGAGATTATACGTGGTATTAATAATCTTTTTAAATTACTACTAGCCCATGGGGCTACACCTAGAAAATGAAATTTATTAGATGATTAATCTCAAGTGATTACAAAATCAAATTGACTTATATAAATAAAGACTCCCTCTTTGAATTTGCCACACCTTTAGTAATCTATTATTCTAATTAAAGACCTTGAACTCCCTTCAAATCATAGCACTTGCACACTTCCTTCCAAAGAGTACTCACTTGCACTTTTATGCTCGAAAAGTGACTCACGAAAAGTCTTCTCCTGATGCTTGATGAACAATATCTAAAGTGTTCAACCTACATAATTTCAATAAGAAACAATACAGAATAACACAATAACAAAATACTAAGAACTCGTTGGACTCAAGTTCTTCACACAATAAAAAAACTCTCTCTAAATTTGGGAAATGATTTAGAAAATGATGCACCAAGAGAGCTACTAAAAACTAATGACCTACGAATGTCTTTATAAATTTTAAAAACTCTTTAGGTCATGAAAGAAGAATCAAGAAACTACTAGCAATTAAATGAAAAATCTTTCAAAAAAGGAAAGTCAAAGATTTTGTTCAAACAGACAAAAGTCTGTTCAAACAGATACATTGAATATTGAAAGTTTTTATTTGGTGTCAGGTGGTCCCCAGTCGCAGTGGTGGTCCCCAGTCGCAGAGGTGGTCCCTAGTCTAGTCGTAGAGGTGGTCCTCGCTCACAAAGGTGTTACTACAGTGTACCCTCGCAGGTGTGTTGTCTCTACTACTCGTACCTCCTTGCTTTCAGAGCTTTTAGAGGTCATGGTTGTACGCTTCTCCTTTGCACGCCTTGTCCTTTGATTCCCCTCTAACAATATTCTCTTTGGTGTGCATTCAAATTTCACCTTCACTCCTCTTCACAAAAACAACACACTTGGCAATAAACAACACCTTCACACTAACGGACTTGCATGCATACAAACACACACATACACATGCTCGCTTGCGAGCACCTCGTCTCACACCCTTGTAGTCGCACACACACACGCACGCTCGCATGCGAGCCCCTCGTCTCGCACCCTTGCAACCGTACACACATGCACACTCGCATGCGAGCCCCCCACGGGCTCACATGCGAGCCCCTCGTCTCGCACCCTTGCTCTCGGACGCGCGCGCACACACACACATGCACACAATCGCATGCACCTAATGCACACACACATGCATGCAAGACTTCACCTACTTACATCCTTGCTTTTTGTTGTTCTCTCGTTTGTAAATTACCATAGGGTTAGTCATGAATCACTTGGATGTATCCTGAGAACTGTGAGTATCGACGACGACTTTATAAAATACATAATGGGTAGGTAAGCTTGTTGAATGCACTTTCGTTAGTCCCTTGGTCATTAGTTAACTAATTTCAAAAGTTAGCAACGCTAATTTTTGGGGTTAACACATATCATTGTAAATGCTCCTTCCAAAAAAGGCTCATTAAATTTACATAATAGACTAAAATTAATTAGAAAAATCCATCTACAGGGAAAAAAATTCATTTCTACTCCTTAAAATTTCTTAATTATAAAAATATCTCTTCAGTAAAAATAATAAACTGTTTTTTTATTATTTTATAGTTTATTTATAGTTGTTGTAAGGTTGATTCTCGTTGTTTTTTAGTTTTTTTTTTAACATTTTACTGAGCAAAGTATATTTTTGTAATTTTAAAACATTACAAGTTTATTTTTATAATTAAAAATTTTAGACTATAAAATTACAAATAAAATATAAAATAATAATATTTTTGAAAATTCCTTTTCTTTTTTTCTAGAAAGATGTAATTTTCTAAAAAAAGCAAAAAAAAAAAAAAAAAAGATAATTACATAAGGTACCATTTTTTTTTTCTTAAAAAAAATACATTTTTACGTTTAAAGATTTTTTTTTTTTTTACATTTTTACGGTTTTTCATAAAAACAACAAGAAAACTACAGAAAAGTAACATGAAAATAACATCTAAATAACATCAAAACAACAACAAAAAATAATATACAAATAACAAAAAATCAACAACAAATTAACAAGAGTACAACATAAAAAGACTGTATTTTCCGTAAATAAAATAAAAAAAATCGTAAAAAATATTTAAAATTCCGTAAAACATTATTTTTGTAATTTTTTTGTTGTGTTTGTGTATTTGTAAAATAATCCCGAAAAAAAGGTCTAATTTTTTGGCTCAATGCCCTCATGTCACACATATCTATTGTTACTAGTAATGAGCGTTGCTATTTGGCACTAGTGGTACCCAACACCTTTTATAGGTGACGCCTAACAGTTTGTTAGCGATATTTCCTAAAAGCTATTTTCTTAAATTATATAGAACGAGATACTTAATTACAGCAATAATAGTATAACACCAAGGAAAATATTAGGTAGTGGCCTTTTAACAATTCTCTACTAGTAATACATGTGCACATACATTTTACCTCAAAGTACTACACACATTTATGTGGTAAATTTATCCCATCAATTATATAGGGGCTCACTCAATTAATTAAGGAAATTATATTGTATACCTATTTTATTTTATTTATTTTAATATTAACCTTTATTTTCATATTTTTTTAAATATACCCACTTTTATAAATGATTTTCCAATTATAGCCTTAAGCTGATGTAAATTATGTGCTAGACTTAAGTAGAGAGTGAAGGTACAGTAGAACCTCTATCCAAGAATACAATTGGGACCAAGAAAATAATATTATAATTGAGAGGTTATAACTAAATAGAGTTACACTTGAAAAAAAAAATCAAAATATCAAAAAATATCAATGTAACAAAAATTCCAATAAACAATTTTTAATACTATATTGTTGACCGAGATTTTCGGCAACTATTAAAATATGATTATAGTAAAGAGCTGTAAGAAAGTGAGATGAGGATTTTTACGTGGTTGGGGCGTTAATGAGCCTTAGTCCACGAGTCTTTGTTATTAATGGATGTATTTAATACAGATTCCACACTTGAGAGAATGTTTTTCTCATAAATACAGAGAATGTTCTTGGTGAGTATTTTCTCTTCTTGCTCTTATGCAACCCAAGATTCTCGACCCCATTAAATGAGCTTTGAGGGGGTATTTATAGTGTTTTGGTGGGGTGATCCCTAGGATTGTTCTTACACACGTATCTGCAAATATCCATAAAGTTGGACATTTCCAATGAATATACCATGGGTGATGCATGGTCAAATCCCTAGGTGCTGTAGGGTTTTTATGAGGAATGTCCTTTTTGCCTTGTGATTGACGTGACTCTTCGCAGAATAGCCGTCGCTAGACTTAAATGATCATTCTTGTAGCTTCTTGTTTGGGGGTTGTGCCGTCAGACTTTATTGCGTGTTACAGTCCCAACACGCTTCCTCCCATGCGGCATTAAATGCGACTTGATTGCTCAGGAGAGGCCTGACACATCCCGGAGAGGCTTCATGCTATGCGAGCTTCCGGGAGCACCTTACACTCCGGGTGCCTCCTCCGGGACCTATGCCCAGGGTGCTTCCTTATGGCATACAAAGACTTATCAAATATTTACAAGTTATCTGATCCACGTGTCCCTTTTCGACTGGTCCACGTATATTGGGCGAATTCAGGGGCAACATTTACCCCCCAAGCCTTGTTTACTTGGAAAAATAAACCAAGGCTTGCTTAAGTGCCTCTGGTTGACTCCTCGTTTCCCTGGCTCAAGCCCAGAGCGCGTGAGGGCACATTTAATGATGGTATTTAATGCAGCGATTCGCTTTTTTGCAGGGACGTCTCCGGCCGCCTCCTCGGTTTCCCAACACGAGCTTGGGGCGCGTGAAAATGTGCCTAAT
The DNA here is from genome assembly GCF_029168945.1 of Cannabis sativa. NCBI lineage: Eukaryota > Viridiplantae > Streptophyta > Magnoliopsida > Rosales > Cannabaceae > Cannabis > Cannabis sativa. The sequence goes on from NW_026870039.1 coordinate 1,037,102, forward strand.
GACGGCATTAAATGCAGCGATTCACTTTTTGCAGAGGTCGATTCGTTTCGCGCCCTTTGATTGATGCGGCGCATTAATGGTGTCAGACGGATACTCAAACGTTTCCACCGCCTTTATGGCAGCTTGATCTGATCCGTTGATTTTCGGGAATTCGAATCGTGCATCTCCCCCACCGTACGATTGGTAGGTGGTGACGCCTGTTCCTCATGCACTTTTGCCTATAAAAGCCACCATCTTTCCTTCATTTCGGCTACTTTCCATTCCTTGCCATTTTTGCTCGAATTTCTCAGAGAGAAAATTTCTTCAAAACAGCACGAACTGTCTTAGCACTTAGACATTTCTTCCACTTTTCCAGTGTCTGTTTTCACCAGTTCTTCTCAACTTTACTTGACCACATTCAGGACCCCCAGTTCAACAACTTACTGTAAGTCTTTTGCATCCTTTGATAATGACATGCTTTAACTTGCTTTGTTTGTTTTTCTGGGTTCGTATTCTGAGATTTCTGGGTATGCGAGTGTTGAGGTTCTTCAAGTGTTCTGTTTTATGTCTACTGCTTTAGTTGTAGGATCGCCATTATCATGCCTCTGTTATAATGTGTATTTTTGTTGAAGAGAGCCACGTGTTCTTCGTTCAACAGTTGCTTAGGGCATAGAATGGGTTTTTTTTTTCTTTTTGTAAAACCACTTTCTGCGATTTCACTGCACCCGACACTTGTTCAGGGAATCTTTCTAGGGTTTCCCATGTGACACGTGTCCGGAGGGGGCCTCTTTCCAGCGGTTAGGGGACCCCCACTCCCTTTTTCTTGACTTAGGGTTTGGTATGGGACCTAACTGCTGGAATTTTCTTTTTCCCTTTTTGTCTTTCGCAGAACACAAAATGTCTGCTTCTGGTTCGAAATCTTCGAAGAAGAGTGGAAAAGACATGGCCACGTTGGAGGAGGTTTCCCTGGGGCCTGTTGCCCAGGAGGGGTACAAATCCCGTGCGACTGGGTGGGAAGCGGCTGAGCTTCGATCCACCTTGACTTGTCCTCACCAGCTGGAGAATATTATAGAAGTCGCTGGGATCAAACCCTCCACTTCAGGGACCTATCACCGGCCTCCTCACGACTCGGATACGCCTAATCATAACTATGACGGCTTCGGGGCTTGGAGCCAGACTCATTTGATGACCGGTGCCATGCTCCCACTTCAAGATTATTTTGTTAATTTCCTTGTATTTGTCGGCCTTGCGCCATACCAACTCATTCCTCAAGCTTACCGTCTGCTCTCAGGCTTATTTATTTTTTATACCGCCCGCGGCTGGGGGTCTCCCAGCCCGGCGGAAATTTTGTATTTTTACGAACTTGTATCCGTCCCCAAGAAAGGGGACAAACTTAAGGACGGTTTTTATGGGTTCCGGATCCATCCTGCTAACGAGGGGGTGGTTCCGTATAATAGGCAGACTCACGTTAAGGAGTATCGCCATCGCTTTTTCTTCTCCTCGGGTTCGTGAGTGTGGACCACCCGGAGCTCCTTACGGAGTGGGTGCCGATCCCACCTTACCAACGGACGCCCCCTACTCAGGCTTTCCTCCGAAGGGCCCAAGCCTTTGCTTCCTATGACCGCGCCGATCTCGACGTTGGGGGCTTAGTCACCACGGAGAATTGTAGGAAGGCCAAACTTATCCTTCCACACCAATCCGTGGAGGACTCCAACCTCTCCCGGGTCATCTGCCCCAATGTGAGGGCGCCGGTTGCGGAGAAGGCCTTCTGGGATGAACTCATTGCCACGGCAGAGAAAAAATACCAAGATTATCTCTACCGGAAGGCCCAGGAGAAAGCATACTCTCAGGCCCAGGCCGCCTCTGGGAGAGGACTTCGCGTGGGGAGTCCGGTGGTGCGACGGAGCCAAGCCATTGCTGGGAAGTCCGAGGCTAAATTTTTTGACAAGATTCTTCAAGAAGAGATTAGAGGTCGTCCTGCCCGGAGGCCCCTTCGCATTGAAGATTCTTCCGAGAAGAAAACTCCCCGGCCACAGCCTCCGGTCCCCGAACCAAACTCGGGGGCTCCTGGTGCTAGCACCTCCGGTGCCGGCGGTAAGTCTCCCTTGATAATTCGTTATGTTCCTTCCGTTGATGAATACACCAGTCGTAGGCCCGTAGGGTTCGACGAGCGTCTTCGTAGATTTAAGATGCCGTCGACCCGGTGGGGGGATCGTTTGAAGGAATTTTATTTTTCGAACTTAGGAGATTACCTAGGTCGGTCCCGGATGGGCTCCGGCCCTCCGGAACCTATTCCCTTAGGTCCTTCAGCTTACATAACGTCCAGCTGGTTCCGGCCCTCGGACAGTTATCTTGGAGATGACGCTGCCAGCATTAAAGTTCAGGACTTTGCTAGGGCCGAATTAGGAAGTTCGGGTAGGAGTAGCTTATTTGTTATATCTTGTATAAGTGGTTCCTCACAGACTCCTAACACTTGCTTATGTTGTGAAGCAGGTATCTCCATGGATGCCAACCTGGACCAGCTTGCCGGAGTTCATACTCCCGTGGCTCCTCCGGCCTTTACCTCTTCTCCCCCGGCCCCTTCCTTGAAGGTTTCTTCCAGCGCTCCCCCCGACACTATTGACTTAGTGGATGACGAGGAGGTGCTTCCGGGAGAAGGCCAAGGGAAGGGATGGAACTTCGCGGAGGAAGCCGCTGAGGGTGCGGGAGAGCCCCGAGCCCTTCCGGAGGAAGCTGAGGAGGGCGAAGAGGAGCCTGAGGTGGCTCTGATTCGTAAGCGCAAGGGCAAGATGATTGCCCAGGATGAGCCCAAGAAGCCTCAGAGGGCCGACAATCCTGCTCATGGTCTGGACGGCGGGGTCTCCCCCATGGAGGAAAATCCTGCTCCTCCCAACATCGTGCTTACCCTGATTCCGGGGGACGAGGTGAGACAGGAGCTTCGAATAGCCAAGCATAACTATGCTATGGATGAGTACTCCCGGGGGTACGCCGAAGTGGAAGCCCTTAGGAGGATTCTGCGGGCGGAGGTCGAGGCGAGCATCAACCACCCGGATTACCAGGATCCGTGGGACCTTAATCTGGACCCCTTGTCGGACTGGTTCCGTCGTTTCCTAGGGCCCACTTTGGCTCCTTTTGCCGCAGAGATGACCGGCGAGTTCTCTTCTCAGCTCACCCGTTGCGCGCCTAAGCGGTTTGCCACTTGCGCTTCTCTGAACTCCATCTTCCAGGTCCAGGACCTCAGCCATTCTCTCACGGTGGTAAGTACTTTGCAATTTTCGCTTTTCCTTTTATTGTTTATATTTTATTTTTTCCTTTGAGAAACTTCTCCTTATCCTTGCATTATTGTTTCAGCTTGCTGCTGAGGCTGGCCGCCTCTCCAAGAACATCATAAATCATGGCTTCGTTCTGTCCGACTTTGGGGACATGAACGATGTCAGGAAGGTCCTTCAGGACCTCACAGCGGAGAGGCAGATCTACTAGGAGGCTGCCGAGCGCCAGGAGGCGGCTGCCAAGGCCAAAGAAGAGGAGGCCAGACGGAGGGAGGCTCAGACGGAGGCCATGATCCGGGACGAGGCCCAGCGGAGGGACAGGATGGAAGCCCAACACCAGGAGGAACTAAGGGCTCAAACCGAGGCTGCTGACAAGGCCAGGCGAGATCTCCGGGAGGCCAGGGAGGCTTTGGATGAAATGGTCGCCAAGGTGAGATCTTTAGAGGAAACTCACCAGTCAGACATTGAGTCCAAGGCCGCTCTAGCTGCGGAGTTGAAGGAGCTTAGGGATTTCAAAGAACAATCCACCAGGAAGGCCAAGAGGGCCGAGCTCCTCTCTCCTGTTTCCTGCGCCCGGTGTCCGAAGCGCTTCGACGATGGTGTGTACATGGCTTGGTCCACCAATGATCAGAATATCAAGCTTACTTTTTATCCCAAACTCGAGGAAATGATTGCCAAATTTCGAGAAAAGAAGAAGAAGCTTGATGCTGCGCTAGAGGCGCGTATTGGACCTCGCCTTCCTCCGCGGGCTGACTGAGCTGCCGTACAACTGACCAAGATTCCACCCATTTCTTTTATAACTCCTCTTTCTTTTTCTTTTTTTGTTTGTACATATTTGCTGCTGCCTTAGAACAATTTACATATAGGTAGCAGCTTTCATTTGAAGGGGAGACAATTATATTTTAAGGCCTGTCCCCGGGCCATTTATATGTATATGACCTGCCCTTTGGGCCAGGATGTTTTTTATGTGATCTTTTCTTTTGTCACACTTACGTTTTTGAACCTGTCCTTTGGATCAGGGTTTTTATACTTATGCTTTTTATTTTTGTGCATACTTTCTGACCTGCCCTTTGGGTCAGGATATTTTACTTAGTTTGTTTTTCTGTTTGTCCGTGCGGTATACCCTAGTACCCCCCTAAGTGGCATAGAAACTTTGTTTTTAAGGCACTCAGTTTTATTTAATATAGAGGAGGTATACATTTGGACGGTACAAACCCTTTTAACAAATTCTAAGTTTTATTTCACTACTGGTAATATTTTCTGAGGTGATCGGCATTCCAGGCTCTTGGGACGGTGGTTCCGTCCATTCTTTTTAGTTTATAAGTACCGGAGCCGATCTCGTCCTCGATCTCATATGGTCCTTCCCAATTTGGTCCAAGTACCCCCACTCCGGGTTCTTGGGTGGCTGGGAAAACCCTTCTTAGGACCATATCTCCAATAGCGAATTTTCTGTTTTTAACCTTAGAGTTAAAATACTTTGTCACCTTCTTTTGATAAGCGGCCATCCGTATTTGAGACTCATCCCGGAGTTCTTCGACTTGATCCAAAGCTTCTTGGAGCAGTGCCTGATTAGTGGCAGGATCGTAAGTCGTCCTCCTGTGGGATGGGAATAATGTTTCTACCGGGACCATTGCTTCACAACCGTACGCCATTGAGAAGGGCGAGTGGCCGGTTGTGGTAGGCCCATAATACCCTTGGCAATTCTTCAGGCCAGTTATTTTTACAGGCCAGCAGCTTCTTTTTCAAGGTGACCTTTAGGATTTTATTGACCGCTTTCGCCTGGCCATTTGTTTGAGGCCTGGCTACCGCGGAGAAGCTTTTCACTACTCCGTGTTGGCTGCAGAAGTCAGTAAATTCCTCGCAATCAACTTGCTTTCCATTGTCTGAGACTATTTTGTGAGGCAAGCCGTATCGACACACTATGTTTTTGATAACAAAGTCCAATGCCTTTTTGGCCGTTATTGTCTTCATAGGCTCGGCCTCTGTCCATTTGGTGAAGTAGTCTACTGCTACTATTGCATACTTTACTCCTCCTTTTCCCGTAGGTAGAGACCCGATGAGATCTATTCCCCAGACCGTGAAGGGCCAGGGGCTGGTCATCAAGGTGATCTCATTTGGAGGAGCTCTCGGTATTCTCGCGTACCTTTGGCACGAGTCACACTTTTGGACATAGTCTATACAATCTTTTTTCATTGTTGGCCAGAAGTACCCTTGCCTCAATATTTTCTTTGAGAGGCTGGGTCCTCCCGTATGATCTCCACAGAACCCTTCATGGACCTCTAGCATGATTTGTCTAGCTTCAGGGTCCGATACACACCTTAAATAAGGCATGCTGAGTCCTCTCCGGTAGAGAATTTGATCCATCAATACGTAACGATGAGCCCGATGCGAATCTTTCGAGACGGTGCCCTCTCTTGGGGCAACTCACCTGTGGTTATGTATTTTATGATGGGGACCATCCAGCTGGGTTCTTGCCCAACCGTTAGCGTGGTCTCTTTTATTTTGATGCTTGGCTCTGCCAAGCGTTCCACTGGTACTACCCCCAGCTCTTCGATTTCGCTGTCCGAGGCTAACTTAGCCAGACAGTCCGCGTGAGCGTTCTTCTCTCGGGGGATTCTTTCTATTTTATAGTCCGTGAACTCGTGGAGTAGTTCTCGGACTATTGTTACGTACGCGGCCATCCGCTCGCCGCGAGTTGGGTATTCTCCGGACACCTGGTTTACGACCAGTTGAGAGTCACTGTAGACTTCCACTCTTTTGGCCCCTACGGCTTTCGCCAATTTTAGCCCTGCTATCAAGGCTTCATATTGAGCCTCGTTGTTTGAAGCTGTGAAGTTAAATTGGAGTGCTGCCTGGAGCCGTAGTCCAGTTGGTGAGATCATAGCCACTCCGGCTCCCGAACCGTTCTCATTAGAAGCTCCGTCTACAAACACCCTCCAGGTGGGGATTGGTGGTACCGGCGTATTAGCTGTTGCCTCGGCTTCATTGCATTCGGTAATGAAGTCTGCCAAGGCTTGGCCTTTTATGGAAATCCGGGGTACGTAGTGTAAGTCAAATTGACTTAGCTCCATTGCCCACTTGAGGAGTCTTCCGGATGCTTCAGGCTTCTGGAGAACTTGCCGGAGCGGATGATTGGTCAAGATTTTGATCGGATGGGCTTGGAAGTATGGCCTCAGCTTCCTTGATGCCACCAGGAGGCAGAATACTAATTTTTCAATGACCGGGTATCTTGTCTCGGCCCCTATCATGCGCTTACTAACATAATACACCGGGTGCTGAATTTTTTCTTCCTCCCGGACCAGGGCAGCGCTAACCGCGTGCTCGGAGACGGCCAAGTAAAGGAACAAGTCTTCTCCAAGGACGGGTTTTGATAGGATAGGAGGTTTGGCCATGTGGTCTTTTAACCTCTTGAATGCCTCCTCGCATTCATCCGACCATTCGAACTTTTGGCATTTCTTCAGTACGTTGAAGAAGGGTATGCACTTGTCCGTGGAGCGTGAGATAAAGCGGCTCAGTGCGGCTACCTTTCCGGTCAAGCTCTGCACGTCTTTATGCTTCTTGGGGGATGGCATGTCCAGGAGAGCTTGGATTTTCTCCGGGTTTGCTTCGATCCCCCTTTGGCTGACTATGAAGCCCAGGAATTTTCCTGACTTGACCCCAAAGGTGCACTTTTTCGGGTTGAGCTTCATACCGTATCTCCGGACGACTTCGAAACATTCTTCTAAGTCGCTTGCATGGCTGTTGCATGCTTTGGATTTGACGAGCATGTCGTCTACATATACCTCCATGTTTCGTCCCAGGAGGCTTTTAAACATCCGGTTAACCATTCTTTGATAGGTTGCTCCGGCGTTTTTCAGTCCGAAAGGCATGACTAGGTAGCAGTATACCCCCTTATCGGTCCTGAAGCTAGTGCATTCCTGGTCTGCCGTATGCATTTTTATTTGGTTGTACCCGGCATAGGCATCCATGAAGGACAAGCGGCTTAAATCCGGACGTGGCGTCTACCATCTGGTCGATCCTGGGTAGCGGGAAGCAGTCCTTTGGGCAGGCTTTGTTTAGATCTGTGAAATCTATACAAACTCGCCAAGTCTCGTTCGGCTTGGGCACCAGGACCGGATTGGCCAGCCATTCCGGATAGTACACGTCACGGATCATGCCACTGGACAAAAGTTTGTCCACCTCTTTCTCTAAGGCCTCGGCTTTCACCGAGTCGAGCGGGCGTCTCTTTTGCTGTACAGGAGGCATGTCCGGATTGACATTGAGTACATGGGTGATGACATGAGGGCTTATGCCGGTCATGTCTTCTTGGCGCCATGCAAAGATGTCGATGGCGCCCTTCAGTGTTTTTATTATTTTGTCTTTTTCCTCCGGATCCAGGCTCTTCCCTATCCGGAGTACTTTAGTAGAGTCGTCGTCGCACACTGGTATTTCTTCGACGTCCTCCATTGGTTCCACGACCCTTTCGGGTCCTATGCGAGGATCCAACTCATCCTCTTCAGCCTTCTCTATTTCAGGGGACTCCCGGACCATGAGTACAGGTAGGTGGGTGGCAACATTGTAACACTGCCTGGCCTCTCCCTGATTTCCCCTCACAGTTCCGACTCCGGCTTCCTGGGTAGGGAATTTTAGGCACAAGTGTCAGATTGAAGTAATTGCACCAAAGTCCACTAGGGCCGGCCGGCCAAGGATCGCGTTGTAGGCTGTTGGACAGTCTACCACCACGAAGGTGCAATATTTGAATGTGCTCTGGGGGGTATCCGGGCACAGGGTAACCGGGAGCCTTACTTTTCCCATCGGGATGAGCGTCGTCCCGTTAAATCCCGTGAGCTGTGACCCACTAGGCGAGAGGTCCCGGTCGGTCAATCCTATCGCCCTGAAGGCTTCTTTGAAGAGCAGGTTCACGGAACTCCCATTGTCAATCAAGACCCTAGCCACCACTTTGTTTGCGACGGGGGTCTCTATGACCAGTGGGTCGTGGTGAGGGAAACGCACCGTCTTGGCGTCTTCTTCCGTGAATGTTACGGGTTGGTCCATTAGCCGAGGCCTTTGAGCTGGGAGTTGAGTAACCTCCCATACCTCATTGTGTTTCGCGGCCTCGGCATATCGTTTTCGCTCCTTGCGAGTGTTTCCTCCGATATGGGGACCTCCGGAGATCATGGCTACCCGTCCATTAGGCCGGGGTGGTAGCCTGGGAATATGTCGGGTGTCACATGCGGGAGCAGCTGGAGGCAATACTCCTGCTGTACCCCCTGGTGTTCCCGGAGGTATACCCCCGGCCACCTGCCCTGGACTAAGGTGGGGCAACCTATTTTTGATCCACTCGTAGAGGTGGCCCAAGCGGATTAGATTTTCAATCTCGTCTTTGAGATTCTTACATTCATTGGTGCTATGACCAATGTCGTTGTGGTACTCGCATCTTTTGCTCGGATCTCTCCGGGAGCTGTCTTTGTACAATGGCTGTGGTCTCCGGTAGTGCGTATTTTGCCTAGTGGCAAAATACACACGTTCCTGGGAGTCCGTGAGCTCCGTGTACTGAGTGTATTGGGGTGTGTACCCCTTCTTCTGGCGCTTCTCTCCCGTTCGGGTGCTGCCCTTGGAGGACCTTTTGCTCCTCGACCCCTGGGTGGGGCCTGTTAAGCTAGCAGTCGGGGCAGCCTGTGAAGGAGCTCGTCCATTCACCCCGGACGGGTTGCCGTAATGGGAAGATGCCGGTGCCAAAGCTTGGCCCCCGCCGTATCCGGAGTAGCGAGAGAACCGTATGCCACTTACTTGTGGAGTCGCTGGTCGGGCGGTGCAGGGGCGACACTCACGGCATGTATCCCGCTATCCGGTGGGATAGTAGCCTCCGTAAGCCACGATCTGGGCTTCTTCGAGGTTAATATATTTTTGGACCCTCTTCTGGAAGTCCTGGAGGCTAGCAGCGCCTTCTTGCTGCAACTCATTCCAGAAGGGAGTCCCAGTGCGGATTCCTGCTTGGAGAAGCGCAAGCTGTTGTCCGTCATCGACCTTCTTGGTCTTCGAGGCTTCCTCTCGGAATCTCTTGATGTAATTCTTCAAGGTCTCGGTGGGCAGTTGCTTGATGTTGGTCAAGGCACTAACCTCCAAGTTAACCTTCTTGGCGGCGACAAACTGTCTCTGGAAGTTTGTTTGGAGTTTGTTCCAACAACCCACGAATCCTGGTTCCAGCTTTCTGAACCATTCCTCCGCTGATCCGCTCAGAGTGAGGGGGAAGCACAAGCATTTGGCGTCATTGCTGACCCGCATGACTGTCATGACACAGTTGAACCGTGACAGGTGGTCACTGGGATCGGAGTTCCCAGTATATGCCGCCATTTCGGGCATCTTGAAGTTTTTAGGGAGCTCCGCCTCCAGGATATGCTTGGCACACGGCTCCCGATCCTCGCTGTCCGAGTCGGAGTCGTCTCCCTTCTGCCTCCGGGAGACTCGAGCAATGTCTTTTCGAAGTATGGCAAGTTCCGCCATAATCTCTTCGTTTAACGTACCCGAGGAAACCACGGGCCTGTATCTTTTTGGTCGAGGTGATCCCACGAGGTCACCTTGATTCCCATTGATTTGATTTCTCGCATCAATGGGAGGACATCTCTTTCCTCTTCTTCCTCTACCCCACAGTTCCCGGTGCACGTAAACGCTTTTCGGTCCCCTCGATCCCGAGGGCCAAGACTCCTCTGCGGGGCTTGCCCTGCGGACCTTTCCCTTTAGGGAAATCTGAGCGGACCCTTCGCGGATCCTGCACCTTTTTCTTTCGCCCGGGGGTAGAAGTAGGGTTTTTTGTTTGATTTTCCTCGAGCGGGGTGCCTTATAGGGCTAGGTTCCCTAGGTCTTTGCTGCTGGGAATTAGGCGAAGACGTCGCTGGCTCTCCGTCGAGCCCAGCGGCCATTGCCTTGGGATGCACGTGAATACCAGCTGCCTCCATGGCTTTCTGCATGGCTAGCATCACTTCCTGCATTTTTTGGTTTTGCGCTTTCTGAGCTTCGATCTCGGCTTCATGATCGATAGCTTTTTGTCTGAGAAGCACCAGCTCTGAGTAACTTCCTCCGTCGTAGGCATACTCGTCGAGGTTTTCCTCGTAGTTCTCGTCGGGGACTATTTCTTCTTCTTCTTCCTCGGACTCCTCTGCCGCTCTTGAGGCCACATCTTCCTCATTTGGCTCTTGAGCATCTTCCAGAGGACGAGGATGACGTGTACTTCTTGTCTCCACCATTCTTGTGAAGTCAAATGCTTGTTATGTAGCAGCTTTCCTCAGCTCTCAATGAAAGCACCAAAATGTTGACCGAGATTTTCGGCAACTATTAAAATATGATTATAGTAAAGAGCTGTAAGAAAGTGAGATGAGGATTTTTACGTGGTTGGGGCGTTAATGAGCCTTAGTCCACGAGTCTTTGTTATTAATGGATGTATTTAATACAGATTCCACACTTGAGAGAATGTTTTTCTCATAAATACAGAGAATGTTCTTGGTGAGTATTTTCTCTTCTTGCTCTTATGCAACCCAAGATTCTCGACCCCATTAAATGAGCTTTGAGGGGGTATTTATAGTGTTTTGGTGGGGTGATCCCTAGGATTGTTCTTACACACGTATCTGCAAATATCCATAAAGTTGGACATTTCCAATGAATATACCATGGGTGATGCATGGTCAAATCCCTAGGTGCTGTAGGGTTTTTATGAGGAATGTCCTTTTTGCCTTGTGATTGACGTGACTCTTCGCAGAGTAGCCGTCGCTAGACTTAAATGATCATTACTGTAGCGCTGCTGTTTGGGGGTTGTGCCGTCAGACTTTATTGCGTGTTACAGTCCCAACACGCTTCCTCCCATGCGGCATTAAATGCGACTTGATTGCTCAGGAGAGGCCTGGCACATCCCGGAGAGGCTTCATGCTATGCGAGCTTCCGGGAGCACCTTACACTCCGGGTGCCTCCTCCGGGACCTATGCCCAGGGTGCTTCCTTATGGCATACAAAGACTTATCAAATATTTACAAGTTATCTGATCCACGTGTCCCTTTTCGACTGGTCCACGTATATTGGGCGAATTCAGGGGCAACATATATTATATTAGAATTATTTTCGAGTACATATAATATTTATACATGTACTATAATTTGAAATAAAATTATTAATTCTACATAATTAAATTTATAAAATATATGTATATATTTTTTTAAGATGTAATTATTCTTATATAGAGGTATATTTTATTAATACGGGACTTAAAAAATGTATAACTAATTACAATATAGAGGTTATTCTTATTTATAACTGGCCCAAATTGGGACTTCATATTTTTATAACAAATTAGAGGTCATTCTTGAATAGAGTATTCTTAAATAGAGGTTCTATTGAAAATTTTTAATAAAATATAATATGAGAATATTTTTGATTAATGAATACAAAAAAAAAAAGTATTTTTCAACTTATCTCCAATTAAAAAGTATTATCACGCAAGTCTGTAGTATTTTGGTGTAAAAAAATGTGTGAACATATTCTAAAAAAAAAATTAAATAAATAATATAATAGGTTAAGAAAATATAATTTAAAAAAAAGAAGAAAATATATAAAATATTGAACTACTTTATAAAAGGAATAACAAAACTATATTAATACAACCAAAAGAAAATATAAATCTTAACGGCATTGCCAACTGTAAAATCAAAAGTATTTAGACATGTGGAACACATTTCTAAATTTAACGAGCATCAAAAACCAAAAACCCAAAAAATAAAAATGAAAAACGATATGGAATAGCAGTGAATGACAAGAGTGAAAAACTAATGAGACCTCACGAAAGCATGGGGAAACAGTCTTGGCAGAATTGTATATTTGGCTTTTATAATCAGTGCATACAATCCATAACAAGGTATGTGAATCAAAGCCAAGCAAAAATACCTGTTCAATGTACAAACAAATAATTGCTTTAGATTCCTTATTCCCACACACCACATAAATAAATAAAACAATTAATATGAGTTTTGAGGAGTTTACCACAAAGGAGCCCATGGTGTATCGAGCTCAAGAAAAGGATATGGCCACCTAAAAGACACCAAAAACTATATGATGACCAAATCATATAATTAATCAAAATGAGTCAAAAATATGTAAGGTTTTGGTTGGTACCATGAGAAGCCACAGGCGTGGATGATCCACTGGAAAATGACATACACACAACTCCAAAGGACAAAATAGGCCAGCCGAAACCAAGGAAATGGCTGAAGAGACCAAGAGATTAGATAGTTAGTATATACATAGACCATTAATTAAGGCTATGAGTTATGTTATTAATATTTCTCTAATTAATTGGCAAATCTAGCTAGGCATAAGAAAATAGATGGTATAATAATACTACTTACAAGGATATTCAGTATGGTGTCTACCAGAAGAAAAAATGCATTCAAAGTATGCATGCAACCCATCAACTGCCAAGTATAAAGATCAGTCAGTTATATACATATAAAATATATATACACATTATACATATATATTTGTAAGGATACCTAACTAAAAAGAAATACAGCATAAACAAGAAGCTTCCAAATTTATCATTTTTATATACATTAAAGGAAAAAAAAAACCACTCAAATTTAAAAAGTTATGTATGAAGGCTTATCTCAGGGCTGGCTCTCTTTATAAAGATTTAAATATATATATATATATATATATTTATATGTCTGATGTATCTATATGTATATAGTTCTTAAATTGTAGAGTGTAGGTCTCACCAAAGTTAGTCCAAGATGTGAATTCGATTCAAATGGAAGAATGATACACCAAAATACAATATCTGTGAGAATAACAGCACCTGCACAAGTCTGCATGTTGTATGTAATAATAAGGTAATGATAAGATCAAGCATCATTAGCTCAGGATTGTACTATGTATAAATATATAAATATAGAATATTATTGAGTCCCAACAAATCAACTTACCTGGAAAGCTATTTGCATTATATAGCCCCAAAACCCAGCTCTTTCATGAATCTCTTGTTGAGCCTTATTATTGTGCCTTTGCATCATTTCACCCTTTAATTCTTCTGCCTTTTCTTCTAAATCACTTTGGCCAGGATGCTTTGATAACAACCAACATCCATATGCAGATACAATGCTCCCTATCTACATTAAATCAACAATTTTTTTTTTTTTTTTGTATTGAACATTAAATCTTTTAGAGCACATATGATAAAGGGAGTAATATTATGAGTAAGTTTAAAGTGTTAAACATACCGCAAAATAGATGATAACTAATGTAAAAGTCCACCTGCAAATAAATTTTGTATTAGGCTATGCCATGAATTATAAACTCAAGAAATAAAATAATGATAATAATCATTATTGATATGTCTCAAATATATAAGGTTCTTTTCTCACCATAGTCTAATGTGTTGATATTATCTCGGCACCATCTAACTAGTTTTTTTTTTCTAAAAAAAAATAAATAAATAAATCTAACTTCTGTGTTATTTGCTCCATTTACTCTGTTTTTAATAAAAATAATAAAATGATAGACAGAGTTAACAAGAACTAATTTCAGCACATTTGTTTTCCTCATAAACTAAGTGGCTGTGACAGTTGACAAAACAATGACCATACAAACAATATATGAGTTTCACATAGAATAGAATTAAAATTCCTTAAAGAAGAGGAAAGAAGAATAAAATTGGAAACTTTCATAAATATGTCTTGTTCAAAAGTAAGAATTTCAAATGTAATGGAGTTAACCATTAATATATTTATAAGAATATGGACCATCTTATTTATTGGCAATTCTGATTTCACTCCTGTAATCACCGGAAGCGTATAATCATTAATTATACGTCAAAGCAAGCACAATTATGCCTCATGAGTACAGAGAGAGAGAGAGAGAGAGAGAGAGAGAGAGAGAGAGAGAGAGAGAGAGAGAGAGAGAGAGAGAGAGAGAGAGAGAGAGAGAGAGAGAGAGAGAGAGAAGTTACTCTGTATAGTAGACAAAAATGGTGGCATCCCACTCAACAACGTCCCAACCCAAGAATGCAGCCATAATAAGAAAAGAGAGAGAACGAGTGAGCAAGAGCCAACCAGGGTGCACTCCTTTCCAGCAGCTGGTCCATAACTGGGAACTCCCAACATGACCCCTAGGCAGTGCACCAGCCGTAAACACCACCTGACTACTGGGTTGAGCCACTAGGAGGCCGTCGTAAATAGTGCTGTCTTCGAGCCTGGAAGAGGAGCCTTCTCTTCTCCAAATTACCCATAAGGCACCGCAAAAGGAAGCAGCTACAATGCCAAAGCAAACGAAGTCATACCAATATACTTGCAGTCCCATATGTCAGTCAATTAACCGCTGTTGTCGTTGTTAATCGTGAACTCCACGTCTTCAGTGTAGTGATGTGGAGAAGAGAAGGACGACCCGAGTCTCTAAATTCAGAAATGAAGAAAGGGTTTCCAGAGATTTGGATCATTTTGGGAGAAAATGTATGTTGGACTAGCTTTGTTTGGTTTGGGAGCTACGAGTTTTGGTTGATGGTTTGATATGGACTAGTAGCTTTGACTGTCTGGTCAATTGCTCTTGTTGACCATTCTTTTTCTTCAATTATTTTTTTTTTGTTTTTGTGAAGTTTCTACAAAGTCGTTAAATAGCTTCATTGAAAAATTAATATTTAAATGAAATAACGATGGACACTCATTTTATTTGTATTTGTTACTGTCGAGTTTTGTTATGCTATGCATTAATTGTTTTGTTAATTAAGAATTGAATTTCATATAACTTAACATAATAATTTTATAAAAAAATATCCCTAACAAATCATAAAGTATAATTTCTAGATAGTGCTAAGCTAAGGACCTCAATGCGGAATAGAAATACTCTTTTATTAAGTTGGTATAATTTTCATAGTACATCAAAACTTGACTGATCCAAAAGTGTTGAAAAATTGTTCTTTTGCAGAGATGGAGATTTAGAATTCTACCTGAGATACATGTTTTTTTTATCATTACATGAATTAATTAAAGGGAATTGTTAAGTTGGTATTGTTTAGTTCTTAATTAGTTTAAATGATTTCTCATTGGATAGTCAAGCAAAATATATGGATATGGTGATATCAATGGAGGTTTTTTTTACTTGATCTGCATATAAATTTGTAGAATTTACATTTATTATGAGACTAGAGTCATATTAGTGCAATGCACGCATGCTTTGTCATATATTTAATTTTATTTAAGTATTTTAATAAAATATTTTTATTACATATTTTATTAGTTATATGTAATTTAATTAAATAAACCTTGTGATATTAAAAAAAGTTATTTAATACAATGTTTGAAATGAAAATATAAAAGTATTTTTATAAATGAAAAAATATTAATACTATCTTGAACCGTTTATAAAAGTTACTGAATAGAATTTTTATTTTGTAAAATAATAAATTGTAACCTATATTTTTTAAAATAGTATAAAGTAGTATATGAATTCAAATTTTGATAATGTTTTTTAATATAACCAACTTGAAGACCATTGGGTAGGTTATTATTAACTTTTATTTTGACAAAAAAAAAAAATCAATTCATGGTACTATTTTATACCATTTTGAAAAATACAAGGCACAATTTGTTATTTAACAAAATAGATGGTCCAATAAATTTTTTTTGCAAAATACAGGATCCAAAATAAAATTTAAGTTAAATACCATTCTAGACCCTGTGTTTTGTAAAAATTACCAATTAGACCCTCTTTTTTGTTAAATGACAAAATGGATCCTATATTTTTCAAAATGGTAAAATTAAATAGGACTCTGAGCTCAATTTTCAACAATTTTACTTTTTAATATAACTAACTTTAAGACAATTTCTAACATAAACTGATACAGAAAATGTAACCAGTTTTGTCATAACATCTCTAGATTGGATTATTATTAAATTTTATTTTGATAAAAAATCAGTTCAGGGTCCTATTTGTACAATTTTAGAAAATACAGGATCCATTTTGTCATTTAACAAAACAGATGGTCCAAATTGGTAACTTTTGCAAAACACAGGGTTTAAAATGGTATTTGTTAACGCAGATTTTCGTTAACGAATAATGAGTATTTTTCGTAATAAATTAAACACATATATATATATAAGAAAATTAATAAGTATAATAATGACACCAAATATTTTACGTGGTTTTACAGTTAAATCTGCATACTTCACGAGTCTATCTTATTCAAGATATTTCTGGATATTTAATACAGTATTACAATTAATAATCTTTTTCTCTCCCAGATTTTCCGTCCATTTTTCTGTAGAATCTGCCCCTATTTATAGGAATATAGGTTGGCAGTTATTTACATTTAGATTTGAATTAGATAACCGTTTCATTAAACGTAGGCTTTGATCACATTTCATGTAAACACGTGTAGATAAGAATTGATAACCGTATAACTGCTTATCATTCCTATCTTCAAGGCGGTTAACACTAACGTGGGTAGAGGCATCTCGCTTTGCCTATAGATGACTAATAATAACTTGATTTAATCATATGCCTTCCAGCTATGTTATGAGCTCCAGTGTTCCGAGCAAACTTAAGAACTGTTCTTTGACCATAAGGCCTCGCAGACTGGACAATCATGTCCTACACGTTTCAAAGTTGTTAAACTTAGTTATTATAATGTGGAATATACACTAAGTGTTTCAAGAGCTAATTCGTCTCGTCAATATTTCCTTATATGTAGCGAGGTGGATATCTCGCTGTACATTACCCGTAGTTTCCTCAGGACTGTTCCCTCCGAGGTAAGATGGTCTCCTGTCAATACAGAAATTAATAGTTTGTGTATACTTATCTCGCTTAAGACCATACAGTCATTGAGTTATGAATATACTCTATTAGTTCTATATTTAATGAGTTATTTCATTTTGCATTAAATGATATAATCGTCATTATATCTGGTGGTTCATATTCCACTTGGTTGACACGTATCACTCTTTGAAGTACAGTCAAATTTCGGGTATAACCGTATTTACCCTAAATTTACCCTAAAAAATATTATTTATGGTTAAAAATTAAATTTCTAAGTAATTATTAATTTATACGAATGAAATTGTAGTTATGTGAAATAAAATTTTCAAATGCATTATTTAATATAGATTTATACACAAAACTAAAAAATTAAAAGAACATGCTGCAAATACTAATAGGTAGAGTTTAATGAAGAATTCACAAATTATAAGGATAGATCCAGCCTTTTTATTACAGAGGACAGCACAATGTTGTAACCCATTGCACGGTCCATCCTTGCAAATTGAACAAGAGGAAAATGATAAATTCTTAACTAATTCATATAACAGAGCTATTATTTCACATATAATTGAAATATAAATAACATAGACATCTACTCAATGAGTCATGGCTATTCTGTTATTATATACAAAAAGAAAAATAATAATAATAATAATAAAGGAAGAGAGAAGAAGGTAAGAGCCTAAAATTTATATATAGAAAAGAAAAGTAGATCCTATATGATCCTACTATTAAATCAACAAATAACAAGCTACATTCACCTAGATAATTCTAAAGTGTGAGCCTTACAAGTTACGATGCTAGTATAAATGCTCAATAGACTAGAGTTATTGAAGATGTTGTTGAACGCAGAAAATGACTGCATCTGTTGGTAAATAGTGCACTTTATAAGGAAATCAAAGAAAGTGATATTATGGTGATATTATATTGTCAATAAATAACATTTAAATTGTAAAACTAAAACATGATAAATTATTTAACAAAAGAAAGAAACTGGGAGACTAAGGAAAATTACTCCATCTTAAATACATCCCCTTTTGGCCCTGCAGAGAATGAACTGCCTCCACCCATAAGCAATTGTAAAGTCAAAGTTTGTTTAAGCATAATTATAAGTAATATTGCCTTTACATCTTTATTTCCAATGTACACATGGAGAACAGTCAGAAAGATAGCTTGTTTTGTTAGAACCTAATAGAAATAAGTTTCTTAATACTTGTTTTCCTTGCGACTTAACTTTATGGAAATAAGTTTCTTTAAAAGAGTACTTGTTTCTGCCTATTGCTTTTTGCAAAGTGTTTCAAAATTTTAGTAAAGAAAGATGTGGCATCGGTGACCTCTTCGGACAATGCATCCCTAAAAGCATTAGGTATGCCACACTTGATGATCATAAGACTCATGCGGTTTGAACGGTCCCACTTCTCAAAAATCCTCCTTTGCTCGAAAGTACTAGTATCCATAAGAAAAGCAGGTCTATCCATCCTTAAGGCAAGATCAAGATCTATGCAGCCAAAAATAATAAAAATATTCTCCTTCTAGTCCTTATAGTTATTACCATTAAGGCCTGTACTGAATTAAGATTAGCAAATATAGATACAAAAGCAACTTGTCAAAATGGAACTATACAATTATATAAATAACATGCTCATAAAAAAATTTAAATAAAACAATAAATTCAAAAAATGGTTAATTCCATCTCAAGATACAAAATATATCATTAATATCAAGTCTTTGAATAGTAATATTAACTATAGGTGTTGGATAAATATCCATACTAACTGTCTCATAAGGAAATACCTTAAACAAGTTACAAGGAATATAAAGCAAGATTTTTTACAAGCCTCAACAAACCATTATAACACTTGGAGTAGTCGATTCTGTTTCACAGACTAAAATCTTATAGGTCTTTACAATACAAGAAAATAAATAACAACATTCAAGACTCTAACAAACTGTCAACAACTCAAGCAAATCAAATAACAGTTTTATAACTATTTCTCAACTAGCTCATCTCAGCTCAACACATTAAATCACATACAACAACAACACTATAAAAGGAGTATCAAACTGCTCATTTGAAGTTAGCTTCGGTCTAACCCTTTTTGGGAGTTGTAGAAGCCATCTAGAGGAGAAATAATGCTCAGAAACATGAGAGAAAAATAAAGAGAGTTAGAGATATATGTTGTAAAGAAAACCAGAAAAATAGAGGGAAGAAAAGAGAAAAGGCTTTGAGATTACTTGCTGGTTTGTGGCAAGGAATCTCCAAAACCTTGTAACCGATAGTGGAGAATCAAGCTGCTTAGAGGGTCGCTTGACGGAGACGTACCTTTGGTTTTAGAGGGAACTCCAAAATCAATTATTGTGGTGTTTCTACTCTTATTTTTCCTTTCATTTTTTTCCTTTATTCTCTAACAAACAAAAATCAATTTAGATCTTTGTGGTTTTCTTGTGTATATTTTGGCTTGGCGTTACTGCAAGTGTGAAGGAAAGGGGTTGTATGCTCAAGACATAGCTTGGAGAATAATAGAGGCTAGGGTTTTAGCAAGAAGAGGAGAAGGAGAAGGAGAAGATGATTTTTGGCTACTAGGGTTTGAAGAGACAAGAAAGTGAGCTGCTAGGGTTTGCAGCAATATAAAGTGGTTTTTATACTACCTTTAAACGACAGTGTTTTGAGGAGGACCAAGGCTTGACCCACTTTGGGGTAGTTGGTGTAGGGTTACTTTGGGTATTGTGCATTTCCTATAGTGGTATCAGAGCTCGGTGAAGATTCAACAACACCTGGAAATAAAGTCAAGAAACAAGAAAGATCATCAAAACATTGAAGAAATCGAAT
Organism: Cannabis sativa; assembly: GCF_029168945.1. Classification (NCBI taxonomy): domain Eukaryota; kingdom Viridiplantae; phylum Streptophyta; class Magnoliopsida; order Rosales; family Cannabaceae; genus Cannabis; species Cannabis sativa. The sequence goes on from NW_026870039.1 coordinate 1,056,946, forward strand.
CTGCGATTATCAAGAAATTAATAAACAAGAAAACTCTAGTCTAAAATATATCTTGTTACATTCTTACTTTTATTATCTTGTTCAATTTGATTAACATGAGTAATATTAGAGTGGATGTTGACAAGTTTGATTGATTAGGGGATTATAGGATTTGGAGGAAGAAGATTAGAGCTCTTCTTGCTCAAAACAAATTACTCAGGGTTCTTATTGAACCTATAGAATGGTCAGAAAATACTTCTAAATCAACACAAGAAGAATTACTTGAAACTGCAACTGGATTAATCATTTTTAACTTATCTGATTCTATTATCAAGTTAGTTGACAAAGAAGATACTCCACCAAAAATATAGAAAAAGCTTGAAGATCAGTTTCAAAAGAAATCTTTGATTAACAAGATCTTTCTTAAAGAAAGAATCTTTGGTTACAAGATGAGTACTAGCAAGACTCTTGATGAAAACATAGATGAATTTCTAAGGATACATATTGAATTAGAAAATTTTGGTGAAAATGAGGCATTAAGTGATGAGAATCAAGCCATTAAGTATATGGTAGGACAGAAATTACTCTAGATGAAGTAATTTCAGCCTTAAAGTCAAAGGACTAGAGATCAAAAATGAGAAACATGGAGGTTTTAATGGAGAAGTAAACTTCAGTAGAGGAAGACCAAATCAAAGAAAACCTTAACACTTCAAAAGTACAAGTCACAACAGAGTTCACAACAAAGGAAAGAGTCACAACAAGGGAAGATCAAACTCAAAAGAACCACCTGATCCTACAAGATGCTACAACTATGGCAAGCCAAGACATTTCAAGAGAGATTGCTATTTTCTAAACGAAGGAAAACCAAATAAATATAAATGACAGGGAGAAAATTCTAACTCTAGACCTAATTTTCCTAAAAATAACCAAGCCAATTATGGTGATGGTTATGAAAGTGCTGATAGTGGTGAAGTATATGTTACTGTATCATCTTTTAAAAATGGTTGGATTTTAGATTCAGATTGTACTTTTCATATGACTAATGACAAAAGTTACATGTTTGGTTCCAGGAAATCTAAAGGAGAAAAAGTGATCATACGGAACAATAAAACCTGTGAGATTAAAGGGTTGAGATCAATTACTCAACAAAAGATTTTTTACTCTTCTTGCTTGGAGGCTGTTTCTAGAAAGAAAAAAATAAAATGCAATTAGCAATTACTCAATATAATTTTATTTTATTTTAGCCCTTAGGGGATATTTGAGCTACTATTACCTTAATATTTACTCGAGAAGCTGAACTTGTTCGAACATGTCCAAGTCCAACACATTTGAGCACATCCAAGCTATATAGGTCCGAACATGCTCGAACATATCTGAAAAGATCCCAACAAAATTATTGTATCTGAGTCTTTTGCACCTTCATTCCTATGCTTTGGGAATCTCCTCTAAGTAACCCTTCTTTATCTTAGTGCAAAACAAAATAAAGGGATAAAGGTTTCAAAGACGATCATAACAAACAATAGTCTTATTGAGATTTTTTCTGAGGTAAGATTTCAGACATTTTCAAAGGCGGACAAATTCCATTTTGTTTCGGATGACGTAGATCTTAAAGTGATAGAATTTAGATGTCTTTAAAAAAATTTATATGATAAAAAAAATATTTTTGTAAAAATCCATATTTTAGAACTATTTCTGTCCCATAAAACATTTAATACAACTAAATATATTTTAAACTGAAATTTATAAACTTGTGATAAAATTTTGCTAATATAAATGTTATATTTGGTGTTATTGTATAAAAATATTTTTATATATTTTAAATTGAAAATTTTCATGTCGGTACTTGGTCTACTTATTTCAAAAAAGTGAAAAAAAAAATTACATCAATAGAGTTGGATTACGTACACTATCTTGTTAATTAAAGAAAAAATTAAGGGGCACCTTAAGGTGTCAAATATTATAAGACGTGACAGATTGGTACATTTTAAAAGCGTGTCCTATATATTTTAATTTAATAAATAACATAAGAAATTACTAATCAATTATAAAATACCGCATCGTTATAGTGTTAGGCGTCTTAAGTTGCGAAATATCAATGTTCATAATAAAATAGTCACCTCTATCTGTAATCACAACACACTCTTGTTAATGATCCAAAGTAGCAACAAGAATAGCCCAGCTCTGTGTCCGGGTACTAATTACAATATCAATTCGTTCTTTGACAAAATACTCATATACTGCATTTATTAACCTCGATGTGTGGGTTTTCAGATCTCTTTTAAGGCGTAAGAAAATTTTAATAAAGGAATTGACTATATAGGCAGGCAGACAAGAAGATGGTGGCTTCACTTTCATAAGATTAAAAACATAAACAAATATGATAACACTCATGCAGATTACAAGGAAAATGCACATGGCCACTGCAGGTAACAATGTTTGACTTTTTGTTAATTAAAAAAGGAAAAACACAATTGCCAAAACAAACCACACAAAAAAAGATGGGCTCTTTGGCTTCTTCCTTGGCTCTATATCCTTTAACAAAGCCTTAGTTTCAGACAACAGTCGAGTAACTATGAGAAACCACAGTGAACCCTCCATCGATAACCAAGTTGTGTCCACTCACATAGGCTGATTCATCAGAAGCAAGAAACAGAGCAGCCTCTGCAACGTGCCTTGTCTTTAAAGTTATACCCTTCAAGTTAGCCAACGCAGAGCTATTAGCTTCAACTTCATGGGGTTCAAGATGGAAAGCTTTACAGGCCAGAGGTGTTCCCAATCCGAAAGGCGAAACGCTGTTCACTCTAATCCCATAAGCGCCAAGCTCACTACAAGCCGTTCTGACCAACCCCACAAGCGCATGTTTAGAGATCGTGTACGCGTGCGGCCCTGTTCCTCCAAGGGATGCAGACACGCTGCTGGTGCATATGAGGGAGCCACGGATGTTACGGGCGACCATGGCACGAGCAGCGTGCTTGAACGTGGCTGCAACGCCGCGTACGTTGGTGGCCATTGTGTTGTCGAAGGCGTCAATGTCAAGGTCAAGAAATTTAGTCAGAGGGCCTATGATACCGGCGTTGCTAAACAGAACATCAAGGCTGCCATACTTTTCTAAGGCGTAGCTCACTGTTGCTTCGACTTGTTTCTCGTCTCTTACGTCGCAGTGGTGGTAGCTCACTCTCTCGGAGTCTATGGATTGAACCACCTCATGGCCAAGCTCGTCTTGGACATCGACAGCCACCACGGAAGCTCCATTGGCCACAAATAATCTGGTCGTTTCTTCGCCTATACCACTGGCTGCACCAGTCACAATAGCTACTTTTCCCTTCAACCTGAGATTTGCTCACAAAGATTATACTACAATTACTACACATTAAAAGCAGCAGAAAAATAAAAATAAATGGTTGATGTTTATTTAGATAGATCGAATAAAAAAAAAGGCTCACCTTAGAGTTGGATTATTGGACATTTTCTTTCGATGAGAAAAGCCCAAATTCACAAATTAATAATAAGGTCTCTCCTTGGATCTGCTACCTGTTTTATAATACCTTATGTTTATGGTGGTTAACATTATATATATAGTTATTATTGTTATATAGTTAAAGTATTATACCTTTTCTAAGTTTTTACATGTGAAGAGAGTTTAATTTTTGACGTTATAGATGTATAATGTTTTTTTTATCTAATATAGATGTATAATGTCAATTTCTATGTGTCCTGCTTCCAAATCTTTCATTGAAAGGCTAGCCTCCGCCGGCAACATTTATTGTTAGCTATATATACATACAGTGTAGAAATTTTATAATGGTACTTTGCAAAGTAATTATAATAAAAATGCTATTTTGCTAAATACTCCATATGTTTTATGGCCTGGCCCCACACGAAAATTCATTTCTCTTTGTTTAATAATAAGATCTAAATTCGTGAAACCATGAATACACTTTAATTGAGTTAACCATTGCACCTCCTCAAAGGTTTTGAATCTTTGACCTTGAAAATACAGAAAAGTATTAAAGTTTAATGCATCAAAATTTGATGATTGTCATTGAATAGTGATTAATTAGTTCAACATTTTAAGCAACATACATGAACAGTGTGTTAATATTTGCTTACTAAATTAAGCACATTCCAATCTTCTCAACTTTGTCTAAAAAGAAAAAGCAGTTGGCTTTTTGTTGCGTGGGAGTATAGTGCTTACATAAATAAGTGAGCGCAGGATCCGATGCCCATGTATATATAAATATCCCATCATATCATATCATAGCATCATATAGGCTCTATAGGCTGCGGTGCTCGAGCAGCATTTTGTGAAATCTCCACTCTCCAATGCTGGACATTAAAGAAAAGCTTCCTATATATGTAGAGACGTTTTTGTCATTTATCTACAAATAATTATTAGTAGCACTTGATGATTGAGCTCACTAACGATATTAGCCTAAGAGAGTAATTCTTTATATACACATCTTATTTCCAACATCTTCCAATCCTACCAAACATCATTTTGATTCAAAACTCTCGCGGAGCAGAATCCATTCCTGCTGTAGATGTAGTCTTCTACTAGGGAGGGACCCCTACTCGAAAGTTAGCCTCAAAGTAGTTATTTCTCATATTTTTATCACGCATACATTCCTAAGGAGTCCCATATCATAATGAATCTAATCCCATATTACAACTTCTAGGATACTTTGGATGGTTTTAAGGTGGATTATTTTGGATCCTCAGTAGCCCTGTACCTGTTCTGTCTCTCGATAAATTCTCATTTCCAAAGTTCAATTTAGGGTCAACACTACAACGTGGGCCAACTTGAAAGAATTTAAATGGGCTTAAGCCCAACTACAATTTCATATTGGAGAATTTTCACATATACTACATATTTGTGGTTTTTCATAAATACTTAGTTTTTTCTTTTACGTATTTTTTATTTATCCACTGTTCTATTTTTTATCCTTTCAAAAATACGACCTAATGTTTTTTTTTTTGGTTTACGTATTCCACCTAATGTTTAAAATTATACTATTTCGAAGTTCTTTATTTTCAAAAGTATGATGTTAAAAATAGAGAAAATAAAGGGAAAATGTTTTTGGAAAAATCTCAGCTCAATTAATGAGAGTTCAAGTAAAATCTATTTGTAGGCAAGGTCAAAGACCAAATACAATAGAGGAGCCTAAAGGCTCATTTACTGTAAAACAATTCTAAGAGAAAAGGAAATCTCTCGTACTTCTCATGATTGTCTCATCATTACAATTATAACGGTAATAGCTCATAGGGATCAATAATATTAGCTGCCAACTAACAGTGAGCCACCTGTCTAATGCAGGACTACACTAAACCAGCACAAGAAAACAAAAGAAAAAAAGCTCATTTCTTCACATCCTCTCTCAAATGCAGGGGTGAGTTCATCACTCCAAGTTTGTCTATTAAGAAATAGAATCTTGAACTTGACAATCCCTTTGGTTAGATGAAGGTATATATCTTATGTCCAGCTCTTTGTTCAAGACTTTGTCACGAATGAAATGGATGTCAACTTCGATGTATTTGGTTCTGGCATGGAAAACAGGGTTGGAAGCCAAAGCATATGCTCCCACATTGTCGCACCAAGTAATAGTTGTAGGTGTTCGAAAATCACGCTCTTTGAGAAGAGATTCAATCAAAAAAAAAAAATTCTGCTGCAACATGAGCCAAAGCACGATATTCTAACTCTGTGCTTGACCTTGCAACTACAGGTTGCTTCTTGGATGACCATGACACCAAGGTGTTGCCAAAATAAACACTAACCTGTTATAGATCTCCTATCATCTAGGCAACATGCCCAATCAACATCACGATACCTAGTGATATACAGTGGCTCATCACAACTAATGTGGAGACCCTTATGCATGGTTCCTTTCAAGTATCTTAAGACTCTCTTTGCACCACTCAAATGAACAGTTGTTGGGGCCTTTAGGAACTGGCTAAGCTTGTTGACAGCATAGGAAATGTTTGGCCGTATGTGAGATAGATATTGTAGACCACCAATTATGCTTTTATAGGTTGCAGGATTAGATAGTAACTCACCATCTATTAAAGACATTGGTTTCCCTGTTGTGGCAGGTGTTGGACATGGCTTTAGGTTGGTGAAGTTAGCTCTTCGAATGAGGTCCTCAATGTACTTAGTTTGTCTCAAGTAGAACCCTGCCTCATCTCTAAAAAGCTCTATTCCCAAAAAGTAATGTTAAGAGCCAAGATCTTTGAGAGTAAATTTTTTGTTCAATTCAGTAAGGAAGTCCTTTAATTTGTTGTTGTTATTTTTGTTGGATCTTATTTTACTAGGATTTAGATTTACTAACATCCTAAATATGAATTTCCTAAAATAATGAAATAAACACATACAAAGTTATAGAAAACCTTACATTGGTGGCAGCGGAATATAATGGCTCATTCCATTCACCTTTCTGTGGCAGAGTATTACCAGGATCTTGTTGGGTTTTATACCCTAAATAAAACTCAAATTCAATGTAATCCGTATTATTCAATATCAATAAAGAAACAAAAGTATTTTTCATTCATTTGTGTAATTTTTGGTTCACATTATCAATTACTTGTTAATTTGATTTATAAATTCATCCAAACCCTTTTCACATTTATATTCTTGTTGTGTCGTCATCACAGTAGAAAGTGATCAAGATTATGTGAATAAAGATTCCTAGATTTATCAGAACACTGGGTTTTACTGATATGACAATCTACAATATACTTTACTTGCATAAATGCTATGTTCTTTCTAGAGCATAGGTCAGAGTAAAGCTTGGGTTGGATGCATGGAGTATGCATCGGAAGGGACCGATATTGAACTTTGATATAGATTTATTAAACTTACCGTAATATCTATTCAATTCAATATCACCTAGTTGATTCTAGATCAAATGATCTTAATCTTGATATGATTAGGTTCAATCTCAAGAGTGTTATTCGTGTTCTTTGATTTGTTAGTTAAGCCTACTTTTGGGTCATGGTGATACGTACATTTTGGGAACACGGTAGTGCAATTGAGTGGGAGCGCTAAACATAAATATGGAATCTATAGCTTCTATTTGGCGAATAGAAAGTAAAAGATGATCTCCTTCGAGCTTGGCCAAACAGAGATAAATGGTAATATTCATTTCACTTAGCTGAAATATCATTTATATGGGGCTAAGTGTTTTAAGGATAAAATACATTGAAGGGTGTTACGGTAATTTTAGTCCCTATTCAATGTAGATCATCTATATAGAGGATCATTGATCAAATTATAATTATAACAATGTATAATTAATAACGTGTCTATATGGTGGAACATATAGAGCGTTCTATATAGCTGAGAGTGCAATTTTGAGTTCTATGCGTGGATGCAACAAAGAATTAATAAGTCAGTGAACTTAATGTTGGAAATTATTTTACCAGGATCTTAGATCTACTCACAAGTATGTTGATTAACACCCTAAATATGAACTTTCTAAAACGATGAAATAAACACATATAAAGTTTAGTAAACCTTACATTGGGTGCAGCGGAATATAATGACTCCTCCCGTTTAGATATCTAGCCCTTGATTCCTTTCTGTAGCAGAGCATTATCAATATCTGAATCTGGATCTCTTTCTCTGATTCTTTAGTGTTGAAACTCCTTCTTGCTGAAAGTCTTTCTTCACGATCTTCCTCACTATGATTGAAGTATCACTTGCTGTGTGTGGGCACTACTCTAACACTAAGTATTTCGAAATCTCAATGAAGAAGAAAGAGGAGAAGAGGTCGGCCAAAGATAGGGAGAGAGAGAGGCTCAGTTTTTTCTGAATCAGAAGTGTAATTTTCCTGAAGCCTTCATTATCTATTTATAGCATTCCACTAGGGTTAGGTTTGAATTATTTAGCATTAAAATAATGAAAATATCAGTTTAAATTCCCTACAAAAGTTGTCGGCCATGCATAGTGGATTTGGGCCTCACTTTTTGCAATTTTGCAGTTTTATCTTTTCTGCATCTGATTTTTTCAAAAACGCCAATTTTCAAATTCAACCATTTAAATGCCAATTCTAACTATTTAATAACTATAAATAATTATTAAATAATATTGTCATTTATCATATTTATTAATTGAACCATACAAAGTATCATAATTAACAAATATGCCCCTAAAACTCTTTCTTTACGATTTCGCCCTTACTTAGTGAAAAATTCTCAAATAGACATAGTCTAATTTGAGAATTATAATTGATTAATCAAAACCAATTATATGAGTCTTACAAGCAATATTATCTCAACTAGTGTGGGGAGCATGGGTCTATATAACCGAGCTTCCAATAAGTAGATCAAGAATTTATTACTAAAATTCACTAACTTATTAATTCTTCGTTGAATCCACGCATAGAACTTAGAATTGCACTCTCAGTACATAGAATGCTCTATATGTTCCACCATATAGACACATCATTAGTTATCCATTGTTATAATTCTAATTTGATCAATGATCCTCTATATGAATTATCTACACTGTAAATGGATTAGATTACTGTTACACCCTACAATGTATTTAATCCTTAAAACACTTAACTCCGTATAAATGATATTTCAGCTTATGTGAAATGTGATCTCCACCATTTATTTTCTTTTGGTCAAGCTCGAAGGAGATCATCCTTTACTTACTATTCGCCAGATAGAAGCTATAGATTCCATGTTTATGTTAGCGCTCACACTCAATTGCACTACCGTGTTCCCAAAATGTACGTATCACCCTGACCTAAAAGTAGGCTTAACTAACAAATCAAAGAACACGAATAGCCTCTTGAGATCGAGCCTAATCATAACAGGATTAAGATCATTTGATCTAGGATCAACTAGGCGATATTGACTTGAATAGATATTACGGTAAGTTTAATAAATCTAAGTCAAAGTTCAATATCGGTCCCTTCCGATGCATACTCCATGCAACCAACCTGAGCTTTACTTTAACCAATGCTCTGGAAAGAACATAGCACTTCTCCAAATGCAAGTAAACTCTGTTGTAGATTATCATATCAGTAAAACCTTGTATCTGATAAATCTAGGAAACTTTATTCACATAGTCATGTTTAATTTCCAATGTGTTGACAGCACAATAAACAGGATCAAGTATGTGAAAAGGGTTTCAGATGAATTCATACATTATGTACATATAATCATGAAATAAATCATGTGAACCATGCAATATTAAATGTTATTTCTGATCTATATTAATAAGTAAATCTGATTATATTGAAATGAGTTTTATTTAGGGCACAAAACCCAACAAACTCCCACTTGCACTAATATAAAACAAAATGTGCATTTCAAATAATCTCAACACCTTGATATACAAATCAAGTGTAGTAGTAGTAAACTCCTCGTAAGAGGATCTGAAAGGTTGAATTAAACACAACCTTTTCTCCACTATTACTCTTCCTTAATCACAAAATCATTGATAATGTGAAATTCCTCTCTATATGTCTACTCTCTTGGGATACTGGATTCTATACCTTTGGCAACTACTTCTTGGTTATCCAGGAAGTAACACTAGTAGTTTAGGCAATTTGGAATGGTGCCAAAAATGTATAGAACTTTCCTTAGACTGAATAAGTACCTTTCCTGCAACTTTGACATTCAGTCCCTTTCTGGTAGACCTAGAGACTTCAGATAGGTTTTTACACTTCTCCAAAACCACTATTCCACCCCCAGAGTAATCACCATCTTATCAGAAAGATTTTCTAGCACAAAGGCAAATTTCGAAATCTGATGTGGTGTAGTCTAAGAGTTTTAAACACACCCTTATAAACTAACATATAGTTCCTCTTCTTAATCTTAAGATTTACTTGATTGTCTTCCAATATTCTTCTCCTGGATTAATCTGATATCTACTCATTACTCCCACTAAACAGCAGGTGTCTGGTCTAAGGCATACTAAAGCATGTCTAAGACCTCTCACTGTTGATTTAAGAAATTCTTTCATGGCTTTATCTTTTCTGGAATAGTTGAGACTTTTCCTTAGATAAATAAAATCTATGCCAAAGAAGTTGTGAAGCTTCTATAGATTGCCATTAGAAAGAAAATGCTTCAGCATCTTACTAAAGTAAGTTGCTTGCATTAGAGTAAGTAATTACCAGGTATACCACAAGTCATAGGTTTAGATAAACTCAAACCTATAATACTAGGAACAGGAAGTTTTGTTAAGTTTATTGAATAGACTTATAAACGAAAATTTCTTTTTATGTCCTTGTAATAGAAAACTTTAGGTTATTCCATGTGAATGGATCAAACTATAGTTCTCTTGGCTTTCTACTTAGTTTCTTATCTTGACAATCCATTACTTGTTTAAACTCACAATGGATTTTTAATCACTAGTGTCTCCCAAGTCATAAGAAGGTGAGTTCCTAGAAACTCTCCCACTACGACAAGGTACCGTGAATTATGTCTAAGAAAACTAAATGATATTGACCTCTTTAGTTGTGACAAGACAACAGAGGCAGTGGGATCATCATATGTCATATAAGATGATAGAACACTTTTGGAATCAAGAAAAATATCTCCTTTATTTGCTACTTGTTTTCAGACTTAGTAATTATCTTAGAAAAGTAGTATTTGTTTGAACAAACACTTTCTTATCTATTGACTATGGGATGGTCCACCCCTAATCACTTAGAATAGCTAACAAACCATGGTTAACAGTTCTAGCTTTTCTTAAGATTTTGATTAGGTCATCCATGAATCTAGTAATGGTTTACATTAAGTATACAACCATTACATCATTCTGAAATTGTATTACCATAGAAGGATTTAGGCAACGACTAGTAACTAATCATCAATATGCAAATTGAAATTTCTGGGGAGGTAAGTTTGGATATAATTCAAAATCAATTTAATGATCTTTGAACTGCATATCTACTAACTATTTCTCCACCCCTATCAGTTCGCAAGATCTTTAACCACTTACCTTTATGGTTTTAACCATTGCTAGAAATTAATGAAATTTTTTTTAAACATTTCAAATTTCTTTGCTTAAGGTATAATCTAGAGTGATCGTTTTAAGAATATAACGAAAAACTCATATCCACCCCTGAATGTACATCCATCTCCGAATGAGATGAACTACTTTCATTGGATATAGGCATATTAACTCTTTGCAGAGATTGATCTTGTCTAATCCACTATGAACAAGATACAAATGCCATAGATTAATAAAAATGTGTTTGTGTCTTTTTGATGACTTAGGTATAGTTACATCAAAGAGTTCTTAGAATAGTGCAAGTGGATCCTGGTCACAGAATACTAAACTCATATTCCATACAGTTTGAAACCAAAGATAGAAAATGGTTATTAAACACTTGTAAAAGTGTAACTGTATTGTATTCTGGAATTAGAAATATAAGAAAATTTCTGTTTGGAATCTAAAATTAAAGTCAAAGACTTAAATTTATACCAAATATAATGAGTAATTTTATCTTGGACCACCACTACTAATTTAACTCTAAGTCTGATTTGCCCATACAAGTAGGAGATTTCTAAGATTGAGGATTAATATCAATTGGGAATAGAATTTCGGGATTATAATCATATGCGTCATTTAATTTCTTAAGAGAAAATATAGAATGACATGAAATGATTTATAGACCATTCATCCAATGATATGTTATTGAGCTAATTCGAAATGAATAAGCTAAGAGGAATTAGGATAATTTCGTTGTTTAAATAAGAATCCAACGATGCTTCGATTAGCGAAAGTCAAAGTAATCTTATTTATATAATCTTCTTGTTTCATATCGTAAAAATACTAGTCTAAGGTGTCATCAATTGATGAATAGCTAGATGTCGCATATACAATATTTATCTTTCGAGATCTAACACTATTATGTATGTCTAATGGTGAAAATCCATTAGGGATTCATCTCATTAGATAAACAAACCAAGTTAGACCAACAATGAAGATTTGAAATTAAACTACAACTTAACAACAGAAAATAACATGGTCCAATATAAATTCATACACAATTCAGAAATTATTAAACATATAGCAAGTAGGAATGACAAGTGAAAATACTAAAACATACAATCCTAAATAATTTCCAAGGTTTTCAACAAACTGATATCAGTGTCCCGTTTAGGCGAGAGTCAAAGCTACCATCCATTGAATAGAGTTGTCAGCTCATCTAAAATGTTAAACATTCTAGCAACCTTTTATTCGATCAAGATTGGAATTCAGCGTTGTCCCGTTTAGGCGAGAGTCAAGGCGATTCTATCTTATGAGCTTCCACCATTGTTTCATAATTTGCAAGTCAAATATGGTCGCCACCATTAGGGTGATCCATACCATATAAAACACTTACAAACTACTTATCTTTCGAGATTAAACAGTGCAAAATTGTTAATGAATGTCAGGCTATTTTTAGCCTAAGTTTTGGGTCACATTTTATAGTTGTTTTTCTTCTTTATTATTATTTTTGGAATAGAATTATGCTTGTTTTCTTTGGTTTCAGGTTTCTACACTTCGGATGTATAAATTGGATAAATTTCGGAAAACAGTGATCTATAAAATAGAGAAATTTTTGAAAGAGAATAAAGCTGAAACTTCAAGCCTAAATTCGACTATGTTCTGATCATATTTTGGAAAAAGTCAAAACATAAAAGTTTTAGATCTCTTTTTTATCTTTCCAACGCATCTTGAATCAACTCATTTCAAGTTTGGATGAGAAAGTTATGCCCATTTTACTAAAAGAGATCGAAGCAGAAAATTCCATCTCGCCGCGGCGAGATTTCCATGGCCGCGGCTAGAAAGTCTGGGCAGAAACGTGTTTTTTTTATGCACTTCTGGCCGCGGCGAGACCACTTTTGGCCGCGGTGAGCGTCCGTACGGTCAGGGGTATTTTTGTCCGACGAACCCTAAAAATTAGTTATAAATAGAAAACTGCAATTGGAAGTCAGGGGAAGTGATTTGGGAACCCTAAAACACAGAAGAGAGCGGCAGGAAGAGCAGAGTGATTCAAAGTGAAGATCCAGAATTCATCCACCAACAGTTTCTTTCTTTATTCCTCTTGAATTTAATTATGTTGAATATTGTCATAGGAATGGTTATGGATTTATTTCTGAACTAAATTTCCCATTTAGGGAGGATGATGATTGTTGTTTAATGTTTTGCCTAGTTAATGTTTAATTGCCATTCCTCCATTCTTGTGTGAAATTATCTTTATTTGTGCTTAATTTCATGTTTAAGATTTATCACCTTGTGCATGCTTTATGATCTCAATTCTAAATCTGAAAAGTGAGAATTGAGAATGCTAAAATTTGGATAATCGATGTTCTATGTGAAACGAGAGTATTTACATGACTTATGTGACGAGTAGATTATTACCTAATGCTGATTTCATGTTAGTTTAATTAAGGAATTAATTAGATAACATGTAATTTAGAACCTAGAAGATCTGAAAAGAGCTAGGTTACTTTATAATCTGTAATTCACTTCAAGAATAGGATAACAATTAGGCATTAACGATTTGGGTTAACAACAACAGGATTCTCCTCCCTATCATCTCATCTTGCTTAAACTTTAACTGTGTTATAATTTTCTGAATTACTTTAATTCTTTTAAATCAAAATTCTTTTCGATTTGCCAAATAGAATTATAGGTATAGTTTAGTAGTAGTTAATCCAATTCCCTGTGGTTCGACCTCACTGTTGGGTTTTATGCCCTAAATAAAACTCATTTCATATAATCAGATTTACTTATTAATAAAGATCAGAAATAACATTTTATGTTGCATGGTTCACATGATTTATTTCATGATTATATGTATATAATGTATCAATTCTTTTTAAGTCCAGAACATATGAGTTTCTTAAAGATTATAGTGTTGTCAGCACAGTGGAATATAATCTTTATTGTATGTTCAAAAGTTTATTCCCTGATTTATCAGAACACTGGATTTAGACTGACATGGTATAATCAGCGATATGTATTCTTACACCTTGGAAAAGTGTTATGTCCTTTCCAGAACATTGGCAAAGTTTACCAGTATCGGATGTATGGAGTATACATCGGAAGGGACCGATATTGAACTTTGATTAGATATATTAAAACTTACCGTAATATCTATTCAATTCAATATCACCTGTTGATCCTAGATCACATGATCGAAATCCTGATATGGTTAGGCTCAATCTCAAGAGTGTTATTTGTGTTCTTTGATTTGTTAAGTTAAGCCTACTTTTGGGTCAGGGTGATACTTACATTTTGGGAACACGGTAGTGCAATTGAGTGGGAGCGCTAACATAAATATGGAATCTATAGCTTCTATTTGGCAAATAGAAGTAAAGGATGATTTCCTTCGAGCTTAACCAAACGAAGATAAATGGTGGAGATCTCATTTCACTTAGGTGAAATATCATTTATACAGGGTTAAGTGTTTTAAGGATAAAATACATTGTAGGGTGTTACGGTAATTTAATCCCTGTACAGTGTAAATCATCTATATAGAGGATCATTGATCACATTAGGGTTATAACAATGGATAACTAATGACGTGTCTATATCGTGGAACATATAGAGCGTTTCTATATGACTGAGAGTGCAATTCCAAGTTCTAAGTGTGGATTCAATGAGGAATTAATAAGTTAGGGAATTTACTTGGTAAATTCGGTTCGACTTATTGGAAGCTCGGTTATATAGACCCATGGTCCCCATACTAGTTGAGACCATACTGCTTGTAAGACTCAGTTAATTGATTTTAATTAATCAATTATAATTCTAAAAGTTAGACTATGTCTACTTTATGAATTCTCACAGTTTAAGGATGAAATCGTAAAGAAAAGGGTTTCTAGGTTTAATTATTAATTAAGAGACTTTGTATGTCTAATTAATAATTATTTTAAATGACAATATTATTTAATAATCTATTTTAGTTATTAAATAATTAGTTTTGGCATTTAAATGATTAGAATTGGAAAAATGGCATTTTTGGAGAAATTGAAATAAAATTGAGGAAACTGCAAAATCCAAGTGAGGCCCATATCACCCTATGGCCGGCACCTCTTTGCTTGTTTCCCAATTATTATTTTCAATTTTAATTGCCATGTAATTGCTAATCAAAGCCTAGCTATAATAGGAAAGTGGTGGATCACACTAAATAAGGCAGTTAATTGATTACACAGTAATTAAGGAAACTGTTTTATTTAGAAAGTTGTGCTCTCCCTTTTTCCTATATAAAGCAACCTTGCTCTCTTCTCTTGTATGGATGAAAAGTCACGAAATTAAGAGAGAAAAATAGAGAGAAATTTCGAAATCCTTGTGAGATGAGTAGTGCCCACACACATCAAGTGGTATCTCAATCATAGTATGGAAGACTATGGAATTGCTGCATCAAAGAAGGAGAAAAGAAGATCCAGGTTCAGATCTTGGTGATGCTCTGCTACAGAAAGGAATCAAGGGCTAGAAATCTGAACGGAAGGAGTCATATTATTCCGCTGCACCCACTGTAAGGTTTTCTAACTTTATATGTGTTTATTTTCATTGTTTTAGAATTCATATTAGGTTGTTAATCCAACATACTTGTTAGTAAATCTAGATCCTGGTAAAATAATTCCCAACACTCACCTAAGTGAGTTTACTACTTGATTGCGTATACTTGCGTAGTGTTTAATAATTGTCGCAACAAGTTTTTGGCGCCGTTGCTAGAGAATTGTATAAAGATTGATATTATATAAAATTATACTAACTTCTACTTTGGTTCTTTTTGCTTATTTCTAATCTGTTTCTTTTAGATTAAATTTTGTAATATTATTAAAAATTAAATTTTGTTCTAATTTTGTTTTTCTTTTTAGTATTAATTTTGTTGTTTCAAATTTTTATCTTTTTAGTACTAATTTAGTTTTATTTATTTATTTATTTATTTATTATTATTTTTTTTTAATTTTACTAATATTTTACTTATGAGTTTGACCTGCAAGATAAATCCAAATGCTATATCTTGAGGATTTTGCCCAACAACACAATGAACCATTCTATTCTGCTTGGAGGAGATTTAAAGAGCTTGGAGAGAGATGTTATCCCACTTTCTCAAGTGGATGTTTTACATGGCTCTTTTATAATGGACTTAACGGTGAAACAAGAAGCTGGGTTGATTATGGAGCAGAGGCAACTGGAGCGCCTCTATTAATGAGAGGCTATGACGCAATAGATCTATTGAATAATATGGCGGATTTTGATTACGATTGGCATTGGAATCCATCACTTCAGGGTTGGAGTCACCAATACCCACCTTATTGCCCAAATTCATCCCAACAAACTGAAAAAGAGGAGCAACTACTATCACTTCTACAATCACTTCCAAGAGAGATTAATCGCTTAACTGACATGGTGAGATCCTTATGTGATAATTCAATGACTCATGATTCAGAATGTAATAACTCCAATGATGAAAGTTATGAGAGTTGCTGGTACAATGAAGAAGGGTTGTTGGATGAAAGTGTAGATACTGCGACATTGGAGGATGAAGAAGAACATGGCATCATTGATTCGACTTCATCGATGATATTGACTAATAAACCACCAATGGATCCATATATTTCATCAACACCATATTACATCCTCTACAAGCTACGAAAATCTTCTCCCCAAGCACATCATCCAAAGTCTTATGTTGTTGGTGCTGATTTTAGTTCAAACTCATCACTTGCCAAGCTTGAAGGTAAGTACAACAATAATTTTCAAGTTGTCTTACCTGAGCGCCACATCAACAAGCGGTTGACACCCGTAATAAGCGTCATGCAAGACAAATTCTAAACAAAAAATCATCAAGGATTTCGCTTCAAGAGAGTATGTCAAACAAATTCTATTTCATGTCAAGTCAATCATTCCACAATCCAAATAGAACACAAGTGATATGCGTGAAAAACAAATTTTTTATATATACACGAACAACCTTCTAACACAAGTGATAGGCTTGAAAGGCTCAATCGATCCAAAGAAAACTTGCCTAAATCATTTTCCAAACAAAAAATCATCAAGAATTTCGCTTCAAGAGAGTATGTCAAACAAATTCTATTTCATGTCAAGTCAATCATTCCACAATCCAAATAGAACACAAGTGATATGCGTCAAAAACAAATGTTTTATATATACATGAACAACCTTCTAACACACATCCACCTTAATTCAAACAGTTGCAAATCAAGCACACAATTAAGATTTTAATCCTTTGCACAAGTGAATAACAGTGGTTCAATCAATATTCCAGCTCAGATATCAACACAAGACACTAACAAAAACAAAAACTAAACTAAAAAACGAAAACATAAACTGAAAAACTAAAAAAAAATTAAATCTCTCCCCCCAAACTAAAGATGCACATTGTCCCCAATGTGTTAAAATAAAATCGTAGCTTGAGAGATTACATTCTCCCTACTCTAACGGGAATGCAGTCATGCATTAGGCCACCGGCAGTGGATGCTAATAACTTTGAGATCAAGCCTGCCATACTTCAAATGGTGCAGTCCTCAGTTCAGTTTGGTGGCCTCCCTTCTGAAGATCCTAATCTGCATCTTTCGAACTTCATGGAACTGTGTGAGACTTTTAAAGTCAATGGAGTTAGTGATGATGCCATTCGTCTGAGACTGTTTCCATCCTCACTCAGGGAACGAGCCAAGAGCTGGTTGAATTCCCTGCCACCCAACTCTATTGCCACTTGGAATGACTTAGCCACGAAATTTTTGTCAAAGTTCTTCCCTCCAGCAAAGTCAGCCAAGTTGCGAGGTGAAATCAACAACTTCTGTCAACAAGATAATGAATCTCTCCATGAGTCTTAGGAGAGGTTTAAGGATCTGATCAAAAAATGCCCTCATCATGGTATAGAGAAGTGGATGCTGGTTCACAATTTCTACAACGGACTGGTTGGTAACACTAGAACTCTTATAGATGCAGCAACTGGTGGAGCATTTATGAGAAAGAGTGCAAATGAGGCTTACGATCTGTTGGAGGAGATGGCTCTAAACAATCAGCAATGGCCAACTGAAAGAAGTCAAACTAAGAAGGTCGCTGGTGTACTAGAGGTTGATGCTATTACAAAGCTGAAAGCTCAGGTTGAGGCCTTAACAAAGCTAATCGCAGGGCAAGCTAAACAAGCCCAAGTTGTTTGTGAGATATGTGGAGGTCCCCATCACTTTTCTGAGTGTCAGGCAGATGTGGATAATTTGCCAATGGATCAAGCAAAAGCCATTGGAAACTTCTCCCAAAATAATAATTATGGGCACAACCAACAGGGACTCTACCAGCAGAGAAATCAGCCCCAACAAAACCAACAACAAAGTCCTAGTGGAGGCTCCAATGTCCAAGCTGATTTATTGCTCCAATTCATGATGGAAACTAGAGCCTCTATTAAAACTCTAAAAACTCAAATGGAACAATTGGCTACTCAAGTGGCAAAACAAGCTCAAGGAAATTCACCTAGCACTAGTGAGGAAAAAGGAAAAGGGCAATGTAAAGCAATTTCCTTAAGGAGTGGAAAGAATTATGATGGGCCTGATGTGGTACAACCATTGAATGAAGAAGTTAAAGATCAATCAGCACCAACTCCAACATCAATAGAAAAGAAGGCTACTGATAGTCCTGCACCACAACAACAGTCTCCACCAATCAGTATTGATCATCATGTGAAGATACCTTATCCTCAGAGACTCCGAAAGACCAATCTAGACAAGCAGTTTACAAAATTTTTAGAGGTCTTCAAAAGACTACACATCAACATTCCTTTTGCTGAAGCCTTGGAACAAATGCCCCGTTATGTGAAGTTCATGAAGGATATATTGTCTAAGAAGAGAAAAATGGAGGACTATGAAACAGTGGCATTAACTGAGGAGTGTAGCGCAATTTTGCAAAAGAAACTACCGCCCAAGCTTAAAGATCCGGGTAGTTTCAATATTTCATGCTCTATAGGGGGTTTGGTGGAAACTAAAGCTCTATGTGATCTGGGAGCAAGCATTAATCTAATGCCTTTGTCTGTCTTCAAAAGGCTAGGATTGGGAAAAGCAAAGCCCACAACAGTGACTTTACAACTAGCGGATCGTTCTCTGACTCATCCTCGTGGGATAATTGAAGATGTATTGGTGAAGGTTGGTAAGTTTATCTTCCCTGCTGATTTCCTAATTCTTGATATGGAGGAAGATTCAACTATTCCCATCATTTTGGGAAGACCATTCTTAGCCACGGGGCGAGCATTAATAGATGTGCAAAAGGGGGAGTTAAAGTTGCGAGTGCAAGATGAAGAGGTCAATTTTAATGTTTTTGCCCCAACCGACATTCCTACCTGTTGCAAGATTGAGATGGTGAAGGGTTCTTTTGCGAAAACTGATAAGAAGAAAGCAAAGCCTAAAGAGCGACTTCGAACGATTCGACGTCGTTGGAAAAGATTAATGTGTGGGAGTTCTGAAGGTGAGCTTACTCTTGTGCAAAACTCTAAAATCAACACTACTGGTGGTCAATTTTCTTCATTTAGTACGAGGGCTCTTTTGGATGAAAAGGGTCCATCAAACCCCTTCTGATGGGGCTCAGGTAAGTCTCTCAACCACAATTTTATTTTAACACATTGGGGACAATGTGCATCTTTAGTTTGGGGGGAGAGATTTAATTTTTTTTTTTTAGTTTTTCAGTTTATGTTTTCGTTTTTTAGTTTAGTTTTTGTTTTTGTTAGTGTCGTGTGTTGATATCTGAGCTGGACTATTGATTGAACCACTGTTATTCACTTGTGTAATGGATTAAAATCTTAACTGTGTGCTTGATTTGCAACTGTTTGAATTAAGGTGGATGTGTGTTAGAAGGTTGTTCATGTATATATAAAACATTTGTTTTTGACGCATATCACTTGTGTTCTATTTGGATTGTGGAATGATTGACTTGACATGAAATAGAATTTGTTTGACATACTCTCTTGAAGCGAAATCCTTGATGATTTTTTGTTTGGAAAATGATTTAGGCAAGTTTTCTTTGGATCGATTGAGCCTTTCAAGCCTACCCGAACATTTTACCCTAGTATACCCAAAAGTTGAGCCTTAACCTATTGTAAAAATTTCTCACCACTTACCTAAGCTAAACTCATTATCCTTAACTCTTTTCACTCTAAACATACCTTATTATGCCATGAGCCTTTAAGCAAGTTTGGGGGGATAAATTGTTGTAAGTGGGGAAATAAAGTGTATTAGTAAGAGATTGAAAAAAAAAATATATGATAAAGTATTGTGTGTTGTGCCTCTATTGAAAAAATAGAAGAAGAAAAAAAAAGAGAAAATATGTGACAATGTCTTCTTGAAAAAAAAAATATGAAAAAATATGGGGTAGGCGCAAAGGAAAAAAATATGCAATCTCTTACTATCTTCTTTGGGATATATGAAAAAGAAAAAAATGGATAAGTGTGGGTGCTTGTTTGGTATAATTTTGCTTATGGTATAATGTAGCCTAAATGACTTCTCATCTACCCGTATTACCTAAGCCATGATAGTATAACCGAAAAAGACCTATTGATTCCGAGCAAAAATTGTCAACATTAGTGGAGAGAGGTATGTCATCCAAACTTATTGAACATGGGTTAGTGGAATGTTAGAAAGTGTAGAATGGTTGTGATGTGAATGTAAAAAAAAAGGCGATGTTTTGGGTCTGTATGAACTTCTTACTTCTGAATTGTGCATCCCAGTTAGTTCTTAGAGTTATTGAGTTGAAATTCTGGTTATTGATTTGCTTGAAGTTGTGCAGGTGGTAGTGGCAGTTCAATCTTTGGAAGGTTTAGTTATCTATTGCATTGTTTAATTTCAGTTTGAGTTTTAGCTTTACTCGGGGGCGAGTAAAGATTCAGTTTGGGGGAATTTGTTAGGCTATTTTTAGCCTAAGTTTTGGGTCACATTTTATAGTTGTTTTTCTTCTTTATTATTATTTTTGGAATAGAATTATGCTTGTTTTCTTTGGTTTCAGGTTTCTACACTTCAGATGTATAAATTGGATAAATTTCAGAAAACAGTGATCTATAAAATAGAGAAATTTTTGAAAGAGAATAAAGCTGAAACTTCAAGCCTAAATTTGACTATGTTTTGATCATATTTTGGAAAAAGTCAAAACATAAAAGTTTTAGATCTTTTTTTTATCTTTCCAACGCATCTTGAATCAGCTCATTTGGAGTTTGGATGAGAAAGTTATGCCCATTTTACTAAAAGAGATCGAAATAGAAAATTCCATCTCGCCGCGGCGAGATTTCCATGGCCGCGGCTAGAAAGTCTGGGCAAAAACGTGTTTTTTTGATGCACTTCTGGCCGCGGCGAGACCACTTTTGGCCGCGGCGAGCGTCCGTACGGTCAGGAGTATTTTTGTCCGACGAACCCTAAACATTAGTTATAAATAGAAAACTGCGATTGGAAGTCAGGGGAAGCGATTTGGGAACCCTAAAACACAGCAGAGAGCGGCAGGAAGAGCAGAGTGATTCAAAGTTAAGATCCAGAATTCATCCACCAACAGTTTCTTTCTTTATTCCTCTTTAATTTAATTATGTTGAATATTGTCATAGGAATGGTTATGGATTTATTTCTGAACTAAATTTCCCATTTAGGGAGGATGATGATTGTTGTTTAATGTTTTGCCTAGTTAATGTTTAATTGCCATTCCTCCATTCTTGTGTGAAATTATCTTTATTTGTGCTTAATTTCATGTTTAAGATTGATCACCTTGTGCATGCTTTATGATCTCAATTCGAAATCTGAAAAGTGAGAATTGAGAATGCTAAAATTTGGATAATCGATGTTCTATGTGAAACGAGAGTATTTACATGACTTATGTGACGAGTAGATTATTACCTAATGCTGATTTCGTGTTAGTTTAATTAATGAATTAATTAGATAACATGTAATTTAGAACCTAGAAGATCTGAAAAGAGCTAGGTTACTTTATAATCTGTCGTTCACTTCAAGAATAGGATAGCAATTAGGCATTAACGATTTGGGTTAACAACAACAGGATTCTCCTCCCTATCATCTCATCTTGCTTAAACTTTAACTGTGTTATAATTTTCTGAATTACTTTAATTCTTTTAAATCAAAATTCTTTTCAATTTGCCAAATAGAATTATAGGTATAGTTTAGTAGTAGTTAATCCAATTCCCTGTGGTTCGACCTCACCTGAGTGAGTTTACTACTTGATTGCGTATACTTGCGTAGTGTTTAATAATTTTCGCAACAATGAACGTTCCTCCATTAGGGAGGATTACTCACTAAAACAAACGCGATGTAAAACCAACAATGGAGATCGAATATCTTAATAATAAAGCTCATTATTTAAAGAGAGTTGTATTTTCTTTGATTCTCTTTATTTAATCTATTTATTTTAAATATATATTTATTTAATTAAAATTTCCAATTTAGAATGAAAAATTCCAAATATAAATTTTAATTTAATATTTATAAAATTTACTTAGATGGATATGAAAATAACATGAATTATTTCCATCTTAGTAATAATTTCCAATAAATATTTAGAAAAATATTCAATTTAAGTTGTTACAAAATTAATTTAAATTAATTTACAACTCAAATTTAATTTTCTATAAATATATATAGCATTTCGAAAAATTGAAGTATTTAATAATACAATTTTCGAAATTTCTTGTTAAAATAAAAATAAATCCTGAAAAAATTATTCTAATTTAATGTTGGCCAAAAATTAATTAATAAAATTAATTTACAACAAAAAATATAATTTTCCTATTTAATTAAATATATAAGAAAAATTTCAAATATTTAAGTATGATGATGAAAATAAACTTAAATATTAATTTTCTATTTAATTAAATACACTAGAAAAATACTTCAAGCAAAAATATCACCTATCTAGATTTTCCTTTGACTAATTAATTAAATTTCTAATAAATATATTTTACTTCATTTATTTTAAGTAATCATTAAATGAAAAAATCATTGATTTAAGTTGGCCCAAAATTAAAATAAATAATTTACAACTTTAATTTATTTTTCAAATAAAATTTGAAATTCCAGCATTTAAGAAATGCAATTTCGAAATTTGATTAATAAAATAAAGAAAAAAATATATTTTTGAAAATTATTTAAATTTAGTTGAAAAAAAAAAATAAAAATAAATTTCAACAAACAATAATTTTCTATTTAATTAAGTGTCATGAAAAAAAAAAATATTTAAGTATCATGATGAAAATCAACTTAGATATTTAATTTTCAAATTAATTAAATGTATTAAATTCAAGAAATAAATAATTAAGTGTAGAGAAGGCTTAATTATTAATCTCTAGTTTAATACTAGGAAAAATATACTTAAAATAAATTGTACCAAAATTAATTATTTATATAATTAATTTCACAATGTATAATATTTTCCTATTTAATACTAGAAATAATTAGTAGTCTAGAAATAACTATCTAGAAAATATCTTATTTGACTAAGTATCTTTTCCACAAAATTTGAAAAAATATCTAATTTAAGTTGTATTAGAAAAAATCTAGAACTTAAATATTTTTCAAATTTAAATTTAATTAAATATCAAAAATTAAGTTGTAACCACTTAATTTGAAAATATTCCATTTTAAGTTAATATTCGGAAAGATATTAACTTAAAAAATATCTAAAATATTCCATTTTAAGTTAATATTCGAAAAGATATTAACTTAAAAAAAATATCTAAAGAATCTTAATAACCAATGCCTAAAATTCCTCAACTTAATTTTGAAATTTTAAATCCAAAAGATATTCAGATTTAAGTTGATTAGTTAGAGATAACTAAATATCAACTTAAATAGGAATATTTAATGAAAAATTTAAATTAAGCTTCAGAAAGAATTTAGATGGTTGTAATTCTATATTTTATTAAATACAAGAAAATACACATAGTTTAGCTTAGAATAAAATTCTTTAAACTATGATTTTCTTAAATTAATTTCAAAATAAATGAAATTAATTATGTTGCTAATCAATTTTATTAGGTTAAACTAGTTTAATTAACCTAGTACAGTTATTCAAATCAGGCAAATGGGCCTTCACAATTGGGGTAGTTCATGTGAGGGGGTGCTGGGTTCAGTATGTCGTACCCACTACTATGGCTCCCAACTCTCACACAAGGCCCAAAAGAGAGGAATTTAACCTTAAAATGAACAACTGTTATTTATTGAATAGGCCCAAAAACTAAATGGGCCTAAATAAAATCTATCAAGAACTATGATATTTTATTTAGCAGCAACAACCTATATGCATCTATAATAAAATTAAACACATAGGCTCACACAGGCACACTTTGGATGGGTCCTATCATGTTGCTAAGTCATACACAAATGAAAGAAGATTGTAAATATACCTGTTACAAATTATTTACTTGACCAAGGGAGCCATGAGTTAAAATCAGATCATTGGATCTGTCAACAAGTTAACCATGGCTATTTGCAATCAAGCAATAATAGGTTTTAAAAACTTACAAACAAGCTAAAACACATACTCCTGCAACAAGGTTAGCTGAATAGTTGGATGTATGATTTATTTAATTTTAAATAAATAATTTTGAAAAATAATTAAATAAACAAAAATTTATTTTCGAAAAATAATAAAATAAAATAAAATTTAAAAATTTCGAATTTTTTTTTTTAAAAAAATTAAAATTAAACCTACAATTTTGAAAAATTAGGTTTCAACCAACCTAAATATCATTTCAAAATTTGCTAACTACTTTTAAAAATTAAATGTTATTTTATAAATAAAAATTAAATAAAAAATTAAAAAGGATAAATGAATATCTTTTTCAGATTTTAAATGTAATTTAAATAAATAAAATAACAAAATTTAAAAGTTAGCAAAATATCTTACATCTATTTAAAATTACATGATTATAGTTATCTTATTTTAAATTTAAATAAGGTCAAATTATTTTTTTAAAAAAAGATTTAATTTAAAATTTTAAAATTTGACCTTAAATTTAAAAAATAAGATAAGATATAATCAAATTTAAAAATAAGATAGATAATTAAGCAAAAAAGATAGATATTTACTATTTTTTTTTAAATTCAAATTACACTAATATCATGAATTAAATTTAAAAAATATTAATTAATTTAATTATGATAATTAGAATTGAATTAGGAATAGTAAATGTATAAATATAGAACTACACAGAAAATCGGAAGTTAAATCCATGAAAAAGCATGAAAAATCGAAGTGTTGCCCCTGATTTTGCCTAATATACGTGGACCAACCAGATAAGGACACGTGGATGAAGCAATTTACAATATTTGCTAAGTCTTTATGCCATAAGGTAGCGTCCAGGACGTAGCTCCCGGAGAAGGCATGTGGAACTCCATATGCTCCCGGAAGCTCGAGTAACGCTAAGGCATCTCCGCGAGGTGTCAGGTTTCTCCTGAGCAATCAAGTCGCATTGAATGCCGCATGGGAGGAAGCGTGTTGGGACTGCTACACGCAATAAAGTCTGACGGCACAACCTCCAACCAACAGCTGCACAGTAATGATCAGTTAAGTCTAGCGACGGCTACACTATGAAGAGTCACATCAGTCAAAAGGCAATAAGGACATTCCACATAAAAACCCTACAGCACCTAGGGATTTGACCATGCATTACCCATGGTATATTCATTGGGAATGCCCAACTTTATGGATACTTACAGATACACTTGTAAGGATAATTCTGGGGATCACCCCACCAAAAACACTATAAATACCCCCCTCAAAGCTCATTAAAGGGGATCGAGAATCTGGGGCTGCAGATGAGCAAGTAGAGAAAATACTCACCAAGAACATTCTCTGTATTTATAAGAGTGAAACACTCCCCAAATACATTCTCTGTATTAAAGACATCCATAAATAACAAAGACTCGTGGACTAAGGCTCATTAACGCCCCAACCACGTAAAAATCCTTCTCTCACTTTCTTACAGCTCACTAACTTTATAATATTTTATTAGTTGTCGGAAACCTCGGTCAACACGAAGAAAAACCAAAAAAATGCGAGCTGTACGGATAGTATGCCAAGCATACTGTCCATGGGCGCGCAAGGGGCTGCATGGGCGTGGTTTCTCGGCGTAGGGGGCTGCTAGCAGCCTCTCCGCGCACGCACGTGGTGCAGCTGTTGGGTTTTATGCCCTAAATAAAACTCATTTCATATAATCAAATTTACTTATTAATAAAGATCAGAAATAACATTTTATGTTGCATGGTTCACATGATTTATTTCATGATTATATGTATATAATGTATGAATTCTTTTTAAGTCCAGAACATATGAGTTTGTTAAAGATTATAGTGTTGTCAGCACAGTGGAATATAATCTTAATTATATGTTCAAAAGTTTATTCCCTGATTTGTCAGAACACTGGATTTAGACTGACATGGTAGAATCAGCGATAGGTATTCTTACACCTTGGAAAAGTGTTATGTCCTTTCCAGGACATTAGCAAAGTTTACCAGTATCGGATGTATGGAGTATACATCGGAAGGGACCGATATTGAACTTTGATTAGATATGTTAAAATTTACCGTAATATCTATTCAATTCAATATCACCTGTTGATCCTAGATCAAATGATCGAAATCCTGATATGGTTAGGCTCAATCTCAAGAGTGTTATTCGTGTTCTTTGATTTGTTAAGTTAAGCCTACTTTTGGGTTAGGGTGATACTTACATTTTGGGAACACGATAGTGCAATTGAGTGGGAGCGCTAACATAAATATGGAATCTATAGCTTCTATTTGGCAAATAGAAGTAAAGGATGATTTCCTTCGAGCTTAACCAAACGAAGATAAATGGTGGAGATCTCATTTCACTTAGGTGAAATATCATTTATACAGGGTTAAGTGTTTTAAGGATAAAATACATTGTAGGGTGTGACGGTAATTTAATCCCTGTACAGTGTAAATCATCTATATAGAGGATCATTGATCACATTAGGGTTATAACAATGGATAACTAATGACGTGTCTATATCGTGGAACATATAGAGCGTTTCTATATGACTGAGAGTGCAATTCCAAGTTCTAAGTGTGGATTCAATGAGGGATTAATAAGTTAGGGAATTTACTTGGTAAATTCGGTTCGACTTATTGGAAGCTCGGTTATATAGACCCATGGTCCCCATAATAGTTGAGACCATACTGCTTGTAAGACTCAGTTAATTGATTTTAATTAATCAATTATAATTCTAAAAGTTAGACTATGTCTACTTTATGAATTCTCACAGTTTAATGATGAAATTGTAAAGAAAAGGGTTTCTAGGTTTAATTATTAATTAAGAGACTTTGTATGTCTAATTAATAATTATTTTAAATGACAATATTATTTAATAATCTATTTTAGTTATTAAATAATTAGTTTTGGCATTTAAATGATTAGAATTGGAAAAATGGCATTTTTGGAGAAATAGAAATAAAATTGAGGAAACTGCAAAATCCAAGTGAGGCCCATATCACCCTATGGCCGACCACATGGTTTGCTTGTTTCCCAATTATTATTTTCAATTTTAATTGCCATGTAATTGCTAATCAAAGCCTAGGAAAAATAGGAAAGTGGTGGATCACACTAAATAAGGCAGTTAATTGATTACACAGTAATTAAGGAAACTGTTTTATTTGGAAAGTTGTGCTCTCCCTTCTCCCTATATAAAGTAACCTTTGTTCTCTTCTCTTGTAAGCTAAAACCCACGAAATTCAAGAGAGAAAAAGAGAGAAAATTTCGAAATCCTTGTGAGATGAGTAGTGCCCACACACATCAAGTAGTATCTCAATCATAGTATGTAAGACTATGGAATTTCTACATCAAAGAAGGAGAAAAGAAGATCCAGGTTCAGATCTTGGTGATGCTCTGCTACAGAAAGGAATCAAGGGCTAGAGATCTGAACGGAAGGAGTCATATTATTCCGCTGCACCCACTGTAAGGTTTTCTAACTTTATATGTGTTTATTTTCATTGTTTTAGAATTCATATTAGGTTGTTAATCCAACATACTTGTTAGTAAATCTAGATCCTGGTAAAATAATTTCCAACAGCAGCGACGCCACCCCGATATTTTTGAAACTTCAAAAAATCATAACTAATTCAAATTAAATCGAAATTGAGTTCTATAAAAAAGTAAATTACTTAATTTTTTCCATACAATCCAATAAAAATAATTCCAGAAACAGATACTCAATTATTTTTCACGAAAATTCACAAACATCAATCAATCATCAAATAACACTCAATACAACATGATACCATCCAAAACATCAAACAATCGTTTTAAAGTCCAAATTTCTTGCAAGCAAATTAATTACCATGGCTCTGAGGCCAGTTGTTGGAAATTATTTTACCAGGATCTTAGATCTACTCACAAGTATGTTGATTAACACCCTAAATATGAACTTTCTAAAACGATGAAATAAACACATATAAAGTTTAGTAAACCTTACATTGGGTGCAGCGGAAAATAATGACTCCTTCCATTCAGATATCTAGCCCTTGATTCATTTCTGTAGCAGAGCATTATCAATATCTGAACCTGGATCTCTTTCTCTGATTCTTTAGTGTTGAAACTCCTTCCTGCTGAAAGTTTTTCTTCACGACCTTCCTCACTATGATTGAGGTATCACTTGCTGTGTGTGGGCACTACTCTAACACTAATTATTTTGAAATCTCAATGAAGAAGAAAGAGGAGAAGAGGTTGGCCAAAGATAGGGAGAGAGAGAGGCTCAATTTTTTCTGAATCAAAAGTATAATTTTCCTGAAGCCTTCACTATCTATTTATAGCATTCCACTAGGGTTAGGTTTGAATTATTTGGCATTAAAATAATGAAAATATCAGTTTAAATTCCCTACAAAAGTGGCCGGCCATGCATAGTGGATTTGGGCCTCACTTTTTGCAATTTTGCAGTTTTATCTTTTCTGCATCTGATTTTCTCAAAAATGTCAATTTTCAAATTCAACCATTTAAATGCCAATTCTAACTATTTAATAACTATAAATAATTATTAAATAATATTATCATTTATCATATTTATTAATTGAACCATACAAAGTATCATAATTAACAAATATGCTCCTAAAACTCTTTCTTTACGATTTCGCCCTTACTTAGTGAAAAATTCTCAAATAGACATAGTCTAATTTGAGAATTATAATTGATTAATCAAAACCAATTATATGAGTCTTACAAGCAATATTATCTCAACTAGTGTGGGGACCATGGGTCTATATAACCGAGCTTCCAATAAGTAGATCAAGAATTTATTACTAAAATTCACTAACTTATTAATTCTTCGTTGAATCCACGCATAGAACTTAGAATTGCACTCTCAGTATATAGAATTCTCTATATGTTCTACCATATAGACACATCATTAGTTATCCATTGTTATAATCCTAATTTGATCAATGATCCTCTATATGAATGATCTACACTGTAAAGGGATTAGATTACCGTTACACCCTATAATGTATTTAATCCTTAAAACACTTAACCCCGTATAAATGATATTTTAGCTTATGTGAAATGAGATCTCCACCATTTATTTTCGTTTGGTCAAGCTCGAAGGAGATCATCCTTTACTTACTATTCGCCAGATAGAAACTATAGATTCCATGTTTATGTTAGCGCTCCCACTCAATTGCACTACCGTGTTCCCAAAATGTCAGTATCACCCTGACCTAAAAGTAGGCTTAACTAACAAATCAAAGAACACGAATAGCCTCTTGAGATCGAGCCTAATCATAACAGGATTAAGATCATTTGATCTAGGATGAACTAGGCGATATTGACTTGAATAGATATTACGGTAAGTTTAATAAATCTAAGTCAAAGTTCAATATCGGTCCCTTCCGATGCATACTCCATGCATCCAACCTGAGCTTTACTTTAACCAATGCTCTGGAAAGAACATAGCACTTCTCCAAATGCAAGTAAACTCTGTTGTAGATTATCATATCAGTAAAACCCTGTGTCTGATAAATCTAGGAAACTTTATTCACATAGTCATGTTTAATTTCCAATGTGTTGACAGCACAATAAACAGGATCAAGTATGTGAAAAGGGTTTCAGATGAATTCATACATTATGTACATATAATCATGAAATAAATCATGTGAACCATGCAACATTAAATGTTATTTCTGATCTATATTAATAAGTAAATCTGATTATATTGAAATGAGTTTTATTTAGGGCACAAAACCCAACACTTAAGTGGTAAGTTCTTGATCTGCTTATTGGAAGCTCAGATATATAGGTCCATGGTCCCCACACTAGTTGAGACAATACTACTTGTAAGACTCACTTAATTGATTTCGATTAATCAATTATAATTCTAAAATTAGACTATGCCTAGTTTGTGAATTTTTCACTAAGCAAGGGCAAAATTTTAAAGAAAGAGTTTCTAAGGTATATTTGTTAATTAAGAGACTTTGGCTAGTCTAATTAATAAATATATTAAATGATAATATTATTTAATAATTAATTTTAGTTATTAAATAGTTAAAATTGACATTTAAATGATTGAATTTGAAAATTGGTGTTTTTGAGAAAATGAGATGAAGAAATGATAAAACAGCAAGTTGCAAAAGTGGGGCCCATATCCACAAGCCTTGGCCAGCCACTTATGTAGGTTTTACCATTTTATATTTTCATTCTTTTAATACCAAATAATTCAAGCCTAACCCTAGGTGGCATACTATAAATAGGTAGTGATGGCTTCAGAAAAAGAAGATGCATCTTATTCCTTTCAGAGAAAAACCTGAGTGCCTTCTACCTAAGCTAGCCGCCACTTATCTTTCTTTATTCTTCATTATTGATTCGAATCCCTTGAGTGAATGAGTAGTGCCCAAACACATCAAGTGGTACCTCAATCATAGTGTGGAAGATCGTGAAGAATCCAAATTCAACAAGAAGGACATTCGGACTCAGATCTTGATAATGCTCTGCGACAGAAAGGATACAAGGGTTAGAGATCTGAGTCGAAGGAGACATATTATTCCGCTGCAACCACCATAAGGTTTCTCATACTTTATATATGTTTATTTCATATCGTTTTAGAAGTTCATATTTAGGATGTTAAACAACATACTTGTGAGTAGATCTAAGATCCTAGTAAAATAATTCCAACAGATCTGAACCTGGATCTCCTTCAAGTGATGAAATTCTTCACAATCTTCCATACTATATTTGAGTATTGACTTGAAATGTATGGGCAAGTACTCTCTTCACTATGGGGTTCAAATTAAAGAGGGGAGAAGAGAAGGGATTTTGAAAATTAATAGGAGCCTCTCTTATATTGTTTGACAAAGTGAAATTGAGTTATCAGCTTCTGATAATAAGAGCCTATAATTATCTATTTATATGATGTCTATTAGGGTTAAGTAAGAATTTAAATATATATTAAAAAAAAAAGATAAAATGGCTTTAAAATTGAACCCTTGTGGTCGAACCCCTTGTAGGCCCTATGGTTTCAATTTTGCCATTTTATTAAATAACTTATTTTTCTTTCTCAAATACTATATTTTAACTCTAACTTTATAAAGGCATATTTTAACTATTTAAAAATTATAAATAATTATTAAATAAAATTATTATTTAACTTATTTATTAATTAGACCTTTCAAAGTCTCTTAATTAATAAACAAACCCTAAAATCTCTTTTTTTCTCAATTAGGTCATTGATTAATGAAAATTCATAAATAAGATATAGTCTAATTAAAATTCTAATTGATTAATTAAAACCAATTAACTGAGTCTACAAGCCAATTATCTCAACTAATGTGGGGACAATGGGCCTATATAATCAAGCTCCCAATAAGTAGTTCAAAAAATTACCAAGTAAATTTTCTATCTTATTAATTCCTCATGACTCCACTAAAGATTTAGAATCGCTCTCCTGATTATATAGAACGCTCTATATGTTCCAAATATATATATATATATATATTGTTAATTATCTATTGTTTCAATCCAAATAATCAATTATCCTCTACTAGATCGAGTATGGACAATTTTACTGTTCTACCCTTTAATGTATTTTATCCTTTAAACACTTAGCTCCTTGTAAATGATATTTCAGTAAACTAATATAATTATTAAAATGAGTACTCTACCATTTAATCTCATTTAGCCAAGCTCAAAGAAAATCACCGTTTCACTTTTATGTAGTCATAGAAGCTATAGATTTTGTATCTATGATTAGCACTCCCACTCAATTGTACTACCATATTCTCAAGATGTAAGTATTGAGAAGATCCATTTGGTCAACTTTAACGAAGAAGTCAAAGAACATAAATAATACACTTGAACCAGAACCTAACAATCTCAGGATTGAGATCATTAATCTAAGATCAACTAAGTGATATTTACTTAGAAAGATATTACGATAAGTTTATGATATATTTTTTATGTGAATATCAATCCAGTCCAATGTATAACAACACATCCAATACAAGCTTATACCTATACCTTGGAAAAGATATACCACTATTTTAGTGTAAATAAACTACATTGTTGATTATCATATCAGTGTAAAATCTTATGTACTGATAAATCATGGGACTAATAGTTTAGTCACATAATCTTGATTACTTTTCACTGTGTAGAATAGAGTTTTAGTTAGGGCACAAAACCTAACAAACTCCCACTTGCACTAACATAAAACAATCAGTACGTTTCAATTAATTCTAGATTCTCTCTGCGCTTTTCAAATGCAGTCTCTGTCAATGTCTTGGTGAATGGGTCAGCTAGGTTATCTTCAGTATCAACCTTTTCTACCAGCACGTCTCCTCTTGCCACATACTCTCTAATGATGTGGTATTTCCTCTTAATGTGTTTACTCCTCTTGTGGCTTCAAGGGTAGTTATTGTTGGCGATAGCACCAGTGTTGTCATAAAGTAACACTAGTGGTTTTTCCATGCCTTGAATAACACCATGCTCTGTGAAGAACTTTCTTAGCCAGACCAGTTCCTTAGTAGCCTTAGTGGCAGCTATGTATTCGGCCTCCATGGTAGAGTCAGATATTGCAGATTACTTGACACTTCTCCAAACATCTGCTACTCCCCCAAGAGTGATTACTATCCCAGATGTAAACTTCCTGTCATCAAGACAATCCTAGAAATCGGAGTCGGTATAGCCTAAGAGATTTAAAGCACCATCCTTGTAGACTAACACATAATTCCTTATCCTCTTTAAGTATTTCAAAATATGCTTAATTGTTGTCCAATGTTCCTTTCTTGGGTTTGACTGATACCTGCTCACAATTCCTACTGCATAGTAAATTTCTGGTCTAATATGCATAGCATAGCATACAGCAGACTTCCAACTGCTGAAGCATAAGGAAACTTTCTAATATCTTTTATCTCTTGGGGATAAGTGAGACATTGTTCCTTAGATAGTCGCAAGCCAGCATGTCTAGAAGGCATGATTGCCCCTTTGGCATTGGTCATTGAGAAACGCTTTGCACCTTATCAATGTAAGATGCTTATGAGAGAGCAAGTGATTTGTTCTTCTAGCATCTAATAATTTGGATTTTAAGAACATAATTAGCTTCACCCAAGTCTTTCATTTAGAATTGGGTGTTAAACCATTCCTTTATGTCAATCATCTTCTTGACATTATTGCCAATGACTAAAATGTCATCAACATAACAGATTTCTATGGAGAGAGGTATTCTGATGGATTTGAGCATGGAAACTGGACTAAAAGTATCCTCATTATCCAATCCTTCTCTTTGGGTATAACCCTTTGCTACAAGTCTAGCTTTAAAAGTTTTGACTTATCCATCATCACCTCTTTTCTTCTTCTAGACCCATTTACATCCAATTGGATGATAATCATCAGGTGTATCTACATATTCCTAGACTTTATTTTTCTTCACGGAATTCATTTTTGAATCCATGTCGGCTGACCATTACTTCTGTAACGCCCCCACTAACAGCTACTCATGGTTCTAGGTAATCCAACTACAAGATTCCTAGCAACTTCTTCTCATTTTACTCAAGAAATTAACATATCATAATAACCTTACCAGCATCTGATGATTAATCCTAATTCACTAACAAATTAAGCATCTGAATACATTATCCACTACATCCTTTTGCATTCTACAGCATACGTAGAATTTCAAGTATTTGTACACTTTAATAGTACTAAAAAATAACAATTAAGGAGTGGTACAAATTTTCATTAGAATGTCACTTCTGAGCTCAACACTGCTTGAAACACGAACTTAAGTTTTATGACGCAACATTCCACTAACCCCTACTAACAGACAAAGAAATCGCATGAAGAACTGCATAAGTCTTGACCTACATATTACTAGAAACCATGTACTGAACAATCAAAGCTTTAACAACTTCACCCTACTGGTTGATGACCATCCATGACAACCATAACTCCTCTAACAACTGCATCCACGAAGATATTAAAACTCTCCCAAGGGTTTGCAAATATTATTTACCCTAACAAAATTGAAAGAATTGTCAAAAATGTGTTTGACTAAGAGTTGAAGTCTTTGTTAACTGTTAACCACTTGAGGCTAGCTCAAGTGACCATAGGTGGGTGGGTGTGTTGGAGGTCTTGAGTTCGAGTTTCAAGTAAAACATGATTGTAATATATAAACGCTTAAATAAAAAAAAAGAGTTGAAGTCTTTGTTTATTTTCATTCATGTCTCTTGTGATAAGGGAAAGTTTGTAATCGACTAAGTTGAATAATCTCAGTAAGTTTTTTTTTTTTTTTAATGGTACTAATCTTGACAAATATACACGGGCTCACTAAGATCGGATTGAGAAAATTGTACAATTTTCTTGTAGTGTGTAAAAGGAAGATACATATATTTTTTTTACTTAAGAATATATATTTTTAATACTATGTTTTTAAGTTATCTTTTTAATTATTTAGTAATTAGTGTATTTATCTGTAAAGTATTCATAAATAATTATATCTCGGTCTAAATCTTGCAAATACTGAAAAATTATAATGATGAGAGTATATTTTATGAGCTAGTTTCCCACATTTTCTATTATGTTATAGTAGCTGCAATATATTATATGTTATAGTAAATCTTTTTTTTTTTTAATTTTTTTTGGTGAGAAAAGTCTACTATATTAAAATTGAGAGTTAAAATACCATAGATAATAGTGAAGGCGGAACTTCCTCAACCATAGACAATCAGTATCTACCGAAATAGCATACTTAGCAAGAGTATGGGCAACAGTATTCGCACCCCTCTTAACATGAGTGATAATTACTCCAAAAAAAAATTGGACAATATTACACAAACCGCAAAGACAATATTCATGTGGCACAATTATTCAAAAAAAAAAAAAATATTCATGTGGACAGAACTGCCATAGTTGACGTCCATGGTTACAGAGAACCGTCACAAACAATAACTTTCAACTTATAATTACTATTGACATGTATATATTGTTCAAAATGACCAAAAATAATATTTTCATAATTATTGTAAACAATGATCATTATATAAGACTGAAACACCATAAATGAGGTTGATTATCACATATAGCAGGTACATTTCATTTTTTTTCCTTCATACCAATGCCAATACAATTGCAAATTCTTAATGTTGTATGGTATAATCAAAGAAATTGAAAAATAAGTAGATAAGGATGAATTTATCAGATCAGGGTTATTTACAAAATAACGTTTTACATTTATCAAAATGGGGGTTGGTGGTCAAACATGAGAGTACTCAAAAAGAAAGAAAAAGGAGTAATTGGGTTGAATGGTCAAAAGTAGAAGACTGTTTAAAGTGAAAGAGCAAGAAAAAAGGTATATTTTAATATAAAATTATAAATAATTTACATTATAATAATACTATCACACAACCAGAGGAGGGGCCTTCTTCTTCCTCTCCTCCTTTCGGTGTGTGGTTTTGACTGACTGTCTCCTCTCTTTTTCTTTCTATCTATCTCTCTATCTTTACTTTAACCACAATCTCTCTCTCCAAGACCCAAACTTTGCCGATCTATTCTCTACTCCGGATCCATCTTCTTCTGGGTTATGAATTTTACTTTCGGTTTGATCAAGTTTCTACTACAACCTTGGTAATTGTTCTATTATTTTTCTTAAAAATGTTCTTTTTATGTAATTAGTGTTTGGATCAGGTTTTATTCTCTTTGTATTTCATTGTTCTTCTCCCAACTTGAGTTGATCTGCCTATATGGATCCTTCTAGGGTTTGTAAATGAAAAATCTTTGTCTTTTATCTCCTCTGATTTTCGTTTTGTTGTGCTTGCCGTTACCCAGTAATCGTAGCCATTTGATTTTTATTTACAAGTTTCTATTTTTCTTCTTGTGGGATCTATTTAATGGGAACCATGCACGATTGTTTGTTCTCTAAAGAAAAAATGGGTTTTTTTTTTTTTTTTTTGAGAAATAGTTTGTTTGGATGGTGGGCACATTTTATGTTTGTGTTAGATTATATCAATATTTATTTGGAGAAAATAAGATGGGTAGCTGAATCAGAGTTATGTAACTTACTTCATCTTTGTTTTTTCTCAAATTAGCTTTTTTGTTTCAACTGTTAAGCCTCAATTTCCTTATAATCGATTATTTTGAGCTGAGTTATTGGCAGCAGGATAGTTTACACTTCACATAGGATGTTTAGTTACGTGGGTGGGGTATGGTTCACTTATCGATGTGGTTGTGTTTGTTGTTCTTTGTACATTTAATTCCTTTTCTCTTGTTATTTTTGTTTCTTTCGCATTGTTTTGTTCAAAACTTCTAATGAATTTGCAATAAGTGTGGGCAATTAATTATCTTTCATTATGCTATCATATTCCCCTGTGTGATATCATTTGTTTGTTCTTACTTCCGTTGTTAATGATGTCCTGCTTTTGCCAGGTAATTTAGTGAACTGGTATATTGAATTCTAAGGAGGGTTATTGAGGACATCTTTGTATTTTTGAGCCAATGGCTTCTGTAAGTGTAGCTCCTGCATCTGGGGGAGTAAGAGAATCTAGCGGTAATGTAGCTGGTGTTGATAAGTTGCCTGAAGAAATGAATGACATGAAACTTAGAGATGATAAGGTAAATGTTAAATCTTTGAATCCCCTTTAATCCTTAATATAGAAATCTTTCATTGTTGATTTCTCACACCTGTATCTTTTTGTTTTGCGTACAGGAAATGGAAGCAACCATTGTTGATGGCAATGGGACAGAGACAGGTCATATAATTGTTACTACTATTGGTGGAAAGAATGGCCAGCCAAAGCAGGTAATTTGTCTAACACATCTTTTCTACCCTTGCAACATTATTGTTCCTAAAGCTCTTGATTGTAAGTGTACTGACATAACCTGGCTATCAATTATTGTAGACTATAAGCTATATGGCAGAGCGTGTTGTTGGTCATGGATCTTTTGGAGTAGTTTTCCAGGTGCGTAGCTAATCTACCGGGTAGTTTTATTTCATGGTTTTGTTTAACATTCTAATGTGATGTTTTATTGTGGTTTTTCAGGCAAGGTGCTTAGAAACTGGGGAGACAGTTGCCATCAAAAAAGTTCTCCAAGACAAGAGGTACAAGAATCGGGAGCTGCAAACCATGCGACTTCTTGACCACCCCAATGTTGTGTCCTTGAAGCATTGTTTCTTCTCAACCACTGAGAAAGATGAGCTCTATCTTAATCTTGTACTTGAGTATGTCCCTGAGACAGTCCATCGCGTGATCAAACACTACAACAAGATGACCCAAAGGATGCCCTTGATATATGTTAAACTCTATTCTTAT
Source organism: Cannabis sativa (assembly GCF_029168945.1). NCBI lineage: Eukaryota > Viridiplantae > Streptophyta > Magnoliopsida > Rosales > Cannabaceae > Cannabis > Cannabis sativa. Next base: position 1,094,677 of record NW_026870039.1, read on the forward strand.
CAGGTATATATGAGATATGCTTCCGTTGCTTGTTTGAATATCTAATATTGTTATTGAGACACAATAGGTGTTTTACTGTCTTGACATTTTACATTGTCCCACTGCAGATATGTAGAGCTCTTCATTACATTCACAACAGCATTGGAGTTTGTCACAGGGACATAAAGCCTCAAAATCTTTTGGTATGTATTATAATATGCTGTTAGCTTCATCTTGTTTGTTATATTTGTGTGTGTGTGCGACTGTGCATGTATTGGTTTCTAAATCTTTTCTAGTGGTGTTTGTTTAACCTTCATCAATTCTTAAAAAATGATTTTACACGTGTCCTCTATATAGCTGGTACAGGGGACAGAGTTGGCACAACTGGTTTTTAATCATCATTTATCTCTTCCTTACAGGTCAATCCACATACTCACCAACTTAAACTCTGTGACTTTGGAAGTGCTAAAGTCTTGGTTTGTTTCCACTCCACATTACTTGTTTTAGTGTATTTTGGACAAATAATAATCTATGTTACTGAATCATATATGTAAAATTGCAGGTGAAAGGGGAACCAAATATTTCATACATCTGTTCTAGATACTATCGTGCGCCAGAGCTTATATTTGGGGCAACGGAGTACAGCACAGCTATTGATATCTGGTCTGCTGGATGTGTGCTAGCTGAACTTATGCTTGGACAGGTAGGTGCTGGGGTTTCTTATGGTTGTTTTGATTATGATTTTATCTTGATTAGAAAGATCCTAACTGTGACTTTTTGACTTTACAGCCTCTATTCCCTGGGGAAAGTGGAGTTGACCAGCTTGTTGAGATAATTAAGGTGAATAACAAGCCCAAATGGCTTATTATCTTTAATTTGACGTATTACTTTATTTCTTTGTACTTCTATTTCTTACCTATTCTATTCTATTTTATTTCTTGCGCAGGTTTTAGGTACCCCAACAAGGGAGGAAATCAAGTGCATGAATCCTAACTACACAGAGTTCAAGTTTCCCCAAATTAAAGCCCACCCATGGCACAAGGTATAAGAAAGATTATGTAAAGCTGTTGTCCCAAAAAAAAGTACTAACCAACATACGTTGTCTCTTTTGCTTAATATTTTAAACTTATTAATCTTTGACTATCCAGATATTCCATAAGCGCATGCCTCCTGAAGCTGTGGATCTTGTTTCAAGGCTACTACAGTATTCTCCAAACCTTCGAAGCACTGCTGTGAGTATTTTGATTCTGTTCGATACTTACATGTGTTTCATCTCTACTTTGTGTTGATGGTGTTTTACACCTTTGTCCTTATGCAGTTGGAGGCTTTAGTTCATCCATTTTTTGACGAGCTTCGTGATCCCAACACCCGCTTGCCGAATGGACGTTTCCTTCCTCCACTATTCAACTTTAAGACACATGGTAAGGACTAACAGGCTTCATTTATTTATTTTTCACTTTTAATCTCATATGTGGTGGATGTGAACTAATGATTGTCAATGGTTTTGCTACTAACCAGAACTGAAGGGTGTTCCGGCAGAGATGTTGGTAAGGCTGATTCCAGACCATGCTAAAAAGTAGTGTGGCTTTCTTGGATCGCCATCATAATAATAGGGTGTCGTTGTAGTTGGTATCCGCTCTGCTCTGCTCCTCGCAGTAGCGTTCTTGTAGAGAAAAGTAGTTCGAGTGTTCTTATCTAATTTCATCAAATCAAAAAAAGTAAATCTAGCTCTGGGGTATCTCTGTTTTCTTTTATCTGTTCATTTGTTGGTACACACATCTCTATTATATTACATTCATACTTCTATTTATATAATATGGTAGAAGGCAGATTAAGAAAGGGTCTCTGCTCCCTGCTTCGAAAACAGTCACTTGGGTTCGTCACATTTGTTTTGTGTCGTTCTTTTTACGGTAGATTGTATCATATCAAAGTAATGGAATTATAATTTTACAAGTTTCTCCATTTCAAACGGCAATATGTTTTTTGTGATAATGGTAGTAACAAGACGTGCTACCTTCCCATCGGAAAAGAAGGGACAAGTATTAGACATAACTGTCCAGGAATTAGTCTATGAGCACAAATATAAGCAACTCTAGAAAGCCAAGACACGGCAAACTCAGGAAAATGATCCAACAAGCGAAAAATATAAAGAAGCTGTACAAGTCAAGTTTGGAATCCTTTTAGAGTATGCTCCAGATTGGAGTACCTTCATGAAAATCCATGTTTCTGGTCGTCCAAAGAGAAAGTATAGTCGTGCTGCAAAATTGGGTAAATTTAAGAGCATGTATGACATTATTTTTTATTTTTTATTTTCAAAAAAGTATTTTCAGAAATGATAATAAAAACCAGTTTTTGAAGTTTTCAAATTAGAAGTCGTGTGTGCTTGGTTAATGTTATTCTAAAAATAATTTTTTATTTTTACATTATTTTCTTTTTTGAAAAATACTTCAATATGAGATTCTAATATGAACAAGAGCAGACCTGACCCTAGTCTTGGCCTTGGACTCGGATCCCGACTCTAGACCTGGCCTCGGTGTTGGTCCCAGCCTCGTACCCCAACTTTGGACCTAGCCCCGTTCCTGGTCTTAGACCTCGGCTTGGACCCCGGCCTCAGATCCGGGACCTCGACCCAGTCCCGGACCCTGAACTCGGACTCGGTCACAGACTTGGCTAGACTTGGACCTGAACTTGGGCCCCGACCTCAGACTCGGACTCGACCCGAAAATGAGGAGAGAGAAAGTGATGAGAGAGAAAATAATATGTGAAAATAATGTGAGAAAATGATGAGAGAGAAAGTGATGAGAGAGAAAATAATGTGAGAAAATGATGAAAGAAAATAATGTGAGAAAATAGTGAGAGAGAAAGCAATGAGAGAGAAAACGATGAGTGAGAAAGTGATGAGAGAAAATAATGTGAGAAAACGAGGAAAGAGAAAGTGATGAGAAAGAAAATAATATAAGAAAATGATAAGTATAATGATGTGAGATAAAGTAGAGAAAAATATTGACCAAAAGTGAACTATTTTTTAAAACAGAAAATAACATTTTGCTGTTATCAAAATTCTTTTTTTTTGTAACTTTGTTTTCTGAAAACTGTTTTCAATAAACAAGGCCAAACATGCTTTACTGTTTTCAAAAAATAATTTTCTATTTTTAAAAACAAAAAATAATTTTTTAGTTATGATGCCAAACATGTATTAACCTTTTCTTTTGTTCCAACCACTCAGGTGGCTTAGATATCCACCACAATATGAAGAGGGGAACCAAAACTAAGTCTGACACTACAAATGTTCTAAGGACTATAGAACCGAATTTGCCTAGCCAAAGGGCATTGGAAGAACAAATGAAGCAGGGAATCTTCAAATCAAGACTACTACAAATAATGCAGTTTACACCATTGCCAAAGACAGCTTGGAGGCATTGACCTAGATATTTCTTCGCACCTTCCATAAGAAAAGTTTAGTTCATTTATGAATAGGAGCCTTCCAGAGGGCCTTTCAAATCCCATCGTAGAGACCAAAGGTTGATAGGCTGATGGGATTTATGTTCAAAAAAGCAAGCAAGCAATTAATTATTAATATATTATAGAATATATGAAATATAATTATAATATAAATGATACATTAATTAATTATTAAATATTTTAAAATTCCTTATTCATATGGAGAAAGTATAATTTTGTAAAAATGTACAAGAGAATTAAGATTATACGATATGAATAAAATAAGTCAGTAGTGTATTAAAGTAATGAGAATTTTTAATATAGAACTGCTAAGTATGGTTTACTATACATTATACTTCTAGTGTGTGTGATTTTGATTCAGATCACATATGTAGATAGACATATAGTAAATGTATTGTGTATAATTTGATTATACATGACTGGACCGATATGTAATAACATCTTTCATCAACATGTCGTTTATCATGAAAGAGTTATTCATATCACAACGATGATTATTAGTAGATCATTCTGAATCCTGAGTATACATGAACTCCTATTTGTGTTCATTGAGTTCTTTGATTCATTTGTTAAAGTTTCTCAGAGAAGATGATTCTTACAACTTCTAAGTTTTGGAAGATCATCACACTCCGTTTGTGATAGAAAATAAAGTCTGAAGCTTCAAGCCAAATTTTTACGATGATCCGTTAACTTTCAAGAAAAAAGATGCAAATAAACTTTCTTGATCATTTTTTAAGATTTCCAAAACATCTTAAATTATAAAATTCTGAGATATATCAAGAGAGTTATGTCCAAAATACCATCAATAAATACAGTAAAAAATTTCAAGAGCTGCGACTCTCTCTATAGAAAGTTGTGATTCTTGACTATAAATGGCAACTTTCTGATTTCTATCAAATGACAATTGGGGGCCTAGGTCATGGAATTCCATTAAATTTTGTGACTCTAGGGGGTAAGAGAGGCGGCTAGAAGGAGAAAAATACCATTGGAGGCTTCAATTCAATTTCTACATCTATCTTTAAACTTTGATGTTTGTAATTCATTCTTTGAATATTTAGTATGAATTCTATGAATAAATTTCAGTTTTAGAGTTTTTATGTGAGTCACTTGAAACTCTTTTATGAATTAATATAGTTTTTTAATTTCTTCTTCATCTTCTATTCAATTCCACAAAATCTATGTTAATTTAGCAATTATTTGTTGGCCATTTATATTTATTGTTTATGATTTCAAATCTATTTGAATATGCTATGTTGTTGATACAATTTAATTTAGAATGATAGTATCGAGGTTGATTGTATAATTTTTATGAGTTGTTATATTCATTGCTTTCTTTCTGATTAAATTTTGCTATACAAATATAGAAAGTTTCCACATAGATTGAGTTTATAAGTCTTAAGACGATTATGGACTATTTTTGTCAACTTGTTTTTTTTTTTTTTTTTGAATAGAAGGTGAACTTCATTAACTTATAATAGCCAAATCAGCCATTATAGAGGAATGTACAGTACTAGGGACATTGCTGACATTAAAGATGCAATCAGACCAATAATAAAAACCACGAGCAAGACAATGAGCGGTTTTGTTAGCAGATCGCGATACAAAAGAAACAGACACATCACACAAACAATTTAACAAACGTTTACAATCAGAAATTAACAAATCAAAAACTGAAGGCATAAAAACTAAACTTGAAAGTGCTTGGACTGACACAAGGGAATCGGTTTCAACAATAACATTAAGTAGTAGAAAAGAAGATAGTTGATGATCATAATTATCTTAATTAATTTCTCATTGTTTATTTATTGATTTTTACTCCTATTTTTATTGTATTTTTTTTTTTCTATAAAAATCTAAGGTTTTTTTTTTTTTCTTTCTCTTTTTTCTTTTTTCTTTTCTCTTTTCTCTCTTTTTTCTTTTTGTTTTTCTTTTGTTTTTTTCTTTCTTTCTTCTACCTTCTACCCAGGAACTCTAAACACCTATCCTAATCATTGTTTGTAAAAAATATATTAAAGCCATCGATTTGGTAATAAAACTAACCATGCATGCATGATAGGATCTTGCCAAGATCACTATGGAGTCACCAAAACACGAACCTCTTTTCCAGCCATTGTGAGAACTCCCACTAAAACATACATTTGCTCAAAAATATCTAATCGGAACACACAACAAAAGAAAGCAACTATTCTGTAAAGATTTCATTTTGTTCCCATTGAACAATCGAAAACAAACAAAGATTTCAAATTTTCATTATGTCGAAGCCTTTCTTAGATCTCTGTCGGAGGTGCTCCCTCTGGCTTTGAGCAGAAAGAGAGAGAGTGAGGGACACCGTGGGGAGAGAGAAAGGGTGAGGAAGATTTAGATTTAGGGGTCTTCAAGGGTAGGGAGCATCATATGAAGTCTGTTTTGGCCATAGAGAGCAGAGTTGCTGCGTTTGGCTCCGAGCAGAGAGAAGTCGAGAAAGAAAGGAAGAGAAAGTGGAGAACTCGAGGGAAGAACCAAATATTGGGGTTCTCGGAGGCTCGCGAGTCTTGCGGTGTGGTCCTCGTCCGTCGATTGTGGTCGGGACGGTTCACCAAGCATGGGCAAGGTGTCGCACCAGAAAAGAAAGAAGAAGAAGAAAAAAAAGAAAAAAATAATTTTAAATTATTTTTTTTATTTTTTAAATATTTTATGTTTTTTTAATTATTAAAAATAGGTAGACCAATAAAATTTTGCGAAGGAGTTAGAGCAAAACGATTGTAAAAATTGAGAAGTATAAACATAATTTTTCCAATAAGGAGTTAGATCATACCAAAGTCAAAATTTCTAAGAAGTTTTAACCGCAAATTAACCTATACGACATATGCATACATACAAAAAAGAAAAAAAAAGAAAAACAAAGAAAATACTGTTTAAATTCTGATTCATGTTGTCCTAAAAATTTCAGAATTTACATATATGACGTATGCTCATCATATAAATCATTAGAGTTTTTTTTTTTTTTTTTTTTTTTTGAAAATAAATCATTAGAGTTAATATCTCCAGGTACTAACAAAAAGGATTTATCTGTACCTAAACAAAAAATTAAGGGACCATGAGCTTCTAAACTGTCGAATATTATCATGAGGATTCGAAACCTAATGCTGTTAATTCATATGTCGTAGTGGATTAGATAGTGCTCTTTAATTCCAACAAAAGATTTCGTATAATTTAGTCTGCGTGACTGGAATAATGTTGTGGTCTACTTATGCGTTCATTTTGCCATGTGATATATCAATATCATATATAATGTACTTGATTTGGTGGATTCTAATCCTTTAATTGTTTCACAATTTCAATTAGTAAACGACCACGTTTCTTAAATAATAATAATAATAAACTCCAAATGCAAGTATAATTTGTAATCGAAGTTCACCAACCAATTTCAGGTCCAAAAAAGAAAGAAGAGAAGCAATAAAGTGGAACGTGGTCATTATTGAAGGTGAGAGTGAAGTGGAAGTATAGTATCAACCTATAGAACCCCAGAAGAGAGGCATGCATTGCAGAGGTATTAATATATATATATATAATTCTATGTATATATATATATATATCTATAAATATAGACACACACACAAATGGTGGCCGAAAGAAAAGTTTCGAGTGGTAGGTGGTGGTAGTGGTGGTGGTGGTGGTGGACTACCCAACCCAACATAAACCAAAAAAGATAACTCAAAATATACTTTTGGGCAAAGCTATACAGTTTGGTTTCATGGGGTAAAAAATCAAAGCACACAACATGACGCTCAATATATTCATATATATATATATATATTATATATATATATTATATATCATCCTTTGGCAATATTGGTCGGTTTTGAGATAAATTAAAGTTGATGTCATGCATGCTTGTATTTTACAAAAGTGTTTGCATGCTGCAAGGGCCACAATTCCACCACCACGCGACAACCAAATATGTGTGGATAACTCTCTCAACTCTCAAGTCTCAACCTCTTATTGCACCAATATCCATTTTTAAAAATCACTCACAACAAAAACACCTAGCTTACCTATATATATGCCTATAGATGCCTATCCAAATAAAGAGCAGCTATTAATTATACCTTCTAACTGCCTTTTCAAAAAAGTTGGGCCTCCATTTTGACTTGAATCCCATTCATTCAACTGTCTACTTGATCGTTTTATATTTTCACTCAAACATCTAAAATGAACTAATAACCTGGTTGCATTAATATATGCAACATTTTATACTTTTCCTTTCATCCTCATCCGATTAGATTAATATGAGTACTAATCATTTCTATTATTGCCAACCATTCCGATCAATAAATACTTTGTAATAGTAGAGGAAGAAAACTTGGAATTGTTTCTCAATGAAGAAAATAGGAGAAAAGAAAGAAAGAAAAATATAGGTGATTCGCACAAAAAAATAGAACAAAACTAAAATGAAGAAAAGTTTTATAAAAGAGTGAAAATTTACCAAAACAATCTTCACTTAAAACAAATAAAAGCCTAAATACCATTTTGAACCTTGTATTTTGCAAAAGTTACCAATTGAACTCTCTATTTTGTTAAATGATAAAATAGACCCTATATTTTCTATAATAATAAAAAAAGAACCCTGTACACAATCTTCAACAATTTTATTTTTTAATATAACCAACTTTAAGACAATTTCTAACATGAAAAAATGTAACCAGTTTTGTCATAACATCTCTAGATCAGATTATTATTAAGTTTTATTTTGACAAAAAATCATTACATAGGGTCCTATTTGTACAATTTTAAAAAATATAAGATCTATTTTGTCACTTAATTATATAATTAAAATAGTTAAAATTCCAATTATGTAATTTTCTATCCTCTATCATAGAACAAAACTATCAATCAATTATAACATAAGAGAAATATATATTTTTTTAATCTCAATTTTGCTCATATATTGTCACTCTTCTCTAACAAATTAACAAAACAAAATGTAATTGTAGGTGAACAATTTATAGCGGATTTTTTAGTATTTAAAATAATCTTAAAATTTTTTAAAATTTGTAAAATATCTTAAATTATTATAATAAACACAACGTCTTATAAAAAATTGAACTTATAAGTTTTCTCATGTCAAAACAAGAAAAACAAAGAAAAGAAAGCACACGTACATCTTTTCTAAGTGTGGTAATGAAGAAGTTTCTCCTAAATTAAAAAATATATATATTAACATAGCATTAGTGATTGAACTGAAATGTACTACAATACAACAAGGATGCTATTTAGTTTCATACGCAATTAATAAATAAAATATCAGCAATTGTTGAATCACGACTTCTCATATGGACTACTAAATCATGCATCAACAAATGCATCCACTACACCAAATTCCAACCATTGGTAATTACTAATATTAGAAATAGAATTGTACTTGATTACAGCTTGTTTTTATGTAAATGTTCTTTGTTTTTTGTGGTAAAGACTAGGACATAATACCGTTAAAACTTGAGTTAACAAAAAACCATATTTGGGACCAAAGAAAATGACAGTTATGGGAAGAACATGGGTGGCTAATCGACTGCCCTTCCATCACATTTCCTGTTATTCCGTTTACCTTTTTCCTGAGGCTGTCATATGCAGACTCCACATTCTTCAAAAGAAGAAAAAGTTGGTTCAAAATATATATTAATAAAGTGAAGGCCTATATGGAATTGGTCGGTTCACTCTCCCAAAATATTTATATTTTATATAAAAAACAACCAAAACAAAACAAAATAAATGTAAGGTGTAGATAAAAAGTTTGAAGTAGCTTCCACTAACAGTGCCTATTATATATACTGATTCAGCCTTTGAGAAATTGCATGCATTCCAAAGCTAAACTTAGTTAAAAAAACTTCAGCAACTTCTACTAATACTCACTCTCACACTCACACACATACTAACCTTAGCTACTTCCCAAATATTTGGTCGTTTGACACTTAAGAAACTCTTTTCCAGTTGGCATAGTTTTCTGAAAATTTCAGTGACTTGCAGCACGCTTTAGTTTTGGTCCCTTTTTTGTTGTCTGTCTTGAAGTTATAGTATGAAGTATACTCGTTTGTCTTTGTTTCTAGTCTTCATTTTTTTCCTTTGCATAGTCCTTTCGACACAGGCAAGGCGGCACCATACCAAACACAAACACACTCACCACCACCACAAAGGCTCCTACATTTCACAGCCTCCCTCATGCTCACCTGCACCTGTGCCTGAGCCTGAGCCTGAACCTGCACCCGAGCCTGAGCCTGAGCCTGCGCCTGCGCCTGAGCCTGCTGAGCCACCATATGAAGATGGTCATCCAACAAATTCAAGTGATGTTTTTGATGTGCGAAAATTCGGTGCTGTCGGGGATGGAATAACAGATGATACAGATGCATTCAAGATGGCATGGGACACTGCCTGTCAGAGTGACTCTGCCACTGTTATCCTTGTTCCCAATGGATTATCTTTCATGATACAATCCAGTATTTTCACTGGTCCTTGTAAAACTAGCCTAGTATTTCAGGTAAATTTATCTTGGTTTTTCATTTAAGTCAATTTTACGGAAAAATGACTTAGTAATTAACTAACTAGATTAATGGAAAAGGTTGATGGAACTCTAATGCCTCCTGATGGACCTGAATCCTGGCCAAAGAAGCAGAGTAGGCACCAATGGCTTGTATTTTACAGAATAAATGGAATGTCATTTGTGGGAGGTGGTGTAATTGATGGAAGAGGTCAGAAATGGTGGGATCTCCCCTGCAAACCCCACAGGGTAATATAGCTATGTTTGTTCATAAATATTGTCAAAATGTTCTTGTAATATAAACAATATTTGCTGAATTTCATAGGGAGCAAACGGAACTACATTGTCAGGACCATGTGATAGCCCCATTGTAAGTTGCATGATTTTGTATTGTACTTGTAGTAGTTCATGATGCTAAGTGAAATCAATTAAACTAAGCATCAGATTTAAATTCTGATTGTCTGTAGGCAATCAGGTTCTTCATGAGCTCAAACTTGACTGTACAAGGACTTAAAATCAAGAACAGTCCACAGTTCAACTTCAGATTCGATAGTTGTCAAAATGTTCATATAGATTCCATTTCAATTACAGCTCCTGCCCTGAGTCCTAACACTGATGGGATTCACATTGAAAACTCTAATGACGTTGGAATATACAACTCGGTGATTTCAAATGGTTAGATTAAACTAGCTAATTAAGTTCTATATTTCACTTTTTCTTTTCTTCATTTTCCCTTGAATGTTTTAGCATTGTACTTTATAAAAAGGCTCAGAAGAATTCCAACTGTTGGAAAGCACGGAAGGGTGAATAATTGGAGATAAAAAGAAGATATTTGGGCATAATTTTATCTTGGAAATATGTTAAATTAGTGAGTTGTTGCTGTACTACAGGGGATGACTGTGTATCAATTGGATCAGGGTGCCATAATGTAGACATAAGAAACATCACATGTGGACCAGGCCATGGCATCAGGTACTACTAGTACTCTTTTTTAAATTTATCCGAAACTAGGCTCCTCTTTATTCTTACTATATTTGGAGATAAGAAAAAAAGTCACGAATCTCAGAATTTGACATGACTGATCATTTGAGCTAATATTAAGTTTTATTTTTATTGTGCTTCCATCTCTAGCATCGGGAGTCTAGGTAATCACAACTCGAAAGCATGCGTTTCGAACATCACAGTGAAAGACTCAGTGATCAAAGTGTCAAATAATGGAGTTAGGATTAAGACATGGCAAGGTGGATCAGGAGCAGTGTTTGGAATAAGATTCATCAACATTCACATGGACAATGTAAGGAATCCAATTATAATAGACCAATTTTACTGCCTTAGCAAAGGTTGCAACAACCAAACCTCAGCTGTGTTTGTATCAGACATATTATATGAAAATATAAAAGGAACCTATGATATAAGGAGTCCACCTATGCATTTTGGCTGCAGTGATTCAGTACCATGCACTAATTTGACTCTCTCTGAGGTTGAGCTTCTTCCTGCTTTTGGTGACATAGTTTCTGACCCTTTTTGTTGGAATGCATATGGAGAGCTACAAACTCTCACTATTCCACCAGTTTCTTGCTTAATTGAGGGCCTTCCTTCTCGATCCACATTGGGCAGTAATGACAGCCCTTATTGCTGACATTATATATATAAATATAATACCAGCTTTATTAGCTTAGCTTCTTTTCAAAAAGAAATATGCATTTATGTATATAATTCTAAAAAAGGGTCATGGTAATAAGTCCAATTATAAGATTATATTTATGCAGATGTTTGGTCTTTTTTTCTTTTTTTTTTCTTATATATGTATGTATAAGAAGTTATATCATTTGAACGTAATTGACTTCAAGATATGTTCTTGATTCTCTTTTCTACTTTTAAGTACATTCTTACTGTAAAGTAAACCAGCTAAAATTACACTTGACATAGAATAATGGAATTAAAATCCTATTATAAATATAAATATATTATTAAGTCATGCATCAAAGACAAGTTGATGAGAATCATAAAAAAGTAGATTATATATAACAGAAAAAAAAGTACAATATTCCAAACTTTTATATAAGTAGTAATGTTTGTTGTATCTGTATGGGAGAAGGAGACAAGAAGTTCACATTAAAAAGCAATAATGCAAAGAATAATTAGCTTTTTTAGTCCCTGTACTTATGACACTATACTATGATGCCCCTTAATTTATAGGTGTAGTTAAAAATACCCCCTAAAATATATCAGTTGGAATAGTATAATCCTTCTATCTAATTTTGTTAAAATTGACTAAAGTTGACTGTTAAATTAATAATGTGGCATTATACATAGATAGTAGTTGAAAAATTATATACCATTAGGAAAATAAATTACAAGTCATAAAAATTACAATCACAGGAAAAAAAAATGAAAAATAACATCCCAAAAAATAGAATGTCATTACCTTAATTTTCCAAAAATCCCATGTTCTTTCTAGTGATATCCATCTCTTCAAATACTGTAGAATCCTAATTTTACACCTTTTTCTAATTTGAACTGCTAAAAAACGATTGGAATTATTTTAATAATATTATTTTTATTAAATTTTTTTAAAAGGTTATGAAATCATTTTTTAATCATCTTTCATTGTCAGTTATTATGCAACCTCATAGTCAATTTTCCCTCTAAAAAGAGATGAAATTACTACTCTATCATTTGTTATAATACCACATCATCAATACAAACAGTATTTTTAAACAAAATAAACAGAAGGACTAAATGTATGCATATAAAATTATACAAGGACTATTTATAACAAGCTGAATAGATTAAGGGGCATAATAGTATAGTGTCATAAGTACAGGGGGTAAAAAAGATAATTATTCTAATGCAAAAGTAGATTAGCTTAGTAAAGAAAAGTACACAGAATATGAGACTGAGAACTCTACTTATATATATATATATTATATGAGCATATATATATATATAAGATTTATATAATGTGAGTCATAAAGAAGGATTTGTGGGGGGCAGGGTAGAGCACTAACTTTGATATTTTGTGAAATAATAAAGAAGTGGGGGTGACATGACATATACCCTATCTTTAGTTTGTAAATCTATGTCGCACGCGCGCACAGGTAGAAAAAACTAGAGACCATTATACTAGTCCATACTCCATATGCCATAAATGCCATACTCCATATTTCATGACTAGTAGTACTACTGTAGTAGTAGCAGAGTGTACTGTGTGTATAAGAACTTCTATACATATATATATTTCTCTGAAAAAGTGAGCTGAGTCGGTGCGTATAGATCCACTACTCACGTAACTTATATTACTTGTCCATTTTAGTGGAATGATACATATAGAAGTGTTGAAGAGTATTATGAACTAATAAGTTTGTTCAAGCTCGACCGTAAAGGTCGTAGTGCCATAATATATCTGACAAATTAAAAATTTACTTATTAGAATTTTTGCCCCTTAAATTTTGACATGTATCAAATCATGCTCCCTGAACTATTGACATTGTTGGATTTAAAGACTTTTTTCTAATTTTGGTAAAAATGTCTAACATGGATGAAAGTTCAGGGGCATAATTTAGTGAATGTTAAAGTTCGAAGAGCGTGATTTGGTAGATATCAAAGTTTGAGGAACATGGTTTAGTACATAAATAATTATTGAAATAGTAAAATTGAATAAAATTAGACAAAAGTCCTTAAATCCAATAATCTCAATAGTTCAGGGGGCATTTTCAATGGCATTAAAAGTTCAAGGGGCATGATTTGGTACATGTCAAAGTTCAGGGGATAAAAATCCTAATTAAAATTAGGTGGGGCGGGGCAGAATTTTTTTTTAAAGGGGGATATAGTATTTTTTTTTAATAAGATCAAAAGATTAATTAATTAAGAATTTCGTTCAAAACAATAGAACGTACTTCAGCAGAATAATCCTCCAATTGAAGCACACAACTTGTAGAGAAACAAGAGTCTCTTGCCAAGCAATGAGCCAACTTGGTTGCAGATTGTTTAACAAAACACAACTTAATATATGGGAAAACTAAAAGCAAATTACGGACATCTTGAACAAGTAAACCAAATTGAGAAACCATAGAAAAATTACTTTGGATAGCTTGGACACAGACCAAGCTATCCGTTTCCAAAATAACGTGGTCCCATGGATGATATGCAATTCAAGTTAAAGCTTCTTTGATGTCTATTATTTCCGCAATTTCAGGTTGAACACGGCCAATCTTCCCCTTAGTGAAAGCTTCTAACATATTACCATGATGATCCTGAGCTACGCAACCCACACCAAACCGTCCCTCCTGATCAAACAAAGTCCCATCAACATTAATTTTGATCTTATGTAACATAGGTGCATTCTAATGCTCAGAATGTCACCCCCTTCATTCAAAGAAGACAAAGAAAGACACTTTCTACCTTGAGCACATTTATACTGATCAAGCATGTTTTTCGCTGATGCAACAATATTTGATGCATCCCAACTCTTTTTTCGCCAAACAAAATCATTTCGTGCACGCCAAATAGCCAAACTCACCACAGCCGCTTCCTCCATCTCACTAACACCTCCCCTGCCGAATAACAATAGTAGCCAACTGCTAAATGTTGCAGACCCGCCCCTAACATCCACCAAGCTGCAATTTCAGGCAGCTGTAGCAAACTCACACTCCACCAAGGCATGATGCACAGTTTCTGCAGCAACAATGCACAAAGGACATGCATCATTAACAGGGACATGACATTTTTGAAGCTGAAAATACGTTGGAAGGACACCCGATGCATCTCTCCATAAGAAGTTACTGACATTTGGAGGAACATTTAACGACCATAAAGTCTTCCAAAAACCTGTATTGCCATCCACACTCCAAGCTCCTTTTGTTTCCTACAAGAACTTATAGGCACTTTTGACTGAATACTTGCCACAAGTCTCAAACTTTTAACTCTATCCGTCTCTAACAGCCGAGTCACTAAGCTGAATGCTAAATATCAGATCTTGGTCACGAGCCACAAAGAGATCTCTTACCACATCTTCATCCCAGGCCCGAGTATCTATCTGAAATAGGCAACTAACAGTTTTATTATACAAGGGCAGGATGCCTTGTTTCAACAAAGCCATTAGTGTTATGAGGGAGCCAAGGGTCATCAAGAATTGAGACATTCACCCCATTAGCAATAGTTCTTCGAGCTCCCGAGTATATAAGGCTTTTGGCTTCCATGATGCTTCGCCAAATAAAGCTTGGGTTATCTCCCAACTCAGTTGAGAATAAACTACCATGTGCATAGTACTTTGCCTTGTAAATCCTACTGACCAACGAACTGTCATTCACAAAAAGTCGCCAGAATTGCTTCCCTAGAAGAGCTAAATTAAAGTCTCTCAAACATCTGAAGCCCAATCCCCCTGTATGCTTATGACGACACAACCTATCCCAACTCATCTAGTTTATACCCTTCCTACTACTAGAATCCGAATGCCACAAAAACTTAGCCATAAGTCTTTCTAACTCCTTACAAATATCTAAAGGCAAAAGAAAAACATTCATGGCATAATTTGGCAAGGCTTGAGCTACAGATTTCAACAAGACCTCCTTCCCCGCACGAGACAATATACGACCGTCCCAACCTTGAATCCTCTTACGAAGCTTGTCCTTAAGAAACCCGAGGATAGCATTATTCTTGTTCCTCCCAACCGAACATTGAAGGCCCAGATAGTACCCATTTTCATCAGCTTCATAAATTTCCAACGAAGCACAAATAGCATCCCGAAGATCACAATTTGTATTGTTGATGAAGCACACGGAGGACTTAGCAAAATTAATTCTTTGACCCGAAGCCACCTCATAAGTATGCAAAAGCTCCTTAACATTGTGCGCTTCTTCCTCAGTAGCTTTGCAATAAATATAACTATCGTCCGCAAAAAGCATATGAGAAATGACTGGCGCACCTCGAGCAATCTTACAACCCGTGAGCAAACCACTTTGCTCATAACTTCGCAGCAAACTAGAGAAGCCTTCAGCACATAAAATAAAGAGGTAAGGCGATAACCGATCACCTTGACGCAAATCCCGTTGAGCAGCAATAGGTCCCAACTCCTTCCCACCATGCAAGATAGTATACGAGACCGAACAAACACATTGCATAACCAAGTTTATCCATCGCCCATCAAAGCCTATCCTTTCCATCATAGCACGGAGATCACCCCACTCAAGTTTATCATAGGTTTTACTAACATCAAGTTTGAGAGCCATATAGCCATCCCTCCCTCTTCGTTTTCTTTTCAAATTATGCATTATCTCATAATTAAGCAATCATGATATTATCCGAAATTAAACGACCTTGTAAGAACTCACTTTGAGTGTCAGATATGATAGTTGGCATAACGTTGTTAAGTTTATTAACCACCACCTCAGACACAATCTTATATAACATGTTGCATAAAGCAATGGGTCTCAAGTCCCCCATATTCATAGGATGCTTCTTTTTAGGGATTAAAACCAGAATAGTTTTATTCAGATTTGGAGAAAATAAACCATGGTGAAAAAACTGCCTTACCATTTTGATAATGTCACCTTTAACAATCGACCAACTCTTCTGAAAGAACCCGGGGTCATTCCATCGGGGCCTGGAGATTTGTCCGGATACATTTGAAACAATACTTTGCGAACTTGAGGGGGATATAGTATTATTATATAGAAAGGCAACCTTTTTTGGAAAAACATTTAAAACTAAAAAATATGATAAAAACTTTAATAAAAAAAATGAGAAACATGTCACTCAAAAAAAAAAAAAAAAAAAAAAAAAAGAGAGATGTTAATGGGTTGAACCATGAGATGGCATATTAATTGCACAATTTACTATTGGCTCTTATATATTTTAATTAAATAATAATATAAAAAATCGTTAACTAATTATAAAATGTCATATAACTATAGTAAAGGACAGTTAAAAAATATAACAAGTAGAAATTACACAAATTACGAGAAATTTTTAAAAATTTACTTTTTTATGGTATATATTTTTAATTCACTTGGTTTATGGACTTTTAATAATCTTTACACTTTTGTAGATACACTAATCATGTAATATTTTTGTAAAAAACTTCTAAAATACTATATCTTATAATTTTCCTTTTTTTTTTCTTTAAAAAATTATTTTTTAAAAGCCTATGTTCTTTTCATCTTCTTCCTCGATTGGTATCTGCAACCCTCACCAATGTAGTGGGTTAGACTAGAACCCTAAACCCCCATAACCCTAATTTCCAATGCTTTAGAACAGAGAGACCTCCATCTGATATTTTCAACGGAATCAGCATCCAAAACCTATGCATTTTCTTCTTGAGATAAGGTAATCTCAATCTCCTGCTTCCCATTTCTCAACTAGGATTTGTGTTTCGTTTGTTTTTGCTGTTCTTGAGATAAGTTAATCTCAATCTCAGTTTCTGTAAGAAATGGGATCTCATTTCTTTGTTTTTGTTTTCGATTTTTTATTTTTGTTCTAACTAAAGTGGCTTCAATTCTATTTGAGATTAATTTGTATGGACAAAACTCGGTTCTAATCAAATGAAAGATTTGAGTTCTAATTTAGTTTGGAAATGGGTTTTGGGTTTTATTGTTTTTTTTTTTTCGTTTCAATCTTTTTAACATTTTAATATTCGTAATTTCAGTAAAAAGGCAAGCTATGCCGAAATCTGGAGACCGATTGTCAAGGCCTGTTGACATTGTTGGAATATTTACTCAACGGAGATCGAACAGTTTTGGCATTCTGATTGATGAGCCCGTGGTGGCTCGAACCTTGATTGGATCTCCGCCCATGCTACCAACGACAATCGCGACACCAATAACTTCTATACAAAAATAGTTTTTCGGATGTTTTTAATTAAACAACTGCTTAAAGTATTCCCGTCAGTTTCTGTAACTGTTGCCATACGACAGTCGCAAAACGGGCATAATAGGCGACGGTTCAAAACAGTCGCTAATGTGAAATTCTTGATGGTTTAAAATCGTCGCCTATAACAGGGTATTAAAACACGCTTACATATTAGGATGTTGGATATAGAACTTACGTGGAAATGATGAATTTCAAATCATCCGGTACGTCGCCATTGCTTGAATCCAAGTATACCACCGTTTGCGTACTTGGTTGGATGAGTATAAGCATCCCATGAAACATTTTCCTGCACGAACAAATATGTGTAAAACTGTTAAGAAATAATAATAAATATTATGAATACTTATAAATACTGAAATTATATTCATTTTAAATCTACATATACCGATTGTTGTAGGGGCTTTAACCCATTTA
This sequence comes from Cannabis sativa, assembly GCF_029168945.1. Taxonomy (NCBI): domain Eukaryota; kingdom Viridiplantae; phylum Streptophyta; class Magnoliopsida; order Rosales; family Cannabaceae; genus Cannabis; species Cannabis sativa. The sequence goes on from NW_026870039.1 coordinate 1,112,912, forward strand.
TCTGGTTCGGTCATCCTAGCCATACGAGTGACTAGTGCTTGACAACGGTTACTGTCAACCCCTGCTTCTATGGCAATCGAACCCCAATTTAAAAATTCATATACTCTGTTCAGCCCATTGATGTCCAATGATCTTTCTTTCATGTGATTGATAAAAAATCATAAGTAATAACCGTCCCTGTCGAAAGAATAATATCAAGTTTATTATTAAGAATTAAAAATCATACTTGCACTAAACTCTTATCGGCTGGGCTCCGATTCGATTCAAGTCCATTATCATAACATCGTTGTTTTGTGTTTTTCTAGATTTATCACGGGCTTGGGTGCAAAATTGAGTACTATTTATATAGTACGATTGGTACTTGAGTACATCACATGAAGGACCTCGTGGTATAGAAAGTAGTGTGTTGGATACATTACTCGGAGATTCACATATTTTCACATATACCTATCAACATACAAGTTGATTAGTGAGCAAAGGTAAATCAATATATAATGCGTAACAAAACAGTAACATTACTAGTACCTTATTTTTTAACCACGTACTGAAATTTTGATAATGTTCATCTGTTGGAACTTTATTTTACCAGGATCTAAATTTACTAACATGTATGTTGAATTAATACCCTAAATATGAATTCTCTAAAATATTGAAATAAACACATAAGCGTTTAGAAAACCTTACATTGATGGCAGCGAAATAATATATCTCCTTTCGCTCAGATTTCTAACCCTTGTTCTATTCTGTCGCAAAATAATAACAAGATTTGAGCCTGGATCTCCTTCTCTCTTTTAGGTTTGGTTAACCACCGTCTTCCACACTATGATTGAGTACTTGACTTGCTATGTGTAGGTATGATACTCTATCACTATGACTCAAATTGATGAAGAACAATGAATAATGTGCGAAATCACTATAGAAAGGAGTCTCTCATCTACTAGTTGTCAGAGAATGAAAACTAGGTTTGGTTGGTTAAGAGTGTTGGATGAGAATGAGAGCATCGTGTTCCTTTTATAGTATTTCAACAAGGGTTTACGATTTAAATATATGGATTAAAAAATAATAAAATAATGAGCAAAATACACAAAGTGGCAAGCCACACTAATAGGCCTCACTAATTACAATTTTGCCACTTTATTTCAACCACTTATCCTTCTTTCAATAATGTCATATTTTCTGATTTCATTCCTATAAATGTCAAAAGTATTTATTTAATAATTATAATTAATTATCAAATAAAATTACCATTATAAATTTCTCTAATTTATTTTTTAAAATACATCACTAAAATATTATTATTTTTATATTACCTCAAACTTTAATATCACACCATATATGAGTTTTTTTTAAAAAAATTATCATGAAAACCATATATTTTTTTATTTCAAATATACCTTTTATATATAAAAAATATAATTATGCAGTAAAATTTTTAGTTAAACGATATTTTAATATTTTTACTGTTAATTTTAATGGAGACTTAAGAGAGCTTTTAGTTATTTTTACAAAATAATAGATTTTGGATAAAAGTTTAAAATTTTATTGTTACACGAAATTTTTTAACAAAAATACTGTGCTTTTATAAAACAATCGTAAAACAAAAAAACAAAATAGTGGAGCAACTAAAAAATAACTGTAAAAATACAGTAAAAAAAATATAAAATTTACACAGTATTTTTTAAAAAAATCTGCCCCACAGTTAAAAAAAATAAAAAAGTTAGAAACTGTGTAAAATTCCTATTAATTTATACTAGGGAACTAAGCCGCGCTTTGCGCGGTGTTGCCCAACTTTTGTAAATTATATAAATGTATGTATATTATATTGTACTTATTGAGTGATATAATCTAAAATATAACATTTAGATGTGTGTATATATTAACAAATCATGTGTTTGCTATTTTCTTTTTATTTCAAAATAAAAAATGAAATAATTTTTTATTATTTTTGATATATAATAATATTATATATATTCAACTAAAATTAATAATTTAAAATAAAAAAATCTAATTTTTTTTATTTGTTAAAGAACTTAAAGGATTTTTTTTTTTTTATTTTCAATATTTGAGGAATTTTGAAAAATTTATTGCTTTCATTTAAAAAAAAATTATAAGAGTCACTAAGAAATTATCTTTAATTATTTTAAATATATTTAAAAGAAAATTACATTAAAAAAACAGAAAATACTTTTTATATGAAATACTTGACAAAAATTAAAAAATGTAAAAATATGTTTTACATTCATTTAAAAAAATTACAATTAATTGTGCATAATTAAGTTCTTTAATTACCTACATAAAAATAAGTAAATAATAATAACTTTGTGAAAACTAAAGTGAAAAAATAGTGATCTATATATAAGCTAGATCTATATCACCACAATAGTTTCTAAACCATGTCAGACTTTTTAAAAATAACTCTCATATTCTAAAGATATAAAGAAAAATATATTAAAAAAATGTGAAAAAATGAGAAAAAAGAGAAAATACAAAGAAAGATTTATAGCAAGTCACCTCAATTTTATTTAGGCCATCCTTTATATATATTATTTTAGATATATTTAAATAAAATTACAATAAAAAACTTTTAGAAAATACTTTTTATATACAAATATCAAAAAATGTACAATTGTGTTTTGCATTCATTTTTTTTTTTTAAAAAAAGAAATACAACTAATTGAGCATAATTAAGTTCTTCAATCACCCACATAAAAATAAATAAATAATACTAACTTTGTGATAAACTAAAGTGAAAAAATAGTTATCTATATATAACCTAGAACTATACCACTACAATAGTTTTTAAACCATGTGGGACTTTATGAAAATAACTCTAATACTCTAAAGATATAATAAAATATATATAAAAAAAAGGAGAAAAAATGAGAAAATACAATGAAAGATTTATAGCATGTCACCTCAACTTTGTTTGGGCTCTCCTTTATACATATACAAGATTAAGTTCATCAATTGCTCACATCGAAAATAAATAATACTAACTTTATGACAAACTAAACTAAAAAATAGTGATCTATATAATATAAAAGTATATAATCTATACAATGGGTTCTAAATATTACTAAAAGTATAAAAAATAACTAAAAAATGAGAAAACAAAGAAAATAAAAGAAAACTCATATAAGATATCACATTGTTTTCTTTGTGCTTTTTTTTTATATATATATTGATATTGATACATTGACATGAATTAAAAAAATAGAATGAAAAAAATGTAGAAACATTTTTTATTTTCTTTTATTAAGGTAAAAAAAAGAAAAATACCGATTTTTATCTCTGATTTGACCATTTAAATAATTTAAACTAAACTTAAAAAAAATAATAACAAAATTGGTAAAATAAAAAAAAAATAATTTGTATAAATAGTTATGTTCTAATATTTTAAAATAAAACAATAAAAAACATAATAAAAAATAAAAAAAAATTAAAATATATATAATCAAGAGTGTTCAAATAATCATATATGACATTGACAATTGCTTTATACAAATAAAATAAAAAATAAAATTTTAACTTTTGAATAAATAAAAATTAATAGAAAATACTTTAGTTGTAAAAAATTATTTTTAACTTGAACAAATAATAATATAAGAATATTGAATAGTACAAATAAAAATTTAAAAAAAAAATAATGTTTTTATATTTATTGATATTAATATATTGATATAAAACTCTAGCAAAATTTAAAAAAAAAATAGAAAGAAAAAAAATATAAAAACACTTTTTTATTTTCTTTTATTGAGGTAAAAAAAGAAAAACACATATTTTAATCTCCAATTTGACTATTTAAATCATTTAAACTAAACTTACAAAAAAAAATAACAACAAAAATGCTAAAATAAAAAAACAAATCAATTTGTACAATAGTTATGCTCTATATTCTAAAATTGAAATAATAAAAAAAAACATAACAAAACAAAATATAATCAAGAGTGTTCAAATAGTCATATATGACATTGACAATTACCTTTTACAAATAAAATAAAAATAAAATTTTAACTTTTGATCAAATAAAAATTAAGAGAACATTTTTAACTTGAACAAATAACAATATAAGAAAATTGAATACTACAAATAAAATTATTTTCATAAATATATAGATAAAAAATGATTAATAATAAAAAATTAATAAAATACTTATTGGGTAAGATAATAGTCAATCACCCATAAAAGATAAAAAAAATTCTTAGACTAAAGAAAAAAACATAAATAAAGTATTATTTATAACCTACATATATAACACCTAAAAACAATCTAAACGATGTGGGACTTTTAGTTTGTATGTATGGATTATTTTATAAATAAAATAAGAAGATGTGCCATAATATTAGAAAAATAAGATGGAAAAAATATAAGATGCCACATAGACCCCTATTATGATTTCATTTATATATATATATATATATATATTGACACCTTTTACAAATAAAATAAAAAATAAAATTTTAACTTTTGATCAAATAAAAATTAAGAAAGAACATTTTTAACTTGAACAAATAATAATATAAGAATATTGAATACTACAAATAAAATTATTTTCATAAATATATATATAAAAAAATTATTAAAAAATAAAATATGAATAAAATACTTATTGGGTAAGATAATAATCAATCACCCATAACAGATAAAAGAAAATTCTTAAACTAAAAAAAAAATATAAATAAAGTATTATTTATAACCTACATAGATAACACCTAAAAACTATCTAAACGATGTGGGACTTGTGGTTTGTATGTGTGGATTATTTTACAAATAAAATAAGAAGATGTGCTATAATATTAGAAAAATAGGAAGGAAAAAATAAAATAAAATATAACAATATTGAATAGTACAAATAAAATATAATATTTTTATATTTATTGATATTAATATATTGATATAAAACTCTAGCAAAATTTTAAAAAAAAAATAGAAAGAAAAATATATAAAAACACTTTTCTATTTTCTTTTATTGAGGTAAAAAAAGAAAAACACACATTTTAATCTCCAATTTGACCATTTAAATAATTTAAACTAAACTTAAAAAAAAAAAAAAATAACAACAAAAATGTTAAAATAAAAAACAAATCAATTTGTACAATAGTTATGCTCTATATTCTAAAATTAAAATAATTAAAAAAAACATAACAAAATAAAATATAATCAAGAATGTTTCAAATAGTCATATATGACATTGACAATCACCTTTTATAAATAAAATAAAAAATAAAATTTTAACTTTTAATCAAATAAAAATTAAGAGAGAACATTTTTAACTTGAACAAATAACAATATAAGAATATTGAATACTACAAATAAAATTACTTTAATAAATATATAGATAAAAAAATTATTAAAAAATCACCCATAAAAGATAAAAAAAAAAAATCTTAGACTAAAGAAAAAAACATAAATAAAGTATTATTTATAACCTACATATATAACACCTAAAAACAAACTAAACGATGTGGAAGATGTGCCGTAATATTAGAAAAATAAGATGGAAAAAATATAAGATGCCACATAGACCCCTCGTATGATTTCATTTATATATATTGACACTTTTTTACAAATAAAATAAAAAATAAAATTTTAAATCAAATAAAAATTAAAAAAGAACATTTTTAACTTGAACAAATAACAATATAAAAATATTGAATACTACAAATAAAATTATTTTCATAAATATATATATAAAAAAATTATTAAAAATAAAATATTAATAAAATACTTATTGGGTAAGATAATAGTCAATCACCCATAACAAATAAAAAAAAAAATTCTTAGACTAAAGAAAAAAAACATAAATAAAGTATTATTTATAACCTACATAGATAACACCTAAAAACTATCTAAACGATGTGGGACTTGTAGCTTGTATGTGTGAATTATTTTACAAATAAAATAAGAAGATGTGCTATAATATTAGAAAAATAGGAAGGAAAAAATATAAGATGCCACATAGACTCTTCTTATGCTTTCCTTTATATATATACTAGTAAAAAGTTACGTGCGAGACACGTATACTAATTTTATGTTAGATATTTTTTACTTTTTTTAAAAGATATAATTAATAATTAAAAAAAAATATTATTATTTATTAGGTGAGATTATTATTATGTATATCTAAATAATGTAATTTATAATTTTGACAATAAAAAATAAATACTGGATGCAATATATTATAGTGTTTAAGAAAAATTGATAATTTAAGTGTAATATGTTCTTAAGATAATTCAAAAATAAACTAAAAATTCATGTTCAAATACTAAAGAAAACACAACTTAAATGTGTGTGAAATAAAAAAGAAAATTAAAAATCAATCTCTAAATTATTGATAATTGTAGATAAAAAATCTCTTTTTCACAAATTATAATGTGAAATGTTTTAGTTAAAATACCCATTGATGAGCACTAAAAAAAATTAATAAGGTAACAATCTAATAACCTTTTATGGCAAGTTTCTAATAATTATTTTTTTTAAAAAAAATTATATTTATTTTTTATAAAATTGGAAATAATAATTATAACCAATACTTTGAAAAAAATTATAAATTATTTTTAAAAATTAATTGAAATTACTACTTTATAATTTTATGAAATTGTGAGTTTATTAATAATTTATTATTGTATTTTAAGAATCATTTACATGTATATTAATGTGTTTTTTTTTTAATAGGAGAATAAGAGCTTGATTGTGGAATCCAATTGTCTTAATATTATTCATGCTCTTAACAATAAAACGCTACAATACTTCTTAGTTCTTACTTAGGGTATCATTGTTAGAGAAATATTATTATCATCTAATGATTTTTTTGACATTACCATGCATCATTTTCCTAGAATAACTAATGAGGTGTTGTTCATTATTTATATTATTAGGATTGGAAGATGATAATCTTGTCTAGGGATCAAGTATAATTTTTTGTGCTGAAATTCTTGTGTTAGCAATTGTCATTATTTAATAATGTTTATGACACTTTTTTTCTTCGTTCATTTTTTTTGTTAAAATTTTCTTCATTGGTTTTGTTCTTATAGATTTTGGTAAACTCAAGTATTTTTAAACAAATAAAAACAGATAAATAATTAGCATCAAATATCAGTTCAAATATTAATGAGATTTGTTTTATTTTTATTTTATTATTTTATTATATATAAATAATATTTTATTATTTTATTAAATATAACTAAAAAGTCACCCATGAATTTCTCATAAACCAAGAATTCAGTTATATAGGCACACTTTATATAGAATAGATATATATATTGATATTGATTGATTATTTTATTACTCATTTAAAGTTAGAAATGCTTATAGCTTTAAGCATTTCTCTCGTGACTCCTCTCTCGCACGTTCTTTCATATTGGCGTGCGGTAAATCGGTAAACACCCCTCATTTTTCAAAGTCTAAGGCGTGCGGTAAATCGGTAAACACCCCTCATTTTTCAAAGTCTAAAACTCTAATCCGCAAGCTTTCGACAATGAATATGGTAATCTTTAGTTTTCTTATTTATATTTATATATATAATCTTCTATTAAGAATTTAAAACACTTCCACCTAGGGCTGAACATCGGGCGGGTTTACCGGGTTTCGAGTTGGCGGGTTTCGAGTTCAAAAAATTGAAACTGAACCCGGACCCGAATAGGGCACGGGTTGGCGGGTTGGCGGGTCACGGGTTGGCGGGTTTCGGTTGGTCGGGTTTGGCGGGTTGGCGGGTTGACCCGGTCAACTCTTTAAAAAAATTAATTTTTTATTCAAATAATTTTTTTTTTTTATTTATTAAATTAAGCATATATAATATAACAATTTGTTCATAGTATCTAATATTGAAGAAAAAATGCATTAATCAATCCAACCAACAAACAAACAACTTATTTATCAAAGATTCAAATCAAACTTCATATTCATGTTCATGAATCATGATAAAAGTGAAAACTAAAATATTTCAAAATACATCCATATCCAATATCCATAGTCCATAAAAATCTTAAGTCCATATTATATGTATAAAACAGTAATAAAAAATATATATATATACATAATATATTTATAAACCGGGTTGGCGGCCGGTACCCCTAAAATCTCAACCCGCCAACCCACCCGAAGGGTACCGGGTTGAACCCAACCCGCCCGAAACTTTTTTTAAAAAAAATTTTTGCGGGTTCACCAGTTCGGGTTCGGACGGGTTGCTCGAGTTCGGGTCAAACCTGCTCAAAATGTTCAGCCCTACTTCCACCTTTTCAAAATTTTATTTATCGCTCTGTTAGATTTTATTTTATAATGAATATGTTAATGGTTCACTAAGATAATGTTTTGGCCTCCTTTGGCCTTTGAGAGAAAGAGGCTAAGATCTTGGTACAACACCAGCCAACAAAGCATCCAACATCTGAGGAGTTATGTATTGGCAAAATCATGTTGAAGGCCTTTGATTTAGGAAGTCATCGACTCATCATATAGCTTGCAGAGTATGGAGGGGTTACTATGCCAAGGGCCCAAGGTAACACTATATGGTAAAAAAAATATGTTTTCTTGCTATAATTTGTATGTTGTGAACAAGTAATTTTCTTCTTTCTCTAACTCATGTGAGTATGTTAACAATCCCTATTTTGTTTGATTGAATTGATTGGATTGATTGGATTTTTGTCAATGTAAAATAAAAAACGACCATGCTCAAGCCAAATCTAAAGTGCATAGCGAGGATTTATTCCAAAACTAAACAAAAATCTATGTTAATATGGTTTTTCGTAATAGATAGCGTTTTCTAGTGTTTCTTGATTCCATTAATAGAACTGCAATTTTTGTTTCACAATTATGTTTCTTAGTTTTTATTATTTAAAAGTAATTAGCCTTAAGACCGTTTAGCGTCTGTTAAGAGAAATTGTGAAAGTATGAGTAATTGATGAATCTTCTTTTGTTTCATACCCTACCATCATCATTATGTTTGTCACAACTTTAAGTAGATTTTTGTGGCATACTTGGTGGATGCCTATGATGAGGAGAGATTTGCAGAATAAAAAAGAAAGAAAGAAAAAGAATTGGATGCACTTCAATTCAATGCTGCATCATAGGACGAGTTGCGATACCATCTTGGCCTGCCCAATTTCATCTTGCCCTTGCAAATGTTCCATTCCGTATCTTGGGGAACAAAATTGACATATACTTTATGCTGCAGCAGAGAACGAATTGCGATACTATCTTGGCTTGCCCAATTTTACTACTGGAAAAGGTAAGGTAAACTTATCAGACTCAAATGTCTGTCCATTGGAGTTGTTCATGTGCAGCATAGTATGTAAAATGGGATATGTGGCGATGGTTTTAAGTGGCTTCCCAAATCCTTATTTGTATGCAATACAAAGGTATAATGTATATATCTATACTTGTTACATATTGCAGCATAAATTTAATACAATATTCAAAATTATTATTGTACGATCATCACCAATTTATTAAAAAGAATAAAGGGTGTGACAAACAAACAATTCACTATTCTCACATGATAGAAAATTAAAGAATTATCCTATTAACCATCAATAAAAAAACAATACAATTACTATAATGTTTTCCTTTAATTTCCTTCTTTTAACACTATAAGTATTATTTTCTTTAATTTTTCATATGTTAGACATTGTTTTTCTTAAATTTTCAAAATTTAAAGAAGTTTAAAAATGAAACAATTTAGGTGTTGTTTTTGTTTGATTTTTCAAATATTTTAGATCATCTTACTGTTAGACTTTTATTTGGGCTTACATTAAATTTTATTGGTTTTATTAAAACTTGGGTTGATTGGATAGTTCTTTCCTGTGTTAGCCCATGTTGTTGGTGATCAATTGTTAATGGGCTTAGCATCTGTGAGTAAAGTCTAGGTGAAGCAGAAGTGTGGGCTTTTCTAGTTGACTGAAGCCTTTGATGAGCAGGCCCAGCCCAACTAGGGTTTTGTAGCTAAGTCCCCTCCCTAACTCTATAAATACATATTGTCTCATCACAATTGTATACCTTTTGATAATCAGAGAAAATAAACTGCTTCTGATTTAGAGATCTAGGGAGGAAGACTTAGTTGATAGTATTGCACTATCAAATTGGAGTAAGCTAACTTTGTGGATCAATCAGAGATAATTGCTATGGATCAATCAGGTACACATACTCAATTATCATATACTACTATTGTGTTCTATGTTATATACAAATAGATCTTGGGTTAATTGTTAATTTATATAACATGTGGTATCAGATTGCCTATTGTATATGATTTAGAACCTATAATTAGTATAATTAATTTGTATATGTTAATTATCCATAATTTCATATCAATTTCGTTATTATTTTATGTGTAATTTTTTGTTTATAAATCTTAAAACTTTAGGGATTTTATTGATCGTTAAATTCTCTTTCAATTGATATATTATATGCTTGAAATTATTGTCTATATTAAGAGAATTTTAATTTTAAAGTTTTAGGGTTTATATGATTATAATGTGAAATTATAATTGTGTATTTTAATTTTATAGTTTTTGATCTAAAATTGATTAAAGATATCTCATTATTAATTGTTTATGAATGCTCTTAAATGATTAATTTTGTATTTTGATTAAGATTGATATTCCAAATCAATTTTTTTTATGTTCTTTATTTTTGTATAGCTTTTCTTTAGATCTATTGTTTTTTAGCAATTAATACCGAAAATTAGTAGCTTAGATTGATTAGAAATTACATCCCGAGCAAAACCCATTGTTTTCCCGATGTTGTCCGTCGATTTTTTGGCCGGAAAAACACCACAGACCCGAACTGGACAACCGGGTCGCGTGACCCGAATTGCAGGACCCGCTGGAGGTTGAAGAACCAGCCCAGCCGCGAAGCCCACTCGCGCAGGCGGCGCGTGGGGGCGCGTGGGGCCGGCTGGGAGGTCCGTTTTCGACGATTTTTTTTTTTCAGCGTTATTAGAATTTAATTTCTGATTTTTCTATGATTTTTAATTAATTTTTTGACTCCGTTTAATAATTATTATTATTTTAATAATAATTATGTAGTTAAAAAATTATTAAAAATATTTTTTGATAATTTTTCAAAATCCGTAAATCATAGAAAATTTTTTGAGTTTCTTCTCGTTCCATAAAACATAGTCACTCTCTTATTTAATTTGTTTTGACTATGTAGTCTCCACCAATTTTCTTATATTCACATCTTTTGATTAATTGTTGTTCTAAAGTTATAAAACTTGATTATTTGATATAAAAATAATGTGTTATGGTGGACACTTTATTTTTTTTATTATCAATATAATAAAAGCAATTATATATCTCTTTTGGAAATTTGATTGAAAATTATTAATTTTCAATGATTGTTTTATCACCAAATTTCACATGTTGAAGAAAATATTATTTTTTTGGTTGACTATATGTGTAATTACTTGCCCAAAGGTAGTATTTACATATATTAGTTCACATTCCATGAAGTGAGTTAATATTAAATGTATATATTTTAATTATTTGCCCAAAGGTAATAATTTAAATATATAAATTTATTATTATTTTTTTGCTTGAATTAATACATATTTTTTAAGAAATTTATTTGCCCAAAGGTAATAAAATTCTTAAATGATATGTATTTTTTCTTTGTTGTTAACTTCATGAAGGTAGATCATGTGTGTGTTATATTCTCACCCCAAAGGGGAGTTTATAATGACCAGTTGATTCTACAATATTTTCTAATACATTGCTCATATTGCTTATTCAAGTTTTAATTTTTGAATTTTTCAGTCTCCTTTTCTGTGAACAACAATAATGCTTCCATCCATATTTTGAATGCTTCCAACTACAAGACATGGAAACGAGATGTGGAATTTACTTTAGGCATAATGGATATGGACTTGTGCCTACGAGAAGAAAAACCTGCTGAACTTACTGACTCCAGTACAGCTGCCGAGAGAACTCATCATGCACAATGGGAAAAGTCAAGTCGTCTCAGTCTTCTTACTATGAAAAGATCCATTCCTGAACATCTATTGAGTGGTTTGCCAGACACTACAAATGCCAAAGAGTTTTTCAATGCTGTAGAAAAATTATACGACACTGGTGAAAACGCTGAAGCTGGACATCTTATGGATGAAATGACAACCATTAAGTATGATGAATTAAAAGGAGTGCGTGATTTTATTCTGAAATTGGTGAATGTTCAGTCCAAGTTGAAAGATCATAATATTCCTCTTCCTGACTCTTTTATTATTCATCGAGCTCTTCATGCTCTTCCTGCCTCTTTCAGCCTTATCAAGACAGCCTACAACACTTACAATCAAACATGGACTATCAGCGACCTAATTTCTCAGTGTGTGGCTGAAGAAAGCAAGCTTAAAAGGGAGAAGAATGAATCTGCTAACTATGTTTCTCACCTCAAGCCCAACAAAGGAAAAGGAAAATTCAAGAATAAAAATGATGGTGCTACAAAACAGAATGGTAATGGTAAGGAGCATAAGAATAAACAAAAGAATAACAATGGAAAGTCCAAATACTCTAATGTGAAGTGTTACTTTTGTGAAAAATTGGGGCATCGGAGAACAGACTGTCACAAATTTAAGACTTGGTTAGAAAAGAAGCAAGCACAATCAGGTAATCCATTGGCATGTGTTTGTTTTGAATCTAATCTAGTTGATGTTCCTATTGATTCTTGGTGGTTAGACAGTGGTGCTACTGTTCATGTTTCTGCTTCCTTACAGGGGCTAAGGGATCTCAGGAAGCCAAGTGAGAGGGAGTCCAAGCTTAAAGTGGGCAATGATGTTGGAGTTGACGTTATCTATGTTGGAACATTTATTCTTGAATTACAGTCTCGTGATAAGATTATTCTGAACAATACTTTTTATGTTCCTACTTTTAAAAGGAATTTAGTTTCGCTTCCGCTTTTGGTTAAACAAGGATATTCTTTTCATTTTGCAAATGATAATGTTGACATTATGCTTGACTCTCGAATTATTGGAAATTGCTTTTATTCTGATGGTCTTTACAAGTTGTCATTGGCTCCTTTAGATTCCTCTTTTAATGTTGTGAATACTGTGGGTAAAAGACCTCATATTAAGGAAACATCCTTATTGTTATGGCACAAAAGATTGGGTCATATTTCCAGAGAAAGGGTTGATCGTTTAATTAAGTCTGAAATACTTCCTCCTCTTGATGCTTCTGATTGGGATACTTGTGTTGATTGTACTCGTGGAAAATTGACTAAAACAAGAAAGAAGACTGCAAATCGCAGTCAATCTTTATTGGAAATTATCCACACAGACATCAGTGGTCCTTATTCCACCACGTTGTGCAGAAATAAGTATTTTATCACTTTTATCGATGATTTTTCTCGTTATGGATTCACCTATTTAATTAAAGAAAAATCTGACGCCCTTGATAAACTCAAAATTTTTCGAAATGAGGTTGAGAAACAATTAGGAAGAGTCATCAAAGTTGTTCATTCTGATCGTGGAGGAGAATATTATGGTCGTTATACAGAATCTGGACAACACATGGGGCTTTTTGCAGAGTACTTACAAGAAAATGGTATAGTTGCTCAATACACTATGCCCGGTTCACTCGAGCAAAATGGCGTTGCTGAAAGGAGAAATCGCACTCTCATGGATATGGTTAGAAGTATGATGAGTAGAACAAATCTTCCAGAGTTTTTATGGGGTGAAGCACTTATGACTGCAACTTATATTTTAAATCGTGTTCCCAGTAAATCTGTTCCCAAGACCCCTTTTGAGTTGTGGACTGGGCGGAAGCCTAGTCTGAATCATCTTCGAGTATGGGGTTGTCCAGCTGAAGTAAAGATTTATGATCCTAATTTGAAAAAGTTAGATCCGAGAACAAATCGCTGTTATTTCATTGGTTATCCAATGCGCTCAAAAGGCTATCGCTTTTACTGTCCCACTCGTGGTACGCGAATTGTTGAATCTCGATCGCTAAATTTCTAGAATTTGATGTTGCTGAAAAAATTCCTTCAACATCTCTTGAAATGGGGGAGTCCTCTAAAGGAATTTGTATTCCTATGTCATTTTCAAGAGATGATAATAGTAGTCTTCATCCTACTCCAGTTGGTAATGCTCCCATTGTTGATGAATATATTGCTCCCGATATCGAAGATGATGAAGGTCCTATTATTGATAAAGGGCCTATTAATGATGAAGCTCCTATTGTTAATGAGAATCCTGTTATTGAAGAAATTCCAGTTGTGGAAGATGTTATTCAAAACAATGATCAACAAAGAGAAGTTATTCCAGAAGTACCTCCTCTAAGAAGATCTCAGAGACAAAAGAAGTCAACAAAGTGTCATGATAATTTTGTTTATCTTGGAGAAGGAGAATATGATATTGATCATTTTGTGGATCCTGTCACTTTTAGTGAAGCACTTAATAGTCCACAATCTTCAAAATGGTTAGCGACTACGGATGATGAGATCGACTCCATGAAGAAAAATGGTGTATGGGAGCTAGTTTTATTACCTGATGGTTTCAAACCAATAGGTTGTAAGTGGATTTTAAAGGCTAAAAGGGATAAAAAGGGACAGATTGAAAGGTTTAAAGCGCGTTTAGTGGCTAAAGGATTTACTCAAAGAGAAGGTATTGATTACACTGAAACTTTCTCACCTGTTTCCACTAAAGATTCATTCAGAATTATTATGGCCTTAGTTGCGCATTTTGATTTAGAGTTGCATCAAATGGATGTTAAAACTGCTTTTCTGAATGGAGAATTGAATGAGGAAGTCTATATGTCTCAACTTTGAAGGCTACAAGGAGAAAGGAAAAGAACACTTAGTTTGCAAGTTGAAACGATCCATTTATGGTCTCAAACAGGCATCTCGCCAGTGGTACTTGAAGTTTGACAAGGTTGTGACATCGTTTGGTTTCGTAGAGAACAAGTTTGATCAGTGTATTTATATGAAGATCAGTGGGAGTCGTTATATTTTTCTTGTTCTTTATGTAGATGACATTTTACTTGCCAGCAGTGATTTGTCACTCCTAAATGAGACCAAAAATTTTCTGTCTTCCAATTTTGATATGAAAGATCTTGGAGAGGCATCCTATGTTTTGGGGATTGAGATCCATCGTGACAGGAATCGAAAAGTTCTTGGCTTATCTCAAGAAGCTTACATTAATCGTGTGCTCAAAAGGTTCAACATGGATTTATGTAAAGCTGGTTCTGTTCCTATTCTGAAAGGGGACAAGTTCACTAAGCAGCAATGTCCTAAGAACGACTTGGAAAGAGGAGCAATGAAGAACATCCCTTATGCAAGTGTAGTAGGGAGTTTGATGTATGCTCAGGTTTGCACTCGACCTGACATAGCTTTCGTAGTAAATGTTCTTGGGAGATATTTATCTGATCCTGGCCTTGATCATTGGGTTGCAGCCAAGAAAGTTTTGAGATATTTGCAAAGAACGAAGAGTTTTATGCTTGTGTATAAGCATGTTGACAATCTTCAAGTTGTTGGTTATTCAGATTCAGATTTTGGTGGTTGTGTAGATGATTTAAAGTCAACTTCTGGCTATATTTTCACCTTGGCAGGTGCTGCTATTTCTTGGAAGAGTGTCAAACAGACTTTGATCACGTCATCTACTATGTATGCTGAGTTTGTTGCATGTTATGGGGCATCTTTGCAAGCTTTGTGGCTGAAGAATTTTATTTCGGAGATACGAGTGGTTGATTCTATTTCCACACCTATGCTAATTTATTGTGATAATAATGCTGCTGTTTTCTTTTCAAAGAATAACAAGATTAGTAGTGCTTCTAAACATATGGAAATAAAGTATCTCACTGTCAGAGACTTGGTCAAGAAAGGAGACATTGTTATTGAAAATTGCAAGACCGAGTCGATGTTAGCTGATCCTCTAACCAAAGGGTTAAGTGCCGTGCTGTTTAATAAACATGTTGTTAATATGGGCATTTTAGAATCTTTTGATCTTTTGGGTTAGTGGGAGTTTTGTTTTCTGTTTGTTTTTTAGAAATTATTATTTATAATTTTCTGAATAAAGTTATGAACTACATTTTATGTTTCAATATTTTTTTATTATTGAATGGATATGTTTTCAATTATGTTTTGTTATATTCTCGAGAATGATTGAATTGAAAGCATGTGGTTCATATTGTTGTGATCATTGTCTTTTAAATCTATTTGCTTATTGACAATGATATGTTGTTGGCTTAATTATTTAAGCAAGTTTAGTGACACTTACTTATTTTAAGTGGTGTATGTTTAATTTCACTGGCTTATTTATTAAGCATCACGGTATCAGTGAAATTGAGGACTGATAAGGATATTATGTTATTTTTAAATTGATCACATGTTGAACATAATTCCTTACCACACTACTAGACTTATTGACCATGTCGATTTAATACTTTGGTATTTGTGATTATGAATGTCTTTTGTTGAGTTAAAAACAATATGACTGTCATAGTTCATTATCAAAGGTTAAATTGGACCGGTATGTTGAGATGCTATCAGAGAACTATCATTTTTAAAGTGGCCACAAATGTTTTCTTGTTGTTCAACCCATGAGTCGTTTTCAAACAAAATTATTTTGATATATAATATATATGTATTAAAATCAATGTAGCCCAAGTGGGAGAATGTTAGACTTTTATTTGGGCTTACATTAAATTTTATTGGTTTTATTAAAACTTGGGTTGATTGGATAGTTCTTTGCTGTGTTAGCCCATGTTGTTGGTGATCAATTGTTAATGGGCTTAGCATCTGTGAGTAAAGTCTAGGTGAAGCAGAAGTGTGGGCTTTTCTAGTTGACTGAAGCTTTTGATGAGCAGGCCCAGCCCAACTAGGGTTTTGTAGCTAAGTCCCTTCCCTAACTCTATAAATACATATTGTCTCATCACAATTGTATACCTTTTGATAATCAGAGAAAATAAACTGCTTCTGATTTAGAGATCTAGGGAGGAAGACTTAGTTGATAGTATTGCACTATCAAATTGGAGTAACTGCTGTGGATCAATCAGAGATAATTGCTATGGATCAATCAGGTACACATACTCAATTATCATATACTACTATTGTGTTCTATGTTATATACAAATAGATCTTGGGTTAATTGTTAATTTATATAACACTTACATGTCTACTCTATTTTTCCTTTTTTATCATATTGTATAGGTGATAATATCGTATCGTGTCAAAAAAAAAAATGATGTCACCTGTCTGGTTTAGGTGGTGGTGAAACAAAGAGCTATGTGTTGATGGTATATTTTTTGAGTGGTCGTATGTGTATGGAGAGGGTAGGAATTAAGTAGATCATAGTACTAGTAGTAATAATTGTGTCATTTTGCAGCCTTAAAAATTCAAAAAGTTGCACTAATAAAAGCGCCGGAAAGAGGAAGATCTCACTTCCAAAAATAATAAAATGTCTGCCAACATTGTCGAATGAATTAATAATATATGGTCATACAACAAACAAAGCTGCCTAAAGTAGTCTACCAAAATACAAAAAGAAGAAAACGATTATAATTTTACATCTATCTACCTAATATCTATCCCACTAATCTATCTACACTGTACCCACCAGCTACAAAAATACCATTAGTCTAAAATATATTATTAACACTACTTTTATTATCTACTAATCACATCAAAAGTAGACAATTTTCTTTGTCAATTCAGCTCATAAAATAAAGAACGAATCACTAGGTAATTACTTGAACTAAAAGAACTCAAAACTATATTGAAAAAAGAGAAAGGGCTTCTTGTAATATATAAGTAGCTACCTTTAATGCACAAAGAATATTCGGTTCATCAATTCAATAAAAATGTTGCCAGACATGATAATAAAGGTAATTAACTACAAAAGAAAAAATGGAAATGTTAAGGGTCGAATATGATATATAGTAATTTAGTAGTTGCTAAATGGATCTTGTCAGTTATCACCACATAATATAATAATGACAACACTAAATCATCTTCTTCTCTTAAAAGAAGCAAAATCACATTTTCACAACTGAAAAACTTAATTCAAATTTTCGTTACGGTTTTATTTTTTAGATAAAAAAAAAAACAACACATTTTTGTCTCATTCATCTAATAATAGTGGGGAATTTACATAAAATTTTGTGTAAAACTTTATATATATGCTATGATAAATGATTTTCTTTACATAAAAATTGTGTAAAGTAATTTTTTTTTTTTACTGTTTTTTTATTCAATTCCTACTGGAGTTTTTAATTTTTTTGTCTTTAATTCTCATTTTTCTCTCTTTATTTCTTTAATGGACAATCTTTCATTTTTTAAGGGATTTTTACACCGTATACTGAAATTTTTAACTTTTTCACTGGAGTGAATTTTTTTTTTCAAAAATATTGTAATTTTTGTGTACTGTGTTAAATTTTTACGGTTGTTTTTTAGTTAATCCATTGTTGTTTTAATTGTTCTGTTTTGTTGTTTTGCGATTGTTTTTTTTAAAAAAAAAACAGTATTTTTGTAAAAAAATTCCGTGTGACAGTAAAATTGTAAATTTTTACCAAAAAATTAATATTTTTGTAAAAACCTTTTTTATGCCTCCTCACTCTCTCTCTCTCTCTCATAATTTTTATCTTCTTTATTCTTTTATTAATTTTTATTATTTTAATGGTTTTAACAATCTTTCTCTCTCTCACAATTTTTTTTTTTTTTTAAACCATTAAGAGAACTCTCTCTCTTTTACATTCTTTTACTGTTTATCGGATTTTTCAGAAACTTATAATAAGAAGAGATTAAGCAAAATAAAATAAAAATAAAGAGAGAATAATATTGGATTAAAATCTTTGATGTAGGCACATATGTATTTGTGTGTATTGCTATATAAAGTTTGACCCAAATAAAGTGGTTATTTTAGTAAGGGGTTTTTACACCACATACTGAAATTTCCAAATTTTTTACTTTTATACTGTGGGGTGGAATTTTTTTTCAAAAGTATTATGTTTTTTTTCAAATATATTGTGTAGACTTTATACTGTATACTATATTAAGTTTTCACAGTTGTTCCACGGTTGTTTATTTAGTTGTTTTACTGTTATTTTAATTGTTCTGCTGTGTTGTTTTACGGTTGTTTTATAAAAAGACAGTATTTTTGTAAAAAAATTCGTGTGACTGTAAAATTATAAATTTTTACCCAAATTCTTATATTTTTGTAAAAGCCTCTTTTAGGAATTGTGGGTCATTAGGTATTAAAGTGTCATGGGCTAAATGTGTAGATACCTTAAGAGATATTTCTAATTTATTGAGGGGTTAAATTATAAATATTAAAATTAATAATCTATTAGGTTATATAATGGTAGTGACCTTAAGAAACAAGAGCAACTCTATTCTCATTTTTCCCCATCAAGACAAAAAATTAGAGAACCCTAAGTCTTGTATTCTTAGAAGATCATTGCCGAAAGATCTAGTATGCATATGGACATCACTAAATTAATTATCTCTATCAAGGAATTGAAGTACACTCCCGCTATTCATATTCTTCTCTTTGAATCAACTAAGGGGTTATTTAGATCTATGTTTTTACACTTTAAATAAAATGTAATATGTATATCTATGAAATTAATCTTGATATTGCATATTGGTATGAGTGATAAAAAAATATAAAAAGTGGCAGCAAAGCCATCTTTAATTGATTTTTTGAGGATTTAAGGTTTATGTTCAAGAAACTTGGGGATTTTTCGATTTTCTAAAAGTTTAGAGTTTTGATCTTCTATTTATAATTTTGGGTCGTAGTTAATGGTTATTTATTTTTTATCTACCCTGTAAAGTCCTTTTTTGGTAAGTTAGATGTCAAAATATTTTTTACTTTACGGTAAGATTTATTTGCATTCCTAACTGATTTTCTTACCTTGTTTATTCGGTTTTTATTGCTCTTTTCTATGTTAGGAAAGAATCATTTTTCAGCTGAACTTTTCTTTGTTTGGAAAATTCTTGTTAGAGAAGAAATTCTCTTATGGAAAGTTTTCAAATTTTGGGAAACTTGACTTTTTCTTTTTCTAATTGATGATTTCGACTTTGCATTTATTAGAACAAATCAAATTATCTTTATTTGGTAGGTTTGAAGTCAAAATTCATGATCTTAGTTCAATTTAGAAAGTTTCCTTTCTGGTCCTGATCTTCTACTGCGAAATCCGATTCTGATGATGCAAATCAGGAATTTTTTTAAGAAAGTTTTGTACAGCTGAGAAATCATTTTGTGGTTGTCTCTAGGGTTACTATGTTCTATAAATAGGACCTAGAGAGCAGCCAAACGATTTTATCTCTTCTAGTCTTATATTTTCATATCTTTCTTGGTGAGAAGAGTGTTTTATTTGTAAAAACCTAGAGTGTTCAACTAGGTTTCGATTTTCTTATTATGATCTCATACTATTCTTAGAATAGGTTGAAGAGAAGCTTTGAACAAGCGTGAGTCTTCGGGAGAAGACATTTCCAAGTCTCATTTTGAGAGGAAGTGAGCATATATCTTCGGGAGAAGATTTGTTTAAGCCTTACTTCGGGAGGAAGTAAGCACACATCAATAGCTGAAGGGAGTTCACTACTGGGTGTGTTTCAAAGATCATATTAGCAAGGTAGATTACAAAGGGTTGCGACAAATCACTAGAGGGAGTCTAAATTTGTTTAAGTCAATTGCTTTTGTAATCTATTTGATAGTTTACTAATTGATTTTATTCTCTGGGCGTGGCCCCGTGGACTAGTAGTGTTTGAAAACACTGATACCACGTACAAATCTCTTGTGTCAAGTGATTTAATTTTCTGCAATTATTTTTATATTCTGCCAGTTCTGTTTTGTCTCTGTAAAATTCGTTTCTGCAGTATCAGAATTACTTTCTGCTGCTGCAGGCGTATACATTTTTATATAAAATATATCTCTGTATTAATTATTGGCATTTGCACAAACTCAGTTTTTCATACCCAAATAAATATTCAAGATTATAGATATGAATTTTTAATGTCGTTATTATTTTTTTTATTTGGATCAATTTTGGTTTTTCATTATGTTGATCAATTCTGTTTCTTTGATTGATCTAATTGATTTATTACTCACTATGGTTATTGACGCTGAATGAGTTTATTATTCATTCCTTTGGAATGATTTTTTTTTAATGTACTACAATAAGACGAAAGAAGAGAATTAAAATATTGGTTGCAGCTACAAAGAAAAAAGAGAGAAATCAAACTCCCTAGATGAAGTCCTTATCACGCAAAAGTGCTTCCTGAGCATTTTGGTGAGCTTCTCTGTTATCAGTTATGGGGGTATGCTACAGGGAGGCATTAGGGAAATATGATAGGTACTCACAAATCAACTCCATTAGACTAGAAAGAGTAGAGTTATCTTCCCATTCACTTCTAACTTTGGTTACCAATTGAGAACAATAAGAGACAATGAGACTTGGTTGAAGATTGATTGTAGCACACCGATTCTGGCCCTCTAGAAGGGCTTGAGCTTTGGCAAAGAGGGGTGTTAAAGCACCTATTTTTAGGATCAAAAAGCCTGCAATCATTTGGTTGTGCCATTTTTTAATAGTTTCTCCCATACCTATTTTAAAAGCTTTACAATCCAAGGCAGCATCCATGCTTAAGCTAAAACTGGCAGGGGTAATTAAGGGCAGGGGTGAGGGCAGTGTTTTTGGGGGATCCATGCTAATTTCTTGTGTCCTGCGTTCTGGGATCTGCATTTAATTATTGATCTTCCTTCTAATCCTGCAATAAGCTAATAACAAAATCCTCCACATCAATTTTATTAGTATAATGATCACTAAAAGGAGCATTGTTCCTTTTATTCCAAATCTTCCAGAGAATACTGATAAGCAAGGTGAAACTTTTGTTAAGGTGATCTAAGCCCTGAAGGTAAAAAACATTGATGTCGCAATTTTGATTATTGGCATAAAACATTTTGAGTTAGGAGTGCTTACAAACAGTCTTAGCCTTGGGACATTCTAGTAGAGCATGGGAGACAGTTTCAACCTTGCTCTTACAAAAATGACAGGAGGGATTATTGAGGGATTTTTTATGGAAAAGATTAAGGCCACAGGGGAGGATGTTGTGAAAGGCTTTCCAGGTGAAGTGTTTAATTTTTGGGGGGATTTGAAGGTTCCAAACAGACTTCCACTAATGCTTTAAGCTGTCAGTGTTTGAGGTTGAGGGTGAAGTAATGCTACTAACAATGTTAGGAAGATGATAGGCTGAATTAACAGTTAGGATATCAGAATGGTGATGTCCCCAAATAAGGCTATCTTCCAGAGAGGGGTCAATGGGGGTCTGGAGGATGGCACTGGCTTGGTAATCAGGCAAATAATGCAAAAGTTTATTCTTATTTCAAGTGTTATCAGGGTTTATGAAAAAAGAAACAGTGTGACCAAAGGTGTTAAAGCCATGTAAGAATGTAAGTGAGTGCAGGGAAGGAAACCAGTTAAGAGCTAGTAGAGGGATGGAGCTACCTTTGCCCACTTTCTAGATAAGACCCTTTTTCAGTAAATCTCTTCCCCATAGGATACTTCTCCAGGTAATAGAAGAGTTATGTCCCTTGGGAGCAGTAAAGAAATCATTATTTTTAAAATATCTAGCTCTAAGGATGGAATGAAGAAGGGAATAGGGATTGGTCCAAATCCTCCACCAAAGAATCCCAGACCACCAAAGAATTTGAAAACAAAAAGGGTAGACCACTTCTTCCAATGAATTTTTTTGTCATTTGAGGCAGACCCCCACCAGAATTTGGATATCATTCGTTGGAGGGAATGATAAGTTACTTTGGGAAGCTTAAAACAGGACATGGCGTAAGATGGGACAACTTAAATCACAACTTTAATGAGAGTTTCCTTGCTAGCCTCACAGAAGAATTAACCATTTCAAACATTCATCTTAGAAGAAACATTTTGGATGAGGTAGTGAAAGACTGAATTATGCATTCTTCCCACACAGTGGGGAACCCCCAGATATTTGATTATGAACCCCTCAATGTTTAGCCCCAAAGATGTTCAAAAGTGATTTTGAGCCTCATTTTGAGTGTTTGGGGAGAACATGACAGAAGATTTGGCTAGGTCAACAAGTTGACTAGTAGCCTTATGATAAGTGTGGAGGGTATCAATAATAGCCATGCTAGATCACTTGTTAAAAGGGGTGAAAAGAATACTATCATTAGCAAAAAGAAGATAGGAAATAGTATGGGCTCCTCTGCAAATTCAAATACCAGAATAATCATTGCTGAGCTCTTTTATACATCGCAGCAGAGAGACCCTCAGCCACTAAAAGGAATAAGTATCAGGATGGAAAGCTTCAACCTCCTCATTTGAGTCATAGCCAGGTAATTGCCTGTATTCCCCATCCTGGTATTTTCTAAACTTATCCTCCAACTCAATGATTCGCAACTGGACGGGATCCACTTGTTGTTGATTTGCATTAAGTTGATGGTGTAAGTCGGGTGCATTCTGATTTAATTTCTTGCAAAGATCAGGTTGTCTTCGATTCAAATGCTCATGAAGATCAGGTTGTCTTCGTTCATAATTACTATTAGATCTCATATATGAGTAACTCTCAGATTGATAACTCCTCGTATTGCTCATACTTTCTTGATCAGCATAACGCTGAGGTCTTCTTACTCCTCATGTTTTCCTTCCTAATCGAGTTTGTCCCCGAGACCTCGAGTGTCCCGAGCTAGAACTTGCCTCATCTTGCATAGGCCTTCTCCTTCTGAAAAGGTTAGATACACGCCCTCTGTTTAGGTATGCATATGTGCCTCCTCCCTCTCAGATCGAGAAGGACGCTGGGGGTGTCTCGGTGGTAACCCACTTGTTCTAGGTTGAGTCCCAGAATTTCTCTCGTTATTACAAGGGATTTCCTGTTCCCTAGTTTGGGGTTGCCTTATATTCTCATTTCTACGAGAAGCCTTTGGCATGTCATTATGTTCATTCCCCTGATTCGTAAATCCTTGGGGTCTCCGAGGTACTTCTCTACGATGTTGTTCATCTACTGGAACATCCCTAGTTCTCCAAGGTTGCTCCTCCTGGGTGTTTTGGGGATTTCCTTGATTTGCTTCTTGCCTCATGGTCCTTGAACCCCGAGGTGTACCTCGTGGCCTTCTTACTCCAGGACCAAATTGATTCAGGGTATTATTTCCTTGAGTCGCCCTGGCCGCTGCAGCCTCTCTTTCTAACTCAGTATTTCTTTGGTTAAAGTCGGCTAAGCATTGCTGGAGTTGTCGATTTTCTAATTCCACTAATGGTACATACCTAGTGGGATTATAAGCATCCTCACTTCTGGGTACATACCCCGTAGTATTATTGGTTTCTTCATTCCTTCCTTCTGGGTTTTGATTATTACCACTATGGTTTCTTCTTGAACGTGTTGTTCTAGAAGTGGGTGGTCTCTGAGAACCCATTGGCTCTTTCCCAGGACGATGTGTAGTTTCCTTAGGACGACTATCATCGTTTTGATTATGATCAGCCATGGATAGATTTTATTTGTAAGGAGGGATTTTTCTGAGTTTTTATCACGTAGGCTCTCAATGAAAGTACCAAACTGTTAACGCAAATTTTTGTTAACCAATAATAAACATTTTTCGTAATAAATTTAACAGAAAAATTATAAGAAATTAATAAAGTATAATAAGTATTAATAATAACACCAGATATTTTACGTGGTTTTACAGTTAAATCTGCATACTCTACGAGTCTATCTTATTCAAGATATTTCTAAGTATTTTAATACAATATACAATTGATAATCTTTTTCTCAAAGATTCTTCTTATCATTTTTCTGTGAGATCTGCCTCTATTTATAGGAATATAGGTTGGCAGTTATTTACATTTAAATTCAAAATACATAATTGTTTCATGAAATGTGGGAATTGATCACGTTTCATTTAAATCACGTGTGGATAATAATTGATAACCGCATAACTGCTTATTATTTTTATCCTCAAAGATAGTAAATGCTGATTTAGACAATAGTAGCTCGCTTAACTCCAGCAATGGCATAATTACCAGTGTACTGAGCAAACTTAAGAACTGTTCTTTGATCATAAGGCTTCGCAGGCTGGACAATCGTGTCTTTGTATATTTCTAAGTTGTTACACTTAGTTATTGTAATGTGAAAAATACATTAAGTGTTTAACAAATGATTCACCTCGTCAATATTTTTTATGAATAGCGAGGTGAATACCTCGCTATATGTAGTCTGAAGTTGCTTTGAGTTATTTCATCACTTATTCCTTCAAAATAAATAAATCTTCTATTTGAATTTGTATATTTCGAGGCTGGTTGGTGTCTCGTCAATACAGGTATCAATAGTTTTGTATTCTTGTCTCATTTAAGATCATGCAGTCAGCAAGTTATGAATATACTCTTTTAATTCTATATTTAATGAGTTTTTTTTTTTTTTTGTGCACATGATATAACGTTATTATACTAAGTGGTTCATATTCCACTAATTGATACTTGTCACTCTTTGAAGTGTGGCTGAATTTCGGGTATAATAATTATTATCTCTAATAATAAGTAAAATACTCAATACCTATTGTGATAGCCCCATAAATATATTTAGATATGTAGATTGATTAATTATACGTGAAAATAATAAAAAAAAATCTCACAAATATTTTGTTATAAAGTCAAATAAATTTATTCAGAATAATTATAATTTTTATTTTAAGTAGGAACAAAATATTTTTTTTATAATAATTAAAGCTAAAATAATATAAATATCGAACTCTAATTAGTCGTTACTTTTTTTTTATTATTATTTAAACGTTTATATATTACAATCATATTTTAATTGAGACTCGAACTCAAGACTTCCAACACACACCCTACCTATGACCACATGAGCTAACGTTCTAATTAGTCGTTACTTATTCGTACATATAATTGGCCTAATACCAGCTTTGTTTTACTCAAGTAATACTTGTTAAGTTATCATGATTTTCTTTTGTTGACAAAAAAAAATATTCTTGAAAGGTGTGCCCTTTGTTTTACCATAATTTTTTTTCCTTGAAGCAACACACAATCTCTTGTATGGTAGCTAGATCGTGCTTCACAATCACATTGTAGTTGCCTAGATCATCATGAGAAGATTGAGACATAAGGGCCCGGAAAAGACAAATGATAATGTATACATACACAAATCCGAAAGGGATCAACCCATTATCTAGTGTGGCCTTAATTAAGTATATACTAATCACTTAATTATGAATATTAATGCTTGCGTCACTCTCAAAGTTGTAGTGACACAAGCAAATAGCAAGATTACAAATATTGGTGATGGCATATGTCCCCAGTCCCCACCATCGCTAACGTGAAATTAAATATCGTGGAATATATTCCCTTAATTTGAGCCTTTAATAATTTTGAATAAAAAAATGTATAAACTAAAATAAGGCTATAGTACTATGTCCCACCGCAATATATAACAGTAAAAATTCTAAATGCTGAATGCATGGCTTTTGAAAACTTGGAATTACATAGGCTGGGTAGTGGGTAGTGGTGACTTACAATTAGTGTCATCAATACAGACTACAGTTTTTACACGCAAAATCAAGTCCAACATGATATAAATATATAAATATGTGGGTGACTACTTAATAATTATATTTTTATTATAATTATTGCTGGTAAAATTCTCATTACAAAAGAGAATAGAAAAATTACAATCAAAATACTCAAAATATAAATAAAAGTATTATATCAAGATTACAAGAAAGCTAGAGAAAAATGAACACGAGTCTTCTTCCTGAACTTTCCTCCAAATTGCTTCTACGTCATTCTAGGTGTATGCCTTCCATCTTCCTCTTCGATCTTCTACCTTCCAACTTCAACCGTCTTTTCCATTTATTATCCCAACCATTTCTCATTTATTACTCTGATGTCATCCCAAAACTAAATGATTACCACCCGAATTCTCCATATACTCAGGTGCTATTTAATACACTGTCTCTTTTCTAATTGCATTTAATATTGACGGCGCATGTAATATCACATTTATTAAAAACCCAGAGTTTGTTTGATCTGAGATCCTTCCTCCATGTTCTTCATAGAAATTTAACCACCATGACCACCACTTCAGATACCATAGCTTAATCATTTCTTTTCCAGACCCCTACATGCTAGCTCAGAGAAAGGATGATGATGCTATCTTCTCAACCTCCAAGAAGGCTCTTCATCTCCAAGTATACCTTCTACCTTCTATCTTCTGTATTTTTCTGCCCTTTATTTAAGATGCCAAATCCTTCCCAAGGTCCTCTCACTTTCCAACCCCGTTTCTCATCAGTTCTTTTCTTCTGAAATGGCTTCCTCTTCTCAAACCCACCAATCCCCCCTTTCTCTTACTGACGAAGAAAACCTAATCCATGAGTTCGACCACATTTCTGTCAACACTGCTGACAATGCTAGCTCTCATTGTCTAGTCTTAAAGGTTTTAACACCCAAATCTCTAAAGCCTGCTTAGATGGAAAAAGTTATGCGCAAGGCTTGGACCCTTCGATTTCCAGTGGAAATCTCCGATTATCTCTCTGGTTTGTTCCTCACCACTTTCTAGTGTGAAGGGGACCGTCGTCAGGTTCTTGAGGATAAGCCATGGCATTTTGACAAATTTCATACGATCTTCGCGAATCCTGAAGATCTCGATACCATCACTCCTGATAATTTTTGTTTTGTCCCCTTCTGGGTGCAACCTCATAATAATATCCCTTTTGGGCGTAAAAGTCTCCAGTTGGCTCAGCTCATTACTGATAAATTGGGTGATTTGATCGAAATCCACCCTCTTTCCCTCCTTGAAAGTTTTGGTCTGTATTTGCGCCTTAGAGTCCTTATGGATGTTACAAAATCATTAAGGAGGGGTATGAATATACGATTCCGTACTCTGGCAAGAACCAAATGGATTAGTTTTAAATTCGAAGGGCTTCAAAACTTCTGCTATTTATGTGGGCTCTTGGACCACACTTATAATAAGTGTGGAAAATACCTTCTGAGGTGTGATAACTTCCTAGTTTCCCTTGAGTTGGGATACAAGGATCACCTTCGTGCTCCTGCCAGAAGCACTTTGAAGAATAATCCTGTTGAACTTTCAAACTCCACCCCCATTGAAGAATACATCTATCGTGCCAACAACTCTGATTAGGGCCTTTAACTGGCAGTTGATCAATTTTTGAACTTGGAACTCGATTTCTCTGCCCCTATTTTATGCAGCAACAACCCCACACCTTCATCTGATATTCCCCACCTGCAAACTGAACCACCCAAACCTTGCCAAACAAATATTCCAACCTCCATTATGGTCACTTCCGTGATAACTCATATTGACAAGGGTAAGGGCATTGCTATGCCTCATACCCATTCCTCCCCTGATATTGATACCACCAACATCTGACCCAGAAACCTCACAATTAAGGAGCCAACCAGTACCCCCCCCCCCCCCAAATTATCTCTACTATTTCTGAGGCTACACGCCCTTTCACTAGACAGACTGCCTAAATTGGTGGTTCAGTTTGGAGTATGCTGAAGAGAGCTCGAGCTACTCTGAGTGAAGACGTTGTTGGACCCTCTCTTATTGATAATGAGCAAACGACGGGTGCTGCTTTGCAACCCCGCCGAGGAAAATAAGTCTCATTAGTTGGAATGCTTGAGGATTAGGGAGTCCTCGAGCATTCTGTAACCTCTCCTTGTTGGTCAAGCAACATCGACCCATTTTGCTTTTTGTTATGGAAACCAAACTCCAGGCTGGCCGTGGAACTATGCTTAAGAATCATCTCCATTTCGATAATGTTTTTGAGGTGCCTAGGAGTGGTTTAGGGGGAGGGCTTTTACTTTTTTAGAACAATTTTATTAATGTCAATGTTCTTACTTTTTCCCTTAATCATATTGACTGTAATGTTTCTGTGTTTATAATGATATGAAGTGGCATTTAACTTGTTATTATGGCTCTCCTTACCCCTCTAATAAGCAATTTACTTGGATGCTGATAAATAGAATTCATGACACTGCCCCTTTATTGCCTTGGTTTATTTTTGGAGACTTTAACAATTACCTTTCTCCAAGTGATAAGAACTCAGTCACCGCCTCCCTCTCATGCTATGCATGATTTTATCTCTTTTCTTCACAAATATGATCTGATGCCTCTCACTCATACCGCTAATAAATTCACTTGGAATCATGGTCTCATTCTTGAACGCACAAGTGCACTGTTAGTCTTTCTTGGTCTACTATGTACACTTCTGCGGGTCTTTCTCATCTGGGATTTTTTGGCTCTGATCACAGAGCCCTTAAAGTCACTTTGGAGGAAAACTTAAGACTTAGCAATAGGAGATCCCATTTTGCTTTCGAGAACCATTGGCTCACTAATGAGTCTTTCTTTCATGTGGTTGATTCTTCCTGGTCCTCTTCTCATCTTGCCTGCACTAACTCCCCTCTTAATTCCTTTCTTTCCAAATAAACCAACTGTGTTCATACCATCAAGCTTTAGAGTCAGTCTCAAGATTCTTTAAAAGAGAAAATTGTTGAACCCTAGGCTCTTGACTCTCTGCTCAACACCAATCAGCCCATTGAGTCTATTGTTTCCCAAGTCAAATCTTTGCAATCCTTTTTGGAATCCCTTATTTATAAAGATGAGATTTATTTGAAACAAAGAGCTCGTGTTGGCTAGCTTAAAGTAGGGGATAAGAATACTAAATTCTTCCATCACAAAGCTTCCACTCGTAGAAAAACAAATCTCATTAAAAATATCACCCATACAGATGGTTCTCAAGTTAGTGGTACCCAAACCATTCTTTCTCATTTTGTCAATTTCTACTCAAATCTTTTCAAGTCTCAAGGGGTGAACTTAAAAAATGAGCTAGTTGAGCACTCCTTTTATAGGTGAAGGAGGTTCTATTAATTGAGAATAAAATAATCCAAAAAATAAGAAAAAATACATTTAGGCTATTTTTGACCGTAGATGATGATCTAATTGTGAAAATTAACTTCAGAGATTAATTGTCAATTTTCAGAGCTCGAGTGGCGTTGGCGAGACCCACTTTGGGTAAGTTGGAGCTTAAATTTGTAACTCCCTTGGGTGAAATTTAGAGTCGATAACTTCATAATTGTGATTGAAATGTAAGACATGACTTGATAAAATAATGAAATAGCTTTGAAATATAAGTTTAATCGTGTCAGTTAGATCAATATTGAGTGAATTATGGTAATTTTTTTGAAGGTTGTTCGTGGCCGGTGCCTGTGTGGACATCCAAGACTCGTGTTAACATGGGTGAGTGAAAAAACACATTGGGGATGTATTTTTTGATGCCTTAGTGATATTTTGACATCACTTAGTCCATTTTTGTATTCTGGCGAAGCTAATCACCAGTTCTCGAAGATGTTACTGTTCTATAGAAACAAGAGACTCAAAACTACCCAATTTCTGAGTAATTCACCTTGTTGGAAAAGTGAAAATATGAAGTTGTGAATTTGACACTTCGGACTTCATGGCTCTTTGTTATTATGAAAAACTAGGCAAATGTTCGAGGCAAAATCAACGTTGGATAAGCCAAACCCAACGCACAAGGCCATTTGTTAACCTAGGCACTGGGTGCTTATTTCGTCGCATTTGGAATATCTTTTTGATACTACAATGGTTCTGGAACTTGAGAACAAGGTCTTCTACCACTTTTTTTTGACCATTTCAAAGAGAATTCTTGGAGCAGAATTGGCATTTGAAGGATCAAAACCAGTATACCAGGTTTATTATCAACCTGGGTGCTTGGCCCAACATCAAGTCAACTTGGGTGATGGGCTCAATTTTGATGGCGCTGGGCCCAATGCCAGGTGTCAACCTAGGCGATGGGTCCAATTTCCGACCACTTGGAAGTTTTCTTTAGTGCCCAAAATTAGTTGAATCGTAATCTTTGATGAAAATAGAGAATATGCCTGGAAGACTTTTCAAAAAAACTTTGTGGAATTGGCCCAAGTTGACAAAATATCAACTTGGGCACTGGGCCAACCCTAGGTGTCAACATGGGCACTGGTTCCCTGTTCTGCCACCCAAGATGGGTTGTTTCTTCCCCGAAAGTACTTGGTTCCCCGTCTTTTTTGAAGACGA
Source organism: Cannabis sativa (assembly GCF_029168945.1). Classification (NCBI taxonomy): domain Eukaryota; kingdom Viridiplantae; phylum Streptophyta; class Magnoliopsida; order Rosales; family Cannabaceae; genus Cannabis; species Cannabis sativa. The sequence continues at coordinate 1,143,956 of NW_026870039.1, forward strand.
AGAAGATGCACGAGTCGAATTTTTGCTATAAAGCTTGGAAGTGGCCGAGGTTGACAGATTTTCAACTTGGGTGCTGGGGTGTCTAGGCACCGAGTATCCAGGTGCTCAAAAATGAAAGTTCTCTGAATCAGATCCTAATGTCTCAAAAATGTTCGTGGAATGTCTAGTTCATTTTCCAATGTAAAGTTTAATTAACCCATTTTCACTTAGACGGGCCTAAAAATTAAAACCTTAGATGGGGCTGTCAAGTTGGGAGCTGGGTGAAACCCTTGTTGCCCAGGTTGATTTCCAAAGTGTTGGTTCGTGTATTTTTAGCTCCCAGAACCTCGACTTGGTTGCTTCCATGTCTTGTTTGTACAGAATACTAAAAGATAGTGGGTTGAAAACGCATATAGGAATCTGAACACCCATATTCCAAAATTCCCAGAGTCCACCTGGGTACTGGACTGGGGACCCCTCCCAAGTTGACTGCTATGACTTAGGACTAGTCAACTCTGAAATGTTATCTTTCTTCCTCGTGTCAAAGATTAATATCCATGTCACTAGGAAAAGTTTCCAAATTAGCATATATATATATTTAATTTTTTAGCGTCAATTATTATTTAATTGTAAGGTTACTAATCGATACTTAAGGGTCATTATATGTATCGGTTAATACTGACACCCTAAGAATTAGGGTGGTCTTTTGTGTCATTTTTAAATCTATCAACCCTCAAACTGATACCAAAAGTGCTAGTTGATATCTTTAGTAAAAGCATTCTTTACTACTCAGTTCCAATATATGAAAGACAAGATTGTTTACAAAGTACATATAGCTAATCTTGAGTAGTATTAAGATTAGGCTATGTAGTGTTTAGTGAGTATTATTAGTTAGGTGTAGCTGTGCCAACAGGAATTGGTTTATGTGTTAAGCCACTCGGTTAGTAATAGAGTAACATATTGTATATATAGTTGTACTCTGGAATTGATTATTGAATTGAATGAAATTACTCAATTCTCTCTCTCTCTCTCTCTTTTTCATATTCAAGCTCTCTAAGCTAAAAAAATACGTTTATTAAACATATTATATTTTGATCAACACGTTTAATTTAAAAATGACATAATTATAATACGTATACGAAAAAATGATTGTTGTTAAGTTTGATGATAGGGGAGATAAATTAATACTCTTAAGAAAAAATTAGGGATATTTATAAATCCGAAAATAAAAAAGAAAAAAAAAACCTCAAAACTTTGTTTTCCTCACTCTTTATAAACAAAAGACAAAATAAAATAAAACTATGAATCTATTAGAAGTAATATTTATAATTATACATAATTTTGTTTTTTTGTGTCAATTTCGTTATGTCCTAAAATATTTAATCGTGTATTAAATTTGTCAATTATAGTTTAGTGTCATACAACACAACTATAAAACATGTTATTACATATTTCATTTTTGTGTTGAGTAACCTGTTAATAAATTGTATTGTATTCATATTTGAGGACTTAATATGAATAATATTAAGGTAAATGTGTTGTATTATAAAGGGTAAATATATTAATTTGGATTTTGTGTTTTGTAAAAGTTATAGATTGAACTATCTGTTTTGTTAAATGATAAAATAGACTCTGTATTTTCAAAAATGGTAAAAATAGGACCCAGAGCTTAAATTTTTGACAACTTTCTTTTTAATATTGCCAACTTGAAAAAAATTCTTAAATACGCATGCATACGTAAAATGTAACACTACAAAAAAATCTTACTTTTAGTTATAAATTATCATTATTGTGGTGTGACTAAATGTGTTTTTAGTCATAATATTTGTTGTGACTAAAACTAAATTTAGTGACAACTTATAACTAAATACTATGTTTTAGACACAAGTAACTTTTTGTTGTGACTAAAAGTCACATTTAGTCACAAAAATTTATATTGTAACTAAAAGGTTATCACTAAAAGTAACAGTTTTCTATAGTGTAAACAGATTTGTCATAACATATTTAGATCGGATTTTTATTAAATTTTATTTTTGACAAAAAATCAGTCCAGGATCCTATTTGTACTATTTTGAAAAATACAAACTTTATTTTGTCATTTAACAAATTAATAATTTTTACAAAATACAAAATCCAAAATGGTATATAGCTTATTGTAAATGTGTTAAACAAGCAGCGCACAATAACAAAATATATCCGTAATAAGATGCATTTGTGTCTATAAAGTCATGATAATAATAATAATAATAATAATAATAATAATAATAATAATAATAATAATAATATCTCAACTTTTTATAAAAGAAAAAGAAAATATATCAAATTGTATTAAGGGTAATCATCAGTCTTGGATTAGACTTAGATATATGCAGTTTTGTGGGTGCATGATTGGTGGACAATAGAAAGATTAGGTTATTGGAGTTTGATAGCTAGATTTTGCACAAGTCAGATGAATGAAAGAATATTATAATATTTGAATGATACATATGTATAATATTTCATATATAAATTAATTACGGACACAATATTCTATGTGCAGATTTGCTTTTAGACAAAAAAACAAATTTAAAAAAATTACACACTATTTATAGAAAAAATTTAATATTTTTACCGTTAAATAATTTTTATATTATATATTTTTATAAAATTATTTTTTCAATTTTCAATTTTTTTATTTTTTAATTAAAATTTTACATATGTCTTATAAAAATAACATTAAAATAAAAGAAAAAACAGCAATAAGACATAAAAATAACAATATGAAGTAATTAAATTATTTTGAAAAAATTAATATGAAAATAACATATATAAAACATTAATAATCCGTAATCTTACAAGAAAATAAAAGAAAAAAAAAAACTTCTAAATTATAAAATTACTTAAAATTCCGTACAATCAAATTTTATTTAAGTTTTTTATTTTTTAACTATTTTAAGTAGTTATGAAAATATCACAATAAGAAAACTAATTACTAGTGAGCTAGAGGGAATACATATAGTTTAAAAGTTAGTTTAGATGCATTTATCAAGATCAAGACTTCTTTAATCAGTTTTATCTTTTTTAGTTAGAAAAGTGAAAATATAATATATTCTATAAAATCTTTTTCATTGATCCATTTTTTAATTGAGAGTCAAAATTTTAAAAATATTGAACAAAAAAATCACTTTTATAATTTTTTAAATAATTTTTTTTTCTTAATCAATATTTTATTTAGACTCCGACACCTTGGGAACTGCACTCCGACCCCGGCCCTAGTTCTAGACTCAGACCACGGCCCTGACCCTGAATCTAGACCTGGACCCAACTTAAATAAAAATAAATAAAAAATAGAAAAGAAAATTATAGACACATTTTTATTTTTTGTTTTTAAAATTAAAAAACAAAAATGTTTATAGGATACATTTTTATTTTTCAAAAATAAAGTATTAAAAACATAAATTTTACTTTTATTTTAATAATTAAAAAATAAAAATATTACCAAATGCACCTATATAAAAGGTCTATCGATTATATATTACATCAATTATATTTATTTTCTTTTTGTTGGAGGCATGCATTTGGCAATTTGGGTCTAAACAAGTTGGCATATTTCAGTATGTCAAAAAAAAAGTTGGCATATTTCAGTATTTTGTACAAAGAATTATATAAACCTTTAATACAGACTAGAAAACAAGGAATAAAATTTTTATTTATTTATTTATTTATTTAATTTTTTCTTTAAAAAAATATGGCCTCATTAAAACAATTATATATATATGTATAGAATATTTGTCAAGTTAACTATTAACTTTAAAAATATTAAACTATTTAATTTTTTTAAAAAAATCACAATAATATATCTTTTTATATTATATGAAAAGTTTGTTTATATTCAAAATATTTAGATCAAATTCAATTTTTTTTATATAGTTGATGAAACAACTTCAATCTATACAATTTTTGAAATGAGATATTTTTTGGTTTATCATAATTAGGCTAAATCATTATGCAACCGAAAATCATATTATCTTTCACTTTATTGTTTAGTATAAGTTTTCACTAATTATACAAAAAAAAAAAAAAAAAAAAAAAAAAAAAAAATTCTATTTGTAATTATTAATAAAGTAGGGGCTACGCTAACATTATGAAAAGGTAGGACTGAAAATGTTGAAAAAAATAGAAAAGAAAAGAATAAATAACAGTGGTTCGTGTACGAGAAACAATGATTAAACACCATGACTATGACGTAGTACAGTTTATATGGTGTTGTCTGAAAGAAGTAACCAAGAAGGAAGGTATGGAATTATTATAAGTGAATTTTAAATATTGATCAATATTATCAGAGAAGAATAATATTCATATATGGATAGTGAAGAGTTGAGATCGTTAATGGAGAGCAGAAATAATAATAACAACAACAGTATTAAGAGAAGGAGATCTTTTTATGAGGAGGAAGAAGAAGAAGGTGACGATGAAGAAGAAAAGATAAACAAATTCTATTCTCTTATAAAAAGTATTCGAGAGGCTCGTAACGATTTGATTAACATGAAGAAGAAAGCTTCATCATCATCAACATCATCATCAGATAATAAGGAGAAAATAATGAAGAAACCTGCTACTGTGTGGAACCCTTCTTTCCAAATTGAAGATTTCATGGAAGAAGATCATCATCATCATCGCCGTCCTCGTCTTCTTCATCATAATCGACTCACCATTAAAACCCCTATTGATTTCATGCCTACTGCAGTGCCATCTTCTTCTTCTTCTACTAATTTAGATGCATCCAATTATCGTGAACTTCAAAAGAAAGAGATGATCATAACTAAAGATCATCAAGGGTTAGACCTAACCCTTTCACTCTAGATCCACCTGATTGATGATTTCATATACATGCTTATGTATGTATGTGTAATTAGATCTGATAATTCTCTATGCTGGTACATCTAGCTTCTTCTTCTTCTCTTGTTCTTATTTTTGTCGTATTTTATTTGTATAAGTCGATATCATGATTGTATATTTATACAAATATGATGAATAATTCAGGGGCATTAGTACTCTACTGTGTGTAGAAATTATAGAATTAAGTTTAAATTATTTAATTAATTGTTTTGCTAAGAAAAAAATAAGTTAAAATTATTTAATTAATTAATTGTTTTCATATAGAGAACGAAAAATAAAAATTAATTAAATACTTTAAATTGTTTAACAAGTATATTTTTTTAAAGCTTACTTGATTCATGTTATTCTTCTAAGTTTTCTATTGATTAACCATTATATTTTGTCCTTCAAATAATTAATACCCTCGTTTTGATTTCATTACTAAAACATTTATTATCCTTCTGATCACTTGTTCTTTTGATCCCCCTATATGTTAATAATTAATGAGAAACGCATTAATTACAGTGATCGAACTATATATAACCAAACCAAACATTCAAACAAAAACTATTTGTTCATTGGTATTTCTCGCTTTAATTTTGTTTTCCTTTTTTTTAATTCATTTGAGATAATAAAATAAATAATATCTTCATCTCTACAATTGTTTCCAAGGCAAAGATTTTAGTTTATATATCAAGAAACATTGAAATGTGGTGGGCTACTGCTACATACTTGTAGCAATAGCCCACACACTAATGTTTTTTTTTTTTTTTTGAAAAAAAAATACTTGTTATTCTAAACTAGAAAAGAGTTTCGTTTACAACAACAGAGTAAATAGGAGGAGAGATATTCTCCAACCAATAACAAGCCTCATCCACCCCTAACGCATGTTTAGCCAACCCATGAGTAGGCATATTGACATCACCTTTGACATGAGAACCACATACATTTGGGAAAAAAGATAAAAGACTAACAACATCAACAATTAAATCATTAAAATATGAAATTGAAATGAAGGGAGCCCTTAAAGCATTAGAGACCAAGAGAGCATCAGTTTCCACACAATTTGTTGGCAGTTGGTGTTGCAAAGCCATGTTTAAGCCAAAAAATAGTGCTTTAGCTTCCATTTCATGTGGCAAGTAGTTGCCCTTCATCGACATTATTCATTCCGCACTACTGCACCCAAGCCAATTGTGTTTGTTGATGCTTGGACAGCCGCATCGACATTAAGTTTCAGTCGCCCAGCAGTAGGTGGTTTCCAACGTGTGTGAGATGCAGCAGTAATTGATGAATGTGAGGAAGAAGCAACAACCAAAGGAGCAGTGGAAGATCTTCGTTCAACAGTTGGTTTGACGTGCTGCTATTTATGATTAGCAGCTTGAAAATTCTGGAGCAGAGTAACAGCAGTAAAACTAGTAACAGCTGCTGGTTTTGCAATTTTGCCATGAACTGCTTTATTTCTTTCAGTCCAAATAGACCAAAACATTTGCTCCCTTTCAGAGGTAGAATGTATTGTTGAAAGGAAATGTAAGTAATCTCCTTTCTTCATGGAGGAGCTAGCTTGCCAATCGGATTGTACATTCATGGATCTCCAAACACTCTTAGCATATTTGCAACCAAAGAGGGCGTGACCAACTATTTTCTTGGCTTGTCGACAGACAGAGCATGTTGAATCAGTAATTATCTTCCTTCGGACAAGGGCTGTGGCAACCGAAAGAGCATCATGAATTACACGCCAGGCAAAAATTTTTATTTTTGGAGGGAGTTGAAGCGACCAAAAGAACTTCCACCAAGAGGTTGCTAATGTAGAACTCGAACTAAGGGTAGAGTCTTCAAGTGATGCAGCCAAGTGATAACCAGATTGTACGGTGTAGTAACCCGATGAGTGATGATGCCAAATAAGGGAGTCATCGCTGCTGAAGCAGCTTAGTGGGATAGTTAAAATTCTGTCAACATCTAGTGATGAAAAAACTTGCTGCAACATGTCAATATCCCATTGCCATTCCTCTGTTATAAAGTTTCCAACAACACAGTTTGATGGACCCGAGTAGTGGATAGGGAGAAAATTAGTGTCGCTAGGAATCCAAGGATCGACACCGCATTTAACTGTTCTTCCCCCAACGATTTTCCATCTCAGTCCTTCAATTAGGAGTTCTCGACCCCAATGAATGCCTTGCCAAGTCAATGAAGGTAAATGGCCAACATGAGCTTCCAAGAAAGTGTTGTTATTACGAAAATATCTGCACTTCAGCAATTGTCCAAGCAAGGAATCGGGCTTCTCCACAAGACGCCAAGCTTGCTTCGTAAGGAGAGCTTGATTAAAGTGAACAAAAGAGCGAAAACCTATTCCTCCTTCTCCCTTTTTCTTACACAGTAAGTGTAATATCCCGATAAGCCTAATGGTAAATAATTAGGGTTTATATTTATATTATGAATTAATCAGGTAATAAGTGGGATTATGATCCTACTAATTTATTTCAGCATAAAATTTAAATTTTGCTATAAGTGAGTAAATAATCGTAATTTGTTAATTACGGAGATTTATATAGCATGTGTGAATGTAATATGAGCTATACGTGGAATAAAAATATTTTCAGGTTGGGCGACCCTGGAGACTCAATAAGTGGATACATAAGCGTAATTTGTTAATTACGGGGATTTACTTGAAATACGTGGATATAATATGAGTTATTTGTGAAATAAAAATATTTTCAAGTTTGGCGACCCTGGAGACCCGATTGGAGGCCAAAAATGTCACAACAGTTTTAGTTAGAAATATTAATGAGATTATTGGGATAAGTTGATTTTTGAAATATCGGGGTATTTTAGAGTACTCGAAGTTGACCAAATACCCTAGAAATAGAGATTTCTTAGTGGCTAAGAAATAATAAGATAATTATTAATAATAAATTTTTTTATTAATATTATTATATTATTATATTATTATATTATTATTATTATTATAATATATATATAAAAACGAAACAGAAGTTTCGTTTTATTTAAACATATATATATATATATTAAGTTTTAAGTTATAACAGTACAGAACAGAACAGAACGAACGACGAACGAAACCCTCGTTCTCCCTCCTTCGATAAAACTTTCTCCCCTTATATCCATTTTCTTAAATTTTCAATCCAAAACTTAGCGATCTAAGCTCTGGTAGTAGCAGGATAGCAAATCCTTGAAAAAGGAAAGCTTAAGGTATGGTTTAATTTCGTTTTAAGTTTAAAAACGATTGGTTTTATATAGGGGCTTTATGATTTAAAAAGGTTATGGAGATTCTGACTTCGTAGCATTGTTCTTTGGTAACTATGGGACTAGTTTATATGTTTACTTGTTGAATTTGAGGTAATTTTTGAGTTAGAAATCGAGTTTGGAACTTTTTAAAGCTTAGTCCGAACGTTAATGGCGTTTTTCATTTAAGGGGTCGATTTTTATTTCTGTTACGTAAGGATGGTAGTATTTATGGCATACATGCACCCTGTGAAGTTTGGAGTGATTTGGATAAGTTTTGGTAGTGTTTCGGTGAGTGCGAAAATTGAAATTTTTCGTATTTCACAGTTTATAGAAATTCCTAAGAGATCAGAAATCGTATTTTTGTCATAACTTTTAACTCAGGTGTCCGTTTTGGACATTCTATATACCGTTTCGAAGCTTGCGACGAGCTCTACAATATGGTGTATGTTTTAGAGCCAAAATATAAGTTTTATTTTAGTGTATTTATACTGCGGGGTTTGGTAGAAAACCCTCGATTGTCTTATGTGAATATAAGCAGTGTTTTGGGATAAACACTTATTGGTTTATCGTTGTTGTGACATAGGGCCGAGATCATCGGGGATAGTTCTCCACTTGGGTTGGTCGAAATATATGAATCTGGATTAAAGGTAAGAAAAGTATATTGTACTGAATAGTACGCTGTATGTAATACAATTAGTATTGTTATGAATTGATCAATATTGAGATATAGTTAATATTGTTATATATAGAAAAGTATATTGTACTGCATAGTACGTTGTATGTAATACAGTTAGTATTGTTATGAATTGATCAATATTGAAATATAGTTAATATTGTTATATATTGAAAAGTATATTGTACTGCATAGTACGTTGTATGTAATACAATTAGTATTGTTATGAATTGATCAATATTGAGATATAGTTAATATTGTTATATATTGAAAAGATTGATTGGTTGAGTATTGATAATGTGATAATATTATGCATGTGATATGTGGGCTCACCTGATTAGGTGATGCAATTTTTCTGGTAACGTACTGGGCGTAAGTACAGGCGTTGGTGATATATGATGAGTACCGAGTGTAGGTACAGGCTCACCTGATTAGGTGATGCGATTTTCCCGGCGACGTGCCGGGCGTAAGTACGGCGTCGGTGACATGATAAGTACCGGCGTAGGTACGAGCTCGTCTAATTAGACGATGCGATATATTGGTGCCGGATTGTGGCACGGGCTCACCTCGATTAGGTGATGCAATTATATGATATATGGTGCGGGTTTTTAGGCATAGGCTCACCCGATTAGGTGATGCGGTTATGCGACATATGGGTGCCGGGCTATGGCACGGGCTTGCCCGATTAGGCGATACAATATAAGATCATCGATTTAAGCATCGACTTGCCTGATTAGGCAACATGATGTCATGAAGATGGTTGCTTTATAAGGTAACATATATATTATTTATATGATTAAATGAATATGAATTCCATTATTGGTATAATGGTTTTGTATTACCAAATATCTGTATACTAATGTTTATTCGTGACAGATGCCAGTAATGATTTGGATTTCATCTTATGAACAAAGTGTGATGGTTTGATTCTTATTGTGTATAAATGACAATATTCAAATAATAAACTATATGATTGTTATTATTACTTTTCTTGCTGAGTCCTTGTGACTCACGGGTGCTATGTGGTGCAGGTAAAGGCAAAGAAAAGCTAGATCAACCATGAGGTGATGCCTTCTCCAAAGAATGTACATATTGACCTCACTGGCCTGCGTGCCGAGTTGCCAGGAGTTGTTTTGGACTGGTTGTATCTGCTGTGTATTTTGATTTTTTTATATTAAAATGGTTGTCGTATATATTTTTTTTAGCAAAACTTTTTATAACAGGGATTCCCGGAACACACTTTTTATGCCGTTATAATGTCCGTTTTTAGTGTTTTATTTTAGTCAAGTTTTTAATATTATCACAGTTTTTAATAATTAATTATTCTATTAGTATTAAACTAGTTTATAAAATCACACACGTGGCGTCCCTATAGATTAGGGCGTTACAACTTGGTATCAGAGCAGCCATGGTTTTAAAGGTCCTGAAGACTGGTCGAATATGTACATTTGCTGCGAGGACAGGTCAACTCATGGTATACAGTAAGTATTTATATTATTTGCTATTGGATTACCTGCATAGGCAATTATAAAGTATGTTGGGAAAAGTAGCATACTGATAATTTTGATAATAATATGTGTATGGTATATGCATATTGATATTGATATCCGTCTGAGTTTTAAATAGTTAGAAGAAATATGTGATAAGTTATACAGTAAGGGCAATCAAATAGTCTGATTAGAGAGCTATTTGGGCTCAGGGCAAACAATATGGAAGACAATTATTTACTGCCATAATGCTGGGAACATGTAAATTCTGTTAGACAGGATATGATTAGACGACAAGGAGAAAAAAAAAATAAATCTGAGATTTGAAAAGATAACAGGCTCATCTTATGTCTGTTTTTATACTACCGACACTTCCTGTTGTACCACTAAATGTGGTGGAATATATGAAGCCAACTTACTAGTAGATCAGGAAGCAAAAATTAAATGATCCACAAGTTATGGGATAGAACGAAAGGTTCTAGGGTGACCATGATAGTGGTCAAAGTGAGTATAAGAGATGGTGACCTTATCTTGAGTGTTCAAGATGCAAAAAGGTGCCATTTGAACCAATGTAGAGCCAGATCTTGTTTTATTGTGGGGTAGTGGGTCATCTGAAAAGAGCCTGCCCACAGTTAAGAAAGATTGATGTTAAAGAAGAAAAGTGTACAGATCTTGCCCAAGCGCCAGTTATGATTCAAGGGGACCCGAATATCGGTCCTTCGGCTGACTCAAGTTAGAATTTATGGGCAATATTATAATTGTTATTGATATTAAACATTGTACATTTAGTTAGAGACATCAAGAAATCTGAATGGACTGTGCATGTATGTTATTTAGTGGTAACCCATTTAACAGGGTAGACAAATTAGAAAGATGACAATATGAGTTAAATTGTTGATATTCCCTAGTGGAATATAGAAAATGAGCAGTTAATGGAGGCATCGATTTAATTGATTCAAATAACAAAATCTTTTGTTTAGAAGTGATCTAGCGTTACCAAAGGTGGGGCAATTTATGAGTAATGTTTGGAATCCTAGATGAATTGAAGGTGACGATTGTGTAGTAATTTTGAGATTATGTAGGAGTGGGACTACCTATGTTAGCAAGAAGCATCTTGTTTTGGTAGCTCACCATGACGGAACTCCATGGTTGAGTGTCCTTGACTTGGGGTGGTTTCATTTAAGAAAATTTCCCATGAAGCGTGCGAGTAAGAGCAAAGTATGTTAGAAACACTTGGATTGGTCCGTTGGACCAGTCGTCAGTCCAGGAAACAGCTAGAGTGATGCAGTCATGTATAAAAGCCATTAATTCGTGGGAATAAGGGCCCAATGGAGGCTTAAAGCAGTGACGTTACTGAGGTAACGTATAAAAGAACATCAGGAAGAGTAGTGGTATCACTAAGGTAAAGAAGATTACCTAAATTACTTAAGGTGATACGGTAATGATGGAGAGTACTTTATAATTGACTAGATAGTCAATATGGTATATAAGGAGACCATTGACATTCTGGGAAAAGATTACTTTATTGTGCAATTATGGAAAGGCATACTCACCCAGAATGGAGAAAAGCTTATGAATTGAGATGCAATTTAATAGACACGTAATTGAGTGATTGGTGGATATTGGATCACAAAGTAGGTTGTTTATTAAACAACGAGTTATATAATTGAGTGTAGAATAAGTTTTGAAGTGGTTAACGAAGTATGAAGATAGTGATGATTGCAGGAAAGCAATGGTATCATATGAACCAGGGAGTGAAACCTTAGTGGTGATGATGAAAAGAAACTTCAGGATCAAGGAATGATCTTTAATTAATTGTTATTAGTTGAGAATTCGGGAAATGGGTATTTCCAGTTTAGTTGTGGGTACCTGGTATGAGCAGTGTTGCCTCTACTGTATATATTTAATCAAATTACCTTATAATGGTGGTTAATCGTAAATGATTGGAAAAAAAAAATTAATTAATTAAAAGTTGTGTCAATTCAAGGGAAATTGATACAAGTTAAAATAAGTGGAGATGAACAAGATTTAAGTTGACAATAAGATGGGAATTCCTCAAGTTTGAGTGAACAAAAACCGATGAGGAATTGCAAGAGATTTATGAAGGGAGTGATGGCAATTGAATTTTATTAATGAAAGAATGAAAGCAAGAAATACAATTAAGAACGACAAAAAAAAGGGGCATCTACTTTCTAATAACCCACCATGAGCTTACCTTGGAGTTAAGCATACTTAACTTGGGTAATCTCAATATGGGAAATCTTTTGGGGAGTCATCCCGGAAAGCGTATGAGTGAGGACAAAGTACGCTAGAATGATTCATATTAGGATGCAGAATCGATAGTCGTTCCAGAGATTATCAAGAGGAAGTGATGTGTTAATAAGTAGAGATTGACAAGGTATTGAGAGGAGTATATAATAGTGGATGGAAATAAGAAGTGCTCTAATTGAAAATCTATCAGAAATGAATACTTAACTTGTTACTAAGTTAAGTCAGTAGATCAGCTTAGGAGATCTCATAGAAAGAATAGAAAGACATAATTACGAATTATGTACTATGGGATCTTATGATTTTGACCGAGTAGTAACGATTGGACATACAGAGTTAATATGTTGTCTATCAGTGTAGACAATTTATACTATAAATGAGAATACAGAATTCATACGAAGGAATAGTCTAATCTTGTAAAATTCCAAGGTTGATATTTTTGGCTATGATGTTAAGAATTAAAGAAGGTTATTGAGAACCATGGAAGTTAAAGCGAAAATAGTATAATGCTTTATTCTTGAAAGGTGGGTAACCTGTGAAGATCAATAGAATATTAGAAGTATACTGTGAGCATATTTGATAAAGGTTAGAATATCTTAGAATAATATCTTCCCTTACGAGGTGTTTATTTAAAAAGTGATAATTAAATGTACCACTGGTTAGGTACCTTAATAAGTGTGGTACAAGAGAAATATTATATACATGTTCACTGGATTAAATAGGCTAGATAGCCTATTAGCTAGCCTTAACTTCTGCGTCGTCCGGAGTATATAATGTGTTTCATGTCTCCATGTTGAGAAAATATGAATCAGACTCGACCCATGTTCTTAGTTGTGACGATGTTAAACTTCAGACAAATTTATTATATGAGGAAAATATCTTGTCCAGGGTTTGGACTAGAAAGATGAAATTAGACAATTCTACTAGTTAAGAAAGTGCTATAAAAAAACAGCAAGATAGAAGTAGCAATTTGAGAATTAGAATCATAAATATGGGGGTAATATCCCGAATTGTTTAAATAAATTTCGAGGACGAAATTTTTATAAGGAGGGGATGGTTGTAATATCCCGATAAGCCTAATGGTAAATAATTAGGGTTTATATTTATATTATGAATTAATCAGGTAATAAGTGGGATTATGATCCTACTAATTTATTTCAAAGATAAAATTTAAATTTTGCTATAAGTGAGTAAATAATCGTAATTTGTTAATTACGGAGATTTATATAGCATGTGTGAATGTAATATGAGCTATACGTGGAATAAAAATATTTTCAGGTTGGGCGACCCTGGAGACTCAATAAGTGGATACATAAGCGTAATTTGTTAATTACGGGGATTTACTTGAAATACGTGGATATAATATGAGTTATTTGTGAAATAAAAATATTTTCAAGTTTGGCGACCCTGGAGACCCGATTGGAGGCCAAAAATGTCACAACAGTTTTAGTTAGAAATATTGATGAGATTATTGGGATAAGTTGATTTTTGAAATATCGGGGTATTTTAGAGTACTCGAAGTTGACCAAATACCCTAGAAATAGAGATTTCTTAGTGGCTAAGAAATAATAAGATAATTATTAATAATAAATTTTTTTATTAATATTATTATATTATTATATTATTATATTATTATTATTATTATAATATATATATAAAAACGAAACAGAAGTTTCGTTTTATTTAAATATATATATATCTATATATATTAAGTTTTAAGTTATAACAGTACAGAACAGAACAGAACGAACGACGAACGAAACCCTCGTTCTCCCTCCTTCGATAAAACTTTCTCCCCTTATATCCATTTTCTTAAATTTTCAATCCAAAACTTAGCGATCTAAGCTCTGGTAGTAGCAGGATAGCAAATCCTTGAAAAAGGAAAGCTTAAGGTATGGTTTAATTTCGTTTTAAGTTTAAAAACGATTGGTTTTATATAGGGGCTTTATGATTTAAAAAGGTTATGGAGATTCTGACTTCGTAGCATTGTTCTTTGGTAACTATGGGACTAGTTTATATGTTTACTTGTTGAATTTGAGGTAATTTTTGAGTTAGAAATCGAGTTTGGAACTTTTTAAAGCTTAGTCCGAACGTTAATGGCGTTTTTCATTTAAGGGGTCGATTTTTATTTCTGTTACGTAAGGATGGTAGTATTTATGGCATACATGCACCCTGTGAAGTTTGGAGTGATTTGGATAAGTTTTGGTAGTGTTTCGGTGAGTGCGAAAATTGAAATTTTTCGTATTTCACAGTTTATAGAAATTCCTAAGAGATCAGAAATCGTATTTTTGTCATAACTTTTAACTCAGGTGTCCGTTTTGGACATTCTATATACCGTTTCGAAGCTTGCGACGAGCTCTACAATATGGTGTATGTTTTAGAGCCAAAATATAAGTTTTATTTTAGTGTATTTATACTGCGGGGTTTGGTAGAAAACCCTCGATTGTCTTATGTGAATATAAGCAGTGTTTTGGGATAAACACTTATTGGTTTATCGTTGTTGTGACATAGGGCCGAGATCATCGGGGATAGTTCTCCACTTGGGTTGGTCGAAATATATGAATCTGGATTAAAGGTAAGAAAAGTATATTGTACTGAATAGTACGCTGTATGTAATACAATTAGTATTGTTATGAATTGATCAATATTGAGATATAGTTAATATTGTTATATATAGAAAAGTATATTGTACTGCATAGTACGTTGTATGTAATACAGTTAGTATTGTTATGAATTGATCAATATTGAAATATAGTTAATATTGTTATATATTGAAAAGTATATTGTACTGCATAGTACGTTGTATGTAATACAATTAGTATTGTTATGAATTGATCAATATTGAGATATAGTTAATATTGTTATATATTGAAAAGATTGATTGGTTGAGTATTGATAATGTGATAATATTATGCATGTGATATGTGGGCTCACCTGATTAGGTGATGCAATTTTTCTGGTAACGTACTGGGCGTAAGTACAGGCGTTGGTGATATATGATGAGTACCGAGTGTAGGTACGGGCTCACCTGATTAGGTGATGCGATTTTCCTGGCGACGTACGGGGCGTAAGTACGGGCGTCAGTGACGTGATAAGTACCGGCGTAGGTACGAGCTCGTCTAATTAGACGATGCGGTATATTGGTGCCGTATCGTGGCACGGGCTCACCTGATTAGGTGATGCAATTATATGATATATGGTGCAGGTTTTTAGGCATAGGCTCACCTGATTAGGTGATGCAGTTATGCGACATATGGGTGCCAGGCTATGGCACGGGCTTGCCTGATTAGGCGATACAATATAAGATCATCAGATTTAAGCATCGACTTGCCTGATTAGGCAGCATGATGTCATGAAGATGGTTGCTTTATAAGGTAACATATATATTATTTATATGATTAAATGAATATGAATTCCATTATTGGTATAATGGTTTTGTATTACCAAATATCTGTATACTAATGTTTATTCGTGACAGATGCCAGTAATGATTTGGATTTCATCTTATGAACAAAGTGTGATGGTTTGATTCTTATTGTGTATAAATGACAATATTCAAATAATAAACTATATGATTGTTATTATTACTTTTCTTGCTGAGTCCTTGTGACTCACGGGTGCTATGTGGTGCAGGTAAAGGCAAAGAAAAGCTAGATCAACCATGAGGTGACAGTCTTCTCCAGCAATGTACATATTGACCTCACTGGCCTGCGTGCCGAGTTGCCAGGAGTTGTTTTGGACTGGTTGTATCTGCTGTGTATTTTGATTTTTTTATATTAAAATGGTTGTCGTATATATTTTTTTTAGCAAAACTTTTTATAACAGGGATTCCCGGAACACACTTTTTATGCCGTTATAATGTCCGTTTTTAGTGTTTTATTTTAGTCAAGTTTTTAATATTATCACAGTTTTTAATAATTAATTATTCTATTAGTATTAAACTAGTTTATAAAATCACACACGTGGCGTCCCTATAGATTAGGGCGTTACAGTAAGTGCCATGAGCGCCAATGTATTTTAGAGCCTTCTTCATTCATTCCCCACCAAAAATTTGCCATCATTGATTCAAGTTGCTTACAAAAGTAGTTGGGAAGGTGAAAGCAACTCATTGTATGTAGGGATCGATTGTACCACAGCTTTTAGAAGAACTTCTCTTCCCCCCGCTGAGAAAATTTTCTCACTCCATTTATGCATAAGTTTCCAAATTTTGTCTTTGATATTGCTTAATAGCTCCTTTTTGTCTCTTCCGGAGTAAGATGGGAGGCCAAGATATTTTTCATGGCACTCACTAATAGGCATTGAAAGTTGTCTATGGAAGAAGCCTTGAATAGGTAAGGTCGTGTTAGGAGAGAAGGACATCACCGGCTTGAGCAGCTAAGCTGTCTATGCTTAATTTGATAATTTTTTTAGGCTGGTTATATCTCCCGTCTTATTTTCATTAAAAAAATAATCTCAAACAATTTATCCTAGGGCCAATAAATAAAATTTTTGAACAAAATTTCTCAACTTGATCAAGCTTTTGTCTAGGATTATTTGAGTCATAAATACTTATTGTTTTTAGATTTATACACTTATATACTTTTTTTTTGACAAATTAAATATTAATTGTTACATTTTCTCTACTTCCCTTAATACTGTTAACAAAATAAATTTACCACGCACTAATGTTAAATCATAAATTCAAGTCATTTATTAGGAGACCTATACAAGAGGTACTTGACCTTAATCCACCTAGCCCATGGTAGTGGACAACACCCCCTCGCTCATTTTTCCTTACACGAATCTCACCCCCTCAGTCATACTCCCTCAATCAGATCTAACCCCCTCAGTCACACTCCCTCAATTGGACCTCACCCCTTCGGCTACACTTCCTCACTTAGAGCTCATCCTCTCAGTCTCACTCCCTCACCCGGACCTCAACCTTTCGCTCGCACTCCCATGCTCGGGCCTCACCACCTCAGTACACTCCTTCACTGGGACCATACCCCTTCGATCACACTCCCTCACTTGGACTTCACCCCTTCGCTCACGCTCTGTCGCATCTAATGCTACCCCTCGCATTGTCTCACACCACAATAAGAAAGGGCCCAAACCTCACTACTCCACCTTAGAGGAGGAATACGCTCAAGCTAGTCCCATGTAATGCTTAGGAGTTCCCCTCTCCAATAATGCTATAATATATAATACATAGAAAAAGCCTTACAATTAAAGAAAAACATCCAACACTTAAAAAATATTTCTAAGCGTTTACTTTGGACACCAAGTTGAGGCCACCTACTTAAAACCAAACAGATAAGTACATGTTAAGTACAAGGTACTTGATACAAAAGAGACGTACGAACAAGGACAAGTCAAATGAGTCATGCCTTTGCCAAGTTTGAGAACAAGTAGTGGTTTTATATGTAGGTACCAACAGTACAAGTAGTGGAGACACCATATCTAAGTGTTAGTATGGCCTGACACCTGACCACTACTACCTCCACTGCCCACTGATGTTCAACTAGAGTACTATTTTATTCTCTTTGGGATAACTTGTACTTTAGGGCCACTAGAGCCCCCTATAAATAGCTTATTCATTCTTTAGAAAAAAAAAATAGAAAATTATTTATGCCATGAACCTAAAGTAGTGCAAAATTTTGTCACCATTAAGGACTTGCCCATTTTTTTAGTTCTTTAGATACCTTAAAAGTTCAACATAGTAATTGAATTTTCACCATTAATAATTTAGCGTCATCTGTGGGAATGATAAGATTCAAGCTACGTACGTTTATTCTAAGAAATCGCCATTATTCAAAAATGCTAATTGTTGGAGACATCTTGAAAAATAAATGTGTACTTGGATGGAGTTCAGCCAATGTATTCCACGAGAGATCCTCCTCCACTAGAAACTAATTTTTTCTTGAAGAGATACGCCCAAGGGAAAGAGCAGGATCAAGTCTCTTCCCTTATATCATATCACCCATTTATGGGTCCGAAAATTGACATTCATTCAATGAGATCACCACCTTTATAGTAGGACATCCAACAATGCCTACCATTCTCTTAGTGGGCCAAGTGCCATAATTAGGGCCACTACCCTCAACTAGAATTAGGAAGATACTAACCAAACAATTAACTAATAAGGTACTGCCACCAATGCGACCATCCGCCTCACAGTATCTCATTCCATCTCGCCATAAACATCAAGATTTGAACCCATTAGAGTGCACATCTTGAAAGGATTAACGAGTACACTTAATTAATTAGTCCAAGCTTTTGAACTCGAGTAGTTAAATCTCCAAAATAGATCAAGAAAGAAGACTACATAAAACAACCTTAATTTGTTGAAAGAACCAAAGGTTGGAGACTACGGCGGCTAACATGAAAATGGCGATGAATTGTATACTCAAAGAGAAGACCCATGCAACACTCTTCAAGTGTAAAAGCAAATGAAAAGAGAGGGGGAATTAGTACTACATGTTAATGAAGGGAGCTCTATGCTCTCTACTAATGATACCCCTCCATATTAGCTAGGCTAGGAAACACATGTCACTATAAGGGTACCTATGGGTTTGTTGAGGCAGCCCAAACTGACCCTCCCTCATAATGTTGGATTGAAGAAAATACCCCATAACCTAGAGAAAAACTTAACTCAAA
Organism: Cannabis sativa; assembly: GCF_029168945.1. Classification (NCBI taxonomy): domain Eukaryota; kingdom Viridiplantae; phylum Streptophyta; class Magnoliopsida; order Rosales; family Cannabaceae; genus Cannabis; species Cannabis sativa. Next base: position 1,163,099 of record NW_026870039.1, read on the forward strand.
AGATGCCTTGATAGGGGCACTCCGTTTATGGCTCCCTTCGAAAAGAGAGGCAAACATAAGGCCCCATCCTCTGAATTTGATGAGAAGTCACACAGAGTAGGGACAAGAGAAGTACCTTACATAATCCCCATATAAACCTCAAAGAGGACCAAGGTGTTTCCCACTAATCTTTGAAAGGGGATGAACCATGTGGAAGCAAAGATGCAAGACTTTCACCACAAGATCGATATTGCCTTGAAGGGAGACCTTGATAATGATAAGTTCGATGAAGAGTCTTCTTCCTCGAAGAAAATCCAAGTACAAAAACTTCCATCCAACTTAAAGGAACAAAAAATGACACCTTAAGATGGCACAACTAACCTGTAGTACCGTACCGTCTTACTTTTCATAAGCAGATGAAGATGAAAAAAAAAGTCTTGAGCAAGGATAGATACCAATGCTTCATGGGCATGCTTAAAGAAGATACATATAAGTATTTTAAGAGGCTAAAGTTAAGTACAATCACAACTTGAAAGAAATTTTTAGAAGAGTTCCTCTAACAACATCATGCTACATGTATTTTCATCATGTCCATTATAAGTATCACTAATGTGAAGTAAGGCGAACAAGAAATATTATGAAGCTACATTCAATGCTTCAATGCCAAAGTTATTAAAGTAGGTAAGGTGTCCAAAGATAAAGTCAAGATCGACATAGGTGTAGGAGTACACCTCAGAGGCAATGGGAAAGCATGTTGAAGAGAGTGTTAAGTAATCTAGATGACTTCTACTAAAGAATAGAGAAATATATTAGTGTGGAAGAAGAAAATCGAAGACTAAATGTAGGCACAAGTAAGTACTAATCGAGAAGCTCGTCAGACCCCTGTAGAGACTATTAAGAAATATGTACCTGATACCTATGAAAAGATACACTCAAGTGGCAACATCATCTCTCAACCCATAAACATCAATAATCTAAGAGATTATTAGAAGTAAAATTGTCATATTTTCTATGAACGATCAAAGAGGATACTCTAGTTAGCCTTAAGTGGCAGTAGCAACTCTAGCTTTCTTTCCTTTAATATATTATATTTTAAAGAGGGCATCTAAGTTAGCATCCAATGATAGCAATTACACTCTACTTGCCCTCATGTGGTGGTACCTAGTGTACCCATGTAGCCATGTCTTTATCTTTATCAAAGAAATGTTCAATTTTTCATATTACCTACATAGTTTATACAATCATCATGTTTTCTATACTTATCAGTTAAAATTGCTAAGGTGCGCAAAACAGTAGAGTAATCAAAAGGGTCCACTTCAAGCAAAAAGAAAAATCAAAAGTGTTTGATGATGCCAACACAATTGACTTCACAAGGAGCATATATCTATATAAAAGACTCTTTCTTATATAATGATTAGCTACCCTTGTAGAACAAAAAGAGTAAACAAAAGGCCATGATCATATAACCTCAACAAACAAAAAATGAAAAGTATGTTTAAGAAGTTGTAGACAGGAAAAGAAGACCTCCCAACATAACACCATCTCAAGATGAGATAGTCGCAAGGTACATCCTCCAACACCATTCTACATGCCACAAATGAAAGTCTAGAATGACCAAGTCGTCTAGCCGCATAGGCTCCTGAAACAACGCTTGAAAAAAATAGTATTATGATTAAAAGCAAGCATGACACCTCTCCATGAAAAGAAATATAGAAAATGTTAAAAATGATAACGAAAGCCTAAGAGGTAAAAAAATCCCTCACCAAAATAGTGGCAACCCATATAAGAGATTAAGAGGGCTCAAGTAGCTAACACTCCCTCACTTTAAAGAATCCTACATCGTAAATGACATTCAGAAATGCCAAAGGACAAATACTCCCTCAATAAAAAGATCAAACATATCATAGAAGAAGTTGAGAAAGCATAAAGAGCTAACACTTCATCAATAAAAATATCCTAAGAAAAGTTGAGAAGGCTCAAGGCGCCAATACCACTTACTAACGGAAACTCATGAATGAAACCTTAAGTATGTAAAAAGAGAGTTTGTGAGAGATTTCTCCTCAAACGAGTCTCAATATATAAATATATATATTTTTGGATTTTAATTTTTTTTCCATAAAAAAAGAAATAAATAAGCTAATTTTTGTAGTGACTAAAAAAATAAAAAAATTTACAATAGAGCGTATGGATTTATATATATTAGATAACAATTTATTTTTATTAAATAACTTGTGGGAAACTTACAAAAATACTGACTTTTTTCTAATTTTTACAAAAATACTGTCACATGGCACAAATTTCTTTTATACTGTCTAGGCCCATTTTTTTTTTCTTTTATACTTCTCAGGCCCATTTTTTTCTTTTGTACTCTGAACAGTAACAAGGAAAAATGACGCGTCCTTCCTCGTTGGGAACGAACAGAGCAACAACACAAGACCTGTTGTAATCCCAAATACCACATCCATAACAACACCATATCAAGAAAATGTGACAATGCTTGAAAACAACACAACAATAATTGAAAACAGCACAGCAACAACAGAATCATACACACTCGAACACCAATCAGAAGAAGGAGGAGAGTCAGAAACAAGATAATTTAAGAACGTCAAATTCGACATAGTTGACTATACGAATCTGGTTGCTGAAGAAACGGTAGAAAAACTTAAAAACAACAGTAAAAAACTTGATCCAAAAATCGACATCAACAACGCGAAGCTAATAAGAGACAAACACCACCCAGAATTTGAAAAAGGTCAGGCATACAAAGACAAGGAAACACTGAAGAATGTCATCATCTACTACGCAATCAAAAACAACTTCCAATACAGTTTTTGAAAACATATTTAATTGGGTTTCAGTAAGAATTTTTTTAATATCTTCAATAACCAGAGGTTATAACTGTGGAATGGTAGTATTCTGATCGAGTGTACTTGGATTCCCAATCCTATAAAAAAAAAACATAAAAAAAAATACTACTAAAACAACACAAAAAAATAAAGAGCATAAAAAACAAGCATAAAAAAATATTAGAACTAAAATAATAAAATCACACACCTCAATAACCCTTTTCCCAATTATGTCATCAAACAGATCAGTTGATTGAACAATCTTCACTAGGGATTTACCTTTTTCCTAAGAGTTAACAAAACAAAACCAAAACAACAAGACACAGAGTCAAACAAACAGAAAACTATAAAATAGGAGGACTAACAAAAAAACATGCAGAAAAAAAAATGAGAAATGAGAAATATAATAATCAACTTGAAACAACCCCTAAAACAAAACAAGATCAATAGATTAAAAAAAAAAAAACCTTATCAAATTTGGTAGACTTTCGAACTCTGGCTCCAACTCAAAATCAGAGTTGGAGTTCTCCAACATAGGTCGAGGGTATTTTGATTTAGTGCTCTTCGAAGTACCAACACCTAGTTTTCTTTTAGCAAGAATTGGGGAAGTAAGGCTATGGGATTTTTTTTTTTTTTGAAATATTTCGTTCCCATTTTTAAGTTACTAACAAAAGCAAGAGAAAAAAAAAAGAAAGAAGAAGAAGAAACTAGAACAAAAATGGAAGAAAAAAAAAACGATGAAGAAGAATAATGGAACGATAACAAGGTTAAAGGAGTTTTATGTATTACTTTTTTTTTTAAATTTTAATTCTAATTAAAAAAAAAATTATGAGATGTGACAATCACTTTCAAATCATCATTTATTGTGCTTTATTTGTGACTTTTTTTTTTAAAAAACAAAAAAAATTGATTTTATTAAAAAAAAAAAAAAGAGGTGTGCCAACAATATGATAAGCCACATCACATCAAATATTTTTACTAATTCTTTTTAATTAAAAAAACACATAAAAAATGAATAAAGTGTACAGTATATAGAGAGAGTATCCATTTAAATCAAAAAAATTAAAGAATCTGTCACTTTTGTGACAGCTCATGTCCCAATCAACCTTTTTATTATAAGAAAAACTTTAAATTTTAGTTTGGGAAAATACTATAAAAGTACGTGTACATCAAAAAAAATAAAAAACTTTGTACAAAAAAAGCAGTATACTGCCGTATAAAATCCAAAAATATACAAAGTAAGAAAGAAAAAAATACCGTTTGACAATATTTTTGTAATAAATTAAAAAAAATTAGTATATCATATAAATTTTTTTATTTTTAATATTATTTTAAAAAAAAACATACATCTTAGTAATATAAATTATATTACACTTTATTATGTGTGCACTCACACACCATAAATTATTCGAGTCTGGTTTTGATTTTAATTTGTATATTACTATAAAAGAAATATAATTAGTATATAAATAAAATATTAAATAATAAAATATATATTAAAATAGTCTTTATTATAGTGATCGAGTGTTATTTCAAGTTAATAGAGATTTTTTTTTTTGACGGAAAGTTAAAAGAGATCAATGCTTCGATTTCCAACCTCTTACAGAGTATACTAAAATTAACAATTTAATAACAATTAAACTAGTTGTAGAAATTAAATTTCGTCCCCCCAAATTACACAATATTGCTCATTTTTTTTTTTTTTTGAGATAAAATAGTAACTTTATTAATAAGAAGATTCAACCATTACAATAGAAAGAAAATCCGCAGGAACATTATCCTCGCTAAAAATACGATCTGAATACAAACAAGAGCTACGAGCAAGACAATGTGCAACTTTGTTTATTAGATATATTAAAGTCGGTTATGTTAGCTTATTTGGTTATGTTAGTTGAGTCGGTCATACCTCAGTATAAATACTCTTCTCCCCAATGTAACAATAATATACAATTTTCATTTCTTCAATTTTCTCTGTGGAATAAAAGGAAAAACTCTCTGCTTTATCCACTAATATGGTATCAGAAGACTCTCACACTCTCAAACTTCAAGATTTCAATTGAAGTTCCTCCTTCGATCTTTCTGTTTCTGCAACTATGGTGCGTACACGAGCCACCATCTCAGCTACTTCCACTGCTCAAAATCCTCCAGTGGTCGATGCAAACAACGCTCCACTGCCAAATGAATCCGCTGTCAATCTGCAGCCAAATACGAATCAAGATCAAACCAATCGACCCAATCCAGTCGATCCATCATCTCAAGATCAGATTCCCATACCTCGATCTACCACAATCAATCATCAACAAGATCAACTCCCTATTTCTCGATCCACCTCCATCGATCGACCCCCCCTACGAGGACATTCGTTCTCCATACTATCTGAGTAATGCCGATCATCCAGGACTGGTTCTTGCTACACCAATTCTCACTGATCGCAACTTCCAACCATGGAAGAGAGACTTCAAGATTTCCATTGGTGCAAGAAAAAAAACTCCATTCTTGGAAGGTACTTTACCTCAACCCCCTCTTCATTTTTTCTTAGGCCTTGAAATCGCTCGCAATAACAATGGAATCTCTGTTACACAGAGACCCTTCACTCTACAATTATTAAAAGAAACAGGCCAATTAGGAGCAAAGCCAGTCACCACACCTATGGAGTCCAACATCAAACTAAGCAATGACACTGGACCATTACTTAACAACCCAACTTAATACCGAAGCCTTATTGGAAAGCTGCTCTACCTCAGAATCACTCGGCCAGACATTTCGTTTGCTGTCACAAAATTCAGTCAATATCTACAAGCTCCTCGTGCTCCACATCTCTCAGCTGCCAACCGTGTTCTTCAATACCTCAAAAGTACACCTGGACAGGGCCTATTCTTCTATGCAACCGCACCAACACCACTACATTTACAAGCCTTTGCTGACGCGGATTGGGGATCATGCTTGGATACACGAAGATCTATTTCAGGATATTGCATCTTCTTAGGAAAATCTCTCATTTCCTGGAAGTCAAAGAAACAGCAAACGGTATCTCGATCTTCTGCTAAAGCAGAATATCGAGCCATGGCCAATACATCATGTGAACTCACCTGGCTGCATTCCATAATCAAAGAGTTCAACATCACCATCAAACAACCATCAACTCTATTTTGTGACAACAATGCAGCTCTCCATATTGCAGAAAATCCTGTCTACCACGAGAGAACCAAACATGTTGAAATAGACTGTCATCTCATTCGGGAGAAGATCACAAACGGCACCATCAAGACTAACCATGTTCCAACCAAATCCAACCTAGCAGATATATTCACCAAACCCCTGTTTCCTATTCAGTTCCAATATATTGTATCCAAGATGAGTGTAAATCTATACACTCCATCTTGAAGGGGGCTATTAGATATATTAAAGTCGGTTATGTTAGCTTATTTGGTTATGTTAGTTGAGTCGGTCATACCTCAGTATAAATACTCTTCTCCCCAATGTAACAATAATATACAATTTTCATTTCTTCAATTTTCTCTGTGGAATAAAAGGAAAAACTCTCTGCTTTATCCACTAATATGGTATCAGAGCAAAACAAAAAAAAAATCTCTAGCGACTATTCAACCCCAAAAAATAAACCGATCGAAGTAGAGCCGAAAAAAAGAGCCACCAAAAATCCAAAAAAAAAAATAATTGATCCAAGAGCCAAAGTCAAAAAACGCCACTTGTGATTCGGGGATAGTGAGCCAAAAATAAAAAAGAGCCACCAAAAATCCAAAAATACCGATCCGAAAAGTAGAGCAAAAAGAGCCACTTGTGATCAGGGATAGTGAGTCAAAAAAAGAGCCGCTTATGATCGAGTTGTCCAAGATGGTGAGCAAATAAAATAGCTACCATCTTGAGGGGGGATGTTAGAGAGTCCCACATTGCTAATGTGTGGAAAGAAAATAGAATATATAAGAGGAATGGGCTACTCCTCCCATTGCCAATTTGTTTTAGTATACTCTTACAGAGTATACTAAAATTAACAATTTAATAACAATTAAACTAGTTGTAGAAATTAAATTTCGTCCCCCCAAATTACACAATATTGCTCATTTTAATTTTTTTTTTTTTTTTGAGGAAAAATAGTAACTTTATTAATAAGAAGATTCAACCATTACAATAGAAAGAAAATCCGCAGGAACATTATCCTCGCTAAAAATACGATCTGAATACAAATAAGAGCTACGAGCAAGACAATGTGCAGCTTTGTTTACAGAACGTTTAACAAAATTAATTGTGACAAGCGGCAAATCGGCCATAAGAGAACGACAAGCCGCCACTTGAAGGCCAAAAGGAGAAGGAATGTTCACCATACTTTGGATTGCCTGAACAACAACCAAAGAATCGGTTTCAACCACAACCGATCCCCATTGTTTCCTCTTTATCCAACTCAAAGCCTCCTTAACCCCTATCAATTCGGCCATAGCCGAATCCAAACACCCCTCTCGCAAAACCGTGAAGCCTTCAAGGAATCGACCCTGATGATCCCGGGCCACCCCTGCCGCTCCAAATCGACTATCACTTGCAAAGATTGCACCATCGACATTAACCTTAATCTTTCCCATAACCGGTTTCACCCAATGCTCTAAGTCCATTCTTGAACCCGTAGGAACAAGTAATGACCCCATTCTCCTTTGTTGAGCACTTCTCCATTGATTAAGGACTACTCTTGCCAATAGAATAACCTCCGCCGCTGACATTGATTTGTCCCGCCAAACCACCTCATTTCGGGCAAACCAAATGGCCCAAATAACCATGAGCAATTCTTCCTGGGCCGTGGTTGAGTGTTGTAACAGAATGTGGCTAAACCAATCCCAAAAAGACTCCATAGGCGTGTGACTCCAATTTATAATCGAAAGATGCCAACAAGACCTTGCAAAGGAGCATTGCACCAATAAATGGAAAATAGCCTCAGGCCCCTGGTTACACATAGGACACATGTGATCTAGAAGAATGTGTTTGGTAGTAAGTTGAACCTTAGTAGCCAAACAGCCAGATAAAGCACGCCACATGAGTTGGTGCACTTTGGGGGGGGGACATGAAGCTTCCATACAATCTTCTATATTTTAATCTCAAAATCACTAGTATTAGTGATCTCCAAATGGTGCAACAACCGATATGTGTTTGAGTCAAATTTTATATGAAAGGTTGTAGTAAACAACATTATATAAAATTTGACAAGAGCGAATTATAGTAGAAAATAAATTTGAGTCAAAGCCACATGATATGTTTCCTCCCCCACATTTCATTTCTCAGGGTCCAAATAATCATTCCCACTTAATTCTGGAGAGTGCTGGTTGGTGTGAAATAATTTTATCAAAAGCCTCCGTTTTAAAATGTCAAAACTACCCCTTTAATTTCATAATAATTACATCTACAGCAAACATTCATTATTAATGTTTGTTTATCTATGTGAGCTAGTTTTTAAGTCTTTCTCTTGTACTAAACAAATATATATGCTTTGTTACCAAAGAATAAATATATACATGGTACGATATACAATAGTGTAATATAGCAAAACAGAATAAATTAAGTATTTTTTTTATTTTGTCAAATTAGGTGTAGGCGAAAGCAGCCTCGTGAGACGTCATCAGACAAACGTCAGCAACTAAGCATATTTCATCATCAATAAATTATTGGGTAATTAGCAATTTTTTCCCTGAACTTTGACATATATCAAATCATGTTCCTTGAATTTTTGTTAAAAATTCCCCGTGAACTATTGAGATTGTTAAATTTAAAGACTTTTGTCTAATTTCATTCAATTTTACTCTTTCAGGTACTAAATCATGCTCCCCAGACTTTGATATCTATCACTCCCTCAAACTTTTATATGTATTTAATCATGCCCCTGAACTTTCATCTATGTTAGAATTTTTTTAATAAAATTACTAATTAGCCTAAATTATATAACCCTAAGCGTCTCTATCAAAACTGACAAGGCCACCATAAGATGGGTAAGGGCAACATTGTCTTTTCATATAACCATATATTCTTCCGTGTCAGGATGATTTCGTTTTTGCATTCCACTCCATTAAAAGGGTGAGAAACAAAAACTGCATAAACAGTCTCATCAGTCTGCTTCATCTAGCTTTCTTTCTTATTAGAAAAGTTAATTATATGATCATGGAGAATAATAATAATAATAATAATAATCATAAGGAGAATAAAACTAAGAAGGAAGATCATAACAGAATAGTTCTTGATGAACATGATGAAGATGATCCACAAGACGAAGAGAAGGAGATCGAGAAGTTCTTCTGTCTCATCAAGAGTTATAGAGAGGCTCGCACCCGGCTGATTATGAGAAAGGAGTCCTCTGATCATGATTATTCCAATTCTGATTATGATGATGATGATAATAAGTTGTTACAGGAGAAAAATAAGATGAAGAAGAGGAAGTTGAGTACTGCTAGCAGTAATAGTACTAATAATACTTGGGTTCCTTCATTTGAATGCTCAGATTTTAGCCGAAGTGGTAGTAGTAGAGTAACTCCTTCGACCAGTAAGATGGAGAAATCTCCCAAGAAACCAACTACTATACTAGTAATAATAATATTAATAATAATAATAGTTTAGATCTTAATCTTAGCCTCACTCTATAGTTTGTAATAGTTAATTATATTATTGCTATGTAGTACGTAATCATGTTGCTAGTACTACTGAGTACTGATATCCTAGCTACTAGTTGCATGCGTACGTTAATTGTTTCGATTTCCTATTAATAATAGATTATATAATTAATTTCATAATATTATAAGGTTTCTTCTTCATATTATTATTGTTCGAATTCATGATCATCATATATACATTGTTATATTTATCTATGATTGTCGGAATTTTTTACAAAGTTAATCAATTTTTGATAAAATAAGAGAGTCACATGAGATATAAGCGCTTGTTTATAAGGGTATATAAGGTCCAATTTTGACATTTGGGATAGGACCCCAAGTAGTACCCAATTTTGTGTAAATGGGTGAGGACACAACAACTTGACCCACACATGCACGCACCGTCTGTCTTGCTGAAGATGTTTTCTTTGACTATGAAAAAAGTTGTGCTTGTGCTGACTATTTTGAAACCAGTTGTGTTTGAGACTCTACCTCTTGTCGAGAAGAAGGATGAAGTTGAAAAGTACGAATCGCAGGTTTAGAAAAAATACTCCTGGATAGCGAATGATTTTTTGTGTAAAATTTTTATTTTGAATAATGTTTTGGTGATTTGTATGATTATTATAATTCTACCAAATATGTCAAGAAAATATGGGAAGCATTATAGAAAAATATATGATACCGAGGAGGCAAGAACAAAGAAATATGTCGTGAGCCGCTACCTAAAGTTTCAAATGACCGATGATATGTAACAGAATATATTATTGAATTCTGGTACTGCTTCTCATTGCTGGGAAAATATTTTATTGATTGTATGTTATGTGCTTAATAGACTTCCTAAATCTAAAAGCAAAATTTCACACTACGAAAGTTTAAAAAACAAACAACCTAATATCTCATACTTTAAAACTTGGGGTTATTTGATATTTGTTAGAATTCCTGATCCAAAAGAGAGTTAAAGTGGTTAGTATAGTATATGAATGTGCGTTTATTAGATAGCATATAGATTTTAGGATTTAAATGTGCATGTTATTTTGGAATTTAATGATGCTGATTTTTATGAACATATATTTTCATTTAAATTGAGAAATAGTGGGGGTGCATCATCTAGTAACATGTTTATTATTAGGGATAATGAGCATGAAGAGGGTATAGAAATTGAACCTAGAAGAACTAAAAAAGCTACAGTATCTAAAGATTTTAGTTCTAATTTTTGTGCATATACTCTAGAGGAGGATCCTTCTAACATCCAAGAAGCTTTGACTCACTAGAGTTTGACTTGTACGGAATGAAGTTATTAATGATGAAATGGAGTCTCTTGAGTCAAACGAAACTTAACATTTAGTTGTGATACCACCAAGCTGTAAGACAATAGGTTTTAAGTGGATTCTTAAAAAGAAATTGAGACCAATTGATATTGTTAAAAAGTACAAGGTACGTCTTGTTGTCAAAGGGTTTAGAAAAAAGAAAAAATGTAGATTTCTTTGATACATATACACTTGTTACTAGAATTACATCTATTAGTGTGGTTATTGCTTTTGATGCTATTCTTAACACTACTAGAAAAAATATCATTAACAACACTTTTATTTAACTAAAAAATAATTAAAGGCGCAACACTTATATAAGTGTTGCCTCCAAGACTATTACTAAAAGTAAATTTTTAAGAAAATACTTTACAAGTGTTATCTTTTCCTTAAAATTTAATACTTTTATATATATATATGTCTATAGAAAGACTTTTTATGCAAACGTTGCTTAATTAAAATTAAAATTAATTTTTTTTTTTTTATCAAAAAGGAATGAACTTCATTAACCATAAGCAATTACGACCTAATCAAAACAGGCAGCAAGGCCCAAAACAACTAATTACAGTATAGTTTCTCTATACATTTCCTCTCATAAGTTTTTAAGCTCCCTTTTTTTGCAACTTATAATCTATAGAACACTATATCTTTAATATCCTGTACAATTTTCAAAGCTGTCCTCGAGTAATTGTTAAAGATGCAATTGTTCCTGTTACTCCATAAATCGTAGATCAATGCTGCCATAACAGTAGTATAGATTCTCTGCTTCTTATCCTTCTTGTTTTGCACTAACCATCTTTGCCAACCTTGAAAATCGGTTGGCCATCTACTCATTCTAAGCCAAACACACATCTAAGTTAAAACCTGCTGCGAAAGACAGTAAGCAAAGAACAAATGGTCGTTTGTCTCAGCTTTAGCACCACAGACCGGACATAAAATACTGTCAAGGGTGATTTTGAACTGAGCAAATTTGTCCCTGGTTAACAGTTGGTTATTGGTCACTTGCCAGAAAATAAACCTGTGCTTCGGCATATTGTAGCTGCTCCACACATTGTTGCTGATTTCGTATTCAAATTGCAGCAACTTGCTGTTATACAACAATTTAGAGTTGAGCCGATCCACAGCAGCCCCTGCAATTGCTATATCATTTTGAGTAAATTTGTCCCTCAAATGACAAAGTTTCCTCCAATACCAACTTGTATAATTTTTTAGATCATAGGTCCAAATAGAATTATTCTTGAGATAAATATTATTGACTCATTTAACCCAAAGTAAGTCACTTTTAGAAGAAATGGCCCAAATATATTTGGCAAGGACAACTTGATTCCATTTGACCCTATCTTTGAATCGTAACCCTCCATAATTCTTAGGAAGATAAACTTTTTCCCACGAAGCCACATGAAGCTTACTTCTATGACCATTCCAATCCCAAAGAAAACCTCTAAATAGCTTCTCGATCTCCCTTGTGATACTATATGCGGCAAGATGAAGATGTTCATCCAGTTGTTGCGGAGCCCCAACAATACTGAATTAATGAGTTGAGCCCTAGCAGCAAACGAAAGATGTCTAGTTGCCCAAGTATGAAGTCTTTGTTTGATTTTCTTAATTATCACACCACAATCTTCTGTTTTCTATTTTGTTGGTCTTAGAAGCACCCCTAGGTACTTGAGAAGAAACAAACCTTCTAAAAGACTCATTTCTCTCAACATAACCTGTTTTTCCTCTTCTTTCACCCCTCCAAAATAGAGTTGAGATTTGTTAGCTTTGATTGCTAGCCCTGAAGAGGCACTAAACTCATCTAAAATACTCTTCAACACCTGTAGCGAGCTTAAGTTCCCCTTACAAAACAACATCAGATCATCCGCAAAACAGAGACTTATTATCTTGAGACTCTTACACATAGGGTGATACTTAAAATTCGATTGATTGGCTACCAACTGCAGACGCCTAGTCAAATACTCCATAACCATAATTTAAGATAGATATTTTTATAGAAAATTTATTAAAAATAATAGTAAAATATTAATTTGTAAATTTATGCTTTAATAAAATATTAAAAATTGAGAGAATTAAGGAGGAAAAAGACAAATAACTTTGGAGAGATTTTAGACCGCTACGTCAACGCTTCATACTTCTCCTTTATATATATAGATTATTCATAAAATTATTTTTTAATAATATTCTTAAATTAAATAGTAATTATTTAAATAGATTACTAATTTATTCTTACCTCCTCCAATTAATTTTTTTTTTCTTTCTCTTTTTCATTCAGAAACCCAAACTTTTAGAAACACCATAATCTTTCCCATTCTTTCTTTTCTCTATCTTCTTCTTAAGGTCGGGTTCGTTATCACAATTCACACCATTTCCATTCAAGTATTCTTCTCTCTCTCCTCTCTCTCTCTCTCTCTCTCTCTCTCTCTCTCTATCTCTCTCTCTCTCTCTCTCATTATTACAATTTAGACTTATTATCACTATTGGTCCTTAATTTTGTAGTGTATATTATCACTTATTAAAATTTAGACTGATTATTAATTTACAAATTAATATTTTCATAGATAAGTGGAGGTAATTTTTTAATATATACCTGCTAGTCTGCTACAATTCCTGAGAAAATGCCTGTAGGTAAAAAAAAACTTAATCTACACAATTTTTTTTCCATGTATATTTATTTTAGCTGATGCCTATACAAGTTTGTCAAAAACAAAAAATAATGCCAACGAGAAAAACGAATGAAAATGACTGAAAACGAGTTGTTATTGTGTACTCACACCTTCACGCTCTCACGAGATGATGACCGAGTCTCCCAGAAGCAACCAGGAAGCATCCAAGAAATAACCTATTTTACTATTTTATTTTTTTAAGAAAAAAAAAATCACCTTTTTTATTTATTATTTTTTTATCAAAGAAACCAAACAAATCCAACAATAAGTTAGTTAATTATCCCTTTATACCTTATTTTTCACTTTTCACTAATTAATTACACAAAATGGAGATGGGAAAGGGAAACATGTGTAAGAAGAGGAAGCTCAGCCATGTAGTAGTGAGGGAAAATGAAGAAGAAGAAGAAGAAGAAGAAGAGGAAGGAGAAGAAGAGAAAATAGAGAAGTTTTATGAACTCATTAGAAGCATGCGAGAGGCTCGTGACCGTTTGATCAAACCAATAAGTACTACTACTGATCATCATCATCATCAGACTCCAGATTCTCTCTCTTGGAAGCCTTCATTTGAACATGAAGACTTCATAACTGGTAAAAATGCTAATGGACAAGAGATTATTCCAACTTCAAATTTCAAGGTCCCTAAGACTAACCAAACTTCACTCCTCACTACTGCTACTTTTGTTGGGACTTCTTCTGCTGCTGCTGTTCCAAACCAAGTTCCTCATACAAATAATGTTAGTTCAAAAGAGCTCTTAGATCTTACACTTTCATTATAGCGTTTCGAATATATATATATATATATATATATAGTGTGTCACTTTGTTTCTCCAGCCGATTCGTACGAATTTTGTTTATATGAATGTTTTTGTTTTGCGTATCCAGTCAAACCATGAGATAGTTAGATTTTAGTTAGTATTTAGAGGTTGCGAGACTTATCAATAATAATATCCATCTGTGTATATATATATTATTATATATTTGTACGGATGCAAATATATTTGCAGGTGGTTAAATTAAGCATTATTTTATTATAAAGAACTTAGATCTATAGCTATAATTGTTATGACGTTGCTGGAACTATACTTATATAAAAAATCACAACATAAGCTATATGCTATTTTTCACACAAGTGTTTTTTTTGTTAATGACTATGAAACGCTCCCATATAGTTGTGTAAGTTCCTAATTAATTACCGTGCTGCTCCACTCTATATTTTTATTCAAGCTTTTCAAAAGACGAGTCGTGTGTCGTATTATGGCCAATATGTGCTGACGCGTCGCATATTATGGCCAATAAGTCTGTTTTCATGTTTTACTTTTTTATATATTTTTCTACAATTATTAAATTTTACGTATCTTTTAAATCTTTAGTTATATTTATATAATTTTTGAACAATATCTTACAAATAATTACACTACAACAGATTTATTAATTACCAGCGGAACTAGTACCGGCGGAGCCAAACCGCCAGTATTAATTGGTTATTACCGGCGGAATTGGTCATCCGCTAGTATTGTTTTTTGAAAATTAAAAAAAATTAATATTTAAAAAAAAAATAGTAATACCGGCGGATCACACTAGTACAGACAGAAATTCTGCCTCTAATTCCTTGGGCGAGAATTTGACCGCCCAAAATTTAAAACAACTATTACCGGCGGATTAGTAGAGGCAGGTTCTGCCGGTAATAGTCAGGGGAGTCTGACCGTTGTATTATTACCGGCGGAACCCTTATTATTACCCGCGGGTCCCGCCGGTAATTAAATTCTATAAAATATCCCCCCCAAGGCTGAAAATATTTTCCATTTTCCTTCAAAAATACCCCCAACGGCTCCTTCAAAGAAAACCTCCTTCTCCTCCTCCATCTCCGACACATCCCAATTCTGCTCCTCCTCCATCTCCGGCGCCCATCCCCCTTCTCCTCCTCCATCTCCGGCGCCCATTCCAACCATTGCAAAAGTAAAGTTTTTGTTATAATATATATAATTTTTTTTTGCTATATTATTTTGGTTTTAAAATTTGTTTTGTAATTTTTTTTTTTTTTTTTGTTATCTTTGGTTTAAGTTTTGGGTAGGAGTATAATAGCTAACGGAGATTTGCAACGTCGGAGGAGGAATACAAATTTCTACCAGAAATTAAAGAGGTTGGTGCTTTTAGTTTTCTGTTGGTATTTTATTTTTTGTGTTGTGAAAATTTTTGTAAATGGTATATAAATATATATAAATCTGTGTGTATTTTTGATAGTGTAAGTATAAGTGTATGATTTTATTTATATAAAATATGTATGGATATCAGTTGTATGTTAATATATTTGAAAATATGTGTTTCGAAATATTATATTTTGTATATTGTATATACAGTGTATATACATTTTATATACTGTATATAATATATAGTATATACAGTATATATACTGTATATATAATATATATAAGCAACTTATATATATGTAGAAAATTATAAAATTGATATATAATTGATTATTTTTTAAAAAAATGTAGTTAAAAAATTAGAATAAATCTTTATTATTGAAAAAAAAAAATACTTAGAAATGTAATATTTTTTAACATTAAGTATATAAATGTAAATAAATATAATTCATTTTTATGTATATACAACATAAAAAATAAACTTTTTCATGTAAATTATTAAATAAGATTTTAAAATCTAAATTATAATTTTTTAATAATAAAAATTTAATAACAAAAATTTATGAAATATATACTTAATAATTAAATATTAAAAATTAATTAAATAATGAAATTTTAACATTAAAATATGTAAAGAATAAATATTAATAAAATAACAATTTTTTTAATTTAAAAAAAAATTAATAAATGAAAATTTAATTATAATATATACTTGAAAAATAAATATAAAAGCAAAAAAAAAAAATTGATGTAAAGAATTAAAATTTTTTTTACGATTATAATTATAATTTTTTTTAAGAAAAAGATTCAATATAGGAAAATATTTTTAAATAATATTTCTTTAAAAAATTAATTAAATAATGAAATTTTAACATTAAAATATGTAAAAAATAAATATTAATAAAATAATAAATTTTTTAATATAAAAAAAATTAATAAATGAAAATTTTATTGTAATATATACGTGAAAAAAAAAAATATAAAAGCAAAAAAAAAATATTTAGATGTAAAAAATTAAAAAAAAATTACGATTATAATTATAATTTTTTTTAAGAAAAAGATTCAATATAGGAAAATATTTTTAAATAATATTTCTTTAAAAATTAAAAATAGAAAATATTTTAATAAGGAATATTTTTTTTTAATAATATATAAATAATTGTGTAAGTATTAAAATAATAATGAATTTTTTTTAATAAAATAGCATAAAATATCTTAAAATAGCATAAAATTTTATCATTCAATTTTTCTTTATACTATAAAATCATATGTCTTCATAAAATTTTAGATGACAATCGACAAGTCTTGGACCACTTTGCGAAATCGTAGATGTCCACAATATTGGGATGGTCTAAATGCATTTTTAGAGATGGCCTCGAAATGTAAAGATTGTGATGGTAGAATTAGGTGCCCATGTGTAAGATGTGTGAACAATAGGCTTCAAACTTTACCTGTTGTGAAAGCACATATATTCGATTGGGGTTGTTTTACTGGTTACGAGAAGTGGACTTACCACGGGGAAGCAGAATCTAGTGCCACTAATGCATTGAATGACCATGATGCCGCTGATGATGATCCTGAAATTGACGAGATGATTCCGATAGTGGATGACTTCCTTCAGCCGTCATTCGAAATGGATGATAATCCAGATGCAAATCAATGACGCGACGAATTATTTGAAGAAATTGAGGCCAAGTTGTATCCTGGTTGTGATTGGATATCTTCTCTTAAATTTTTGGCAAAGTTATTGCATTTGAAAGTTAGGGGAAATATTCCTAACAACATATTTGATGAATTACTGAAGTTATTAAGATTTGCTTTTCCAAAGGAAAATAAAATTCCATCAAACTATTATGATGCCAAGAAAAAATTGAAAAAATTAGGGTTGGGGTATGAGTCAATTCATGTGTGCAAGCACAATTGCTGTTTATTTTACAATGAACATGCAAATGAAGATTCATGTCCAGTATGTGGCACTAATAGATGGATAACTTCAAAAAATTCAGGAGCAAAAAAGGTGCCTCATAAGGTGATGCATTACTTTCTGTTAATTCCGCGACTGAAGAGACTGTATACTTCAAGGCATACGGGAAAATACATGGTATGGCACCACAGTGGTAAATCAAAAGATGAGGGTGTGATGCGACACTCTGTGGATGGTGCAGCGTGGAAGGACTTTGATGCCAAACATCTTGATTTTGCTAGTGAACCTCGAAATGTTCGTCTCGGTTTAGTTGCCGATGACTTTAATCCATTTGGCAACATGAGCCAAGCTTACAGTATGTGGCCTGTAGTTTTGGCGAACTATAATCTTCCACCTTGGTTATGTATGAAAGATAATAATTTTATGTTGACCATTCTTATTCCTGGAGATAAATCACCGGGAATGGACATCGATGTATTTTTAAGACCCTTGGTGGATGAGTTGAAGGTGTTGTGGGTTAACGAAGTAGATACGAGAGATTGTCGAACCAACACTGTCTTCAAGTTGCGTGCAGCTCTTCTGTGGACAGTGAAGATTTTCCTGCTCGTAGTTATTTGTCTGGTTGGAGTGGTCAGGGATACAAAGCTTGTCCCATATGCAATGAAGATACATCTTCTATTCGAGTAATTGGTAAGACATCTTACGTAGGTCATAGAAGATTTTTTCCAAATAACCATCGAATGAGAATGGATACTCAATTTGATGGACAAATTGAGAGAAGACCTCCTCCAAGACGTTTTACTTGTGAAGGAGTATTAGAACAAGTAAACAGACTCCCACCCCATCTCCTGGGAAATCATGAGCTCTTTGGTGGTGTAAAGCGTAGGCGAGTTTCAGAAAATCATAATTGGCGGAAAAAAAGCATCTTCTACGAGCTTGACTATTGGTGTTCAAATATTCTTAAACACAATATTGATGTCATGCATGTTGAGAAGAATGTTTGTGATAGTTTATTGGGCACAATCTTGGATAATGAGAAATCCAAGGACACTATCAATGCAAGACACGATTTGAAGAAGCTAGGAGTCAGAAAATCGTTGTGGATTTATGAAGATGAGAGGGGGAAGTTGTTGAAACCTCATGCACCTTACGTGCTTAAACCTGATGACAGGATCCAATTTTGTAAATTTATTAAGGATGTGAAATTTCCTGATGGCTTTTGTTCGAATTTGAAAAAAAAAAAGTAAATGAAAATTTAACAAATGTCATCGGATTGAAGTCACACGACTGCCATGTAATAATGCAACGATTACTGTCTGTTGGTGTTCGCAAGTTTCTCCCGAACGCTATATCGACCACCATCTCTGAACTGTGCAACTTTTTCAGGCAAATTTGTTCAAGGACTATAAATTTTAAAGACATGGAGGTTGCTCAACAAGATCTTATTTTAATCTTGTGTAAAATGGAGTCCATATTTCCTCCTGCATTTTTTGACATAATGATTCATTTGGTCCTTCACTTGCCTGAAGAAGCAATTTTGGGTGGACCTGTTTTTATGAAGTGGATGTATCCATTTGAAAGATACATGAAAAAATTGAAGAACTATGTAGGAAATAAAGCACGTCATGAAGGGTCGATAGCAGAAAGTTACGTTATTGATGAGGCTTTGACATTTTGTTCAATGTATTTCAAGGGGGTTGAAACAAGGTTTAACCGTCTTGATCGTAATGAAGATGAGGTTGTCCCACGAAAGCTTTCTGTGTTTCAATCTCAATGTCGACCCATTACAAAAGGCAATCTCCGGCCACTTGATCGCGCATCTCGTGAACAAGTAGAGTGGTATATATTCAACAATTCACCTTAAATTCAACCTTACTTAGAGTAAGTTTTTTTCTTCATTAATTTTTCTTTTTTTTCACCTTAAATTTCAATCAATCAATTCAAATCTATTTTATTTTACAGTGAACACTTGGAAGTGATCCGACAAAATTACCCGAATGGAGATCATAATGTTCTACACAAAAAACATTTCCGTCTGTGGTTTCACAAGAAGGTGGTATATATATGTGTAGTAAACGTTTATTATCTTAAGTGGTGTTTTCCATTTTCTAATGAGGTACTTATTTTTATAGATATATGACTTGCACAAGTCTGGATCATTAGAGAATGGCAAAGAGTTTCTAGCTTTAGCATCCGGGTCTGATCACTTAGGTACTTACTATGAAGGTTGTATTGTGAATGGAGTTCGATTTATGGCTACCAAACAAGATGAGAAGAGGAGCACACAAAATAGTGGAGTGTTTGTGGCAGGAACAGAAGGTTTTAATTATTATGGCACACTCACTGAAGTGCTAAAGTTAACCTTCACTGGTGTTTACTCTGTCACATTATTTAAGTGCAAGTGGTACAATACAAATCCAAGACGGAAGAAAACAATCGTCGAGAACCTTATCACTAGTATTAATGTCAGTGGTGTATGGTATAAAGATGACTCATACATACTTGCTAGTCAAGCAAAGCAAGTGTTTTATCTCGATGATTTATTGAGAGGGAAAAATTGGAAAATAGTTGAGAATGTAAATCACCGACAAATTTGGGACATCGTGGATGATGACGATAATGTCGAAACTGATTTGGTACACGACACGAACTCATCCAATTTTGTGTTAACAGTTGATCTTGGGGAGTTAATTTTGCTACCTAATCAACCTCCAATGGACATTGGCACTGAACCAAGTTTTCATGTCAACGAAGATGACCGCAACATGGACGACGAAGATGCTACTGAAGAGTCTGACGAAGAAATTTTATTTGAATTCTGTGAAGATGATGTGAATGATCATTTAGTTAATAATGATAGTGATATGGATGATTAATTTTCAATCACTTTATTTTGTAATACATACAATTATTAATTTCAAGTTAATATTTCTTATTTCAAGTTAACTTTATTAATTTTAAATTATTGTTACTATTACTTATAAATGAAATATTTTTTTTTCAAAAAAAAGTAATGTCAGCTGATGTATCCACTTATCATGGTGGAGACGGGGGTGGTACCGATCCACCGGACCCTAGTAGGGTTCTGCCGACTTGTCAGACGACTCCACCGCCAAGAAGAAGGGGATGTGGCCTTGCTACCAACTTGGATGTTGACCAAAGAAGGCGGGATGCAGGAAAACCATTACCACTAAAGCTTGATGCCGTGACAGGCAAAGTGGTTGGTAAAGAAAATCAAGCTTTTGTACGTCAAATGGGTGTTGAGGTCACAATTACGTTGCCAGGATACTACTTGAATTTTAATGAAATCCCTCAACACTTTAAAGACCAAATTGTAGAAAAAATGAAGGTAAAACACATTAACAAGTTTAATGTTTCAAATACTTAATTTCAATTAATACATAATTTTTTAACAAATACTATTTGTTTGTAGTATTTGTACGATATTGATGGCCATCCTGAGCCTGAAAGAGTGATGAGTACTCTTTATCATGAGATGAAGAGAAGATATTGTGAGAGAAAGAATATCAAGCACACGTGGTTTCATTAACATTATTCTGGGGATCCAAATGATTTGGCAAGTGTTATTGAAGCTGTACTCGATCACTGCACTACAGATAGTTGGAAACAAATCATTGACTTATTTTTGAGCCCAAAATTCATTGCGCGTTCAAATCAAAACAAGAAAAATAGAGGGGAAATGCAGTATTTGTCAACGCAAGGCTCGAGGTCGATGGCAGCGTCTCGTAATGAACATGTAAGTAAAATTATCAACTTCCTATTAGAAATTTCTTTTACTAAACACAAACTAACTCTATTTTTAAACAGGACGTCCCGGAAGATTACGCAATTCATACTTGGAAGAGAGGCCACCTCAGAAAAGGAACAGAAGACACTTGGATTAGCGAGACATGCAAAGAACTACATGTAAGTTTCAATATGTTTTTTAATAATTTTTTTACAACTAATGCATGATGTTGTTATTGTATTTCTAATATTTTTATTTGATCAGGAGAAAATGCTTGAAGAGGTTGCTAGCATGACGGATACAGAAGATGATTCTAGCGATGGGTCTGTTAGCAAATACAAGAAATTAAAAGCTATGAATAAAGTTCTTGGGAGCCAGTCGAACTATCTAAGGGGACTGGGTTATAAATTGAAAGGCAGCTCGGAAACAAGTTCTAGTACTCAAAGTCGAGCTCAATCACAAATACCGACTTCATCCATTACTCCGGAAGATATGGGAGTCTTTGCCGAGTTTATGTTGAAAATGCGTGATAAGATTGACCAGTCTGGCACCTCCAGTGACGCGTCTCTGCATGACCCGCGGTTTAACAATTTTTTACAAAAATTTTTACCATCACAACCGCAAGGTAGCACGTCCAATTCAGCCCCCCTCCAACGTTAAGGCCACAACAACAACAACAACAACAACAACAACAACCACCACGCTCGCCTCAGCTGCCTCAGTTTTTTCAACAAGAACAACAAAATTCTCCCAACATGTCTGCTGGCTCTTCACAATCACCTCAGTTGCATTACATGTTCGGGCTTCCCTCACAGTCTCCTCCTAAATTTTTTTCGGATGCCGCTGGAGGATCTCAGACACAACCTATGGTTGGCAATATTGGAGGCTCATCCCAACAACACTACCCTATGTACGGTCAATTTGGGTCATTGTTGCAGCAACAACCTGTGTATGGTCAAATGGGAGGATCTCCACAACAGCCTATGTATGGTCAGTTTTTTAGTGCGCAGAGTCAGCAACAACAGCAACAACCAATTTTGGTTCGCCCGCAGCCTCGACAATATGTGGAGATCTTACCAACACCGCAGACTGGACAACCTTATTACCCTATCCCACCTGCTCAATCCCGTGATAATCTTGATGGTTCAAGACTTAGCTCGGATGCAGATGAATTTTTAGAGTATACTGATTTGAATAATGATAGTTAGGTTTTTTTAATTATGTCAATTTTTATATTTTAAAGTTTATTTAAAGACAATTTCCTAATTTTATTTAAGATAATATACTTGATATTGTAATGGACAAATTAATTTTAATGCTTAATTTCTTAATTTTAATATTGTATTTCTAATTAATAATATTTATGAAATAATTATTATATATAAAATAATTATTATAATTAATTTAAATATATTAAATAATCAGAATAATGGTTTTTTTTAATATTTAAAAATATTAATACCGGCGGAACAATGATTGGGGTCTGCGCGGTATTAATGCATCTGCGTGTAAAAGTGCAGACATTAATACCAGCGGACCCCACCGCTATTAATTCGCCGGTATTAATATTATTACCGGCAGAATACCATTTTCGTCGCTAATAACCACTAATAGTGACCAATTATTCCCGGCGGATAATTACCGGCGGATTCCGCCGGTATTAATTATTACCGGCGGATTCCGCCGTTATTAATTATTACCGGCGGTTTGGCCTATTAATACCGAAGAATGCCTCGGCCGGTAATATGAAAAACTGTTGTAGTGTTATAAAAATAATTATTAATATAATTTGAATGTTTTCTTATAAATACTCAAATTTTATATCACGTCTTATAAATAAATTAATATATAATCTTAGTTTTACATGTTCCAATAGTTTTAAGTATATAATTATAATATCAGTATTATATTTAAATTTTATTATTATTTTAACGTATTTATTATTAATAAATTTATATCTTATTATTATTAATAATCATAAATTATAAAGTTTTTTAATATGTCCTGTTGTACTTTTCGGACTTGTCACGTGTCGTGCTCTTTGAGCTAGTCTATTCGTGTTTACATGTCATACATTTCATACTTCTCATGTCGTATTATGCTTAAGGACATATTTTTTGTACTGTGTCGTGCCAATTTGTAGCATCAAACTGTGTTATGCCCAAGCCCGTATTTTTCATGCTTAGTCGTGCATAAAAAATTAATTTCATCCATTCATAATATATCAAATTAAATATATATATATACATAAATACATAAATACCCAACACAGTATTTAATCACTACTACAAATATTGTAATTCGCGACGGTCTTGAAAATAATTTTTTTCGGGGACCGTCGCTAAAAAAATTAAGTAACTGTTTAAAACCGTTAGGAAAAATGAGTATTCCCGCTAGTTTTGAACAGTAGCTAAAACAGTAGGTGACAGTTATTATTAAAAACACATGAAAAATTATTAAAAAAATTAACCCATATACTCGACGGTTTAAAATCGTCGGGTATAATATAGCCGACCGTCGGGTATACCCATTATTTTTTATTAAATATACATATAATAAGCCTTAATACATATCATATCCATATTACACGCACATCCTGACGCGAATTCTTTAAACGACTATTTAAAAACGTTAGAGAAAACTATTTTGTAGTAAGTCTATATAATTATTAAGATAGCTCTTGATACCAATTGTTAGATTTAATGGTTCATATCAGAGTTAGAAAGGAGAAGCAGATTTTATAAAAAAAATTATTTAATATAAACCATACGCCCAAGGATCTCAACATAATGTCTATAAATTAAATATAGACTAATGAATAGAGAGATAATACATTTTGTATCCTATTAGGAGATTCTTGCTATCTATTAATATTATTACGAATATCTAGTCCAAGAACTTCACTAAAGAGTTCACACCACAATTTTTCAAGTCAGCCTCAACACTCAAGAGTGAGCTATTAGATTCTATAAGATGATTATGTTTATGTATCACAATATATTCTTATGTCATGAGACACTGTGATTGAGATAGGCATGATCACAAACTCACACCACACTTGATAGTGTGCGGCGAGAGAGAGAGAGAGAGAGAGAGAGAGAGAGAGAGAGAGAGAGAGAGAGAGAGAGAGAGAGAGAGAGAGAGAGAGAGAGAGAGAGAATGAGAGTGAAAAATCAAACATATTTTCTCTTTGCTTGTTACACTCATTTCAACTACTACAAAAAGGGGTATTCGCGACGGTTCTAAAAATATTTTTTTTAAGGAATCGTTGCTAAAAAATTAAGGTTCTATTTAAAACCGTCGAGAAATATAGGGTATTCCCCACAGTTTTAAACAGTCGAGAGGTATAGGCGACGATTTTTAAACGTACCTTAAATTATCCCATGTATTTGTAAAACAGAATTGTCGACGGTTAAAATCTGTCGACTATACTATAGGTGACGGTAAACCGTCCCCTATAGTATAGCCAATAGTTTAAAACTTTTGGCAATTCCCATGCTTCAATTTCACGTGTTTCAGATCTAAAATTTCATTTCCCGCATCTTAAATTTTAAATTTTTATTTTTCTTGTCTTAAATTTCATTTCCCTCTTGAGATATATACTCTCCAAAAAAAAAAAACATATCTCATTTTTTCAAAGTCATTTGTAAATTTCATTTGGTTTCCTGACTCTCTCTTCTTCGCAACCACGAGCCATGTCGTCACTCTCCTCCACTCTCTCTCGCTATGCCCTCTTCTCTACTCTCTCATGGCAGCACAAAGGTTAGCACAACATTCTCTTTTTTGTTGTTGAAATTTTTATTAGCCATAATTTGGTTTGTTGATCTTAATTTGTGTGTGTTCAAATAAATTTGAAGCTTGCAAATCGAAGAAAGTTTCGAGATCGTCAAGTGAACAACAATTCAAAATTTGTAAAAGAAAATTTCAAGGAGGATGAAGACGAGCACAACGACGGTGGAGGAGGATGGAGCTTGTAAAGGTTTTGGAGCGGCTGTGACATATGGAATTCATTTGAAGGTGTGGGACAAGCTGTGCCTCCCTAAATCTCAAGGCGGCCTTGGTTTAGAAAGACAAGAGAGATGAACTAGGCTTTCTTGGCTAAATGGGGTTGGAAGCTGCTTACAGGGTACCAATCGTTATGTTGTAGAATTCTCAAAGTTAAATACCTTAGGGGACAGAATATCCTCAGATGCAAAACCTCGGACTCCTGGTTCTGGAAGAGTGTGGTGAAAGCTAATGATATCCTTAAAAGAGGGGCCTACAAAGTTATCACTGATGGTAGGGACACGAATATTTGGGAGGACCCTTAGATCATATATGGCAACTTTTTCTACCCATAATGTTCTAATAACCATTCGCGTTCTTACACTTTGGTGTCGAAGCTTCTGACAGAATCTGGTAGCTGGGACACAATTAAATTGAATAACTTATTTAATCACGAGACAGTGGCTGCCATTCTGAAAGGAGGTAACCTCGAGTCAAGGAAAAGACCATTAGATTTGGACGAAGGAAGGATCTGGTCGCTTCTCTTGCAAATCGACCTACTTAATCCAGGCTTTCCAACGATTCCCTCACTGTGAGGTTGCCCCTTCTCTCTGGAATAAACCGTGGAACATCAAGATCCTGGAAGGCCATAAAGTACTATGGTGGAGCATCCTCTCAAATACGCTGTCGGTTAGGGCATCTTTACTTAAGCGATTTCATATAGCGGACAGTACATAACCAATTTGTGGAGTTGATGAAGAATCCATTGAGCACCTATTCCTTCATTATAACCTGGCTTTCCATTTATAGCGATCCTCTCCCTGGGGTATCTTCCCTGTTACAGGATCAGGAATTCGTATGTGGGACTGGGTAAAATTTTTGTGGAATCTAAAAAGCATGAATATAAACACAGATGAGGTATTCCTTTATACCTCTATTGTAATTGACACGATTTAGCGGGTCCGGAATGTCAAGGTACATAATAATAGAATAGAAAATGTGAATCAATGTATTGATTATTGTTGCAATAATTTTCACACGCAAGTGTACGTACCGTTCAAGTAGTAGACTCACCAGGAGTGAGGTCGATCCCACAAGGAGTATAGTTAAGTACGTTAAAATTACACTTTTACTTCTATTTGGTTAAATAAAAATAAAGAAAGAATTAAGAATAAGAAACTAGTAAGAAACAATTATTCAAGAAAATTGAAAGTTAATAAAAACTAGGGCTTCGATTTCAATTGTTTCTATTGAATATGGCCTAATATGATTATTTTCCTAATGTTAATTTCTATGCAATAGCAGGCTTACTAAGGTAATTTATAGTCTTCTCAGATATATAAATCTCAATCACATGCAAACTTTCTACTCTCGTGATAAATTTAACATGTAACAGGCATTAAGCATAGAAACCCTATAAGCTATCTAAACCATATAGGTATCCTCGTCCTATATCGAAATTCAATTCTATTTCACTATAGCATAATTGACACTCACTTCTCAGATCTCGCATCAAAATCATAGACAGTTAATTGGTGATCATGCAATTAAAAGTAATTAAGCACAAATAAAATAGAATACATAGAAATTAGGGGGAAAATAAATCATATTAAAACCATTAACAATGTTAAACAATATCCATCTAACATTGATTAAAGTGTTTAGCTACACATGTTCATTGAAGCACAATTACACATATTAACTGTAAGAAAAGAGATGAAAATAGAGTTTTATATATAATAATTTAATATTATAATGTTATTTAGTCTTAAAAAGATTTTAGAGTGTCATATTACTATTTCATATCTCTCCCACATATAAATATATAGATATATAAATATCAATATTAATATATAAATATATATATATATATAGAATATATATACAGTGGTGGACCCATAATTTAATTGGAGGGTGGGCGTAAGTTTTTTTATATATAAAAATATTCCAAAAAAATAAGTAAATATAATAATAAATAAAAAAAAACACACACACACACAATTCAATATTTCAATTCCCAACTAAAAAGATAATAAATATCAAACACTAAAAGTCTTCTAATAGAAAAAAAAAATAGAGAGAAACTAAAACAATGTTCAAAATATATAACATACTCAATATCCTAAAATTTTAGCAAATATATCAATTTTTGAGCTCATATTTTTAGAGTTGTCCTCGACAAGTTTTCATGTTTTGAAAACGATGAATAATAAGCTCATTGTCAATAGCATTGAATATATCATTTTTGACATACTGTCAAACTATCATTTAACTATTGATCTCCCATTTTGTTGTGCATTTGTTGTGGGCAATTAAAATAATTAAAAGATTCTTTTTTAATTAAAAAGTAAAAGAAATATTTTTTTTTTCAGCATGGGCTTAAGCCCACACTGGTCCTTCATTGGGTCCGCCAGTGAATATATAAATGCATAGATTTCCTATGTAACATTGTAAAAAAATATAATAACATTACCTATCACTTTTTTTTTTTTTTAACTTTGGAGGAGAAGAGATTAAAATTTAGGATCTCATCAAAAAATGTCATTAGACTATGCTTATAACGACTATTAAAGTAGCATTTGATTCGGATGAATATAAATATAGAAATAGGAATGAAAATGAGAATATGAATATAAATGGAATAAAATTTAAAACGCATACATTGTAAAAAAAAAAATTAAATGCATAAAAAATTGATTAAAAAATTATTAATTTTTTCACTATAGATTGGAATGGTATTTCTTTTCACTTCAAAATGAAATAGTCATTTCACTAAAATAGTAGAAAGGATATTATTAAAATGACATTTTAATACTTTAATATGCGACCAAATAAAAAAATAAAGTAAAAATAATTTTTTTTCTCATTCCATTCAATTTTATTATCTCTAACTAAACGTTACCTAAGTGTTAGTTTTTATTGTGGAAAAGGAAAATTTAAATAAAAAAGTAATATTTTATTCTTTAAAAAATATTTCATTTAAATATTCCAAAAACAAATTGCACCCGTAGATTTATCCAATATAACTCAAAATTTAATTGATGTTATAAATATTATTAATTATGTGGATGTCCAAATTTTTTATTTATTACCATTAATGTAATTAACATTCCCTTTTTCTTAGTTTCCCTTTCTCTTAGTTTCTTAATATTTGACTCTTAATTATATGTGTATAAATAGGAGATCACCTATTGGAATAAAACACTCAGAAAATTCTCATCTCTTCTCTATTTTCTTTCTCTAAATTATAATATTACATAATATTAATATTTCATAATACGTTATCAGCACGAGCCTCTAACCAAGGTATGATAATGTTTTTGTTATGTGATCTCGAATTGCTTCAAAGTCATGATATACTAAATATATATGTGTATATATATATACTCATCTGACTGAAACACATTCGAGTTAGCCATTTTTTTTTAATGAATTAATATTTATACAATATATGTCTATGCTTATATATATATCTATATAGATGCTTATATATTATATATGTGTGTTGACTTGTTTATCATATTATATTGTTTAATCTTATTATCTTATTCTATATTGTACTATATTTTGTTGTATTTTTTTCCAAAATTTATGTATAAGTCTTATAATTTACATTTTATATTGATATAGTTTTTTCCATGGCAAACCTTGCAAAACTTGATTTTGTGGCACTTGATATTTCTGGAAAAAATAATTTGTCATGGATTCTTGATGCTGAAATCCATTTAGATGATATGGGTCTTGGAGACACCATCAAAGATCAAAATACTGAAACAACACAAAATAAGGCCAAGGCTATGATTTTCCTTCGCCATCATCTCCATGAGGGGTTAAAATCTGAATATTTAACCGTAAAAGATCCTCTTGTGCTTTGGCAAAATTTGAAAGAAAGATATGACCATCAAAAAACTGTCATATTGCCAAAGGCTAAGAATGATTGGTTGCATCTGAAGTTGCAAGATTTTAAATCAATAAGTGATTATAACTCTGCAATGTTTAATATCACTTCTAAATTAATGTTGTGTGGAGAAAAAGTTACTGACTATGAAATGTTAGAAAAAACATATACTACTTTTCATGCCTCTAATGTGCTCCTGCAGCAGCAATATAGAGAGCAAAATTTTAAAAATATTCAAAATTGATTTCATGTCTTCTAGTAGCTGAGCAGAATAATGAACTTTTGATGAAAAATCATGAATCTTGCCCAACTGGGTCTGCTCCATTCCCTGAAGTGAATGTTACAATTGCTGACAATCATAATCATAGTCGTAGTCGTGATCATAATCGAAGTAATAGACGTGGTCGTGACCATAACCAAAGTCGCGGTCGTGGTCACGATCGCGGCCGAAGCAATGTTTTGCATCGTAATGGTCAAAATAAAAATTCATCTACTCCAATGAAAAGCACAACTACTGAGAACAAAGGAAAAGGTCCTCAAAATAATAATCATAGAAATTCTGAAAATTTATGTTCCAGATGTGGAATAAAAGGACACTGGGCACGTGCCTGTCGTACAGCAAAACAGCTTGCTGATCTTTATCAAGTATCTGTGAAAGGAAAGGAGAAAATAGAA
The DNA here is from genome assembly GCF_029168945.1 of Cannabis sativa. NCBI lineage: Eukaryota > Viridiplantae > Streptophyta > Magnoliopsida > Rosales > Cannabaceae > Cannabis > Cannabis sativa. Next base: position 1,192,911 of record NW_026870039.1, read on the forward strand.
GAAAATTTTGCCTATCAAGATGATGGTTTTCTCAAAGAGCCTTTGGATATTACGCACTTAGATGTTGCATATTTTTTTAATGAAGATCTCATTAATAACAACATGAATATCGATAATGGAGATGGGAATGCCCACAATTAGTCACTTTTCTTTGTTATGTTTTTTTTTTATTATTATTATCATTATTTACTTTAAGGTGTTTATTTTATTTGGCATGTTTATGTAATGAACTTTTATTATTTAAGCATTTATATTTTGAACTTATTATGTTTTTTTTTTTGTTAATGAAGTAATGGACATTTGTCATTCTATACATGATTCTACAAATAATGGTGATAATATGTGTTTGGTGGATAGCGCAACCACTCATACAATACTTAGAAGTGATAAATATTTTTCAAATTTGTCAAGAATGAAGGCAAATGTTAATACAATATCAGACACTGCAAATTTAATTGAAGGCTCTAGAAGAGCCATTATATGGATGCCTAGAGGAACAAAAATTATTATAGATGATGCCTTATTATCCACCAAATCAAAAAGGAATCTGTTGAGTTTCAAAGATATACGTCGTAATGGATATCATATTGAGACAATAGATGAAAATAATTTTGAATATCTTTGCATTACATCTATTGTTTCAAGAAAAAAAATACATATTAAAAAAATTACTTGGTTTGTCTTCAGGTTTGTACGTTACACGTATAAGTACAATAGAAACTCATGTTATTGTGAACGAAAAGTTCACAAACCAGAAAAATTTATTTGTTTATTTTGCATGACCGGTTAGGCCATCCCGGTTCAATTATGATGCGTAGAATAATAGAGAACTCACATGGTCATCCATTGAAGAACCAAAAGATTCTTTTATCCAGTGAGTTCTCATGTGCTGCTTGTTCTCAAGGAAAGTTAATCATTAAGCCCTCACCGGTAAAGGTTGGAATTGAATCCCCTGGATTTCTTGAACGAATTCAGGGCGACATATGTGGGCCTATTTGCCCACTATGTGGACCATTCAGATATTTTATGGTATTGATAGATGCATCAACTAGATGGTCACATGTTTACTTATTATCTACTCGTAATGTAGCATTTGCAACATTGCTTGCTCAAATAATCCGATTACGAGCACAATTCCCAGACTATGCAATCAAGACAATCCGCCTTGATAATGCTGGTGAATTTACATCACAGGCTTTTAATGATTATTGTATGTCAATAGGAATAAATGTTGAACATCCTGTTGCTCATGTACATACACAAAATGGTCTACCAGAATCATTTATGAAACGCCTCCAATTAATCGCAAGACCATTACTTATGAGAACAAAACTCCCAATTATAGCTTGGGGACATGCTATTTTACACGCTGCGGCACTTGTACGCATTAGGCCAACATCATATCACAAATTCTCCCCACTACAATTGGCTTTTGGTCAGGAGCCAAATATTTCCCATCTAAGAATCTTTGGTTGTACAGTATATGTTCCGATTGCTCTACCACAACGAACAAAGATGGGTCCTCAAAGGAGGCTGGGAATATATGTTGGGTATGAATCTCCATCTATCATTAAATATCTCGAACCCACAACTGGAGATGTATTTACAACACATTTTGCTGATTGTCATTTTGATGAGACAAGTTTCCCAGCTTTAGGGGGAGGGGAAAAGAAACAGCTGGAAAAAGAAATTATATGGAATGCACAATCATTATCTCAATTTGATCCTCGTACAAATCAATGTGAACTTGAAGTTTAAAGAATAATTCATTTGCATAATATTGCAAATCAATTACCAAATGCTTTCACTGACCCAAAGAAAATTACAAAATCACATATTCCAGCTAAAAATGCTCCAATTCGAATTGAACTCCCAGAAGGAAAATCAATTAATGATTCTAAAGCACGTTTGAAACGTGGTAGACCAGTCGGTTCCAAAGATAAAAATTCTCGAAAAAGAAAGGGAGCAAATAATCAAGATGGCCCTAATGAAGAGGCTGAAAATTTGGAGGAAGATGTTGACATAAACAAATCTCTTGAAGAGATTCAGGTACCTGAAAATATTAGAAATAATGAGATCTCAATAAATTATGTCAATACAGGAAAAGAATGGAACCAACTCGAAGTAATTGTCGACAATATTTTTGCTTATAATGTAGCGCTAGAAATTGTAAATGAAAGCGAGGATCTTGAACCTAAATCTATCAAAGAATGTCAAAATAGAAAAGACTGGCCAAAATGGAAAGAAGCAATTCAAGCAGAATTGAATTCACTTGCTAAACGCAAAGTATTTGGACCTATAGTCCAAACACCTGAAGGTGTGAAACCCGTTGGATACAAATGGGTGTGTTTACGTAAAAGAAATGAGAAAAATGAAGTTATGAGATACAAAGTAAGACTTGTAGCTCAAGGTTTTTCTCAAAGGCCAGGTATTGATTATGAGGAGACATATTCTCCTGTGGTAGATGCAATAACATTAAGATATTTGGCTAGCCTGGCTGTGAGTGAAAAACTCGATATGCGATCAATGGATGTAGTCACAGCTTATTTATATGGATCACTAGATAGTGATATTTACATGAAGATCCATGAAGGATTTAAGATGCCTAATGCATATAATTTAAGCAATCGAGAAATGTGCTCAATTAAATTACAAAGATCATTGTATGGATTAAAACAATCAGGACGCATGTGGTACAATCGACTTAGTGAATATTTATTAAAAGAAGGATATAAAAATGATCCTATTTGCCCATGTGCTTTTATAAAAAGTTCAAGTCCTGAGTTTGTTATCATTGCTGTATATGTTGATGATTTGAATATTATTAGAACTCCTGAAAAACTTTCAGAAGCTGTGGAATATCTAAAGAAAGAGTTCGAAATGAAAGATTTAGGAAAAACAAAGTTTTGTCTTGGTCTACAAATTGAGCATTTAAAATGTGGAATTTTCATTCATCAGTCAACTTATACTGAAAAGATTTTGAGACGGTTTTATATGGATAAATCACACCCATTGAGTAGCCCAATGGTAGTTAGGTCACTTGATGTAGAAAAGATCCTTTTCGACCTAGAGAAGAACATGAAGAGCTCCTTGATCCAGAAGTACCTTATCTTAGTGCAATAGGAGCATTGATGTATCTTGTTAATTGTACAAGACCTGATATAGCTTTCTCTGTCAATTTATTAGCAAGATTTAGTTCTGCTCCAACATATAGACATTGGAAAGGGATTAAGCACATACTCCGCTATCTCCAAGGTACTATTGATAAAGGATTATTCTATTCTAATAATTGTGGGTCACAACTTATTGGCTACGCAGATGCAGGATATTTATCTGATCCACATAAAGCCAGATCTCAAACTGGCTATTTGTTCACTTACGGTGACACTGCTATATCCTGGCGGTCAACAAAGCAAACTCTAGTGGCTACTTCCTCAAATCATGCTGAGATACTTGCAATTCACGAGGCAAGTCGAGAATGTGTTTGGTTAAGATCAATGACACAACATATTTGAGGAACATGTGGATTAACATCTAATAAAGAAGTACCAACAATTCTCTATGAAGATAATGCTGCTTGCATCGCTCAACTTAAATGAGGGTACATTAAAGGAGACAGAACTAAACATATTTCACCAAAATTCTTCTTTACACACAATCTTCAAGAAAATGGTGATATCGATGTTCAAGAAATTCGATCAAGCGATAATCTTGTAGACTTATTCACGAAGTCATTACCAACATCAACTTTTGAGAAGATGGTTCACAAGATTGAAATGCGTCGATTAAAGGATCTCCATGAATGCCAAAATGAGGGGGAGTAATTTCATACTCCACTCTTTTTTCCTTGACCGAGTTTTGTCCCACTGGATTTTCTCGGCGAGATTTTTAATGAGGCAGTTATTATGGACATCCAAGGGGGAGTGTTATAAATATTATTAATTATGTGGATGTCCAAATCTTTTATTTATTACCATTAATGTAATTAACATTCCCTTTTTCTTAGTTTCCATTTCTCTTCGTTTCTTAATATTTGACTCTTGTGTGTATAAATAGGAGATCACCTATTGGAATAAAACACTTAGAAAATTCTCATCTCTTCTCTATTTTCTTTCTCTAAATTATAATATTACATAATACTAATATTTTACAATAATTGAAACAATTTACAATTTCATATATTAAAAAGTTGTGAACATTAAATTGAATAACAAGAGCACAAGAAGCATATTATTTGTCAAAACAGAGAATTAATATTTTTCTAATTAGATAAATATTATTTTGATATGACTTATACTTAATTTATAAAATTAAATAAATAAATAAATAAAACTGACAATTAAAATATTTATAACTATTGTGTTTGAAAAAACTAAATTAAGTGATAAGATAGAATAAGTCAAAACCAAATTCCTAGAGAAAAAAAGGGGAAAACCAATGAGAATCAGCACCAATTAAGAGTATGACATCATTCTTAGTACGTCACTCACTTCACGCATTGTGAGTGCATTCATTCATTAATTATTCATGAGAATTGCTAAAAGCTATCTCTAATGGAGTTCATATATTTTAAAAAAATAATTTATAAGAAATATTATTAATCAGTAAATTAATACAATAGTAAGGAAATTTACATCATATATTAATTTTTGTTATTTTTTTTACAAAAATACTGTCAGATGGTATTTTTCTTTTTACTTTTTTACAGTATTTTTATATAAGTTTCATACTGCAGTATACTGTATTAAGTTTTCACTTGTGTTCTACAGGTGTTTTTTAGTTATCTACTGTTGTTTTGAGTTGTTCTGCTTTGTGTTTTACTGGTATTTTATAAAAATAGTATTTTTGAAAAGATTTCGACAGTATTTTTGTAAAAGTTAACCAAAATTCCAGTATTTTTATAAGTTTCCCTAAATAGTATTGGACACCATTAATATTCAATAACTATATTCATTATGAGAAATGTTAAACCTCACTTATAATAATAACTAAGGGCTCGTTTATAACGTTGTATTAGGTTGTATTGTAATATATTAAATTGAATTATATATTACATTTTTATGTTAAACTTTAATTTATACTAAAATATTATATATTTAGGTGTTCATAAAAGTTAATATTATATACAATTTTATATAAGAATATTGCATAAAATACAATACAATATAATACTATACAATACAATACGATATAATACATCGACCAATTTTAGTAAGAAAAGTCTAATATGTATGAAAGTTAAAGTATGAGTAGTATGATTTAGTACATAAATAATCACTAAATTAGTAAAATTAAATGGAATTGAACAAAATTCCTTAAATTTTATAATCTCAATAGTTCAGATAGAATTTTTAACCGTCAAAAAAATTAAAAAAGGAATATGATATGATTTAATTTATGTCAAAATTTAAGGAAAACAAAAATCCTAATTAACTTACTTTTAAATGATATGATGATAGGATATTGTCTAAGAGGCCATGTTCGGTGATAAATGCGTTGGTCCCCTTAGTAGTACCAAATTCAAACTAAGGAAAAACGTTTCAATCGTAGAATCTCTACCCATTCACCCACGTCAACCCCATGATCTCATCCCCTCTCCCGTCATCACATATCTCAGCTGTGAAGCCATCCCCTTCTTCAATTACCTTCATACCCCATTTGACCCCTTCTACTCCAATACCTCCAAATCCAGCCGTCGTTTTGGTACCCCTATGCCCATTTTCGTCATTTCACGATTCCAATTCAAAACACACCCACTATATAAATATAAATACTCTTCTAAGCATTTCTTCTCAAAAAAAGAAAAATAATAATACTCTTTTCAACATCCCAGAAAAGCCATCGAGAAAATACAAACTCATAATTAATAATGGATCATCAGAGTTGTCCTCAAACGACTGATGACAGAGATGTAATGGAGACTATTAAGAAGAAGAAGGCCAAGACAGTGTCTTGTGATGACCATAATGATTGTCAGCGAGATGAGCAAGAAGAAGTTGATTGCGAAAACGATAATGATAATGACGATGATGAAGGTAAAATTGATAAGTTTTTTGAGTTGATTACGAGTTTTAAAGAAGCTCGAAATCGGTTGAGAAAAGGTGTAAATGTTATGAGTAATAATGATGATAATAGTAATCAAGAAATCAAGATGAATGAGAGGAATACGATTGCGCAGACGAAGAAGAGGAAGCAGTTTTATGATGATAACGACATTAATAGTGGCAAAACCAGTTGGATACCTTCGTTTGTGAGAGAAGATTTCATTTCTGGACTCGAATTTCGAGGAATTCCTTCAGTTTTTTCAACGCCCAATAACAACACTAGTAATATTCCTAACGATCAATCTCATCCTCGTCGCAAATCTCAATTCATCAATGGTTTGAACCTTAATCTTTCCCTGTAGCTTAAGATTAAGACTCTGTATCGTGTAACTTTTAGTTTCAATTAAGTATGTAAGCTTAAAGGTAAAATCTGCAATTTCAGTCAGTTTCTTGAATATTATATATATATATAATTAGCTCGACATTGAATTATAATGAAGAAGATGGTGACAAAAATTGTTGAAATATCTGCTATGGAAGGAGTAATAAATGCAATCAATGAATCTATATTATATAAATTGGGAATCGAAACGAATGAATTGTATGGAATTTCTGGTTTTCTATGTTTTTATAAGTTTACTAAACGGAAGTGACAAGAACGGTCCAGAATTGGGGCCTTAGAAACTCAGCTTAGAAATTATATTTATAACTCGGCCAGCACAGAACAGAAGATTGCTTTTTTTGTTTTCTATAGCAGAAGATTGCTTAGATTGCAGGTGAATCGAATTGCAGACAACACAAGAATAATGACAATTAATCAATTAATGCATATTTATTGGGAAATTTAAATATCTATACATTTATGGGATTTTTTCTATAATAAACAGCAATTTACATTTATAACCTAAAAAGGAAAAATCAACATAAATAGAAAACAAAACTTTCTATTTACAAAAATACCGGCCAACCACAAAAAATGGAGGAGAGACCTCCTTCTTCGTGACCCAGCCGAGAAACCCCAAACAACCAAATCTCCACCATTTTTTTTCAAAAACCAAGGAAATCAGATCTGAACAAGATGTAGATCTCAACGAAAAACCAATAAAAATCCAAAAAATCCATATAGGAAAAAAAAAATAAAAAGGTATTCAACCTCCATTGCTGTACAAAAAATGCAAAAACGACCTACAATCAAAAACCCAACGAGTTCAGAAGAGAGGAATCGAAGAGAAGGACATTGAGAAATCATTGAAACTCACCCATAATCGAATCAAAGAAAGAATTGAAGGTAATACAATTTCTTCATGAACCTCTTCCTATTTTTTTATTCTACATAATTGAGAATGTGTTATAAATTGAGGAAAACATGAAAAAATTGAAATGATCAGGAAATTTTATAAACCTGAACAAAAAAACAACAACAAATTGCATCAAAAAAAAATATTAATGCATATAATTAGATGCTACAGGATTTGAATCTGTAAACAGTTGTTCGGGATCTCCAAACAAGAAATGTTGAATTTATCCTTATTAACTAACATATGCTTCAAAATAGTTGTTTAATAGTGATTTCACAGATAAAAATATGATGATGGCAGTATATGACAACAACTCAGCACAGGAAGATTTGCAGCAACCTGGAAACAACCCAGGAACAACTTCCAAGCAACAACTATTTGCACACACAATTCAAGATGATGCATTTTTTCTAGAGACAGGGACTGTGACATCAGAGACAACCATCCAACAACCAAAAAACAACACAAAAAAAAACTACAGGAGTAAATGAATATTTCGACTTCACCGACTACGCAAAGCTTGTGGCTGCAGAAATGGTACAACAGCTTGAAAACAACCAGGAAGAAGAAAAAGAAGTCGACAACACAAAATTGATTATCATCACTGACAAATGACATGAAACAATAGAAAAGGGAAAAGTAGAAATGTACTATAAAAAAACACAAAAAAGACACCTTAGAAGGATTTTTTTTGGGTAAGTCAAAGTCGTCATACTTTTCTGAGCTCTTAGTATGGACCTAAAAGAGGGAAAAAAAAAACATAAACAACAAATTTGAACAACTAAATAAATACATTGCAAGCAACAACTAAAAGGCAAAACAAAAAATAAGCAACCAGGAAAAAAACCAAAAAACTGTTGGAATTTATTTTACCAGAATCTTAGATCTACTCACAAGTATGTTGTTTAAACACCCTAAATACGAACTTTCTAAAACGATAAATTAAACACATATAAAGTTAAGAAAACCTTACATTGATGCAGCGGAATTAATGTCTCCTTCCGCTCAGATCTCTAATCCTTGTATCCTTTCTGTAGCAGAGTATAATCAAGATCTGAGCCTGAATGTCCATCTTCTTCAAGTTTGATCCTTCACAGTCTTCCAATCTATGATTGAGTTACTGCTTGCTGTGTGTGGGCACTTACTCTCTCACTAGGGTTCGAAATTGATGAAGGGAAAAAGAGAAGAGGGATTTCGGCCAGGTATAGAAAGTGGGGAAGGCTCAGTTTTTCTGAAGAGAGAAATTTCTGTCAGAAAGGCTTGTGAAAACTTGTGATTTGACTGAGCCATCACTTTCTATTTATAGGCAACTACTAGGTTTAGATTAAGAATTATTTGGCATTAAAATAATGAAAAAATCAATTTGAAAAACCTCATTAAGTGGCCGGCCAAGGTGTAGTAGTGGGCCCCACTTGATTTTGCAGTTTTATCAAATTTAATTCTCTATTTTCTCAAAAACGCTAATTTTCCAATTCTAACCTTTTAAATGCCAAACTAATTATTTAATAACTAAAATAGATTATTAAATAATATTGTCATTTAATTTAATTATTAATTAGACATATAAAGTCCATTAATAAATAAATAAACCTAGAAACTCTTTTCTTTACAATTTCACCCCTGCTTAGTGAAAATTCATAAAATTAGACATAGTCTAACTTTAGAATTATAATTGATCAATCACGAATCAATTAATGAGTCTTACAAGCAGAATATTCTCAACTAGAATGGGGACCATGGATCTATATGCTGAGCTTCCAATAAGTGAACCAAATTTACCAAGTAAATTCCTACTTATTAATTCTTCGTTGAATCCACTCTTAGAACTTAGAATTGCACTCTCAGACTTATATAGAGCATATTATATGTTTCACGATATCAATATGCTATCTCATTTAACCATTGTTATAATCTTATTGTGATTTAAAGATCCTCTATATAGATGATCTACATCGAGATGGGATTTCTTTACCGTTCTCACCCCTCAATGTATTTTGCCGCTTAAAACACTTAGCTACCTGTAAATGGTGTTTAGTGATCTAATAATTAGTCAGTTAAACAAGAGCTCATCCATTTATTTCTATTTGCTAAGCTCGAAGGGAATCATCACTTGACTTCTATACACCAAATAGGTTATAGATTCCATATTTATGTTCAGCACTCCCACTCAATCATACTATCATGTTCCCAAAATATACGTATCACCCTGACCTAAAAGTAGGCTTAACTAATAAATCAAAGAACATGAATAGCACTCCTGAGTTGAGCCTAAGCATATCAGGATTTAGATTCTTTTAATCTTAAGATCAACTACTGATATTGACTTGGAAAGATATATATAACGGTAAGTTTGTAATATCTTAACTTAGTTGCAATATCGGTCCAGTCCAATGCATACTCCATACATTCGAAACTAGTATACTTTACTAATGTCCTGGAAAGAACATAACACGTACTCCAAGTGTAAGTACACATCATCGCTGATTATCACATTAGTGTAAACCCAATAACACTGATGAAACAGGGACCAAGTCTTTTGATTCATATGATCACAATCACATTCCACTGTGTTGACGATACTATAATTGTGAATAAACATATGATCTAGATTTAACTGATTTTGTGTGTAAACATAATAAACATATTAAACCATTAGCATATGTAGAATTCATGCAAACATCAATCACTTCAAACTTCTTATATTGATAACTAATCAGATTGTAAAGAGTTTTATTTAGGGCATAAAACCCAACAAACTCCCACTTGCACTAATATAAAACAAACTATGCAAATAGGTCAATCTGATGTCTTGATCTTTAGATCAAGTGTAGTATATTTGAATCCACTTAAACTTCTGGAAACTAGTTCATAAATACTCTTATGAAATATCCTTTACTATATGCTTTACTTATCAAGGGATACTGAAATCTTTACTGTTTTAAAAGTACATCTGAATTAACAGAAGACATATCTCTCATATTTTAAAATATGTAATTGAGATAATACAGTGTAGACTTTTCTTCAGCAATATAACTTTCTGGTATTTTCGAATAGACAAAGTTATAATTCTTCTCTGGTAGAGCTTGAATTATTATACAATAATTCCTCCACCCCCAAAGTAAGCACCATCTCAAGGATCTCTAAATTAGATGGTAAGATACAAGGACAACTGATACATAGTTCCTTAATATCTAACATATAGATCACTTTCATAAATCTTTCTTGAAGATCTTCTAATGTTCCCTATTTGATTACATCTCAGATAGCTCCCACTCAATAGCAGATGTCTGGTTAAATAATACTTTTAACCTCTGATTGTTTGGAGAGTTATCTAGTTGTGACTTTTGTATTAGTCTGAATCATTAAGTTAAGACTAAGTCATCAACATAGCAGACTAGTACTTGAAGTGAAAAATACATGCCAGAGATAAAGTAATCAAAATTAAGATACCATAAAATTTTATGAGGATTAAGAATTCTGGGTTCAAGTCATTCGAATGGACTGAACTAGAGTTCTTTATCTTATTCTCATAATTCTGATAAGTTATTCCTATCCATGTGAATGGATAGATTTGCTTTTCAGTAGTGTTCTTAAGTACCTATCACAAGTATCAACCTAATGAAGATGGGTATAGAACTTTAAAATTCTCCCACTCAATTAAAGTAGTGTGAAACTTTAACAAAGAACTTTCAAAGGCATCAAACTTTTACTTACAATAGTAAAATCGAAGTGGAACATACAATCAAGATCAAGCATTTATATTGACAATAGCTGACTCATTATATTATTTCCATGTTTAAAGAAAATATGTGTCACATAGGGAATAGTGGAATAGACTCCACCCCTAAGAATATACATATAGGGTACTTGTGGATAACCTCCACCCCTAAGTATATAGAGATTATGATCCACCCCTAAAGGTTGTAAAGATCATGATTTTCTTAGTATGATAGAGTTTATGTGGAGTTGAATACTATCCAGAGTTCATTAGATATAAAAGATCGTTGAACTGCATAGTTTTCTTAACTTTTCTCCACCCCTATCAGATCAAAAGATCCTTTTATTAAACAAATTCTTAATAATTGTATTAGAATTAACAATTATTAATAAACATAGAAATAATTTCTAGTGTTTATTTAATATAACTCTATGAAGAGTTGTAAATATTATAGAATTTGCATCAATAATAAAAATACTTACACATACAAACATATAAATATAATGTGGTAATAGTTGATGAAGATAAAATAAATGAAGCTCAATCTCAAAAATTGCAATGGTGAATTTCGAAAAATAAAGAAACTTTATTAATAAAATAAAAATAAAAAATGTATTGCAACAATATGTGAAAAATAGGGATAAATATCCCTAACTAAAATTTGAAATCCAAATTGTCTTTAAAGTAAAACAATTAATTCAAAAATAAATTGAAGAGCTTCATCTTCATCTGGACGATTTCACCCTTGGTCCAGCTTTCTGATCCAACTCATCTGAGTTCAAGTAGCTTGGCCTATAAGAAGAAGAAAACAAATAAACAAAGTTAGTCCAGAATCATAAATCGAGTTGGATAATAATTCACTAAAACTCTTAAAAAGTTTATAAATAGAAATACCTTGTTTCTTTGCAAGAAGTTTAGGACACTGGGGTTTCCAATGACCTTTTTCATTGCAGTAGAAACACTTCCTTTAAGTGTAGCATCACCAGAAGGAACAACCTTTTTATTCTTCATGGCTTTTGTTCGCTTCTTGGTGTTCTTCCACTTCTTCTTCGATTTGGGCTTCGAAGCAGAGGCAACATTTGCTTCAGGTTTCATCGTCCCATTACCATTCCCAGGATTATGAGGTTTACTCCCTTTCTTCTTGGGTCCTCCAATCAAATTTTCATAAGTTTGAAGGTCATTGACTAATTCATGAAAGTCAATTTGCTTCTTATTCATGACATAATTTGAAGTGTATGGTAGAAATGTTGGATTCAGGCTATTCAAGATAAGACTTACTTGAGTAGCACTGTCCATTTCAGCACCATGATCCTGGGCTTCTTGGAAATAACTTGACATTAGGAGAACATGGTCACGCACATTTTGATGAGGTTCCATCCGTGCATTAATGTACTTCTTAGTCGCGTCAAAGCGTGACTGAAGTGATGCCTTACCGAATAGCTCATTTAACTTCGTCATAACTTCAGCAGCCTTTTCGGTTTTAGAAAACCGAGTTTTGAGGGTGTCAACCATGCTAGAAAGCATAAAATATAGAGCTTTGTCATTTGCTTTCTGCCAACGCTCATACTTTTCTTTCACAGCTTTGGATGCATTGTCCCCAGGCACTTCAGGTGACGGCTCAGTTAAAACAAACAAGACACTTTCTCCTATGAGAGCAATATTAATGTTCTCATTCCACTTATTAAAGTTAGATCCATTCACCTAATTTTCAGTCAACAGTGACAACATGGGATTAATTTTGATAATACAGGATACTACAAAATAATAGAAATCAGCAATGGTTTAACACAAAATCAATTCAAAAATTATAAGCACATAGCAAGTAGGAATGATATGAGAAAATACTTAAAAATTCAATCCTAAATAATTTCCAAGGTTTTCAATAAACTGATATCAGTGTCCCGTTTAAGCGAGAGTCAAAGTTAACATCTATTGAATAGAGTTGTCAGCTCATCTAAAATGTTAAACATTCTAGCAACCTTTTATTCGATCAAGATTGGAATCAAGCGTTGTCCCCTTTAGGCGAGAGT